>NC_083419.1:45130509-45822384 GCF_020745735.1 Hemiscyllium ocellatum
TGGCTATTCACCCTATCCATGCCCCTCACGATTTTTATAAACCTTTGGAAGGTCACTGTTTAGCCTCCAATGCCCCAGGGAAAAATACCCTCGGACTATTCAGCTTCTCCCTATTACTCAATCCCTCCAGTCCCAGCAACATCCTTCAAAATATTTTTTGCACCCTCTCAAGTTTAACAACATCCTTCCTATAGAAGAGCAACTAGAATTGTATGCAGTATTCTACAAGTGGCCTCACTAATGTCCTGTTATAGCCACACATGACCTTCCAACTTCTATACTCAATGCACTCAATGAAAACAAGTGTGCCATATACCTTCTGCACCACATGAAAATGGCTTCCTTTGCCATCAAAACTGAAAGTGCTTAGAATCCAATTACTGGCAAACAAAGGAGGCAACAGAACATAACACTCCATTTGAGACAACCAAAATATCTGTAACTGAATTGAGTCAGACTTCAACACAGTACAATGAGCAACTAGTTGTGACAAAGCCAACTCACACATTAGATGCTGAGCTCTCTTAGAAATCACAAGTAGAAAAGTTGATGTTCCTGCTTTCCAAAAATGAATCCTCAACAACCAAAATGGAGATCAAAGCCTGCAGGAACCTTCAGATAACAATTAAACAAATGAACAAGTTGATTTTAACAACAATTAAAGTCACTGAAGCTGAACAAGCATGTCCAAATAATCAAGTTGACTGTAAAAGATCCATCTGCTTCAACAAGCAGACTAAGAACAAAGTATCACTAATGCAAATTGAGGACATGGTACATTTAGCTCCATGGAAAACATCACTAAGATGAGATGAGTGCTATGTAAATATTCAAGATATTGCGAAAAAAAATTCTTTCCTGCTACAGCAGACATATCTTCTATAAAGAAGTGCAGGAGTTTAAAGGTTCTCCAATTGTGAAGAGAACCTTGGATTTCAGAATATCAGGAAGACAGCCCAAGATTTCATGGGCTGTCCCATCCACCCAACATAGAGTCATAGTCATAGAGATGTACAGCACAAGTCCAACCCATCCATGCAGACCAGATATCCCAACCCAATCTAGTCCCACCTGCCAGCACCAGGCCCATATCCCTCCAAACCCTTCCTATTCAAATATCAATCCAAATGCCTCTTAAATGTTGCAATTGTATCAGCCTCCACCACTTCCTCTGGCAGCTCATTCCATACCCGTATCACCCTCTGCGTGAAAACGTTGTCCCTTAGGTCTCATTTATATCTTTCCCCTCTCACCCTAAACCTATGCCCTCTAGTTCTGGACTCCCTGACCCCAGAGAAAAGACTTTGTCTATTTACCATATCCATGCCCCTCAATTTTCTAAACCTCTATAAGGTCACCTCTCAGCCTCCGACGCTTCAGGGAAAACAGCCCCAGCCTGTTCAGCATCTCCCTATGGCTCAAATCCTCCAACCCTGGCAATATCCTTGTAAATCTTTTCTGAACCCTTTCAAGTTTCACAACATCTTTCCTACAGGAAGGAGACCAGAATTACATGCAATACTATTCTTCCAAAATTTAAGAATAGTGAAAAATTCAGCTTGTTTTAATTTGTGAAGTCAAAGGCTTGGAGTATATGAGACAGTGCTGAAAATGTGTTGCTGGAAAAGCGCAGCAGGTCAGGATGAAGGGCTTATGCCCGAAACGTCGAATTTCCTGTTCCTTGGATGCTGCCTGACCTGCTGCGCTTTTCCAGCAATACATTTTCAGCTCTGATACTTCAGCATCTGCAGACCTCACTTTCTCCTCGTATGAGAGACAGTGGTAAATAATAATAATAATAATAATAATAATAAAAACAATAATAATTTATTATTATGTTGTGCTTGCTGATATCCCCAATTGTGGGCAATTATGATGCACACACGCTAACTTGGAAACAGACGTGCAAAATTCCACACTCAGTACATCTTCATATCAATATGCATCATATACAAATTCAGCATTGCACATGTGCAGAGAAGTGCATGTGCTTTTGAAACAGGGTCCAGCAACAGTGAGTGAGAGAGTGAGACAAGTGGAGTGCAAGGGCATCTGTTTGAGTGAGGACAAAGGAGTAGGGAACTCAGAGGACTTCTCCCTCCCGACTCCCACTCTCACTATTCCCCTTCTCCTGCAGGTCCTGGCCCAGGGTCCAAGGCCGTGTGCCCCCAAAATTTTTATATGTGCATGTGCACAAGCATTGGTGTCAACAAATGCAGCCTAATAATGATCAGGGTGGCCATGTTGTTTGTGGGGCTGAAAACATCTAAAATACTTGATCACAATCAATAAGTACTACCCACTCTGATGTCATGAGGTCTCCGTGAGAGAGTAAAGCAGGATTATTTGGGAGGCAGACCCAAGCCTCGGTCCTCCCAAACATTTTTGCACTTAAGTAGAGTTTATTGTTATCTGTAAACAGTTGCCCTCTGTAACAAACTGCATCTTCTTTGCTCTGCATTTGACCAAAAAGTGGCTACCCTTGCACATCTAGGCCATATAAGCCTCGAATAAATCCACAGACATAGAAGATACAGGTGGCAGCACCGATGACAGGTAATAGTTCTGTTATTATTCTAATTTACACATTCTTTTGACCCATTGCCATTTCTTTCTGCCTCGTAACACCATGTCTCTTATTTGGCTATCCTATCTTCCATCCTAACAATCCCTTTTGTTCTCCACCTTGCCCCCAACCAATTTTCCCTGCCTCTATATCTGCTTTAAAACCTTTATCATACCTTTCCGTAACTTTTTTTTCTTTTCACAGATTCAGCCCGTCTTGTTAAGTGTTTCCATTATTTTCTGTCCAAATCCTTTTCATTGTTGCACTGATTTTATTAGGGTTTGTAGTGCACGGACTTGTAGAACACAGAAAGAAACCATCAGATAGCTGATGTTGTCTGTTAGGTAACATGCTGTTCAACGCGTAGGGTTCATCCTGTCTTATTCTAAGATGGAATTCTCTCTACTCAATATACACATTATATATAATTCAGTACAAAGTCTGGCTACAAAGATGGCTCTTCATCGATCTGTGAACATACTTACTTACAACCTGGTGGCTGCAGTGAAAGTGAAAAAAATCTTCCCTCCAATCACAGTGAATGCATATCACAGCAAACTGTCTCAGACAGGAGGCTAGACCAATAAAAGACAGGGACAGCCAGCAAACACCCAGCAGACAGATTATAGCAAGAAGCAAAATGACAAGCTGACAGTTGCCAGTAATAAAGCAAGCCATAAAAAGTACAGGTATATCCCAACAATAAGCAAATTTTGGAACAGACTCCAGGAGTTGGCAGCAGTGGGGGGGGGGGGGGTTATGGAAGAGAGGTGAAGTGCAGGAGATGGGTCAGACAGTGGTCATATGGTGCTGGGGTGTCACTGTTTGAGGAAGAAGATTGACATTTCTGAGGCCCCCTTGTCGGGTCAGCTTTAGCAGCACAGATGCAACAGAGACAGGGGAACTGGGAGAATGGAATAGTGTCTTAGGTTATATAGTCAAGGTAACTGGGGAATCAGTTGATTTGAAGTGGATATTGGTGGCCAGCCTATCCCCAGGAATGGAAACAGATTTTGAAGGGAAGGGAGGAGATAGAGATGGACCAGGTGAAGGTGAGAGCAGGGTGGAAAAGGGAAGTGAAATTGACAAACTTTCCCAATTCCAGATGAGACAGGGAAGCAGCACCAATGATATCCTCGATATACCAGAGAAAGAGTTGTGGTTGGGGGCCAGAATAGGACTGGAACAAGGAATGTTCCAACATTGCCAACATGTCTTGGAAAGCCAAAGTGGTTACCTCTTAACTTGACACTAAGTACTGCTAAGCCAATATTCAGTTCACCTTATTCAAATAACTGAAAATCAAAAAAGTGTACAACCTAGATTGCTTAGTTGGTAGAGCATCACATTTTGAGGGCTCTTGTGATGTTCCTACCTTTCAGCGAGAAGGTTCAAGTCCTTCCTGCTCAGGAGATGTATCATAACACACGAACAAGTTAATTAAAAAGTTCTCTAACAATACTATAAAACTTTTCTCATGTAGCACTACTGCCCAAGATAAGTTGCTACCTCATGGATTGCTCATCTTGACTCAGTAATAACCTCATTGGAGTCAGTTTTGGATTGAAGCCCTAGTTTGGAGATTTAAGTACATAGAGAATCAGCATCAGTAAATAAAAAATGTTCCGGCAAGCTCATGGCTTGTTTATCCTACAAGATTTCCTGACATATCCAATGACAGGTTATCTAGAAGAATGACTGCAGTTTGCTTTACACTATTCAAAACTAAATGAAACATAATTATAAAAATTGAATAGATCTCCTACCACCACTGTCTAATAGACATATGAATTAGGAATAGGATTAAGACATTTGGATTATCGAGTCTGTTCTGTCATGCAATAAGATCATGGTTGATCTGACTACTCCATCATCCTTTTGCTTAATGAGAAACCATCTCTGCCTTATAAATAGTCAAATACACAACTTTCTCCATCTTTTGAGGGAGACTTCAAAAGACACATAACCCTTGGAGCAAAAATGTCTCGACTCAACTTCAAAGGATATGTCAATTCGGTGAAAGCGAGGACTGCAGATGCTGGAGATCAGAGTTGAAAGAAGGCTGCTGGCAAAGCACAGCAGGTCAGATAGCATCTGAGGAGCAGGAGAATTCATATTTCGGGCAAGCGCCCTTCATCCTGACTAACAAAACGCCAATTCTCCTGCTCCTTGAATGCTACCTGACCCGCTGTGCTTTTCCAGCACTCCTCTCTCAATTTCAATGGATATGTGATGATGCTGGTCTTTTAACAAGGTTATGCTATCCTTTAAAGGAGGTCTTAAAGACACAGGTTTCAAATGTCTGGGGTGATCCACTTGAGGAAGGTTTCAAGTTTTAAGAAAAAACACTTACACGATGAAAAGTGAGTGGCTCGTTCTCCCAGCTCAGCTTTTCTCTGGTTTGGTTTATTTTGGTTTTAGCAATCTGGCTGTTCAGAGAAAGCAGTCAGTTTTGAGGCTGTTGGTTAAAGAAACAGATCCATGGAAGAAGGTGCTCCATGTTGAATCTCTCTGCCATCTCTCTCTCTCTCTCTCTCTCTCTCTCTCTGACATCTCTCCTGCAAGACCCTGTGCTTGATTTTACCTTTTGTGCCAAAGGGCATTTATGGGGATTGTTGCAAAGGAGTTGGAACAGCATCATTAAGTTGGGATAATCTGTTGGGTTTTCAGATAGGTTGTTATTCTATATTCTGTTTTGTTTGTGCTTCATTCAGTAATCTTGCAAATAAATTGTTTTATTTTTTAATAAGTGGTTGGGCCAGCTGCATCACTCCTGGAATATCTACACTACACCTGCTTAAAACAACAAGAAAAGTTAGGGTCTGGGATACTTTCTTGAAATGTTTTGAAGGGATCTGGCCTGCTCCATAACAGACGTCCCTAACTTTTCAACCATGATCCTCATTTCTAGATTCCCCTACAAGAAGAAACATCCATTCCATGCTTAGGATCATTTTTGTTTCAGTCAAGTCACTTCTTAATCTGTTGGAGTTTAAAAGTGTACGTCTAGATAGTCTCACCTCACTGCAGAAGACAACTTGTCTATTCCAGGGATTTGTCCTTCCCTAAACTGTCTTCAACACAATTACATCCTTCGCGAAATAAGGAGACCGATGCTGTACTTAGTACTCCTGATGTGATCTCACCAATGATCTGTATGATTGAACCAATATACTCATATATTCTGTTAGCTTTCCGAATTAATGGTCATCCCTGCATACTAACATTTGTAATTCATACACTAGGATATCCATCTCAGAGCTCTGCAATCTCTGAGATGGAGATTTAGTTAATAAGCTTCTTTTTTATTCTGTGTGCTCAAGTAGAAGATTTTTACTCATTATACTTTTTTTCAATTTTTTTGTCCCTCAAATTACCTGTCTATATCCTGCTTTAGCCTTCTAAATTCATTCCATCTTGCTTTCCTCTCTATTTTTTGCGTCATCAGTAAACTTAGCAACCTTACTTTCAATCGTTTTTTTTTCCCTCACTCATGGGCATCACCAGCTGGCTAGCATTTTTTTTATTGCCTGTCCCTAGTTGTCTTGAAAAAGGTGGTGGTGAGCTGCCTTCTTGAACCATTGCAGTGCACATACTGTAGGGTGACGCACAATGCCATTAGGGAGCGAATTCAAGGATTTTGACGCCGCGACAGTGAAGGAACAGTGATTTGTTTCCAAGTCAGGATGGTGAGTGGCTTGGAGGGAAGCTTGCAGGTGGCTGTATTCTCATGTATCCAAATCATTGACAAAACTTATGAAATATTGAAGCCACAGCACTAATCCTTTGGCATACCAATTGTTACATCTTGCCAACTGACCCATTTATGCCTCATGTCCCCTTCCTGTTGGCTACTTAATCTTCTAGCCAGGACAAACTTTTATTTTCTACAATAAACAATGATGTGTCATCTTGAGGATCTAAAATCTGGATTTAGGCTGATGTGAAGAGTAACTGTTTAATGCATGCCTTTATTAACTACAAAATGGCTTCTCAATGCAAGTAACATAAATCAACAATAAAATAGCTTCTAGGCTGCAAATTAACACTGTTTAAATTGGCTTTTCACCCTGCCAAGAACTGCATTTCTGAGCTAATTGAATCATAGATTAGCAGACAATGTTCTCTTCACAGTATGGAATTAACCAAGCCGGATAAGACATTACTAACCATCCTAGCTGGCCTTGTCGACGCAGGTGCAGAGAGATAAAATGTGCAAAACAAAGTTGGTTCCCAGAAAATACCATTGTGTTAACCTGCTGTCCATAATGTCATTTTATTACATTCTATTGGATTTGCTCTGTAATTAAGGTTGTACTATTTCTTAAGAACCATATAAGACTGTCTTTGCTTTAAGCTATTTTGCACAGCTTTTCCAGAGTACACAGAGGTGCTTAACCCCTGAGTTGCTGGATAGCCTATGCCCAGTGTCATAATAAATTGTGAAATTTTGCTGAACCAGACCGAGCTGTTAATGTTTATTTGACCGATTGCGGAACCAAGAGACCCCTCCCGGGGGTTCAGATTTACAATCTTATCAAATATCTCAGGTTACAGACATTCTCCTTCATCCACAGTGCATGTTACTTCTTCAAAGACTTTCAATAAATTGATTCGAATTGATTTCCCTTGCATAAAACTGTGCAGATTCTGCCTGGTCATTTTTCCAAATGTTCTAAGTGTCCTGCAATAGCATATTTAATAATAGTTTCTCACAATGATAAATTAGCCTGTAGTTTCTTGCATTCTGCCTCCATCATTTTTCTTAATGAAGGAGTAACATTTGCTATCATCCAATGTATGGAACCTTCCCTCAATGAAAGGAATTTTGGAAAACTAAAACTAATCAAGTATCTCACTCTCAATTTCTTTAAAACAGTGCTAATCTGTGCACGTGTGGCAGACCCTCCTAATGCTCATTGCAAGAATTTACACTTGCCTGAATCTTTGAACATGGGAAAGCAATATAATATTTTAAATTGAAATATATAAACATATAAAATAATATAAATTGAACCGTAGAAATTGAATCACATGGCCAACCTAGTGAAGCTCAGCTCTAACAAGCACACGCTTCATAGCAGGCATGTGGCACCTTGCAAGAAGGGATTTTGTACAGCCATTTGATATCACATACAGTTATTAAGCAGCAAAATCAGAATGAATTTACTGATTTTATGTAATATTAGTAGGTTCTCCAGGTCTCTGTCTTTGAAATATAGGAAGTTTGGCCTACAGAAAGAAGCTATTCAGCCCAGAGTCCGCACCAGCTCAATAAACTAGCCATCCACTCTCATCCTTTTTGTTATCTGGTCCACAGCCTTGTAGGTCACAGAATTTCAGATCCATATTCCTTTTATTCCAGCTAAAGGTTTTTACCTCAAACAGCCAACTGAGCAGCAAATTTCAGACATCCACCACCTTCTGTATGACAAAGTCTTCCAGAAGTCCCCTTCTAACAATCATTTTAAAATCTGTGCCCAGTGGTAATTAACCTGTCCACCAAGGCAAACCAGTCTTCCTTGCCCATTCTCTCCTATTATTTTGTAGACCTCAATTAAGTTACCCCTCAGTCTCGTCTGTTTTAAGGAAAATAACATTAGTCTATCCAATACTTCCTCACAGCTGCAATTTTTAATCCTGGTTACAATCTTGCACATCTCCTTTGTTCTCTCTTTAATGCAACTCTGCCCTTTTTGTGATTCTTGTAAGGTGACCAGAAATGTACACAGAACTCCAGCTATGGCCACACTTGTATCTTGTATTGCTTTAACTTTACATCTCTGCATTTATATTTGAAACCTTGCCTGATGAAAAGAATCCCACACACTGTGGACATGCAGTTTTAGGTCTCTCACTTCCTCTACCCTTCTCAATATCCTCCTGTTTATTGTTGAAGACTTTGCATTATCTGTCCTTCTCAAATGTATAAATTTCCACTACTCTAGAATGAATTCCATTTGCTATTTTTCTGCCCATTAAAACAAACCATTGATTTCATTCTACAATTGACAACCATTTCCTTCGCTAGAAACTACTGTTGGACTTTGGCTCAATCTACCAACTTACTTTCTTCTATGTGTGAGCCCAGTCCTGCATGCTCTTTAAATAAAGCAATAGGAGAAGATATTCAATCTTACACTTGCAGTTTTATTCTATCTGTGTGGATAAAGTATACAGAGCTCTGGGTCTAAACCTTTCTGTCCCTGACAAATTACTAAGTAAGTCAGTTCACAAAGAACAAAGATGTATTCCTTCCCCTGACCCAGTCTTTTATACCATACAAAACATCATACCATCACTCAAGTGAGATTGTCTTCTAACTGGCTGTTGCTCTGACTCCATTCCCCGCCTCCTCACATTCCTGGATGTCCGATCCCACGTGACCCTCCTTTGTCTCTGAAAAGGAGCACCACGCGGCCTCCTTTCGGGCGCGAAACGGCAGACTCGCACACTTCCAGGGCGCGAAACGGCCGATCACGTGACCTCCCGGCACTCTTCCGGAGCAACAAACAGGGAGACCACGTGACCGCGCCCGCGTCTCGGAGCATCACGTGATCATCCTCTGCGCACACAGAGGACCACGTGACCTCCGAACGCCGAGGACACGCCCACTCGCAGTCTACAATCTTTTCTACAAGTAAGATAGATACGTGTGTGTGTGTGTGTGTGTGAGATATATATACATATACATATACACATACACACACATATATATATATATATATATATATGTGTGTGTGTGTATGTGTGTATATATATATATATATATATATATATATACACACACACACACACACACACACACACACACACACATATATATACACACACACACACACTACCCAGAAAATTGATGTGTTTTCTGCATATATGCCAATAATGACTCCTACAATTAAATCTAAATCATTGACATATACCACAAACAACAAGGGGCCCAATTTCTACTTGCAAATACAAAACATTGTCAACCATGATCATGTTGTTTCCTACCATTGAGCTGATTTTGGATCCAACTCACCACATTACCCTGTATCCCATGGGCTTTGATTTTTCTATTACATCTGCCATGTGGGACCTTCTCAAATGCCCTGCTAAAATCAATGTGGACAACATCCGCCACACTATCCTAATCACTACTCATTGCAAGGTCTTCAAAAATTCAAATAAATTAGTAAGGCATGACCTTCCTGCAAAGTAGTGTTGATTATCCCTGATTGATCAGTTTCTAAGTAACAATTAACAATATTTCAGTATTAATTCAAGTAATTTGCCTACCACTCAGGTCAGATAAACCAGCCCATAATTTAAATAATGGTACAATATTTGAAGGCCTCCAAACTTGTGTAACTTCAATTGTATCAATTGAGGATTGGGAAATGATCCTCAGGGCACCTGTTATTTTCTTTACAGTTTCCTTTAACAGGTGAGAATATAGTTCAACTGGCTTTGATGACTTATGCATTGTAAAGGTCAGTCCCTACAGTATTTCTCATTATGCTTATTTTATCTAATACTTCACATTCCACCTCTTTAACTAGGAAGTCTGCATCATTCCTTTTCTTTGTGTTAAGTTTGCTGTACACACATTACCACATATATATCTAGTAGACCCTGCCCTTTCTTTAGTCATCCTCTTGCTCTTAAATGTATTAAAACAACATCTTTAGATTTTCCTTAATTTTATCAGCCAACAATTTTCTCATATCCTCTTTTTGCTTTCTAATCTCCTTTCTTATTTCATCCCTGTACTTTCGATATTCAGCTCCCTAAGTTGATCAAAAACAGATTCAAGATTATGTGAAAAACAGGAAAGAGGAGTTAAAAAGATTATTTGAATAATGTCATAAGTTTTATTTTTCAGCTTTACCTAATCTTTATGATTCTAGATAACCAAGGGCTCTAGATTTGTCAGCACCACCCTTTTTCTTTATTTCTATTCTCAACTCACATGGTCTCACTTGGCACTACCTTTTACCTGGTAGATCTTGTTTTTGAATGTCTCCCACTGACTTGCAACTGATTTCCAACAAATAGCTTTAATCAACTCACTTTTGCTAAACCTTCTTTCAGCTTTGTGATATTTGTTTTGCTTATTTTATGCTTGTTTGATCTTGTTGCCTTTCCATAATGATGCTAACCTACCTACATTATTGCCTATAAATGGTCAACCACTGATATTTCATCCACCTGCCCAGCTTCATTTCCTAACACTAAACATAGATTTGCACCCTCTCAAAGGTGATACACTCTTTAATGCAGTTCAGTAATTGTGCCATCTGTACCTTTTCAATGCTCATATCCGATTTGAATGAGTTCACATTCAAATGCGCCTAAATATTTCTTTCTTTAATTCTCTCTCATTATTTCAAATTTATAACACATGCTTAGCTGTGAGGTTGTCCCTTTTTGTTTCAGAGCTCAACCTCTATGACCTCATCTGCTGCTTCATTTAGTACATCATCCCTTCTCATTCACCAACAATGATAATGCCCTAACTACTTAATCCCTTTGGAGTGTTGCTGAACAAAGACCTTGAAGTGGAGGTTCATAACTCTTTGAAAGTACAGTCACAGATTGATAGGATAGTGAAGGCAGCGTTTGGTGTGCTTTCCTTTATTGGTCAGAAAATTAAGTATAGGAGGTTGTAGGTCATGTTGTGGCTGCACAGGACATTGTTTAGGCCACTGTGGAATATAGCATGCAATTCTGGTCTCCTTCCTATTGGAAGGATGTTGTGAAACATGAAACAGTTCAGAGAAGATTTAGAACGATGTTAGCAAGGTTGAGGGATTTGAGCGATAGGGAGAGGCTGAATAGGCTAGGGCAGTTTTTCCTGGAGCATTGAAGACGGAGGGGTGACCTCAGAGGTTTATAAAATCAAAAGGGGTATGGATAGGACAAATAGACAGGTCTTTTCGCTGGGATGGGGGAGTCCAGAACTAGAGGGCACAGGTTTAAGTTGAGGGGGAAAGATATAAAAGGAACATAAGGGGAAACATTTTCATGCAGAGGGTGGTACTTGTATAGAATGAGCTGCCAGAGGAAATGGTGGAGGCTGGTACAATGGCAACCTTTAAAAAGGCATCTGGGTGGGTGTACAAATAGGAAGGGATATGGGCCAAGTGCTGGCAAATGGGACAAGATTAGGTTAGGATATCTGGTTAGCATGAATGAGTTGGACCGAAGGGTCGGTTTCCATGCTATGGACATCTCTCTGACTCTAAGACCTGAAAATTCTATATTAAAGGAGGTCAAACTGCCATCCTTGCTCTTCTTAAAACAACGATCAATGTCTACAAGGCTTAACTACTAATTCCATGCTCTCTCTGAAGCCGACAGGCGAGCCTGGAATTCTCCAGAGCATGAGAAACCAACATGATTCTGTTGTAGAGGAAACTCTCAAATAAGTAGACTTCTGAATGGAGATCACAGGTATTTTTATTGACTGTGATTCTGCATTCTTGATTCTGCACTCACCAGGAGTAGGTTTGCAAAACAACAGCACTTTTTCCAGATTTACCTTAAGGCCGAAGCATTCTGAATCTTGGAAAAAGGAGTCAACAAGCAGCTGGGTGTCCTCCAGAGTGAGTGCTCTGAGAGCAGTTGTCAGCAGACTTCACTTAGTAGCTGCAACCTTTGCTAATTGAAGGAGCTCTTGTCTACACTGCATTCAACATCTATTATTATTTTTGAGATCTCTCGGAGTGTATACAGCATGCATAGCCAAAAAGGTAAATGCAATTGAACTGAAACCTTTACATAGCTTGGCTTGGTGTCATGGTTCCAAGTAAGGCATCTGATGATACACCAGTCTGCTCAATTCTGGCCATCATGGCTTCATGAAAATGTGAATGACAGATTATATTTTAGTGCAGCCAACCTTTTACAGCACCTCCCACAGGTTTTTTTATTGTTAATTTATTTATTCATTCACTCACTCATCAGACATTGGCGGTCCTGACCGGCCTGCATTTATTGCCCTTGAGACTGTGATAGTGAGTTGTCTCCTTGAACTGCTATGGTCCTTATGCTGTTGGCAGACTCATAATGCCTTTTGTGAGGGAATTCAAGGATTTTGACACAGCAACACAGTGAAGGAATGGCAATAAATTTCCAAGTCAGGATGGTGAATGGTTTAGAGGGAACTTGCAGTTTGTGGTGTTCCAATATGTCTACTGCCTTGTCTTTCTATATTAAATTGGTCATGACTTTGGAAGGTGTTGATTAAGGATCTTTGGTGAATTTCTGCAGTGCATCTTGGCAATAGTAGCAGAAGTGTGGACATGAGTGCTAGTGGTAGAGGGAATGGATGCTTGTGGATGTGGTGAGCTGCTTTGTTCCAGTTGATGTCAAACTTCTTGAGTGCTTTTTGGAAGTGCATACATCTTGGCAAGTCATGCATAAACCATCATACTTCTAATTTGTGCCTTGAGGACAGTGGACAGGCCTTGGGGAGTCAGGAGGTGGTTCATTTGCTGTAGCATTCTTAGCCTCTGGCTTATTCTTTCAGCCACTGTATTTATACGATGAGCCCAATTGAGTTTTATGGTCAATGGTAACCCCCACAATGTTGATATTGGGGAATTTAGTGATGGCAATACTATTGAATGTCACGGGGTGTTAACTAGATTGCCTCTTATTAGAGATGGTCGTTGCCTGACATTTGTGTGGCATGAATGTTACTTGCCATTATAAGCCCAAGCCTGGCTTTTGTCCAGGTCATGTTGCAATTGAACATGAACTTCAGCATTGAAAGACGCTTGATTTGTGCCGAATATTGTGCGGTGAACTTCCCAACTTCTGCCCTAAAGATGGAGGGAAGGTCATTGATGAAGCAGTTAAACATGGTTGGGCCAAGGACACTATCCAAAAGAACTCCGGCTGATGTAATGTTAAAAGATTCAATTGTACTCTCTCCCTCTGAACATTAAAGGTTTAAAGGTCTTTCTCCAGAAAGCTGAACATTCTGGAAGTGTCTCAGACAGCATGCAGGAATTTGGATGACTATCCCTTGTAATCCACACTTCATTTGGACAGCGATTTGCTACAGTTCTACTGCTATTATCTAATTAAACTCCCATTCAATCCCTTCTATTCAGAAATGCTTTCTCAGCCATCCCCAGTCAATCAAATTCATTTGTGTGATCATCTTCCAATACTGAAGTATATCACACCCACATTGTCTGGGGAAGCAGCGGAGCCAGAATTCATTTGCAGAGCTGCCCCGAAGCGAGGACATGTCACACTTACACAGTCTTGAGGAATCAGAGTCAAGAAATCATTTGCATAACAATTCCCCAGTATTAGGGTACTTACATGATCTCCAAGGATGACCTCATCCTACCATTGTACATGGAGTAACATATGGTTATGGTAGGGGCAGTGGCCAGAGTACCTGTGAGCATTACAGGTACTGACTTCGATAAAGGGAATGTGTTTCCTTTGTTTTGGGCCTCTCTTGACTCAACTTTGCATGCCTGCGAAGAGTGTCAAAGGGGGTCACCTAGCTAGCACAGGCTTTGATAAATTTTAACTGTTTGCTGAAGTTGGTATGTGTGAAATGTCAGGAAAAGCACCCAACAGATGACAACGGTGGGATTCCAACATACACGGAGATTCTAGATGGACTGGATAAGTGTGTTGGTTGCATGATACAGATGGGCCCAGAAGGTAATCCAAGATGGAGGAAGGGAGAAGTTTCTGGCTGTAACAGCTGGTCCTTTATGGAGGTATTTTAGGTGTTGGAGGTGATTTCCTCAAATTCTAGGAATGTTTCATATGCTGCTGCATTGTTTTAGAACTTTGGAAAAATAAATAAAGAGAGAGAGAGAGAGAGAGAATGCACACGTATGTGCAAATACTTCAGCAGTCAAGGGCATTTGTCCTGAGTAGTAATATTCTGATTAATTCCAGTTCTACGTGCTAGTGAGGACAGGAATAGGAGGACAGAGCAGACAATTGCCTGGCTGAGAAGCCAGTGCATGGGTCAAGGAGTCACATTTTTGGATCATCGTAATCTCTTTTGGGATAGAAGTCACCTCTACAAGGAGGACGGATTGCAACTAAATTGGAAGGGGACTAATATACTGGCAGGGAAATTTGCTGGAGCTGCTCGGAAAGATTTAAACTAGTAAGGTGGGTGGGTGGGGGGTGGGATCCCATGAGATAGTGAGGAAAGAGATCGATCTGAGACTGGTACAGTTGAGAACAGAAACCAGTCCCTGCTTACCCTGACTGTTTGGCAAGGTAGGACTAATAAATTAAACTGCATGTATTTCAGCGCAAGGAGCCTAACAGGGAAGGCAGATGAACTCAGGGCATGGTTAGGAACACCAGACTGGGATATCATAGCAAATACAGAAACATGGCTCAGGGATGGGCAGGACTGGCAGCTTAAATGTTCCAGGATACAAATGCTACAGGAAGAATAGAAAGGGAGGCAAGAGAGATGGGGAAGTGGCATTTTTGATAAGGGATAGCATTCCAGCTGTGCTGAGGGAGGATATTCCCGGAAATACATCCAGGGGAGTTATTTGGGTGGAACTGAGAAATAAGAAAGGGATGATCACCTTACTGGGATTGTATTATAGACCCCCTAATAGTCAGATGGAAATTCAGAAACAAACTTGTAAGGAGATCTCAGCTATGTGTAAGAATAATAGTGTGGTTATGGGTGGGGATTTTTAACTTTCCAAACATAAACTGGGACTGCCATAGTATTTAAGGTTTAGATGGAGAGGAATTTGTTAAGTGCATACAAGACAATTTTCTGATTCAGTATGTGGATGTATCTACTAGAGAAGGTGCAAAACTTGACCTACTCTTGGGAAATAAGGCAGGGCAGGTGACGGAGGTGTCAGTGGGGGAGCACTTTGGGGCCAGTGACCATAATTCTATTAGATTTAAAATAGTGATGGGAAAGGATAGATCAGATCTAAAAGTTGAAGTTCTAAATTGGAGAAAGGCCAATTTTGACAGTATTAGACAAGAACTTTCAAAAGCTGATTGGGGGCAGATATTCACAGGTAAAAGGGATGGCTGGAAAAATGGGAAGCCTTTAGAAATGAGATAACAAGAATCCAGAGAAAGTATATTCCTGTCAAGGTGAAAGGAAAGGCTGGTAGGTACAGGGAATGCTGGATTACTAAAGAAATTGAGGGTTTGGTTAAGAAAAAGAAGGAAGCATATGTGAGGTATAAAGACAGGATAGATCGAGTGAAT
The DNA here is from genome assembly GCF_020745735.1 of Hemiscyllium ocellatum. NCBI lineage: Eukaryota > Metazoa > Chordata > Chondrichthyes > Orectolobiformes > Hemiscylliidae > Hemiscyllium > Hemiscyllium ocellatum. Next base: position 45,146,300 of record NC_083419.1, read on the forward strand.
CCTTAGAGTATAAAGGAAGTAGGAATGTACTTAAGAGGGAAATCAGGAGGGCAAAAAGGGGACGTGGTATAGCTTTGGCAAATAGAATTAAGGAGAATCCAAAGAGTTTTTACAAATACATTAAGGACAAAAGGGAGAGAATAGGGTCCCTCAAAGATCAGCAAGGCAGCCTTTGTGTGGAGCCACAGAAAATGGGGGAGATACTGAATGAGTATTTTGCGTCAGTATTTACTGTGGAAAAGGATATGGAGGATATAGACTGTAGGGAAATAGATGGTGACATCTTGCAAAATGTCCAGACTACAGAGGAGGAAATGCTGGACGTCTTGCAATGGGTAAAGGTGGATAAAGCCCCAGGACCTGATCAGGTGTACCCTCAAACTCTGTGGGAAGCTAGAGAAGTGATTGCTCGGTCTCTGAGATATTTGTATCATCCATAGTCACAGGTGAGGTTGGCTAATATGGTGTCACTGTTTAAGAAGGGTGGTAAGGACAAGTCAGGGAACCACAGACCAGTGAGCCTGACCTCGGTGGTGGGCAAGTTGTTGGAGGGAATCCCGAGGGACAGGATGTACATGTATTTGGAAAGGCAAGGACTGATTCAGGATAGTCAACATGGCTTTGTGCGTGGGAAATCATGTCTCACAAACTTGATTGAGTTTATTGAAGAAGTAACAAAGATGAGGGCAGAGCGGTAGATGTGATCTATATGGACCTTAGTAAGGCACTTGACAAGATTCCCCATGGGAGACTGATTAGTAAGTTTAGATCTCATGGAATATAGGGAGAACTAGCCATTTGGATACACTTACTACAGTTATGTTAATACTGGATCACCTATTATGATGAATTGATACAGGTACATTGCATGTTCTGTTTGTAAACAACGAGGCGCTATTAATATATGTAGCTTCTGAAACAAAAGCAGTGCACTACACTGCAAGCCCAACTTACCATCCTAAATTATTTGTCAACATAATTCCTTGAAGTGACGCAGCCCCCCAATTGAACAGCCATTGAAGCTAGATAAGATTGAACAGATTGATAATAAGGTTACTAATTTATGCCATGTCCTACACTGCACTTGATTCAAAATGTGAAAATTGCAGTTTTTGATTAGTTCCATTTTTGCTGCTATATTGCTTCAGTAGATGGTTGCAGCAGAAACAGTACCTGATTAAAACAGGCCCACGAGCTCACTTAAGCAAAGAGGGTTAGACAATACAATTAATGCCTGTAAACATGTAGTAAATCTCATTTACCAAATATGTTTACTGTATCAGAGCCCACAGCTGCATACAAGAATCTTACATATCTTAATAGGCTGAATGCAGCATTAACATTTGAAAAGGAATAGTCAAACAGATGACATCTTGACCAATAATTTAACAGAAATAGAGTGAGAGAAATGCCAGAAAGTCTACAAAATATCGACTTAAGACTAAATAAAAGTGCAAGATTTTAAAATCTACAATAAAGTTTGAAGGAACATTGTCCAAGCAATATAAGAGTTTTCCTTCCCCAGAAATTGCATAATAAACGAGATTAATAAATGAGGCAAATTGCTACCATACAGAACTCAAACTAATGAACATTTGAGATAAATCTCTGAGTCAAGACCAGGCATGGTGCTGGAATGAACATCAAGAACAATCCTTTGTAAACAGAGGAATGTTAACACTCCCATAGATCCCAGTTCATTATGATCCTGAACTACTAGCCATTATGACTGGGAGCACTGTTACTCAAAAAGATGTCAAAAGAAAAGCCATGATCATGCAAAAACATTCTCTTGGGTCTTAGTTCAAAATTGAAAACTAAACAGAAGCCACCTGGAACCTTGCTAAATAAAGAAATCACAAAATGCCACTAAGAATTCAGATTTGGATGTGTATATATTGTATAGAGATAAACACCAGATGAGATATGAAATAAAGAGTTAATTATTGAACACATACATATGAAGCTGTGTCAATAATGCCATGATCACATGGCAATGTACAGGCTCTGAAGAAAGGCTACCATTCAGACCTTATAACAACTCATTCTAGATAAGTGTAAGATAAATTAATAATTCCTAAGGCACTGACTACATCACTTTCATACAGTAGTGCATGCTAAACATCTTCAAAGACACCACACAACAACAGAAAGGCTGACCTAATCTCCAGTTTTATTGGAAGCTGCCTACACCCATCATTCCAACATTCCAGCTAGGATCAGAAAATCAAAAAAGTTAGAAAATCTAACTTGCATCACTCCACTATGGGGCTATGGATGCTAATTTTACAACATGCTGTATCAATGCATTGCGCCAGCAGTCACCCTACATTTTAATTCAAATCTTCACAGCTAGCAAGAAGCAAATACATAATATTTCAAAAACAATTCTACAAATGCACCAACAAAAAAAAACACAATAGATCTGAGCTCATTATATTTATTTCACTCCTCAGGTATTGATAGACTAGCTATGTGTTTGCAGCAATTGCTGTTTTAAACTAACATTTCCAGCATTTGGAATTTTTAATATCAGATTCAGTTTTGTCTAATCCCCGAACTTCAACACATGCAAAAATAGCTTCATGTTTGGGGTGGAAGACGACTAGCATGCTTGTCTAACAATCATTGAAAACTTCAGGTTAGGCTAACAAAACAGTTAATAAAACCTATGGGATGTGAAGTTTTATAAGGAGAGGCATAGAGTACAAATGCAAGCAGGTTACAAAGCTATACAAAATATTAGTTTAGTTCTAGCCAGAAAGGGTGTTTATTTTCCAGGAACCACATTTTACAAAGGATGTGGAAACTTTGGAGAGTATACAGAAAAGATCTACAGGAATGATATCGGAGATGGTTTTGAGAGTTATGTGGATAAATTGGAGGAAACGGGGTTGCTTTTGAGGGTACAGAAAGTGAAGAAATATTTCATAGAAATATTTAGTACCATAAATGGTTTGATGAGTTAAAAAGGGGACCCGCTTCAAACAATAGAAGGATCTATAACTCAAATTTACAGATACAGAGATGTTTGGCAAAGGAACCATGGGTGACACAAAAGCTTTTCACTCAACAGATGGCTTGAAATTGGAAAACACTTCCTGATGAAATGGTGGACACAGGATCAAAAGTATACTTCAAAAGAAAATTAGATAAATATTTGAAACAGAAAATATTCAGTGTTTTGTGACTAAATAGAATATTCCAGAAAAGATTCAACACATATTCCATGGGCTGAATGACTTCCCGTTGTACACAAAAAAGGGGAGCAGAAGCTGGCCATTCTTAAAGATCATGGCTAATCCAACTCAGATCTTAACTCCTATGCCAGTTTTGCAAAGCCCTCAACACACCAATATTTCAAAAATCTACCTACTTCCTCTTTAAATATTTTCCGTGATCCAGCTTTCATTCAAGGGAGGAGGGCATCATTGACTAAGCTAGCATTTATTATCTGTCCCCAGTTGCTCAAAAAGCAATTAAAGGTCAACCACATTTCTGTGGATCTGGAGTCACATGTAGACCAAACCAGGTAAAGACAGCAGTTTCCTTCTCTAAAGGAAAATGTCAGAAAAAATCATCTGGTTCTCTAATGATAATCAACAACAGATTCACGGTCATCATTCGACTCTCAATTCCAGGCTTCTATTACATCACCCACCATGACGGGAATTAAACTTAGATCCCAGAACATTACCTGGATCACTGGATTAACAGTTCAACAATAAGACCAGACTATTCACTGCCCTCAAAAGAAGAAATACCTTAGCATCTCAGCACTGAATTCATGTCCACCTATTCTGTATGTTCCATAGTTCGAGATTCCCTCACGAGTGGAAAAATCTTCTCCACATCAACCCTGTCAAGTCCCCACAGAATCTTGTATATTTCAATAAGATCACCCTGTATTTTCCTAATAAAGGCCAAACTTGTTTAGCTCTTCTCAATAAGTCAACCTCTTCATCTCAGGATGCAGTCTACATCTCTCTTTTGAACTGTTTCCAACCCTTTTTTTAAAAAGGCACAGACCAAAACCATACACAGCACTCCAGGTGCAGCCTCACCAAGACCTTGTACACAATTTTAACTTGACTTTTAACTCCAACCCCCTAGTAAAAAAGGTCAAACTTCCAGTTGCTTTCTGAAATAATTGCCGCATTTGCATGTCAACACTGTGTTTCATGCACAAGAATACAGAGATCCCTCTGGATTGCACTTCTTTTTGCAATCTCTCTTCATTTATAGAATAGTTTGTCTTTTGATTCTTCCTATGAAAATTCATAACTTCACACTTTAATAAATTAAACTCATCTACCAAGTTTTCGAACATTCACTCAACCTATCTATATCCTTTCGCAGATTCTCTAAGTCCTCATCATAATATGTCTTCCAACCTACTTTTGTTGGATTGACAAATTTGGATTAAATACACTCCACCTTCGCATTATTAATATAGATAGTAATTAATTGAGACCTATGACTGAACCTGATGGTACTCCATTAATTACTTCTTTCTAACACAGAAAAAAACCAACAGATCCTGGCTCTGTCTATGTGTTAACCAATCTTCAATCCAGATTAAAATTAGCCAAATACAACAATGTACATAAATCAGCTGCAGGTGAGATCAATGTGTATCAGATTAGGTAAAATCGAAAACTAACACGAAACTCTCAACTCTGCAGAGTCTGACTACTCTATTTAATTTCCTGACGTGCATTTTCAACATATAAAATTAAACAGTGGACTGCAACTTCAAATTGATAAAATCTAGATTGAATCATCATTACTGCCTTCTGAATAGAAAATGTAAAAGGAAACAATGGAAAACTTGAAAAGGGGAAAAAGAAATTTACATGATTGGCAGTTCACAATTATGTATTATAATTTCAAATATTCTCTTATGAATCATTAATCTTGACCAGTGAATCAAGTGACTCATCCCTGGAATCAATTCCATGGACAAAAAGTGTTACCTTGTGCTAAAACTGAAGTATTTTTAAATATTCCAAAATTAAAAATTAAATGCCAATATCCTGTTACACCTGTTAAATTTGAAGGAATTTTAAGATTGCTTAGTTTGATGTTTGATTTATGGTACTAAAGGTTATATAGTAAAGTATGCATGGCCAACCATTGCACTTATTTTTCACTTTAACAAAGGTAAATCTTCCACTTTGATCAAAATGTGATATCAAAATAAAAATATGGAAAAACTGTCTGCTTTTTCAGTTAGTAGAAAATTTACTCAAATTGAGTCTGTCTAGATGCAGCTGAACTTAAGACATTTAAACATATACACATAAAAAACTTTAGTAACAACCAAGAAAATAATTGTAAAATTTCAGTAGAAAATCAACAATAAAGCCATAAACAACATATAGGGAATAGAAGGGACTATTTTGTTAAAAAAGTTTATGCTGAAGCAGTACTAACAATGTCTTTTTTGTCATATCACATCTGGATCTAGTTGCAGTCAAAGAGAAAATCACATTGAACAATATAGTAACAGTTGTCATTAAATCATTTTAAGGTTTAACATTTTCACAAAAAATTACATTTTGATACCAACACAATGGAAATTCAGAAACCAATCATTGCATGCCTACACTAACCATACACAATAGATCTACAATAATGATCCTGATCCTTACAAATCTTGAAGAGTTCCAGCTCTTTTACTGCTGCCAAAAATATCTCAACAGCTGTGAAAAGAATATAAAATTAGTGAGGTCATAACATACTCACGATTATAGTAATGGAGCAAGGCAGGTTTTGTAGCGAGATGTTAAACCCACACCTATACAAAGGAGGTATAAAATACTTCTGATCAGTTAGTCAAACAGTATACAAAAAATAATTCCTGACAGAGGAACGTTAACAAGGTGGTAGTATGTAAAATCAAAGAATGGCACAGCAGAGGAGGTCATTCAGTTCATCCTGCTCAGTGCCAGTTCTTTGATAGAGCTATTATTAGTTCCAATCCTCTGAACCTGCGAGTCCCGTCTAGTTTTTTCTTTCAAGTGTTTATCTAATTCTCTTTTGAATCTTTTTCATCCAGCTATGCATTCCAGGGTGTAAATCAATGTGTAATATTTTTGTCTCTTGAATTCTCGGTTTTCCTCTTCACCAGATCTTTATCTACAGTCAAATGTTTATAATTCTGAATGTTTCTACTAAATGCCTTGCCTTCCCTAGTCTGCCATATTGTTCATGCTAAGTAAAATGTTAACTATTCCAGGAAGACTTTTCTGCATCATCTCTCATGCTTTGCCCTGGAATAACAGAACAGAATTTTTATTTAAGGTCTTTGTCAAGTTAGATTCATGTTGTCTGCTCTGCCATTGCGTAGATTGGCTTTTCTCACCCAATCTTCCATTCTTCCCCTCATTAATTATGCAACTGGGCTCTTGGGTGTCTTTTTTGGGGGGAGTCACACAGCTAGAGATACGGAAGTACTTGCTACAATGAGGATCTTTTGGCATTCACATTGCATGTACCTTTTTAAACCCTAGCTACATACCACTCCAGATGCTGCAAGTAAGGGACTGCCACTCACATTGCAATGACTGAGGGAATGATCCGGCGGAAAAGAAAGCTTGCTCCCTGTATCACATGGTAGTGTACAGGATGAGGTGGGGGGTGGGGGAAGAAGGTTAGTCCTATGTCCTGTGGACCATGATGAAACCAGCCTGGCCCCAAATTACAGTCTGGGCGAGTGCTGTGTCCTGAGTGAAGTATGACATCCAGCAGTGCAAGGTGGTCATCAATAATTTTCTGTGCTCCCCAACATTAAGTTACACAATCTTTTCTCTGCTATTTCACACTAACGGCCACCACTCTTAAGTCTCTCACTGTACGTGCATCTCACCAAGACTCTTGGACTGCAACTTTCAATACCAAATGCATTATATACACTGAAATTCTCACCCAACTTACCCTTCCAAATTACTAAACTTTCTGCCCTCTGCACTTCCCACTCACTCATTGGGAACACCTTACCAGTAACTGCTCTTTAACCTACTTCCATCATAATCAATTCCTCCCTTTGTCTCAGTGCAGAAGAAATTGCCTCAAAAATTCTCATGTCTCAAAAGCATCATGACCAACCTAACTAATCTATGGATTGATTGTACTTGACTTATATGACAGATTTTGATACGACTGAGTATCTGGCTATGGCCAATCCTTTGATCTAGAACAGGATAAGTGCTTGACTGACTGCAGCAGAACCCGTGACTGACCACTGCTGTCCTTCAGTAACTGTAAATTGCTCTTTGAAGTTACACACATGGCCATTTGCTTGAAGCACATGTGTGTGTGTCTGTCATGTAAACCTCTGCCCAGTCTGCCTCAGATGATTATGGGAGAGCAAATTATCTTACAAGTTAGAGAACAGGTAAAGCTAGCTGTTTCAAGCTACTGTTATGTATTTGCAAGCCAAGAAGTATTCATTAATAACAAGATGCCAAGTCATGCCAAAACACAGTTATACCTATCATACAAATGAATGGTATATGAATTCCAGTACCAAGGTAATCCTAGGTATGTAGGCCATATATCACAAAGATTAGTGTATTGTATCAAACAATACATCCTTTCAGCTGTTTATAACAAGGTACAGACCACATCCAACCAATCTGTGTTTGCAAAACCACAAGTGCCAAACATTGCATACATAATAACTTGCAAATGTTGCCAATCACAAAGTTGCAAGTAAAGATTTATGCTGAAAACTAATTTAGAATTGTTAATTGAGCTTTATTACAAGCTACTTATATTAATATACTGCCCTGCTCTTTGCACTCAAAGAATTTGTACACACACCTGTTTCAAATCAACTACATAGCTGGCAGCCATTCTCTGGTTCATTCCTCACTGCAATGTTTTGTCCAATTAGAGTCAACCAGATTGGTTTAAAATTTAAACAAAGCCTAGCAGTTTACAGTCAGTCATAATTAATGGAGTGGATCATCCATGGCAACATCTCTGCCAGAGTTCACTTGCCAACTATCAGTACTTTCCTCTCAGACAGTATAAATGGTGTTTTCCCTTTACTTTGGTTTTTCTTGCAAATTAATGAATGCAAGACAAAAAGCTTTGAGGGGAGTGCCTTCTTTCAGCAATACATAAGTTTAAGGGTTAAAGAGGTTAAGCTTTAAAATGGGAAGCTTTGGATTTCAGGGTAATTAAAATTTTGAGGCAGTTTAAAACATCAAGACTTTTGGAGATAGTAGGAATAAAATATTTAGGGTTGTTTAAAAGTAGTTCTTCCATAAAAGCAAAGCCATGGAATGATTTAAAACTGTGAACATTGGGGCAATTCAAACAATGAGATTTTTGGGGTGATTAAAAGTTGTTGGACTTCAGGGAAGTTTAAAGCAGTCTTTGTGGCAGTTTGAAACACAAACTTTTGTTTTCACAGTTTAAGTCAACAAGATTTTAAACTACAGTGCAGTTTCAAACAGTGAGACTTTCAGACAGAGGAAAATAGCAAAACAATAAAAACAATGTGCTGGAGAAACTCACCCAGTCTGGCAGCAACTCTGGAGTGAGAAAAAGAGTTAACCTTTCAAATCTAGTACGGTTCTTCTTTGTGATTGAAGCAATTCTGAAGAATTGTACAGAACTCAAACATTAGTTCTGTTTCCCTCTCCACAGCTGAGTTTCTCCAGCATTTTATGTCTCTATTTCAAATCTCCATCAACTGCATTTTGCTTTTACTTTTAAAATAGAGAGACCTTGGAATATGACAGAATGTAATACAAAAATTCAGGACTTTGCAGCAGTTTAAAGAGCTCGGGAGCTAACCATGTTTGAAGATCAAAGTTTGGGAGAAGATTTGTAGCTCGGGTGCTTGTTGTTGTGGTTCTGTTCATCAAGCTGGGAGTTTGTGTTGCAAACATTTCGTCCCCTTTCTAGGTGACATCCTGTGCTTGGGAGCCTCCTGTGAAGCGCTTGTGATGTTTCCTCCGGCATTTATAGTGGCTTATCCCTGCCGCTTCCGGTTGTCAGTTCTTGCTGTCCGCTGCAGTGGCCGGTATTTTGGGTCCAGGTCGATGTGTTTGTTGATAGAATCTGTGGATGAGTGCCATGCCTCTATCAACAAACACATCGACCTGGACCCAAAATACCGGCCACTGCAGCGGACAGCAAGAACTGACAACCGGTAGCGGCAGGGATAAGCCACTATAAATGCCGGAGGAAACATCATAGAAGCGCTTCACAGGAGTTCCCAAGCACTAATGATGTCACCTAGAAAGGGGACGAAACGTTTGCAACACAAACTCCCAGTTCGGTGAACAGAACCACAACAATATTTGAAGATACAAGATCAAAGTGACATCACAGGAAAACTAAGTTGATTGGTTTTTTTGTTAACTGCTATTAGCATCAGCGAACAGCAGAAAATTAGAAAAACCATTTTAAAACTTAATTAATCCTTGTGTAACTACGTTACAATTAAGAAACAAAAGCAGAAGGGAAAAAAGTTGGTTATTGGATTCTTTTACTTTACTTTTCAGATACTTTTACATTTATGACGAAGATTTAAAACAACACATAAAATTACGAGAAAAAGCATGTGTTATTTACATGTAATTATAATGAGAGACTGAAATCCCCTTTAAAATTGGACACAAAGGAGTTATTTTAAACATGGTTCCTAAAAGTCACCTGGATTCTATGAATCCAACTTCAGTTAGCAAGCTGAAGAGACCATAATAAACTTGGCCAACATGGATCACAAATGACATTTGAAAGCCAAATGAGCTTCAGACAACCCAAGTTATTTTCTGGCCTTCGTTCAAAGCTGTTGCACCACAAGAGCCCTCAGAATAGAATCAGATGTTTTTCTAATCAGTATGTTCAAACATGTTATTACCTGTCTCGGGTGCAGGTGAGACATGAACCCAAGCCTCTTAGTCCAGAGATAGGGACACTACCATAACACAAGAGTCCTAACAGTACATTAAAGATGCAAGTACTTTTTAAAGCAGCCTGTCCAGACATGTTATGACACATCCCTGGAGCATATGGAACATGAAACAAGGACTTCTATCTCAGAACTAGGAGAATTACTAGGATGCATGAGAGCCATCAGAACAAAATTATAATTTTTTCTAATCAACTGTTCGGAGATGTTATGATAACTCTGAAGCAAGTAGGACTTGTCCATGAAGCTCCTGGTCCACAGAGACAGACACTACCACTGCAAAAGAAGAGCCATTTTTCAGAACAGTATTACTGGTATACATTTTGATGAACATACTCAGACATATTTTAACACATGTTCTGGGCAGGTGAGATTCTGGCTCAAAAGGTAGGTACACTATCACTGGACAATCTATTGTTTTCATCTATTAGGAAAAGATAAAGTCACAGGGCCACTCATGTACGAGAGAGGTGAGGGCAGAGGTTGAGGTGAAGTTTTTCATAATAACCTCAGCCACTGCAGAAATTGAGCCCACTTTGTTGATATTACTCTGCCTTACCAACTGTCCAGCCAATGAAGCTAAACGACCCCCTTTTTATCTATCAACCACCACCAGCAAATCTCCCTTGCTTAGCAATTGCTTAATTTATCAGCAAAGCCCATAATGGCAATGCAAACCACAAAAGGTTTGGAAGAGTTTGGGAGAGAAAGAGGGAGGTAAATCAAGATGGAATTGGAAGGGACCAGAATAGTTTATATTTTAAATAACCTGTTCAAATGTGTTATAACAAAACTCTGGAACAGATGGGATTTAAACCCAGATTCTCTGGCCCAGAGTTAGTGTTTATTACCACTGCGCTTCAAGAGCCTTACTCCAGAACGATACTAAAAGGTGAGGGAGTGATAGAGATAGGGAGGTGGGGACAGGCTAAATCAAAATGGAGTTGAGAGGTGTCAGAACAGAATTATTTTTTTTTAAATTTAACCTATTTTTCTAATCAGCATGTTCAGAGATGTTATTACACACCTATGAAACCAATGGGTCTTGAAACTGGGTCTCTCAGTCTAGCTGTAAGGACACTACTACTGCACCAAAAGAGGGTACCCCAAACAGAATTGTAGAATAGTACAGAATGGAAAACAGGTGTTAGCCAATGACACAGCAGCAACCTTTTTGAAGAGCAATCAAGTTAACCCTATTCCCCAGCTTATCTGCATATTTTTACAGACGTTTTCTCCTCCTTCTACTTATACAGCTCACTTTTCAAAGGTGTTGAATATGCCGTGCCAGACTACCCTGTCAGTTAAAACACTAAGCAGGAAGTCTCGACATATATGCTTTCAGCGGCATTAAACCTTGTGGTTCCAGGGCCACTCCCGCACTCACCATCCTCTAACACAACAGTAGATTTGGAACAAATATTTACTATTTGCCCTCCCTTGATTCAGTGTCTCTTTTTCATGTTTAAAGTATGTAATCAGTATGTTTCTTTGTAATTGATTCTGCAGGCTATTCTTCATATTTCCCAGAGACATAACTGGCTTTTGCTTTATATGCATGAAAGTAGGGTTGTCAATTTTTGTCATATTACTGTGGATGACAGGTGAAGTGATTTTTCTTTATTTTGTTTACCAAGTAGATGGACTGGCTGGAGAAGGTGAAAGCAAAGAGTAGTAGAAGACAATACATCGAAGAGATTGCTAAGCAGAATAGGAAATTGGATAAACAGCAACTACACAAGAGGTTTGTCGTGCAAGAATTATAAAAATCAAACTGATCATGAATAGTTCCTGTAGAGTGCAATAAGATGATCAGATAACTCAGTACCTGGAGATGACAAGGTAATTGGCCTTAATTGATTAAATCCTGCACTTTGGGACAGAGCGGTTTCAAAGAAAGCAATCACCAGAAGTTTAACATTTGCAGAAATTTGAAAAAAATGTTTTGTCTTCTATTCAGTGATTCCTCAGCATATTTCTTCACAGTGGGGAAACAGAGTAGTGTTAACTATATCCAGGAAAATAATGACATGTTGAAGAATGACGGGGCAAAAAATGAACTAATTTACTGCATTTACAGAAATGTACTGCATTCAAGGAACGTGACCTGGTCAGTCACAAGAAGATATGTAGTTGCTGTGTCATCCCTTTTATCACCTTAAAATTCAAATAATTACATTGACAAGATTCTCTGATTAAAAGAAGTCTTGCAGTATTTCTGTCAGTTTACAACTCTGGAAGGCCTTCATGGTACAGTGTTAGTGTCCCTACCTCTGGGCCAGAAAGTCCATGATCAAGTGCTACCTGCTCTAGATATGTTGTGACATGTTTCATTGGGTCAATTAAAAATATATTGGTCTATAATATTTTACATACTGTATTAACAAGGCCTACTTCAACAACATTCTCCATTCATCTTGCAATCATCCTCACTTTTCTCAAATGAAAACAGAAAATGCTGGAAACTCTCAGGTCTGACAAAGTATCACTGACTTGAAAAGTTAACTCTGTTCTCTCTCCAGATGCTGTCAGACTTGCTGAGTTGCTCCAGCACTTTGTTTTTGTTTCAGACCACCTGCATCTGCAGTTGTGTACTATTTTACAATTTCAGTCTTCCCCTAGGGACAGCAGTTCAAGGAAATCCCCAGTTCGCATCGACCATCTTAATACAATTAAACACTCAACTAATACACAATTAGCAAACAAACCTCTAATTGGTGGCCCCATATCATACCATGTATTAACATAAAGCAAACGTACTATCCAACTCAATTATCAAGGACTAAAAATATGCATTTTGCGAGAATTTAACAAGGGAAGGCACCAGGGAGGTTTAAGGAGTGAATTGTAAATTCTTCATTGTTTAAAACTTGACAACAGTGACCGCCAGTACAAAACATATGATTTAATATGCTATTAAATTAGGAGTGCAGAAAAAATGTACAAGGATGTTGCCATGCCTCAATGGTCTGAGTTATCGGGAGAGTTTGGACAAGCTAGGACTTTTTTCTTTAGAGTATTGAAGACTGAGGTGGTTTGATTATTTCAACCCACTTAATTTGAATCATCCTTTGGGTAACTCACTAGTATTATTATTTATGGCCACACAAGTAGTCATCCTTCATTATTTCTTATTCATTAACAACTTTCTAAAATTTATGTATATTATCCAATTGACTTTTCTCTTAATTTGTCTCCTAAAAGTTTCTTCAGGCAAGTTGTACGGTTTCTAAAATCTAGGAGTTGACCTTAAATAAGTTTAAGTTTTCCAAGCAGCCATGGGTGGATGAGAATTAATCATGCATAGCTTCCAGATGTGTTTCACTGGGTAGTGGTCATGCAATGCTAATTTCTGGGCCCATGGCTTCAAATTCCATCATGGCAGATGGTGAAATTTGAGTTCAATAAAAGTCTGGAATAAAAGTTAGCCTAATGGTGACCATTAACCACTGTTAATGGTCATAAAAACATATTTGATTCAGTAATGTCCTTTGAGAAGGAAATCTGCCATCCTTACTTAGTCCGGCCTACATGAGACTCCAGACCCATAGAAGTGAGGTTGACTGTTAATTGCCATCTGGCCAATAAATGTTAACTAACCAGTGGTGCCCACACCAGGTGAACAAATTGAAAACAAAATTCTTAGAATAACAGTTGCATGATCGACAGTCAAATTTTCAAAGCACAATCTTTTTGTCTGAATTTTATTAATGCAGAAAAAAGACTGAGTGCATTATACACTTTGTAAGGTTCCCACCTCAGTCTCCAATACTCTAAAGAAAAAAGTCCTAGCTTGTCCAAACTCTCCCGATAACTCAGACCATTGAGGCATGGCAACATCCTTGTACATTTCTTCTGCACTCCTAATTTAATAGCATCCTTCCCACAACAAGGTGACCAAAACTCAACACAATACTCCAAGTGCAGCCTCACCAATGCCCTGCATAACTGCAACATAACTACCCAACTTCTATATTCAAATGAGTTTGACTGATGAAGGCCAGTATGCCAAAAGCCTTCTTCACTGCCTGGTCTACCGGTGACTCCACTTTCAGAGAACTGTGAACCTGAACTCCAAGATCCCTCTGTTCCACAACACTCCTTAAAGGCCCTATCATTCACCATAAAACGTGTACCTTGATTTGACTTTCCAAAATGCAAGACTTCATACTTATCTGTATTAAACTCTATTTGCCATGTACTTCCTCAGCTGATCAAGGTCCTGCTGCAATTTCCTCACTGGCCACGATAAACCTATTTTAGTGTCAGTGTGAGCTATCTTGAACCACTTCACTTTACCTGGTGTAGGTGCATCCAGACCAATGTTCAGAAAGGAACTTCAGGATTTTGAGGTACTCCAAGAACAGGTGGAGATATACGACTGAACGTTCCTGCTTTTTTGCCAAAGTCCAAGGTGCTTCAAATTTTGGAGGGTTTCTCACCTCAAGGCCTAATGGGTTTCTTGCCCTATTTTGCCACATTAATTACCTTCTCTGCTTAATGGCACCTTTCACATCAGACTTTTATCTTTCTACGTGCCATTACAGACCAAGTCACCATACACCATCCAAACATTTACCAGCATCTCTTGCGGAAGGGCCATCTTTAAAAGCCCAGTTAAGCTGGCTCCTGTTAATCTTCATCCAGTTAAATACTAGGAGAAAGTGAGGACTGCAGATGCTGGAGATCAAAACTTAAAAATGTGTTGCTGGAAAAGCGCAGCAGGTCAGGCAGTATCAAAGGAAAAGGTGAATCGATCTTTCGGACATAAGCCCTTCTTCAGGAATGAGGAGGGTGTGCCAAGCCGGCTAAGATAAAAGCTAGGGAGGAGGGACTTGGGGGAGGGGGTGTTGGGAATACGATAGGTGGAAGGAAGTTAAGATGGTGAGGGTGATAGGCCGGAGAGGACGGGAAGATGATTGCAGGTCAAGAAGGCGATGCTGAGTCTGAGGGTTGGGACTGAGAAAAGGTGGGGGGAGGGGAAATGAGAAAGCTGCGAGATATCGAGCATTTCCTCCGCGCCTTTTTTTTGTTTTATTCTTTTTTACTACAAGGGATGAATGCAGATTTCTCTAGCTTTCTCATTTTTTCTCATTTCTTGATCTGCACCTCTCAGGCCTATCACCCTCACCTTAACCTCCTTCCACCTATCATATTCCCAACACCCCTCCCCCAAGTCCCTCTTCCCTACCTTTTATCTTAGCCTGCTTGGCAGACCGTCCTCATTCCTGAAGAAGGGCTTATGCCCGAAACGTCGATTCTCCTGTTCCTTTCATGCTGCCTGACCTGCTGCGCTTTTCCAGCAACACATTTTTAAGCTCCAGTTAAATACTGCCAGTCTAGGAGGCGCTCTGTACAATTGCTGGATACAGCAAACCGGAGGAAATCAGCACCACATTTTGTGGGTAAGTCCTAAAGTTCTGCTAGATAGGAAAGTACACAAGCAGAACTGCTTCTTACCAGGACCACATTAGTCTGGTCCAAGATTGCCACCCAGGCCTAAACAGCCTCAGCCACCTGGAGAACTGCACAGTATTGTAAAAAGATGGTTAATATCCTTTTCCATCCTGCTAGTGCAAGTTGCATCTCACACTCACTACTTATGCGACTGTCTGGTGGAACACTAGACTTAGTTGAAGGCTCAATCTCACTATTGCTTACATCTTCCCCAACCATTCTCACCCATCCCCAACACCCATCATTAATCCTGCACTCCTTCTGCACGGTCTATTCACTGAGTCATAGAAATAGACACTTCAGTCCAACTCATCCATGCTGACTAGGTTTCCCAGCTAGTCCCATCTGCTTTCATTTGGCCTAAATCCCTCTAAACCTCTCCTATTCACGTACCTGTCCAAATGCCTTTTAAATGTTGCAACTGGACCTGCATCTACCACTTCCTCTGGCAGTTCATTCTATATACACGCCACCCACTGTGTGATAAAGTTGCCTCTCAAGTCCCTTTTAAATTTTTCCTCTCTCATCTTAAACCTATGCCCTCTAATTTTGAACTCCACTACCTCTGGGGAAATGATCTTTGCTATTCACCTGATCTCTGCCTCTTGATTTTACAAACCTCAATGAGATCATTCCTTAACCTCCTATGTTCCAGTGAAAAATGTCCCAACTTATCTAGCCTCTCCTTATAACACAAACCCTCCCATCCTGGTAACATGCTTGTAAATCTTTTCTGCATCCTTTCCAATTTAATAACATCATTCCTACAGCAGGGTGATGCTGCTGAAACAGAAAATTCAGGACAACTACCCAGTGACATGAACAGTAATAGTGCATTTTCTTCTTCCATAATACCTTTCTCGCTCTCTCATTTCATGATGAAAACTTTCAACAGTGGGGTAAAAAGATTCATGCACTGCCCATCATTCAGCTCTTTGCCCCTTATGTGGAGAGGATGCTGATTTTTACTGCTCTGGGCAGCTTGTGGACCTTAATTGGATGGATTCTTAGAACAGCTGCTGCTGGAGCCAACCAGGGAGAAGGCAATTCTGGATCTGGTATTGTGCAACGAACCAGAATTGATCAGGGACCTCGAAGTGAAGGAGCCATTGGGAAGTAGTGACCATAATACAATAAGCTTCAATCTGCAATTTGAAAGGGAGAGGGTACAATCGGAAGTGACAATATCTCTGTTGAATAAAGGGAACTATGGAGCTATGAGGGAGGAGCTAGCCAAAGTTCAATGGTGCAATACCTTAGCAGGGATGACAGTGGAGGAACAATGGCAGATATTTCAGTGTATAATGCAGAAGATGCAGGATCAATTCATTCCAAAAAAGGAAGAAAGATCCTAGGAGGAGGCACGGGTGACCGTGGCTGATGAGGGAAGTTAAGAAACATATAAATTTAAAAAAGAGAAGATGTATAACATAGCAAAGTGGGAAAACGGAGGACTGGGAAACTTTTAAAGAACAACAGAGGATTACTAAGAAGGAAATACGCAGAGAAAAATAAGGTATGAAGGTAAACTGGCCAAAAATATAAAAGGAGGATAGTAAAAGCTTTTTTATGTATGTGAAAGGCAAAAAAAATGGTTAAGACTAAAATTGGGTCCTTGAAGACAGAAACAGGGGAATATATTACAGGGAACAAAGAAATGGCAGAAGAATTGAATTGGTACTTCAGATCTGTGTTCACTGGGGAAGACACAAGCAATCTCCCTGAGGTAACAGTGGCTGAAGGACCTGAACTTAAGGGAATTTATATTTGCCAGGAATTGGTGTTGGAGAGACCGTTAGGTCTGAAAGTTGATAAGTCCCCGGGGCCTGATGGTCTACATCCCAGGGTAATGAAGGAGGTGGCTCGAGAAATCGTGGACGCGTTGGTGATTATTGTCCAGAGTTCGATAGATTCGGGATCAGTTCTTGCGGATTGGAGGGTGGCTAACGTTGTACCACTTTTTAAGAAAGGTGGGAGAGAGAAAGCAGGAAATTATAGACCAGTTAGTCTGACCGCAGTGGAAAAGTGCTGGAGTCTATTATAAAGGATGAAATTACGACACATCTGGATAGTAGTAACAGGATAGGTCAGAGTCAGCATGGATTTAGAAGGGGAAATCATGCTTGACTGATCTTCTGGAATTTTTTGAGGATGTAACTCTGAAGATGGACGAGAGAGATCCAGTAGATGTAGTGTACCTGGACTTTCAGAAAGCTTTTGATAAAGTCCCACACAGGAGGTTAGTGAGCAAAATTAGGGCGCATGGTATTGGGGGCAAAGTAGTAACTTGGATTGAAAGTTGGTTGGCTGACAGGAAACAAAGAGTAGTGATAAACCGCTCCATTTTGGAATGGCAGGCAGTGACCAGTGGGGTACCGCAGGGATCAGTGTTGGGACCACAGCTTTTTACAATATATATTAATGATATAGAAGATGGAATTAGTAATAACATTAGCAAATTTGCTGATGATACTAAGCTGGGTGGCAGGGTGAAATGTGAGGAGGATGTTAGGAGATTACAGGGTGACCTGGACAGGTTAGGTGAGTGGTCAGATGCATGACAGATGCAGTTTAAATGAGGATAAATGTATGGTTATCCACTTTGGGTGGCAAGAACAGGAAGGCAGATTTCTACCTAAATGGAATCAAATTAAGTAAAGGGGCAGTACAAAGAGATCTGGGTGTTCTTGTACACCAGTCAATGAAGGTAAGCATGCAGGTACAGCAGGTAGTGAAGAAGGCTAATAGCATGCTGGACTTTATAACAAGAGGGGTTGAGTATAGAAGCAGAGAGGTTCTTCTGCAGCTGTACAGGGCCCTGGTGAGACCGCACCTGGAGTATTGTGCGCAGTTCTGGTCTCCAAATTTGAGGAAAGACATTCTGGCTATTGAGGGAGTGCAGCGTAGGTTCACGAGGTCAATTCCTGGAATGGCGGGACTACCTTACACTGAAAGATTGGAGCGACTGGGCTTATATACCCTTGAGTTCAGTAGACTGAGAGGGGATCTGATTGAGACATAAGATTATTAAAGGATTGGACACTCTGGAGGCAGGAAATATGTTTCCGCTGATGGGTGAGTGCCGAGCCAGAGGACACAGCTTGAAAATATGGGGGAGACCATTTAGGACAGAGATGAGGAGAAACTTCTTCACCCACAGAGTGGTGGCTGTGTGGAATGCTCTTCCCCATTGGGCAGTGAAGGCCCAGTCTCTAGATTCATTTAAGAAAGAGTTGGATAGAGCTCTCAAGGATAGTGGAATCAAGGGTTATGGAGATAAGGCAGGAAGAGGATACTGATTAAGGATGATCAGCCATGATCATATTGAATGGTGGTGCAGGCTCGAAGGGCAGAATGGCCTACCCCTTCACCTATTGTCTATTAGTTTATGGTGTCAGGAACTATTACCCCCTCTTTACTTGATGGAAATCAGTTGACAACTACGACAAGCTTTCTGGCACAGACTATGTGAAATGGCACAGACACCAGAAAATTGAGCCTGGTATCTGTGGCTGAGGGGGCAAAATGCATAAAAACAAGACAAAGCAATGCAAGACAGGGATGCAGAGAGCAACCAGCTGGCTCAGAGCATATGAGCACAAAGAGCCCAGAAATGCAGCTTGATCCAGTCCACAAGCTAAGCTTGCATCCCTCAGTGGACAATGTCATTGCTGTGGCATTACAACAGTAATTGCCTGCACATTGAAATACACAAAGACATACAGATCACAAATGCACTGAGTTCTTAGAGACTGGTACATCAGATGCCAATGTCCATGAATGTGCGTGATTGGGTCCAACATCAAAGTCACTGGGATGAAGTGACAAGCTGAATCTATCAGGTGTGCATTAAGTCTGAAAGATAATGAGGTGAATTTGGCTGTGATAAAGGTATTTAATGGTCAATGAGATGAAGCAAGATTATCTCAAAGTTGAATTGAGCCTTGCTGCACCAGTCAAAATAATTCTGCCACATACCTTCTCACAGCCAAAGATGCTCAAGGTCCACAACCTGCTCAGAGCAGTAAAAATCAGAATCCTCTCCACATAAAGGGGCAAGGAGCTGAATGATGGGCAGAGCATGAATCATTTTACCCTACTGTTGAAAGTTATCATGGAATGAGAGCGAGAAAGCTATTATGGAAAAAGAAAATGCACGTCAAAATTATTACTGTTCACGTCGCTGGGTAGTAGTCCTGAATTAGACCTCTAAGGTTCCACCTAACTTCCACATCCCCTGCCAAAAACTACATTACTGACCCCTTTCAGCTGCCCTTTAAACAGTAGGCAAGCAAAAAATAAAAAAGCTATTTTTTAATATATGGAGCATTCAGGGTCATTTCCTTTATTTTCTAATTAACCTGTTATTACACACATATGGAGCAGTCAAGACATAAACCTTCATCTTCTGGCTCTACCACGCTCCAACAGAACCCTCAAGGATTTAGTTGAGGCAGGAGAAGTGAATAAATTTCTAACAGGTCAAGGGCAGCCAGATAGGAGAATGAAAGGCCACCTAATGAAGTTAAGTGGAACATCTCTGCTTACAAAGCCACTGGGAGCCCACAAAATTCTGACCACTATTTATGTTTTGAACAGTCAAAGATGAGCATTCGCTAGTGCAGGCACAACTGCATTGTCAACAAAGCTTCTCACTTGTACATTGAGTTTCATTTCATTGAACCAGATAGAAAGGAAAATAAAAATCTAGAAGGCAAGGAGAATAATGATACCACTGGAGATGCTTTTCCATACATTAGCCCACATGACATACTCCATAAAGAGTTATATTCATCTGAATCCAGATATCCGGAAGTTAATTAACAACAGTATGCAATCTGACATCTCCAACTTAAATGCTCAGTAGGAGTTATAGATAATTCTAAACTCAACCTTTACAGCCATGTCATGATACACCTCTCGGGTGGGTGGGACTTGAACCCAGACCACCTGGCCGAGAGGGATAGGCAGCCAAACACTGCGCAAGTTTGGGTTATGGGTTTACTTAGATTGCTATTACACTACATACACTTGGCTAGCTAACCAACTGATTCACTGTCCAATGAATAATATGGAGAAACTTTATATTACAGTATCACATTATAATATTATCTAGCAATCTTAGGGACAATCTTTGAGATCTGAGAGATAATACAAACATGTCATACTGAAGTTCATATTTTCTTTATAAACCCTTAATGCCAGCGTTTCCTCTTTTTTAAATAGCTTTTTTTTAAACTTTAACTGCATTTATGCAGTTCTTTTTTACATACTCAATGTTCCAAAGCATTTCACAGCAAAATAATAGTATTGAGTGTAATCACTATCATTTTACAGGCAGTCACAATAACTAACTTGCAGGCAACAAGATCCCACAAACACCAAATAATCTGCTGTTGACTCCCTAGTGGATGAATGTTGTATGGGATAGAAAAGGAGACACAGTTGGACAAGGTTATTGCTTGGATAAGGAAAACCCAATAAAGACAAGTGACTCCCTTTGGAACATTTTCCACTAATTCAATAAGATTAAACATTTTTTTCATACAGATCCTCAAATTATTTCATAAATAAAGAAGGAACTTTGGCATTAAGTATGTATATTATTACATTTCCACTTCTATGTTAACAGCAAAGGCCTGAACCAGAACTAATGCAGAAGAGCAGCAGTTTATATTCTTATTACTAACTACATAGAACTCCATTACAATACATTGAATAAAATCACTAAAACAAAAAGTTGTATGTGTAGCTCAATAGCAAACAAATGTGTTTCTTCAGATATGAACTTTCACAAAACATTCATTTATTACAAAAAGGGACTTATTCATTTCAGTTGTATTGTCACAAGTTACTAATGGATAGGGGCACATCCAGATAAAATCAATCATTCTTGCTAGGTACTTGTTTCCATTGGCATAACTGCTGCCAAGATTGCTTTGCTAGGCAATCAAGAGAATGCAGGTTGGATTTGAGATTTTTTGGAAAATTACTTTTTTTAAAATCAATAAATAATATTCAAAGCTAGAATCAATTATAATATAAATCATAAAAGCATATACTTTAAACCATAAATCTAAATCACAAAAGTAATTATTTTGTATTCCAAAATAAAATACATAATCCTCCATATATCAGTGGAGTGAATAGTCTTAAGTTACAAGAAAAATGCTATTTCTCCAATAGACTGACCTTTTATAGCCTTAAAGCAATTTTGAAAATTAAAACCAAAAATTTGAATCATGAATCCATCAATCTCATTAATGGTCAGGTCACGCAGAATTTCTGTCACAACACAAACTGCTCGGGCAGTAGAACTCATTTATACAAAAGCATAACCTCTGTCTATTATGTTTTTAAGTAATTTTCTTTGAGAAAAATTAAAATTTCCACAGCACAAAAATGATTGAAAGTAACATAAGAAAAGGACAATTCTACAACTGACAAACCTAAAGTATCACACACTAGTCTATCAATCAAGATCATTCCTGCTATTCTCTCAACTGGAGATTGCTAGTAACCTCACAGTGCCTATCTGGGTGCGCTGACAATACTTTGAAATAGCAAGTTGAGAAGATTTGTAGCTCAGGTTGAGGTTCTGAATATAGGTTTGCTTGCTGAGCTGGAAGGTTCATTTTCAGACATTTCGTCACCATACTAGGTAAACTCTTCAGTGAGCCTCTGCACAAAGATGTTACCTAGCATGGTGACAAAATGTCTGAAAATGAACCTTCCAGTTCAACGAGCAAACCTACAATCAATACTTTGAAATCTATGTACACCCACTGGATATGTCAAATGTATTTATACTGTTGGTTTAGCCAAGTGCCTTTCAAACGATGCATGATCTCATATTATATGTTCCAATATTTTTTAATTTAACTCCAGTACCCAAATTTCCATTCCACTCTATTTCCACTGTACATATTTGAATGTCCATTATTCAATCTGCTATTTTCAAGCTCAATACATCGCATTTATGTTTTGTTCTTCTTCATGGCAGATTCTAATCAGAGTTGTATTTTTTTTAAAACAGGTCTTTATTCATATTTTATTAGATAGTTACACCTCTAATTCTTTGAATCCTATCTTCTCAAATACAAATTTAATGGTGCGTTTAAAGTAAAACACATTCCAAGAAGTTTGTCAGCAATGAAAAGATGCTGAGCAAAAGGAGAATTATGAAAAATTAAAAAGGGAGTTTATGTTGATCAAATTTTCACTAAGTTAGAGAATTAATAGAGTTAATCCAGAAAATGAAGCCTTAGCATTGAAGCTACAGCCATCAATTGAGTCACAAACATAGTTATAGTGTAGATAGTCGAACAAAGCATAATCTCCTTCCTGGATACACAGACTCTAAGACATGAGCAGATTCAGGCTATTCAGCCCATCAAAAATCTGCTCTGTCATTCAATGAGATCAATAATCTGGTAATCCTCAACTTCATTTTCCATAACATGATTTCTTTACAGATTAAAAATTAATCTCAACCTTGAATATACTTAACAATCCAGCCTCAACGGATCTCAGTGAAAAGGAATTTAACAAATTTAATACCTTCAGAGAAGAAATTCCTCATCTCGGTCTTAAATATGTGATGCCTTATTCTGAAAGTATTCCCTTTGGTCTTGGACTCTCCCACAAGGGGAAACAATATTACATCTACCCCTTCTCCTCAACCTTCTTCCTCAATAAAAGATTCCCCAGCATCTCTCACACTTCAGGTCTCTCACCCCGACTCTTCTTTCCCACAACAGCGATAGGGTTCCCCTTCTCTTGACCTACCATCCCACCAGCATACAAGAACATAGAACAGTACAGGTCCTTCAGCCCTCAATACTGTGCCGGCCTTTTATCCTACTAAGATCAGACTAACCTACATTGTATGATCTTCCATGTGCCTATCCAAGAGTCGCTTAGATGTCTCTAATCTACCTTACTCTACTATCATTGCTGGCAGTGTTTTCCACACACCCACCATTCTATATGTAAAGAATCCATCTCGGACATCTCCCCAAACTTTCCTCCAATTACCTTAAAATTATGCCCCCTCATGATAGACATTTCCACCATGGGAAAAGTCTCTGGCTATTCACTCAATCAATGCTGCTCAACATCTTGTACACCTTTATCAAGTCACCTCTCATCCTTCTTCGTTCCAATGAGAAAAGCTCCAGCTCCCTCAACCTTTCTTAAGACATGCCCTCCAATCCAGACAGCATCCTGGCAAATCTCCTCCGCACCCTCTCTAAAGCTTGCACATCTTCCCTATAATGAAGCAACTAGAACTGAATACAATATTCCAAGTGTGATCTAACCAGACCTCTATAGAGCTGCAACATAACCTCTTGGCTCTCAAACTGAATCCCCTACTAATAATAAAAGCCAACATACCATACCCCTTCTTGACAACCTAATCAGCCTGGCTGGCAACTTTGAGGGATCTATGGACAGTGAACCCCAAGTACCCGCTGTTCCTCCACATTACCAAGAATCCTGCCTTTAACCCTGCATTCAAATTCGACCTTCCAGGTGAATGATGTCACACTTTTCCAGATTGAATTCCATCTGCCACTTATCAGACCAGTTCTGTATCCTGTCAATGTCCTGTTGCAACCTACAACAGCTCTCCACAACTCCACCAACCTTCATGTCATCTGCAAACATTGGTGGGTTCAAAGAGCAGAAATCCCAGAACTGATCCCTGCAGAACACCACTGGTCACCAAGCTCTAAGCAGAATACTTTCCATCTACTACCACCCTCTGTCTTCTATGAGCCAGCCAATTCTATATCCAGACAGCCTGATTTCCCTGTATCCCATGCCTCCTTACTTTTCTGAATGAGCCTACCATGGGTAACTTTTTCATACACCTGGTTAAAGTCCACGTACACCACATCCACTGCTCTACGTTCATAGATGGTGTTTTGTCACAACCTCAAAGAACTCAATAAGGTTTATGAAGCATGACCTGCCCCTCACAAAGCCATGTTGACTATAATTTTCCAAGTAATCATAAATCCCGTCTCTCAGAATCCGCTCCAATACTTTGCCCACCACTGACATAAGACTAACATGTCTGTCACTCCCAGGACTATCACTATTTCTTTTCTTGAACAAGAGATTAACATCTGCCACCCTCCAATCATCTGGCACTACTCCAGTGGACAGTTAGGACACAAAGATAATCACCAAAAGGTGCAGCAATCTCTTCCCTCATTTCCTGTTGTAACCTAGGGTATATTCTAGCTGTCCCAGGGTATTTATCTATACTTACATTTTTCCTCTTTCCTAACATCAATCTGATCTAGCACATCAGTCTATTTCATGCTGTCCTTAGAAACATCAAGGTCCCTCTTAGTAGTGAATACTGAAGCAAAGTATTCATTAAGGACCTCCCTTACTTCCTCCAACACCAGGCACAGGTTCCCTCCACTACCTCAGATCAGCCCTACACTCACTCTGGCCATCCTCTTATTCCTCATATACGTGTAGAATGCCTTAGGGTTCTTTTTCATTTCCCCTTCTAGCTCTCCTAAAACCATTTAGTTCCTTCCTGGCTACCTTGTAACTCTCTAAAGCTGTGTCTGATCCTTTGCCTCCTTATGGCGGCACGGTGGCACAGTGGTTAGCACTGCTGCCTCACAGCGCCAGGGACCTGGGTTCAATTCCCACCTCAGGCGACTGACTGTGTGGAGTTTGCACGTTCTCCCAGTGTCTGCGTGGGTTTCCTCCGGGTGCTCCGGTTTCCTCCCACAGTCCAAAGATGTGCGGGTCAGGTGAATTGGCTATGCTAAATTGCCCGTAGTGTTAGGTAAGGGGTATATGTAGGGGTATGGGTGGGTTGCGCTTCGGCGGGTTGGTGTGGACTTGTTGGGCCGAAGGGCCTGTTTCCACACTGTAAGTAATCTAATCTAAAAAAAAACCTTAAGTAAGCTTCCTTCTTCCTCTTGATGAGGTGTTTCACATCCCTTGTCACCCAAGGTTCTTTCAACCCACCATCCCTTGCCTCAGTGGGACAAACTTGTCTAGCACTATCAGCACTTTCCCATACTGTCTGCTCCTATCCCACTCTGAGTACAGTAAAGGAGTTGTGATCACTATCACTGAAATGCTCTCCCAAGAGATCTGACACCTGGCATGGTTCGTTGCCAAGCACCAAATCCAGTATGGCCTCCCCTCTAGTCAGCCTATCTACATATTGTTGTCAGGAACCCTTCCCGGACACACCTGACAAAAACTGCTCCATCTTTAAACGAAGTAGGTTCCAATCAATATTAGGGAAGTCCAGGTCATCCATGACAACATCCCTGTTACTTCTGCATTTTTCCAAAATCTGCCTCTCAATCTACTCCTCCATCTCGATGTTGTTATTGGGGGGCCTTTAGAAAACTCCCAATAAAGTGACTGCTCCTTTCCTGTTTCTGACTTCCACCCATACTGACTCTGGAGACAATGTCCTCGACAATCTACTTTTCTGCAGCTGTGATACTTATTCCTGATTAGCAAAACCCCCCCTGCCAACTCCATTCTTTCTGAAACATCTAAATCCTGGAACATTCAACCACCATTCCTGGCCCAGTGATATCCAAGTGTCTATATAATTCCAAGTACTAATCCATGCTCTGAGTTTGTCACCCTTATTCCTGATACTACTTGCATTAAAATATACATCCAGAAAATCAACCACCACCATCTCCACTATGTCCAGTGAGATTCCACCAACATACTCATATTCTCCTCCCCTCCCTAGTACACATTCCACAGGAACTGTTCTCTCTGGGACACCATTTACAGGACATAAGTCAGGACCTTGAAGGAATATCCTCCAGGTGCCTGGATGGGTGAAACATCAAAAACAAAAATCACTCAAGACAGCTTCCAAGATAAAGCAGCCGCTTGACTGGTACTCCACCCACCTCTCCAAAATTCAGTCCCCTCACAAGCAGCACACTACGGCAGTAGTGTCTTCTATATACAAATGCATGGCAGCAACTCAAAGCCTCCATTGATTACATTTTCCAAACCCACAACCTCTAACACTTAGAAGGAAGAGAGCAGCAGATGCATGGGGATATCCACACCTACTAGTCCTCACACTATCCACTTGCAACTATACCATTTTTCTTTCACTGTCGCCATGAATAAATCCCTGAATTTCTTTCTAATAGCACTGTGGGTTAACCTTCAGCCTGTTAACTCAATCCATTCAAGGTGGCAATTCATCAACTTCTCATAGGCTATTAGGGATGGGCAATAAGTGCCAGTGTGGCCAGTAATGCTAGTATCTCAAAGAAATGAAAAAAATCTTTAAACCAATACGTTGGTTAAGCTCAGTTGGCTAGATGGTTGTTTTGTGATGCAACAGCATAGGTTCAATTCACGCACCAGCTGAAGTTACCATAAAGAACTTTCCTTCTCAATATCTTGCCTCACCTAAGTCAGGACTGCAGATGCTGGAGCTCAGAGTAGACAGTGTAGTGCTGGAAATGCACAGGTCAGGCAGCATCAGAGGAGCAGGAGGTTAAATACCAGTTGTCTTTCTTTAATGAAACACCAGACTATGATAACTTTATATTTCATATACATTTTGATATCAAAGTATCATGAGGAGTGGAATAAGTGACCATAGTTTTTAAAACTAATCATAGCAACAGGGATTCACCTGTCAGACATGTGTTGTGTAGTATTGTGAGGGCGGCACAGTGGTTAGCACTGCTGCCGCACAACACCAAGGTCCCAGGTTAGATTCCATCCTTGGGCGACTGTCTGTGTGGAGCTAGCGCATTCTTCCAGTGTCTGCATGGGTTTCCTCCGTTTGCTCTGGTTTCCTCCCACAGTCCAAAATATGTGCAGATCAGGTAGATTGGCTACGCTAAATTGCCCATAATGTTAGGTGCGTTAGTCAGAGGGAAATGAGTCTGGGTGGGTTACTCTTCGGAGGGTTGGTGTGGACTTGTTGGCCAATGGGACCAATTTCCACACTAAGTAATCTAATCTAATCAAATAAAAAAAAAACCTCACTCCAGGTCCACCTGCAGTTCATGCACATTCTAACAGAAAAAAGGCATTGACACGAATGCCATCAACACTATTCATGCAGTTGTGTGGATAATTATTTGTTCTTACTATATTTAATTAAGGAAAAGGAAAGCATGAGATAGTTTTCCATTACCTTCCACATTTGTTCTGAATGAGTAAAATCTCTGTTCCTAGAAGATCCTGCCATCGGCCAGCTGTTATCCTCAGGAGGCCACAGGAGAATCAAACAGATCCACCTTTGGCATCACTCTTAGCCCTAAACGTAGGATTTTCAACTTGGACAAACTGAAGAGTTATTGATAACCTTCTGAAAATCCAATATGAACTAACTAATGCATTTCAACTATTGCATTCCCTTTTATCTGTTTTACTTGAAAATGGCTTTAAACAAAATCTGTCGGTTGTCCTAAATCTTTTGGTTTGCAGCTCTGGCTTATCTCTCACCCCTTTGTTAAATGACACATTTTTAACATCGGGTATTGATTCTCAGATCACTTTTGCAAGTTTAAGGACTGATAAATTACAGCCAGATATTCAACTGCCTCCCCTCTAAAGATACATAATTGAGGCAATTCCCTTTTTGTTAACCTTTGTTAAAAACTTAATTCTTTTTCTTCACTCAATAATTGCTGCAACCTTCCACTAATACATCAATAGTCCCATTTCTTAGTTTATAAAATTTGACCATTTTTAAATCTCTACCATTCTTCACAATTTGATTCATACCTTTATACCTCAGTGGTTCTACCTTTTGTTCTTACATCTTTACAAAAGCACTCAGTATTTCCTCACATCATTTAGAGCTTGTAATGTCCCTCTTCACCTTCATTTGTTCACAAGATATATTGTTGTTTAGTTCATTAATTCTGTCACTTCCTAGGGGTTAAAAATCAGATTCTCTAACAAAAGCATATCCCAGTTCAAATTATGATGATATTTCAATATATGTTCAATTGATTAACAGAAGAGTCAAGTTACTTGCTTCTAATGTAAGCCTGCATGATTTATTGAGGGAATTATTTGTACAAATGCTTGCTTTATGATATTTATTAGCCCGTATTTAAATGCAGTTGTTTTAATGTGGGCGTTTCCAAAGGCAATTGTATAATTTAAATTTCTGGTGAGAGAAATAAAAAAGTACCATTTTGTTAAACAATTTCCTTGTATACAATAAACTATTCTAACACAATGAGTTGATACATACGTACTCCTTCAAATTCTGTATAAAAAGCACTGCAAGGTGCCTCCCCTCCTGCACTCACCAATCATTTCTTTGAACAAAACACTTCATTTCATAACAGACAGGTGCTGATTTTCATCCAACTATTTGAAATTTAGAAATCTCCTTTCTTTCCAAGATACAGTTCTGAACAGGGGTCTTTGATCCAAAACATTGACTTTGCTTTCTTTGCAAACATGCTGCCAGACCTGAGTTTTTCCAGCAATTTGTTTTCATCATAGCCTTTGGTCCCTTTAGTCCTAAGAACTACTTCTTACTCCTTCTTGAAACAGATCCAAATTAAATCTTAATATCTGAAACTCTGTTGTACTCTCGCCGCGCACATTAAAAACAACTTGGGTCAAGAATGTGAGGAATTGACACTGTTAATTTTTAGAGCAACTCAATATGAATAGGTGTTAAAGTTTCAGTGATAGGCCTTAATGTCAGTCACTTAGTTGCTATGATGTCTTCTGTCCCTAAATGTGTACGGTGTAATCAAGCATATTACTGTTATACAATAGTTGCATTAGAAGACCACAATTATATATTTATCCAACTTTATTCCTTTTTTTGGTTTCTATTGATCTGAAAACTAAAGGGACACTTTCTCAAAACAAAGGCTTCCTGTTCCCTTTGAGTACCTCTAGATGACTAAATATTTAGATCTGTAGATCACTTTGCAAAATTCAGAGCAGGCTGGCTTTCAGAAGGACAGTGCTCTTGCAATTTTCGTGAGGTGTTTAGTGACTTGGAGATACCGACTGAAGAATTTGGTTTTATTTAGCTGGTAGTATGGTTCTTACAAAGTATTTATGGTGGTTGAGCAATGAAGAAATCTGCATGATTGCCAATAAGGATTAAATGCAATTCTGGCAAGTTGAGACAGTGCTATAATATCCAAACCCATTCAGCCTTCATCTTAATAGATGTGTTGATAAGTGTGATTGAAAGGAATACAGCACTATTGGCAAAAAAAGTAGGAATTGCACAAAATTGATCCCAAGAAAAAAGGTTTATTAAATGTCCAGAAATGGCAGATGATAGAGGATAAGCAAGACAAGAGTGAGAGCACAAATGCCAATATTTAGAGATTTATTGATTCTATTTCCCCCGAGCCTCCGAATATATCAGTACTAATATAAGTAGAGAACACTCCTTTAAAAAAAAGTTTTTTTTCTTTTTAAATAAATTGGATGAAAGAGTCAGAAACAGAAATTTCAGTTAACAGAATATTCACATCCTTTGAGAATCAGCACTTATATCATGGAAACATGTTGCTGGGGCCTTTGCTGAACATCCTTCGGCCACTTCTACCAAAGTAACATTCCCACCACTGACAGTTTGAGGAATATCAGTCATAATATCTAGATAAAACTGTAAATAATTTGACACATTGTTGCACAAACTGATCAGTATGACTGAAATAAAAGGATGCTCCTCACATTTTTTGAAAGATTAATCATATGTTAATTAAAGCAAACACTTAGTGCCACAAGGTTACCTGTAATAGTGACAAAAGAACAAATTGGTTAGAAATTTTCTGAGATGTTGGTAGGAAATATGATAATTCCATTGTCAAGGAGAAAAATGAAGTAACTCAATAACTCAGAATCTGGTAACTCATATGATAATGTGTAGCCTCAGGTGGAAACGGCCAAATGGTTGCGAATGTATAAATATTGAGTCTCGAACAACTATATACATAGAGTTTTAAAGGCAAAATCCAAATGTAAAATTTCATTAATCTGACAATTTTGTAAAACTTGAGACTAGGAAGTTATTATGATAGATTTCAATGTTATGAAATCCTTTCAGATATTAATGGCATTCTCTCTCTACACTGCACTCAAGTACTCTTTCAAGTTTGCAACTGTTTATAGACAACAATGAGTTATAGCCTCTACCAGTTTACAACAAGATGTAATATCTTTGGAATTTTAATTAATGCAATAGCAACATGTCACAAAGCTAAATGATCACAGAGCATTTAAAATATGGGATAGAAGCAATGATAGAAAACAGTTACTCAAGAAAGCTGAAAGGAAAATGAAATTTTATATTAAAAATAGAATAATTCTAGTCCATTTTCAAATAGTTTACAAAACTGGAAGCAGTCCAAGAACGTATTGAAACCTGAAGTTATGTTCCAAATACAAATCAACATGCTTCTGCTTGAAATTAATTATTTTAGATTCTGATATAAAAATTCTTTGAAATATAATTGCAACAAGAAATTGATGTACAGAGATTAATAACTTCAACACCAGTTCCTCCAAGACTGATTTCTGCAGATCACTAAACCCTGTGCTTGCATTAAAAAAAAATGTAATACTCTGGATGCTGGAAGTTTGAAATAAAAAACAAAAGATACTGGACATACACAGCAGATGAGGCAGCATCTTTGGACAACAATGTTTCAATGATCTTTCATTAGAACTGAGAACTTAGAAATATAATACATTTTAAATAAGTGAAAGGTGGAAAAGGAACAAATAATAGATATGATAAAGTAGAAAACAAAATGAATTGTTGGTCCAGGGTGAAATAATAATGAGACGAGAAGTTTAAAAAAATGAATCTGAAGAATCCAAACCTAGAGGAAGTGTGGATAGCAGAATGCAAAAACAAAGGCAAAACTAGACAAAAACAAAAACATGGAGAAAAAAAATGGGAGCAGAGATTAGTTTTTAAAATGTTGAACTCAATAAAAGACCTAAAAGGAAAGAGGGAGAGCCTGTTCCAGTGTTTCGAACAATTATGTCATAAAATTGAGACTAGTTAAATGGTCTTTTAAAGTCCTAAATACTTTGGAATAACAATAAATCAATAAAATTGGCACTTCAATCCAACCTAATAAATATTTATCCCATTGTAACTAGTCAATCCGTGTTTTTGAATTGTTGAGACAGAAAGACTAGAGATTGGAGGATCAGGTCTTCTTTTGGAGGGAGAGATATACTGGGAAATGAAAGGATGTGGTGTTCCAAGAGCCTGGTTCAATTGTAACTTTCAAAAGTGAACTAGATAAAGACAAACTTGGGAGGAAGACAGGAAAAGGGCTGATGCTTGCAAAATTGCTCTTGCACGGATTCAGTGAGTCAAATAACATTGTATGTTTTAACAATTCCATTGTTCATTCTATACAATGATTCTATCTTTCTCCTTTGCAAATGTGCACCTCACTGTTTGAAAGGAATAACAAAATCCAAAGACCAAAATACATAAATTCATCTCCTTTAGAATTACAGGAAATGTGTACAAAGAAAGACAGCGTGCCACACATTATCATTTTGGAAATGAAAACTAAATTGATTGTGTTAATATCCTAAGCCAAGTCAGATGAGATGTTGCAAAATCTAATTATTTTATGAAATAAATAAATTTGGGCAAAAACAGACTGGAACATGCTTGTAAATGACTTAGACAATGAATGTTCTTTTCTTCTCCCGCAAACGCTGTATCCTCTCCACACCCCCGAATGACACAGAATAAAAATTCTGATGCATATTTGCTCGCTGAGCTGGAATGTTCGTATTCAGATGTTTCATCACCATACTAGGTAATGTAATCAGCAAGTCGCTAGTGAATCACTGGTGTTATGACCTGCTTTCTATTTATGCGTTTAGTTTTCCTTGGGTTGGTGATGTCATTTCCAGTTGTGATGTAATTTCCAGTGATGTCATTTCCAGTTCTTTTTCTCAGAGGATGGTAAAACGGGGTCCAAGTCGATGTGTTTGTTGATAGAGTTCCGGTTGGAATGCCATTCTTCTTGGAATTCTCATGTGTATCTCTGTTTGGCTTGTCCTCGGATGGATGTGTTGTCCTAGTCGAAGTGGTGTCCTTCCTCATCTGTATGTAAGGATATTAATGATAGTGATATCACTAGTAACCTTCCAGCTCAGCAAGCAAATCTTCTCTCAACTTGCTAAGAACAAAAATTTGACAACTGAAATGAGATAGCATAAAGGATATCATTGGCAGTCCTCTGCCACATAACATGTGGACGTGCACTACAACAGTTTTTTTTAAAAAGAGATAACGTAGATCTCCATGCTGTATTTGCTGTACAGGAAGACAATTGACTACGGTGACAAAGGACTCACTGACGTCTGTTCACTGTGGACCCTATTTTCTAACAACTGAGCTTGCTATTTCTGCTTGCCTGTTGCACTGTCCTTCCAGCCTCCAGAGGTCATACTTGTCAGCCAAGAGGTATCGGAGACAATGAAGGTGCATACATTGACTAGGTCTGATTACTGTAGAAGGGCACTGACGACTCAGACATTGCAAACTTCCAGTTAGGCTAAACTTGAATGCATTCCCTCTCAGAATCACAATCATCACTGCAAATTATCAGTGTCAGAGGCAGCCATTTAGCCAAAAGTGCCTGCACCAACTGTATTATCTACGCCAGTATTGTTATCTAGTGCCATTTCCCTGCCATTCCCCACATCCTTGCACAACGTTACTATCCAAACAAAACATTCAATGCCTCAACTGAATGCACCTCCCATATTTCCACACATTGCACTGCATCCACATCCTGACAACTTCATGTGTGAAAAATATTTTTCTAGCATCACATTTGATTCACTTGCACATCACTTTAAATCCAATGGACTTTTGTTCTTGTTCCTTTTATAAGTGGGTATAACTACACTCTACGCTCTCCAACCACTCATGATTTTAAAAACTTTAATCATTTTCAAGATCTCCTTTTAGCCTTCTTCTCTCTGTAGAAAAGAGTCCCAACTTCTTCAATCTATCCTCACAGCTGAATCTTCTCATAACTGGAACCATGCACATAGCTTATTGATTTTATACATATCTGATCTCTCATTACACACTTCAGTGTGCGACTGACTTGTGGGGTGACAGTGCCACAGCATCAGAGACCCAGGTTTGACTCCACCCTCTGATAGCTGTGTGGAGTTTGCACATTCTTCCCATTGGAGTGGGTTTCCTCCAGGCGTTGCGGTTTCCTCCCACAATGCAAAGATGTGCATGTTAGGTGGATTGGCCATCCTAAATTGCCCACAGGGTCCAGGGATGTGTAGGGTGGATGGATTAGCCACAGGAAATGCTGGGTTAGGGGTGGGTGTGGTCAGGATGCTCTTCAGAGGGCCATACGGCCTGCTTACACACTGTAGGGATTCTAATGATTCTCAATGACTATGAATATCAGTATCAAATTTTTTGTCTATCTTAATTGTGAATGAATTTGTGCATATTTAGGGTTTTTAGAAGGAGAACAATTTAAAATAGCATTGGATTAGATTAGAAATACGTTAGTTTCTCTTCTTTTTGAAGAAGTGGGATAGAATAAAGAGGGTTATTTTCTGTTATTGAACAAACCTAGTGTGGATTGCTTTTGTCCTGAATAGCAATTAGAGAGAGATTAGGAATTTTATATTTGGGACAGTTTGTGGAAGCGGGATCTGAGTGTTGGTGCATTCTTCCCAATTAATTCGTAACAATAGGAAATCAAAGAACTGTTTGGCAAAAGATTTAAGAATCAGGTACAGGCCAATGCTTGATTTTTTTTCCAGAAACTTCCAAGCAAAGGCCTGAATTTGTGATTCCAAAGAAGCTAAAAGAATAAAAATAGAAAACTTAAGTGGAAAATTTGTCTTCCTAATTGGAAATCACAGCAGACTATAGTTGTGGGAAGGAGAGTTTTTTAACAGGGCAAATCTAAGGGCTTATCAGCGTGGGGAAAGCTATGAGAATTCTTTTTCATATAACGTAAATAAATAATTATATTACAATTCATCTCAGAGATAGACAATGTGGCTGGTATACTGGAAATTCAAAACCTGTTCCATAGCACCACCATGTTGCCAGATTATGAAACTGTAGAATGTTAGATTGAAAGCATTCAGAGTTTTGGAAAGTACTGTTAAACCAGAGCTAACTGTGGGTTAGATGAACTTTCCAATGTTATATGCCAGAATAATAGTTATGTTCAATAAAAGGAAAATAATGAACACTCTGATTATTTGAATTAAAAACATTAGAACAAAACTCAGTTGGTCTGGGCCATCCATGAAAAGAGAAACTGGGTGACAAACTTAACATTTCAACTTGTAAACATAAACATTTTCCTCTCTCCACGGATATTTTCAGACTTCCTGAACTTCAGCATTTGTGTGTGTTACTGGCCAGATAATACAAAGGTTAAAACTAAATGACAAGGATTGATTCTAGCCCTTCAACATTTGACTGGAAAACATACAAAATATTCTCCAAATTTGACTCTTAAGGATGACAGTAAGAAATTCTGGTATTACTGCCAAAGGGCACTGATCTTTAAGGCCATAGCTTTAATTACATGAAACTAGCCAACTTGAGAATTCAAATGGACATCCTAATGCAGTTCATTGGATTAAAGCTGGCAAATATCTCATAATAAACACCTGTGGGTTGGAAGCTTCAACAGCGAGCTGCTCCTGCTCTCAGAGTGAAACAATTTTGCAGAGTAGAGCTTAACGTCAGCAACAGATCTGACAGTGCATTCTACATTTTGCAAATTAACTCAGAAAAATTAGAGTTTTAATCACCATCTCAAGAGTGATTACTCTGTACATTTACCATGTTCAAACTGACCCAGGAGAGTTTATGTGCGGCATGGTGGCAAAGTGGTTAGCGCCAGAGACCTGGGTTCAATTCCCACCTCAGGCGACTGTGCAAACTCTACACAGTCATTCTCCCCACGTCTGCGTGGGTTTCCTCTGGGTGCTCCGGTTTCCTCCAACAGTCCAAAAATGTGCAGGTTAGGTGAATTAGACATGCTAAAATTGCCCGTAGTGTTGGGTGAAGGGGTAAATGTAGGGGAATGGGTCTGGGTGAGAGTTGTGCTTCGGCGGGTCAGTGTGGACTTGTTGGGCCGAAGGGCCTGTTTCCACATTGTAAGTAATCTAGTAATCTAATATAAAACTTTGTGGCATCGCTTCAAACATTTCTTGAATAAAACAGCGAGTTACTAACATCTAATAATCGCTTAGTGAAATTTGAATGGAATGCTGAAAAACGTAATCTTCTCATTGGCAAGTTAGGTGTAATGCTACTTTTGACATCAGAAATATATCAAAAACATACTAAATTAGCAACATTGAAATATTGGAGAAATGTTATCAGGTTCTGCCAAGGCCATAAAGTCAATTTTTGATTTTAAAAAAAGACAAGTCGGTCAATGTTCACTTGTTGTTTACTGACCAGAAGATAAATCATTAGCCCTTGTTCCCAGATCAGGAAAAAAAAGCTTTTGAAATTCTGAAAATTCTGAAATATACTCAATGCTCTCAAAACTTTCATGCACAAAGGAAAAAGATGAAATACTTGCCATGCAATATAGTACAATTAACATCTTTCCCAAAAATACATTTGCCACACTTTAAAACCATTTGATTGACTATACAATAATTTTGGTTGTCTACAATTGTTAAAAGGAGCTTCATATAAAAGTAAAATTGGTCTCCACAATTAAACTACTGCATAAACTGAATGCACATTCAAGTATAATTTCTTTTTTTAAAAAAATTGAGTTATAAAAAGAACAGTTGCTAACTTTTCTTTGCCACATTCCTAAAACAGTTCTTATGAGTAAACTGATGCAATGCTTAACAGTGTGTTATTTTGGCTTTTCAAACGTCCCTTATAATTTTCTTCCGAAACTGCAAACACATACATGGAAGTCAAGAGTATCGTATCTACTAAAGGTAATGAAAAGGGGTTGATGGAATGAATTTAACTCAAGGGGTCTGTAATATTAACAGCGGAGCAAATTGGGCTTTTGTAGTACAATATGGTAAGGCCCCAACCAGACTTAAATTATAATTTTCCAAAATTAACTGAGGGTTGACCGTAGAGGTTTATAAAGTCATGAGGGGCTTGGATAAGATGAAGAGCCAAGATCTTAGGTTTAAGCTAACAAGGTAAAGATTTTAAAAAGGATTTGAGGGGTAGGTTTTCATGGAGAGGATGGTGCTTGTACAGAGCTGCCAGAGGAAGGCAGGTACAATTACAACATTTAAAAGGCACCTGAATGTGTATATTAATAGGAAGGGTTGAGGGGGATATGGGCCTCTAAGAATTCTCACACGTGTCTCTATCTGGCCTGTTTGGCTATGCACCAAACATTAAATTGGACAATCCAGTAGGAAAATAGCCACCAGGATACATGAGCACCAACTAGCCACCAAAAGACATGAACAACAAACATTGATATCCGTACACACAAACAAATAGGGACAGTTTGACTAAGACAATACAGGGTACATCTATCCTGGGACAGGACAGAGACATGCACGGGAATGCCTAAAGGCCTAGCATTCAAACTAGAACTCCATTAACATACATAAATTTGGACCTAATTTACCAACCTCTCAGAAATAGAACTGGTCATGATACAAAGTACAAAGAAAATTTACAGCCCTGAAACAGGCCCTTCAGCCCTCCAAGCCTGAGCCGATACAAACGTACTGTCTGAACCTGTCGGTCAATTCGTAAGCATCTGTATCCCTCTGCTCCCCACCTACTCATGCATCTGTCTAGACGCATCTTAAATGAATCCACTGTGCCTGACTCTACCACCTCTGCTGGCAAAGTATTCCAGATACCCATCACCCTCCGTGTGAAGTACTTGCCGCGTGTATCCTCCTTAAACTTTCCACCTCTCACCGTGAATGCATGATCTCTCATTATGGAATCCTTCACTCTGGGAAAAAGCTTGTCTCTATCCACTTCAAGATTTTGTCCTGTACAATTTTAACATGACTTGCCAACTCTTATACTCAACACCCTGTCCAATGAAGGGAAGCATACTATATGCCTTCTTGACCACTATCCACCTGTGCAGCAACCTTCAGGGTACAATGGACCTGCACTCCCAGATCTCTCTACCCATCAACTTTCCCCAAGGCTCTTCTGTTCATTGTAGAATTCGCTCTAGAATTAGTCTTGCCTAAATGCATCACCTCACATTTGTCTGGATTGAAATCCATCTGCCACTTTTCCGCCCAACTCTCCAGTCTATCTATATGCTTCTATATTCTTCGACAGTCCCCTATGCTTTCTGCTATCCACCAATCTTCGTGTCATCTGCAAGCATGTTGATCATACCAACAGTGCCCTCTTCCAGATCATTCATGTATATTACAAATAACAGTAGCCCCAACACTGATCCCTGTGGAACACCACTGGTCACCTTTCTCCATTTCGAGAAACTCCCTTCAATTACTACTCTCTGTCTCCCGTTGCTCAACCAATTCTTTATCCACCTAGCTAGAACACCGTGCACACCATATGACTTCACTTTCTCCATTAGTCTAACATGGGTAGCCTTATCAAACGCCTTACTGAAGTCCATTATATGACATCAACAGACCTTCTTTTATCTATCAAATTGGTCACTTCTTCAAAGAACTCTATTAAATTGATAAGGCACAATCTCACTTGCACAAAACCATGTTGCCTATCACCGATAAGCCCATTCTTTTCTAAATATAAATAGATCCTATCCCTCACTACCCTCTCCAGCAACTTTCCCACCACCAACGTCAGGCTCACTGGTCTGTATTTACCTTAATACCCTTCTTGTACAAAGGGACAACATGAGCTACTTTCCAGTCCTCTGGCACCTCACCAGTATTTAAGGATGCTGCAAAGATCTCTGTCAGGGCCCCAGCTATTTCTTCTCTTGCCTCCCTCAGCAACCTGGAATAGATCCCATCCGGTCCTGAGGATTTGTTCACCTTAACGTCTAGCCTACCCAACAAATTTTATGCCAACGTGATCCAGACTAAATCAAACTTCTATCTCTAATCTCAAGATTCATCATGTCCTCTCCTCAGTAAACACTGATGCAAAGTAATCATTCAGAATCTCACCCATTCTCTCAGGTTTGACACAGCCTTCTTTCATTATCCTTTAGTGGACTGATCCTTTCTCTAGTTACCTACTTGCTTCTTATAAAAGAAGAAAATGCTTTGAGATTCTCTTTAATTCTGCATACTAAAGCTATTTAATGACCCCTTTTAGCCTGCTGGATTCCTTGTTTTAAGACTTGTCCTACTCTTTCGATATTCTTCCAGGGCTTGTTCTGTTCTCAGCTGCCTCGACCTTATGTATGCTTCCTTTTCCTCTTGGCTAGTCATACAATTCCTCCTGTCATCCATGGTTCACGGATCTTGCTCTTCCTATCCTTTACCTTCAATGGGATATAGCTATCCTTGAAAGCCTCCCACATATCAAATGTGGACTTCACTTCAAAGAGCTGTGTCCAATCCACATTTCCGAACTCCCATCTAATTTTGATATAATTGGCCTTGGCCCAGTTTAGTACTCTTCCCTTAGGACTCATCTTTATCTACGAGTATTCTAAAACTTACAGAATTGTGGTCACTGTTCCCAAAGAAATCCCCCACCGCACTTCTAACACCTGTCCTGGCTCATTCCCCAGTACCAGGTCCAATTTAGCTCCATCCCTTGTTGGACTATTGACATACTGCTCTAGAAAACTCTCCTGGATGCTTCTTACAAATTTTACCCCATCCAGACCTTTGATGCCAAGTGTATCCCAGTCAATGTTGGGAAAATTAAAATCTCCCATCACCACTCCCCTATTGCCTTTACATCTTTCCATAATCTGTTTAGCTATTTGTTCTTCCACCTCACGCTCACTGGTGGGAGGTCTGTAATACAGCCCCAACAATGTAATGCACCCTTCTTATTTCTCAGCTCTACCCATAATGCCTCACTACCCATGACCTCTATAGTGTCCTCCTTTAGCACAGCCATGATGTCATCCCTGACCAGCAATGCAACTCCAACCCCCTTTTACTTCCCTCCCTGTCCTGTCTGAAGCATCTATATCCTGGAACATATTGTCAATCATCATGCCCTTCCTTCAACCAAGTCTCTGTGATTACAATGACGTCATACTCCCAGGCACCAATCCAAACCCTAAGTTCATCTGCCTTACACACTATGCTCCTTGCATTAAAATAGATGCATTTCAGGCCACCAGTTCTTTTGCACTTATCCGCTCTCTGCCTACTCTTCTCTTTATTAATGCTATCTTCATGATTCATACAGTCTCCAGTCTCCATCTCACTGCCTACTTGTTTTCTCTTCTGGTTCCCAGTCCCCTGGCACATTAGTTTAAAACCTCTCCAACAGCAGTAGCAAAAACTCCCCCAAGGACATTGGTTCCGGTCTGGTTCCGATGTAGACCGTCCATTTTGTAACAGTCCCATCTTCCCCAGAACCGGTCCCAATGTCCAACAAATCTGAGCCCCTCCCTCCTACACCATCTCTCAAGCCACGCATTCATCCTATGCTGACTAGCATGTGGCACTGGTAGTAATCCAGAGATCACTACCTTTGAGGTCCTCCTCTAACTTCTCTCCTAGCTCCCCGAATTCTTCTTTCAGGACCTCATCTCGTTTTCTACTTATATAGTTGGTGCCTATATGCACCAAGATAACTGGCTGTTCACCCTTCCCTTTTAGAATGCTCTGCAGCTGACATCCCTGACCCGAGCACCTGGGAAGCAACTTACCATCCAGGAGTCCCGTTTTTGGCCACAGAACTGCCTATCTACTCCCCTCACAATAGAATCCCCTATGACTATGGCCCTACGAGTCTTTTTCCTGCCCTTCTGAACAGCAGTGCCCACCATAGTGTCATGATCATGACAACTGCTGCCCTCTCCTGGTGAGCCATCTCCCACAACAGTATCCAAAACAGTATGCCTGTTTTGGAGGGAGATGACTGCAGGGGTCACCTGCACTGCCTTCCTATTCTTTTTCTGTCTTTTGGTCACCCATTCACTGTCTCCCTCAGCAATTCTAACCTGCAGTGTGACTAGTTCACTAAACGTGCTATCCACAACCTCCTCAGCATCACGCATGCTCCACAGTGAGTCCATCCGCAGTTCCAGAGCTGTCATGCGGTCAAAGAAGAGCTACAGCTGAACAGATATCTTGCAAGTGTAAGAATCAGGAACGTCAGAAAAACTCTTAAGCTCCCACTTCAAGAAAAAGGCACATGCCACGGGTCTGAGGTCTCCTGCCATTGTAAGCTTAGCTTTATATGAACTAATTAAAATCAAACAATGCACTTAAATATATGAGAAAGAAATAACAGCCTTACCTTACAGAGTCGTTTCCTTCCAGTTAGAGGAGGGGGACATGACGGAGATACTCCATGTGTAATATCTCAGGTTCAGCCATTGCCCAAATATAAATTAAGCCCTTACCTTCCCGGCAGCCCTTGCTTCACCTCACCTTCTCTCCTCGCTGTTTGGTCAAAATGGATAACACACACAACAAACCAAGACCTATAAATAGCAAGCGGGATAAGACTTCACCGGAGACTCAGTGATGATGTTACCTAGCATGGTGGCAAAATGTCTGAGAACAAACCCATCAGCTCAATGAGCAAACCGACAACCAGAATACAAGAACAAATTATAGTCAAGAAAGAATGTGAGGAAACTCATTATTAATACAAGCATGAAACCAATATCTGGCCCAAATATTTGTATACTGAATACTGCGTAAATCATGGATACTTAAAAAAAAAGGGAAGGGCAGCTTATGGGTGAATACACAGTATAAGACAAGAAAATGTAGATGTCACGAAACTAGAGTAATATAACACGTCATTGATTTTCTGGAGATGGCGAGTCCAAAGGACTCAACAACCTCAAGTGGAAGAACAGGAACATCTTTCACAAGGGATCCACATGACAGATAATCTTCACATTATTAGCTCCCAAGTATGCTAATTTTCAGATTTTCATGATTGTATCTACCCCAGATTTCCCATCAACCAAGATGCCATATCAAAGGATTTTTGCCATCAAAAGAATGAGATTCTTCTCCCCAATCGCCTGCCAATTCTGACAAATAATCATAATTTCAAAGGCTAAAATCATTTTAAAATATTACTAAAATGGATGATTAATCTTCATGTGAAATCTGGAATTTTCTTCACCAGCTCTGAATATTAATGCCTTAAATTCTATGATTTGCTTACCAGCAGAAATACAACAGTGCTCATACTAGGGACCTTCATCTCTGGCCCTCTGGAGTATTTGCAGTCAAAAATGTCAGCTCATTTGAGTAGCAGTGCCTGACACTTCTAACCAGCTACCAGAAATGGGCAATATTGCGTGCAAGTACCAATTTTTAAAAATTGCCTTTATGACTTTGCTCAATTCTCATTAGTGCAATTTATCTCAAAATGATTTCTTCACATGTAAATTAAATTGGAGTAGCCATGGAAACCATATATTTTAAGTTACCGAACACATTACAAAATAAAATAAGAGTACTTAGAATGCAGGAACCTATGTTAAGGTGGAACAGTGATTCCAGATTTAATGGCTAAAGCTTACATTCACGTGATCTGTGGCA
Organism: Hemiscyllium ocellatum; assembly: GCF_020745735.1. Taxonomy (NCBI): domain Eukaryota; kingdom Metazoa; phylum Chordata; class Chondrichthyes; order Orectolobiformes; family Hemiscylliidae; genus Hemiscyllium; species Hemiscyllium ocellatum. The sequence goes on from NC_083419.1 coordinate 45,188,379, forward strand.
TCAATTCGGTCCAAAAGTAAAGTTACCTCTAATTAACAGCTAACTGGAAGATATCGACATACACTAAAGATATTCTACACGATTAAAGTTAGTGGTGCTCTTAGTGCGTGCCACTTGATTTTGATTAATCAGTTAACTTAAACAATGAAACAATTTTAAAACAGCAAATGGCAAGTACTTCTGCAGAGAATTATTTACTTGACAATGCCACAATCTTGTCCATTTAAGATTTAAACACATACACCTGCTCCACAACATTATGCAAGCAGTTCCCACAGTACGTTATAAAATATGCTAAATATCCTAAATATAACCGTATAATGTTCTAGTTTATACACTAAAGGCAAACTACAGTTCATAGTCGCAGGATATAGGTAAGCATCTTAATCGTGGTTTCTTTAGAAATATTGGCCCCTTAAGAAATTGGTCGACAATGTTTATCATTTATCATCTATGCTATTAGAAACCACGAAACAAAATTACTTTCAGATCAGTGGTAGTATACTAATATTTTTAAAAAAGGTTAAGTCTACAAATCTACATTCTCAATTTTTCCAACATGCCCCCTAACAATGCAGCGCCGGTCGTGATTAGACACGATTAAACAGTCCGCCATTTTACAGTGCACGAACAAACTCATTATCAATCGGATGATGATGATCGGATTACAACAGAGGAAATTTGATAACATCACCTATGCATCATTCATATAATTCAAATATAACCACAAATTTCAAAAGTAGTAGTAAGTGATTGTGACATTACGTGCACAAAAAAAATCCACAATAGATAAAACACATCTAATTCCGTTTTAGTCATCGCAATGTGTCAACCTAACCACCAGTTTGGTTCGCATTCCAAATTAAAAGTCAAACTATGATCAACGCGCGGGGGGGGTCATCACGGGGTCAGACAAGTCAACACCACCCATCCAGCCAACAGAAATCATTTACCTTCACTGCCTGAGGAGGGCAAACATTACTACATTTTCAATATAATTTAAAGTATTACACAGCTCATCACAACCATTTACAACTCCCACACATTTCCAAAAGCCACATGCTTCTTGATTTCAAAATATACCACCGGGCATGCTAATCGATCAAAATAGTAAGTATTTTGAATTTACCAGATTGGAATTGGTTGCATTCGAGTCGTCCTCTGGGAAAGGTATATAGACGGCTAAGGCCACACAATTAGCGAAAATAGTTAGCAGAATAATTATTTCGAAGGGCCTGAGGCTAAGAGTTAAGGAATTGTTGTAATTAGAAAAAAAACACAACCCAAAAGCAAAGATACATATCTTACTTGTTTCAAGTTAAATGATATGCAGGGAATGTAATTTGAAGTTCACCAGAAAGTTCCAGATACGAGAAAGGCACAAGCACTTTGTGTTCGGATATTGCAAGTTTTTTTTAAGTAAATAAAGTGGCCCCGATAGGAATCTTAAATTTTATATGCGCGTGGATAGTTTTAGAATAAAATGATCATTTATGTGGAAAGATACGTTTGGAAAAAAAAGTTAGAAGTTGTAATCACATATATGTCAACGTCCATTCATTATCAGGCCACTCCCAGTGTACATATGACGACGTGAATATGCCCTGTCTCGTTTTATTCCAATCAAGTCATAGCCAGAAAAACTCCCGCAATGACTTTCTTCTGGCACTTTACGTTGGCAAGAATTTTTTTCAGCTACTCCCTATTTCTCATCTGTATGCTGCTCGGCTGCAAAGACACCCCAAAAAACATAAATGTTGACACATATGCTGAGAATACCGTATTTTTTATCTCTTTGCTTGTTCATCATTCAGCACTGAATTAGAACTTTCCTTAAATTAAATATCTGAAGTTATGTTCTCCAGTCATGCCACAGATTTGATTTGCCAACTCTATACTTTGGTGGGCGGCTGAAGATTGGGACACGGGGCTAAATTATTTTCAATCTTGCACTAACCTCAGCTTTCAAACTGGTATCCTTTTCACCAGGAAGACTTCGGTAACATCCCTACTAAGCTCACGTGTTGCTGAATTTCATTCCCACTTTTGCTACCTTTCGACGTGACTATTCCAATGCCACCCCCCTCCATTTTGTATCTTCATAAGCTTAAGATCATTGAAGATTCTGCTACAGAAACCTTAATACGCATTAAATTCCATTCACTTATTAGCCCCGTGGCTTGCTTTTCTGCATTGACTCTCAATTTTAGAAATCCCATCCTTGTTTTCGCATTCGTCCATGGTCTGTCACCTATCCAAACGTCTCACCAGTGTCTACGTATGCGATTTAGTTTGATGACCCTCGTTGGAATGAATTAATGAGTTAAAGGAGCTTTGCAAACATGTTTTAGATCGTGAAAGGTTGTCTGGTCTCTTACTCCCCATTTCTTGAAAGCGTGTTTGCATTTATATATATAAAAAATTATCGCAATCTGGCTGTACCCAGGGATCAGCATACCTTAATGCTTGCAAACATTTTTATATTTAACAGTTTGCAATTTCGAATATTTCCATATTTTAAAGGATATTTCCATTCGACAATATTGATACATGCTCGCCTCAGAGGGTTTTTGAGTGTCAAGCAGAAGAGAGCCCGTGGTGGACGTGTGGTCGCGGCGTTTGCTTGTTTTTTCTGCTTGCTATACTGTTGCCTTTTCCTTTGAGTTGAGTTGACCGTAGAGACCATATTGTTGCCCATCATCGCAGCGGCTTTGGCTTGTCTGGCTGCGTCGATGGCTGCTTGCCACGACAAGGCAGCTCCAGGACTTGGGATGTGCTCTGGTGCCAGACCGTCCGTCCTGGCATTTGGAAGGCCATGGGCAAATACAGTTCGGCTGCTACCATAGTTGGCGCCTGGAATAAAAAAAATGTTGTATAATACTTTAGCCATTATATGCTATAAAATGTGGCCTCTAGTATTCCTTTCTCCAAGTAGTTGCTGCCAATCTCTGATTAATTCGTAGATTTTTAAGCAAGAGAAGTCTCTTAGTAAATTCGAATCGAAACAGCAGAATATTGAAAATCACAAATAAATGTGTACAAAACTATTAAAGTACAGAACATCATTCAGGTTTTTAAATACTCCAAGATTTGAGATTAAAAGGAAAAACTGCAACCTGAAATAATGACTTCACAGATGGTGGAGCCATTTCCTTCGCGAATGCTAACAGAAAAATTGAAGAAAAAAAAATCTCGTCCATAGTTCAAAAATAATGATTCATCCGGGAGCTCGATCAAAAACAGCCAAATTTAGATATCGTTCGTATCACCTTCACGATACCATCCTAAATATCCCCAAATAGCATTATGGTATTTAACCATAGAGCATTTCCTTTAAATAAAACGCCCGGACAACTTGATCGCATGTTAATTTCATGTACAATACATGTGCAGCAGCATTGCTTCGAACGAATGTTTCAACATGCATATTAATCTTTGCGGGGAAAAGTGTAAAACGGTGCATAAAACATATTATTCTCCCAAACTGCCTGTTAAATAATGCTATACAGCCTAAACGCCCACCGGTTATATTTAAGGAAATAAGATTTGCGATGCTCCTCTTTCTCTCTCTTCCCCATTCCTCTGTTTCACAGTACTTACCTTGATGGTTTTCCTCGGGAATATACATCCTCTCCTTTTCATTCACCATTTAAATATGCCAATTTTTTTTTGTTCCACGAACGGCGATTACCTGATCCCCATTATTACAATAAAACGCAAGTAACTGATCCTCTATACCTCCCTCTTTCTCACAACACATCCTGACTACATCCGGGGCTTCACAGAGAGCACATCATACACATTCCAAGCTCGCTTTCACTCTGTTCAGTGGATATTATGGGAGGAGGGAAAAGATCCAGGGCAACTCTCTGAGGGTTAAATCCTGTCTTTCAGTATATAAGTAAGGAACGGTTAAAAGCAGGGGGCGGGGGAAGGTCCTAACGAAGCGTGGAAAATAGACGGAGAAAAGAAAACATGCAGTCTTTCAGGCCATTCCCTACGAACGCTGGAAGAGCTCTATGAGCGCTATCTCCTGACTGTTTCCAGATGTTCTTACGTGTAAAATAAACTAAGCACAGTTTTTTTTTGTCTCCAGAGCCTGGAAACAGTCTATGGAATCATGACGTAAAATAAGCAAGTGGACAATGTCTCCCTAAGCCAAAAAAAACAAAAAGCTCATGCCAACTGTTTCCCTTTTTTGGTTTAATTATCCTTGTTCTCAACTTGTTGATATCTTGTATTGCGTGTCGGAAGCTTATAGAAAGACACAAATATTTCTTTGTCATCCTATCAACTGATTTTGAATAAGAGATTGTATAGATACATTTTCATTAAGTCGTAGAGAACAAAACTATACAGTTGACCTTTGATGAGTATAAGCCATAGAAGAAAATAGCGTCATATTATAATGTAAAAAAATCTAGAATCCAAAACTCAAGGAAATCTGTTAATCAGCCAAATGCTTGGAAATGTAATTACTATCCATTAAAAGCTTTGTTGTCCTGAGTTGTAAATTCAATTTAAGCAAAGGTCACCAGGTCATAGCTATGATGAAATTTTCCCTGTAAACTAAGACAAGAGAACTGGAAGCAACAGCAGCTCCTTCGGCCCAGGAGATGCTTGAAGTAAATAATTATGACTGTTATTTATAAATTAGTAAGAAACAAATAAATATCTGGGTGGAATCAAATAAGGTTGGGTGAATTGTATTCTTGATCCATTATAGATAATTTAATTAGTAAGTTGAACTTGAAACAGGTGGAGATAAGTTTAAACCTTCAGTTATTTTATGCAGCTAACTACATTTTTATTTCACAATCAATCAAGTGTAAAAACATGCGTTGGTATAGGAACCCAAAGTTTGGTGACCAACTCCACCAGATTGTAAATTTTATCTCAATTTAGGTATAACCTTGCTCAATTACACACTTCAATATATTGCAGAAACCCATATTCTATAATGTTACCACACTGCCTGTACTGCTATTTTTAGTTATTTATTTATATGGCAGTTGCTGACTTATTTCCAATGCTAGCTGACTAATCTTTAACTCTAAACTATTTTGTTGCACTATACAGTTTGGAAGTTTATGTTCGTGTAAATTTTAAAGAAAATAGCATTTTTTATTCATGCCAAGCAAGATAGTTTACTTGACTAACCATATATTTAAAATTAGGGCATCAGTAATGAATTTAACATAAAATAAATAAACCATAAAAAGTCATATTATCCTGACATGTTCAAATAACCAGGAAAACAAGCTTAGTTTTATCATATCTTGGAAGTTGTATTTTTTTCCTGTCATGAAACTAAAAACTATTGATGTATCAAACATGGGAGCAAAGAGAAAAGGCAGTTACTAGTTTCAATTTGAGGTATACCTAAAGTATAGTATTGAGAGTTAAATTACCCATTTCTTTTCAAACTTCTTGAAACAATGAAGAAAATCATAAATCCTTAAATTTACTAATGTGCCCTTTGAAATTATGCCATGTGTGAAAATGGCACAGATTGCACATTGGCAACTTCTGCAAAAATACTGCTCAAATCCCGGATGTTGTGTGAAAATTTATACACTTAGTTATGATGTAAGATTTTTTTTTAAATCCACATCTTTTGGATGCGAAAAGTTTTGGTTACAGAGCAAAGTAATTCAAAAACACATTTTGACTGAATTTAAATCAACTACTTTTATGGAAAAATATTCAAATTGAAGTTTAGGCTATGATCCTGAAGTAAAAACTATTTAAAAAATTAACAAACTTGATTTTCAATTGCAAATGAATTTTGTTATAAATAAGTATGACTGCTGCATTTTGAAAATGAAAAAAAAACTTGTATTTGTAAAGTACCTTTCGCATCCATCAGACATCACAGTATACTGTACAACCAATGGAATATTTTTTGAATGTATGCCAGTGAAGGGTCAGCCAATTTGCACATCGTACCTCAGTAATAATGTAATAGTAAGCTGTTTGGGGGTAAATGTTAGCTAGGATGCCAGGAATAGTTCAAATGTTCTCCTTTGCAACATCTCACCTGTTAAAGGCAGCACCACCAACATTGCAATATTCCCTCAGTGCACTTTCCACTTTGATTTTCATGCTATCTCATGGGATGGGATTTGAGCCCACAACACTGTCACTCAGAGGAGTGCAACCAACTGGGCCACAAATGAATTTCTTGCTCGGAAAATTAAGGCCACATGCTGCTTAGACAGCAATAGACTAAACCAGGTGGGGAAGCAAAGGGATTGCTGGGCACCAATATACAGATCACTAAAACCAAAAACAGGTGATAAGGCCATAAACAAAGCAAATCAAGTACTGGGTTCACTTTTAGAGGACTAGAACTGAAAAGTAGGAAAGTCACATAACCTTGTTTAGAACTTTGGTTAGAATTCAACTCGAATACTAACATTGTTTTGTGATATATATAATGAGAACATAGAGGCATTGGAGAACATGCAAAAGTGATATATAGGATTTGATATCAGAGATGAGAGTTTATATTTATGAGGATATATTGAACAAGTTTGCTCTTTTTCCAAGAAATAAAAAGCTGTGGGTTACTGAGTAGAGGTGTTTGGTCAGATATATGGAGATTTTTGAAATAACAGAGGGGTTTGTTTGGTTAGACAGGGAGAAATTGTTTCCATTTGCAGGAGAAAGCAAAACAAGAAGCTATTAAGTTAGTTAGTGATAAACCAATAGTGCATTCAGGAGAAATATCTTTACCTAAGGAGTAGCAGGAATGAGGAACGCATTACCACATGGAGTAGTTGAAACAAATGGCAGAGTCATTGAAGTGGAAGTTAGATTAGCATTAGAGTCATAGAGTTTTGCAGCACAGAAACAGACATTTCGGTCCAACTAGTTCCATCTGCCTGCGTATGGCCCATATCCTTCTAAACCTTTTCTAATCATATACCTGTCCAAATGTCTTTTAAATATTGGAACTATACCTGCATCTACCACTTCCTCTGGCAAATCATTCTATATATGCACCACCTACTATGTGAAAATATTGCCCCTCTAGTCCCTTTTAAAAGTTTTCCCCTCTTCCCTTAAGCCTATGCGCTCCAATTTTGAACTCCCGTACCCTAGGGAAAAGGCCTTTGTTATTCACCTTACCTATGCCTCTCTTGATCTTAAAAACCTCTATAAGGCCACTCCATTACCTCCTGCACTGCAGGAAAAAAGGTCCCAGCCTATCAAGTCTCTCCTTATAACTCAAACCTTCCCATCCTGGTAACATCCTTTTAAATTTTTTCTGCATCCTTTCCAATTTAGTAACATCCTTCCTATAGCAGGGCGATTCTGCTAAAATAGAAAGAGAAATTTCTGCAGAAATTCAGCAGGTCTGGCAGTATTCTTGGAGAGAAAGCAGAGTTAATGTTTCAAGTCCACTGACCCAGTGTTGAGTTTGTTCAGCAATTTCTGTTTTTGTTTCACATCTTCAACAGCTGCAGTTTTATGTTTCATTTAAAAATTCTGCTAATATGCTTCAATGAATAACGACTCAAAGAGATTTATGTGGAGCATACATACAGAATAGACCATTTAGCTGAACTGCCTGTTTATCTATGATAGACTTCATTTAATTTAATGTAGATAATGAAAAAAAATCACAAATAAAGCTAACTATGTGATCATTTGTACAGTCGTTACCATTTTCTAAAATTTAGTGGGAAAAAGAGATAAAATTTGTTACTTTTTTGTGAATTGATTTGTTAATCAATAACATGTAATGCTAAAATATTGACCTTTAGTTTCCCTCCTTATTAATGTTAATAGTTAGTATACAGTGGAGCTCCGTAATAATTTGGCTTTTGGCATCCAAAAATGCACTGTCGATAGTTAAACAGCACAAGTAAAAAAAGCTAAATTCTCCTATTTTTAACTAGCAAAATTAAGATGTGAACAATAATTTATTCCTTTTCAGAACTAAGAGACTTTTTTTTAGATTAGATTACTTACAGTGTAGAAACAGGCCCTTCGGCCCAACAAGTCCACACCGACCCGCCGAAGCACAACCCACCCATACCCCTACATTTACCCCTTACCTAACACTACGGGCAATTTAGCATGGCCAATTCACCTGACCCGCACATCTTTGGACTGTGGGAGGAAGCCCACGCAGACACAGGGAGAACGTGCAAACTCCACACAGTCTGTCGGCTGAGTCGGTAATTGAACCCAGGTCTCAGGCGCTGTGAGGCAGCAGTGCTAACCACTGTGCCACCCTATAAGCAAGTCTGAAGTATGTTGAATCAAATTACAATTGGTTTACCCTATATACAGAAAGAATTAAGGCAAAATTAATCCTCAGCAGTAGCATCAAGACCACTGATTCATAGTAACAAATTCTAATTACTACTTATTATTTGGCAATTTTAATTCTTTGAAAAATAAATTCCAAATACTTCTTTTCCTGCATATTTTTACTCATGTAATTTTTGCAGCAGACCATACGCAATAAGAATCTTTGCAGTATAATTTTGAGCTCGGTATTTATTAGTCTGGTGAAAGGAACAACGTTTAATTTCACTGGTTTTTGCCTTTAGCAGCTGGGGGGAAAAGTGAGATTTTCTGGAATTTGAGTCACTGCTTTGTGCAAAACTATGAAGTTCAAGTTCTCTGCTTTCTTCACTTTTCCAGAAGTCTTATGCCTCTAACTATTCACTCAATCCACTTTCCTCTTTTAAACAGCTTAATCCCTGTTCCTGTTCTTGCTTCAGTATCAGTTTAATTTAATTATTCCCCTTTCCAATAGCTGGCCCTATTGTAGTTGGCAAGGGGCCAGATGTTTTTCATCCACCAGCCACAATTTTCATATCATAGTTATATGCTACCTTCATTAAGGTAAAATTTCACAAAGTGTTTCAAGGCACGTAGTCATTCAAAATTATACTGAACCAAAGAAAGAGAGCATTTGTCAAGTGACCAAAAGCTTCGTAGATGAAATAGTCTTCAAGAAACAATGTAAAGGAGCAAATGGAGGTCACACGGCTTCGGAAAGGATACCAGAGCTCATGGCCTAGATGTCTGAAGGCCCAGTTATAGATAGTGATGGTGGTGGTGGTGGCAGTGGGAAAAGGAAGTGATGGTTATGTGAAAGGCCAATACAGAGAATTGGAAGAAGAGGGGCAAGTTTCTTAAATGATCTGAATAAAAGGATAAACTTTTGAAATCAAGGCACTGGCTGACCAGAAGACATTAGTAATTACCCTCATCTGTTTATTAATTCTTATTTCACCTGTGGAGGATTCTGGGCCTGATTCCTGTCCTGCTATTATGGATGTTATGGTGCTGTGGGCCAGGTCTGCCTTCAGGCAGAGAAAAAAGATGACAGAGAAGAAAAAAGCCAATTATGTCTGCAAGCATTCAGGCTATAGAAAAATATCATTCTTCCTTCTCACAATAATGTACTTTTCCCTACCCTCTGCTACCAACATCTTATACCCTTTCACCTTTCCCCTACTTATTTCCTTTCTGAACAAAGATTATTATTTTCATCATTTCTACCTCTTCTTCAAAGTACCAGTGCAGCTCTTTGTAATTTCCGTCATCTTCATCTGCAATTTGTCACCTTATCCTAAACCATACATATATTCCATCATTATGGGCATTTATTCCCAAAGTGATGAAACGTCAGTGGCTTTTTTCAACCTTAACATTTCCATTCTCACCTCTTCTGTCAATTTCCATCAAAACATTTTCTTTTAAAATTAGGATGAGGAAAGAAACATTTGGGCCATATTTTCTGTGGAGTGGCAATTTTGTGTCTTTTCTACAAAAGAAGAGAGTTCTGAATTCTGAGTAGATTTGGCTGAAGTCTCTCTCCGAAATACAGAGTCTTACTTCCATTCCAATCACAGTTCTTTCCTGTGGAACTGTCAGAGGAATGCAAACCACTTCCTTTTTCACATCAGCAGCTGAGATATTTTGAAATTTAAAGGTCCAGACAGCTACACTGACAACTGCTGTAAAACCTTAAGTATGATGTTAGCCTGGTGGGACGGCAGGGTGCCAGGTAAGTAGGATGTCAGGTAGGTAGGGGACAGGATGCCTGAAAAGTAGTGGCCAACTGGCGATGGTGCCAACCGGAGTAGGGTGGCAGAGTGCAAGGTGGCATAAGACCAGATAAGTATTCAGAGTAGGTTGGATTGGGCTTGAGAAATTGGGTTTGGTGGTGGTTAGGGAAGGTGTGTGTCGATTCTGGGTGTTCAGTTCTGGCAGCGAAGGTGGATGAGTGATCATGTCCATCTGCAGGGGTGTCAGGTTCAATTGTCGTTTGGGGGAATCAGTTTTGGCGGCTGGTGTTGGGTAACGGAAGGCCATTACATTCTGCGGCGGGGGATCGTAAAAAGGAGGGTGTTGTTTAGGCTCTTGGGATGTTGATGTCAGGTTATGGAGGTGCAGTGGAGGCTGGGCTCAGGTCCTGGGGCAGAGGAAGCATTGGGTCCTGGGGGCGGGTGGGAGAAATGGGAGATGGTTAGAGTCAGGGGCGTTGGGTCCTGGAGAGCAGATTCCAGGGTAATGGTAAGTCGGAGTCTGTGAAGTGCATGGGTTTTGGGGGGGGTACAGTTGAGAGTGTGTGAAGTAAGCGTCAGTTTAATAAATACTCAGGAGTTAGACTCTGTATATAATTGTCTAACGTTTCGTGAATAATTATTTTACTTAATTTCATTAAAACTGTGCGCAACTCCAATCTACGTTATTAAATACTGTCTGGCCAACAGAAAATCTGCCTCTCTACTCGCCTCTTTCTCCCTTATGAGAAGCAACGACATCGTTACTACCAGAGCCAAGACGCTGAATCTTTCACTGTAAAAAACAATCTTTCAATTATTCAGGTGAAAACAACGTCCATTTATTCCTATCAAATTCGTTTTGCAAATTATACAGAATTCGCCCAAACTCTGTCAAGTTTTTATAACTGATTTTTACAAAATCAAAAAATGTCAGAAATCAAAAAATATTCTAATTAGGTCAAAAAACCTATCGCTCCACTCAGAGCAATGTAGAAAATTGTAAGAAAAAGTTTAATAAATTTGTATAATGAATTTACGTTATAAATAATAAAGTTGATGATAAATCGCAAAACAATTAATTATTTTGTGTTTGAATCCTATGTCTTACAATCATTTTTCGAATTTGGAGGATGGACTAAAGCTCTGCAGCACCTCACGGGGGTTACCAAAGAATCGTTTTTTTTTACGGTTTCCACACACTGTACGAAGTTAGTTTTGCTTGTGTTGGAAAAAAGTCCCGTCTCCAACCCAGTCTTTCTCTTCCAAATGTACGAATTGTTTCAATAAACTAAAAGAGGGCAACTTGTGAGCTAAGTAATTCTCATGCCCCACCGCTCACGACATTCAGTTTCCTCCAATACAACAAAAATCGACGCAACCAATTTTGATAAATTTACACAATCAGGAATAAATCCTACTGTCGACGTGACAGAAATCAGTGCACAGCTGTCCCGATTTCGCTATTGACAACTGGCCACCCTCCCCTTCACGCTGCGCAGGATGCACGTTGGGCGGGCGGGTACCACGTGCTGCACAGGGCGAACGATCGGCAAACACGTGCCTCGCGATGAGCAGGGCGAAGGACGAATGGGCACCTTGTGGTGCGCAGGGCGAACGTTGGGTGAGGAAGTGCCTCGCGCTTTGGGCGAGCGGCTGCCACGCGCTGCGCAAGGCGAACGTTGGGCGACTGGATGCCACGCGCTGCCCAGGGCGAAGGACGAACGATAGATAAGCGGGGCCTTGGTCGAGCGGATGCCACGCGCTGCGCAGGGCGAACGTTGGCTGTGCCCGTGGCCGTTAGCTTGCTCAGTCGCATGTGAAATCACCGAGAATTAAGAGAGCAATGCACGGGTGATTCAGCGAATAGATGAGTTTCTTGTGATTCTAGAAATACCTTTTCACTCTAAAGTTGTTCAAATCAACTTTAATCATATATTAACTACTATCAATGATACCAAATCTAAGGTATGATTTATTTTCTCACATTTCTATACTTGTCAAGTCATCTCCGAAAGAATGATTCCGAGTGACAAACTGGAATCGTCCTCAGATAGCCTCTCCATCCAAGTTCACTTCACTGTGAATTCCAGCATGTCAAATTGAAATGCTTAACCAAAATCCAGCAACTCCTCCCCACCCTAAAAACTGATCGTCATTGTTAAATTATAAATATAATTGCAAATCATGTTATGTGAATCGAGTAGTTATGTGAGATTTTTAAATAAATTGTAGGTATTCTAAATTATTTCACATATTTTGAAGGGATGGAAAAAGGTATATTAAAGTTACATTTGCATTTTTAATAGACCAAATATTATTTCCTGGAAATAAATTACCTTAACCATCACTATTGTGACCATATGTTATCATTTTTGAAAGTTCAGGTGAATTTAAGGTCAGGGTGGAAATTCACCTGGACTATCTGTGACACCTCCCTCCCCTTCCCGAACCTCTCCATCAGCTGTGACCGACTTAACACTGACATTTTCTACAAACCCACCGAGTCCCACAGCTACCTGGATTTCACCTCCTCTCACCCTGCCTCCTGCAAAAATGCTGTCCTTTATTGCCAATACCTCTGTCTCCGCAGCATCTGCTCCCAGGTGGACCACTTCCACCTCAGAACAACCAGAATGCCTCCTTCTCTGTCCGCAATTTTCCCTCCCACGTGGTTGATGATGCCCTCCAGCGCATCACATCCACTCCCCGCTCCTCAGCCCCTCGAACCCCACCTCTCCAACTGTAACAAGGACAGAACACCCCTGGTTCTCACCTTCCACCCCACCAACCTCCGTACACGTTGCATCATCCTCCGCCATTTCTGCCACCTACAAACGGACCCCACCACCAGAGACATATTTCCCTCCCCACCCTGATCTGCTTCCCTTAAAACCGTTCCATCCGCAACTGCCTTGTCAAGTGTACACCCTCCCCCCCCCAACAAGCCACCCTCCACTCAGGCACCTTCCGTTACCATTGCAGGAATTATAAAACCTGCGCTCACACCTCCCCCCTCACCTCCATCCCAGGCTCCAAAGGTGCCTTTCACATCCATCAAAGTTTCACCTGCACTTCCACGCATGTCACTTACTGTATCCATTGCTCCCAATGCGATCTCCTCTACATTGTGGAGACAGGGCGCCTACTCACAGAGTGCTTCAAAGAACATCTCCGGGACACCCGCACCAACCAACCTCACTGTCCCGTTGCTGAACATCAACTCCCCTCCCACTCTGCCAAGGACATGCAGATTCTGAGCCTCCTCCATCACCACTCCCTTATCACCCGATGCTGGAGGAAGAATGCCTCATTTTCTGCCTCAGGACTCTCCAACCCCATGTATCAATGCGGATTGCACCAGTTTCCTTTTTTCCTCTCTCCCCACCTTATCCCTGTTCCAACTTTCCTGCTCAGCAATGCCCTCATGAACTGTCCCACTTGTCCATCTTCCTTCCCACCTATCCGCTCCACCCTCCACTCTGACCGATCACCTTTATCCCACCTCCATCCACCTACTGCACTCTCAGCTACCTTCTTCCTACTCCCACTCCCTTTCCATTTATCTCTCCACCCCTGAGGCTGCCAGCCTCATTCCTGATGAAGGGGTTGTGCAAGAAGCATCGATGATCTCATCATTGCCATTCTCATTTCTCCTCCATTTGTACCAGCACTGAAAGCTGTGTGTCAGTCACTTTTATCTCCTTCAATACCTCTTTTTTCCTCAGTGTAGAATAGCTACATTAGGGCTGAAAGAGTCTCTGCTAGTGGGTTGCTTGCCTGAAACCTGGCTACTCAACCCTTATGAGGAGAGGATACTGACGCTGACTACCCCAAGTGGCTGACTTACCATTTTCAAGCCCATGAAAGCCTTGACTTCCTGTGTCATGAACACTGAAAGCTACTGAAGGGTGTCTCCCTTGACTTGATTGAAGACTTCTAACAAACATGATAAGCTTCCTGGCTTTGTGTCTGCACTAAATAGCAATGTAAGACAGACATACTGTGATCCTGGTGTTTTTGGTGAAGGTAAAAAGGAGAAAAAGGCAAAGCAGGCAGGGATGCTGTCAACATGACTGAGCACTAACAGAGCAAGCAATCAACCCTGAGACATAGCCTGATCCAATCTGTCAGCTGCATGCCTGTCCCTGAATATAAGGTGTCCTTACAGCAACATTGCAACTGCATTGTTACTGGTGCATCCCCAGATGCAGTTTTAAAGTGCTAAAGCATTTTTTAGGTGGATCAGGAATGAACCATAAGGATGCAGAAAGGTTAACAACTGTCCAGTGAAAAGATCTGAGAATGCATGGTGAAATAACTCCACAGGGACAGTATCGTGTCACAAAGCTACCTTTTATTTACACGTGGAAAGTCCTTGACACTGGTCCAGCTCCCTCAGAGCCAATTCTTAGAGTGTCAGAAAGTCTGATACTCCTCTTTTTATCTGTCAACCAGGGCTCCCTAATCGGACCAGATTAACAGCCTCAATCAGGGAACTCATATTATATGATGTACACCTGACTGACCTTATTACAATCACTACATTCCATCTCCTCTCAGTCTGAGGACATAGGCTGGTCCTTTTTCTTGTGGCCTGGTGGGGCATTTTAACACTGGGGTCTGGATTAGAGTGGTGCTGGAAAAGTATCAGGTGATGAAGGACTTTTGCCTGAAATGTCGATTTTCCTGCTCCTCGGATGCTGCCTGACCTACTGTACTTTTCCAGTACCACTTTAATCTAGACTCTGGTTTCCAACATCTGCAGTCCTTGTTTTTACCCATTTTAACACTGGGTCAAGTTTCTCTGACTCTGCATCACATGGGCAGTGAGTAATGCACAAGGGTTTACCTCTTGCACCCAAAGTATCTCAGGAGAAATTTATTCTCTACTTCCATTGGCAAAAGCATCAATGAGGTGACATCCGTCATGTCCATCTCAGGTTCAGAGATCTCTTTGCTTGTTGGAGATGGAGAACCTATGAATTCCAACCATCTTTCTGACTGTTCCAAGGAGCAGAGCACATTTTGCTCCTGCACTATTTGTGAGTTTACAGCTTTCATTGATCCATGTGCTTGTTCAAGGTCATTGTTCCTACCCAACTTTGCACTTGCATCAACCAAGCCTCTTATCCATTCAGAGCCATTCCCCTGGTTCCTACACCAAACGTCTTTCCCTATAGTAAACTGTTTCTCTCAGTTGGTGGAGTCTGGTGCCCAGCACTGGCATTCCTGATGCTATTTCACTCTCCCCATCAGGTCTGGGAGGATCATATTTAACCTAGTGCAGATTCGTCTCCCCATTAGCAACTCTGCTACACTATCCCTGTAGTTTCATGAGGGGTGCTCTTATAATAAAATAGGAATTGGTACAGTTTTGTATCAAGCAAAATTGTAGGCTGTTCCTTCAAAGTTTGGGCTGCTCTTTCTGCCAGGCCATTAGATGATAGATGGTATGAAACTGACCTTAAATGCAGAAAGCCATTCAACTTTAGAAGATACTCACATTTCCTGCTGGTAAACAATGGCCTATTATCTGTGACCAATACGTCTGGGAGTTGGTGTATCGCAAAGGATGTGCGCAGTTTTTCTATCGTCATTCCCATGTTTTATGAGTGAACTCTATGCACATCCAACCATTTTGAACGAATGTCCACAATGATTCAGAATATTGAGTCCATGAAAGGACCTGCATAGTCAATGTGTAACTCAGTCCAGCATTTATCCGGCCTTTCCCATGGATGTGGGGGAGCTGTTGGTGATAAGTTTTGTCCTTATAGGCACTCTGGGCACTGTCCCACCAATGTGGTTATGTCTGTATCCAAGCCTGGCCACCAGATATAACTTCTCCCAATATCTTCATTTTGCAGATCCCTGGATGATCTTGGTGGAGTCCAGCCAGTACCTGGTGGTGACCTTTGCTCTGAAAATCATTCTTGCTCCCCATGATAATATGCCATGCTCTAATGTGATCTGGTCTCTCTGGGTCCAAAAAGGTTTCAATTATGGTTGTGAGAGCACTTTGATTTCCACATTAACGCCAGCTATTTCAGTTTCACCAGCACCAGACTTTTCTGTGTTCAAAGTCCGATACTGTCAGCTGTGACCAGAAGTGTGTCCAGAAAATTTAAAATCATTATGGGCTCTTTCCGAGGTGGTAGCACCAGTGGTGAATCTGCTAGGGGGATGCAGCTCAGTGCATCCGCATGTGCTCCTTGGTCTCCTGAATGGTGTTCCAAATTATAATTACACCCACTTAGTATTAGAGCCCACCACTGAATTCAGCCTTGAAGTTGGACAGCATTGCCTTCTCCTCTTTAAGCGGACCTAACAGGGGTTTCTGGTATGTTATTATTACAAATTTACATCCGTAAAAGTATTGGTGAGACTTCCTGACTCCAAATATGATCGCCAAACCTTCCTTCTCTCTCTGGGCCTATTCTGCATTAGCCTAAGTCCTGGATGTATACGCTATTGAGCGATCCTCTCCATTGGGCGATCCATGAGGTAGTACTACCCTGATGTCTTGTGGGGAGGCATCACCCAGATCTTGCTTGGGTTCATATTGTGCCAGAACCTTAGAGGATCACTGCTGCTTCTTCATTTCCCTGAAAGCTATGGCTTGGCAACATAACCATTTCCAAGGGTGATGCTTTTTTAAGGAGTTGATGTAAAGTTGCCAGGATGGATGCCAGGTTATCCTGAGGAAAGACTTAAACTCTGGAACAGACATGGGAGCTAGGACATCTTTGATTGCCCTCACTTTATCTTCCAATGGGTGTAATCCAGTCTTGTGAACTCTGTAGCCCACATAGATCACTTGGGGTGCCTGGAACACACATTTTTCCCTTTTAAGGCTTACACGTGCCTGGAAGAAATGTCTAAGATCTATATCCACATTCTCTAAGTGCTCCTTCTTGATCTTCCCTGCAACCTTCCACCACTTCCCTTTGTTTCCTACCTTCAAGCCAGTTCTGTATCCAATGGCACAGTATCCAAATAAATGATGACCTGCTTGTAAAATGTTCTCCAGCATCCGCTGAAAAATTACACAGGCTGACAATACCCCAAATGACGATCTTAGTCATTAGTACAAACTCTTATGGGTTTTTTTTAGGTTAGATTCCCTACAGTATGGAAATAGGCCTTCAGCTGAACAAGTCCACACCGACCCTCCAAAAAGTAACCCACCCCCCTATATTTGCCCCTGACTATTTCACCTAACACTATGGGCAATTTATCATGGCCACTTCACCTGACCTGCACATCTTTGGATAATGGGAGGAAACCAGAGAGAATATGCAAACTTCACACACAGTCATCTGAGGCAGGAATAAATCCCAGGTCCCTGGTGCTGTGAGGCAGCGGTGCTGACCACTGAGCCACCATGCCACCTTTGTATTAGCTGTAGCATACTTCTTGGAATCCTCATTAAATTGTAATTGCAAGTATGCAGGCTTTTTTTCCCCAGGATTGGGGAATCAAGAATTAGAGGGCATCAGGGGAAAGAATAAAAGGGAAACTGAGGGGCAACATTTTACACAGAGGGTGATACACATGTGGAATGAGCTGCCTGCAAAAGTGGTTGAGGCAGGTACCTTAACAGCATTTAAAAAGCATTTAGGCAAATACATGGATAGGAAAGGTTTAGAAGATATGGGGGTCAAAAAGTGTGGCACTGTAAAAGCACAGCAGGTCAGGCTGCAAATGAGCAGAGTTATGTTTTGGGCATAACCCCTTCATCAGGAATGTGGTGAGGGAAGGGGGTTGAGAGATAAATATGGCAATTGAGCTGGGAGAAAAGTGGCTGGGATGCGGGTGGGGAGGGTGGAATGGATAGGTGGGAAAGAAGGTGGATAGGTAGGACAGGTCAAGAGGGCAGTGCCGAGTTGGATCTGGGTTGAGATGGGGGAAGGGAAAATTTGGAAACTGGTTAAATCAACGTTGATACCTTGTGGTTGAAGTGTCCCAAGGCGGAAGATGGGATGTTCTTCCTCCAGTTGTCAGGTGGCTTGGATTAGGCAGTGGAGGAGGCCCTGGACCTGCATGTCTTTAGGGGAGTGGAAGGGAGAGTTTTTTCTGGCGTCACATTTTATGACTATGATTCTCCAGCACCTGCAATCCTCATTTTCTCCTTTGAAGGATTATGGGCCAAGTGCAGGAAAATGGGGTTAGCATTAATGGACATTTTGGTCGGCATGGACCAGTTTGAGCTAAGTCCTTGTCTCTGTTCTGTAGGACTCCACGACTCTCTATAACTCTATGTCCAACTTCATGAAGGACAGCATCTTTCCCACCATCGCCCACCTGCCAGCTTTGCATATAAATCTATGCAAATGATTGTGTATTTGGCCAGTTGTGAAACACGGTTTACCATTTGTTCAAATTCCCTACAAAGACAAACCAACCCATCCACCTTCACAATTGTTACAACTGGTGTTGCACATTGCAGATGGGACTGATTTGATTATTTTGATTTTAATTCCTTTGCTTTCCAGCCTTATTATTTCTGTCTCTGCATTTCAACAAGTCATAGGGCTGTTCAGCATGGAAACAGACCCTTAAGTCTAACTCATCCATGTCAACTAGATATCAAAAATTAATCTAATCCCATTTGCTCGCATTTGGCCCATATCCCTCTAAACCCTTCCTATTCATATACCTGTCCAGATGCTTTTAAATGTTATAATTGTACCACCCTCCACCACTTCCTCTGGCCACTCATTCCATACATGCACCACCCTCTGCATTGAAAAAGTTGCCCCTTAGGTCCCTTTTAAATCTTTCCCCCCTCTCCTTAAAGTTAGGCCCTCTGGTTTTGGATTCCCCTACCCTGGGGAAAAAACTTTGTCTATTCACCCTATCCATGCCCCTCATGATTTTATAAACTTATATTAGATCACCCCTCTGCCTCTGATACTGCATAGAAAATAGCCCCAGCTTATTCAACCTCTCCCTATAGCTCAAACCTTCCAACCTTGGGATCATCCTTGTAAATCTTTTCCAAACCTTTTCAAGTTTCACAGCATCCTTCGTTTAGGAGGGAGACCAGAATTGCATACTGTATTCCAAAAGTGGTCTAACCAATGTCCTATGCAGTTGCAAAATGATCTCCCAACTTTTATACTTCATGCTTGACCAATAAGGGGAAGCATACCAAACACCTTCATCATTAACCTGTCTACGTGTGTCTCCACATTCGAGGAATTGTGAACCTGCACTCAAGGTCTCTTTGTTCTGCATGCTCCCCAGGACCTTACCATTAAGTATATAAGTCTTGCCCTTATTTGCCTTTCCAAAATCCAGCACCTCACATTTGTCTAAATTAAACTCCATCTGATCTGAGTACTGTATACTCTGAGGTAATCGTCTTTGCTGTCCACTACATCACCAATTTTGATGTCATCTGCAAACTCACCAACCATACCTCTTATGTTCACATTCAAGTCATTAATATAAGTGATAAAAAGCAGTGAATCCTGCACCAACCTTTGTGGCATACCACTGGTCCCAGGCCTTCAATCTGAAAAGCAACCCTCCACCGCTACCCTGCGTCTTCTACGTTCGAGCCAGTTCTGTATTTAAATGGCTACTTCTCCCTATATTCCATGTGATCAAATCTTTACCTGTAGAAAAAGGCAATGGCACTGGACAAGCTTTTCAGAATCATGGAATTGCTTCCTGGTTAATATGCAAGGTGGCCTTGCCTTCTTTAATAGTCTGTGGACCTTCATGGAAAACCTCCATGTATTTAATTAGAAATTCACTTAAGCAGTGATTTTCTAAATGAAAAATGTTGAGCCAATATGGGTGAATCTCTCTTACCCAATTTTGCCTCATTAAGCTTGGACCTGAGCCTTTTACTACAATCAGTGGTAACTGATCCAACTGCATCTCATCAGATTTGTAAGTTGTACACTTAATCTCTATAAGTTTCTCAGTATAGATTCTCAGTTTAGATGAGGTCTTGTGCAAACTTAAGTGTTGGAGTCCAGGGCGAATTTTGTTAAAGACTAGTTTTGCGATCACTGAAGTGGCTATGCCTGTATTGACCTCCATTCGAACTGGGTTACTATTTAGCCAAACGTTTATTTTGATTTGGATGTTGTTAAGCAATTTAACTATTCCAAAGCAGGTGTAGGTAGACTTTCCGGGATATACACTTTCCTGGATGTTGGCCTATGAGTTCTCTTACTTCATTTAAGTCTGATAGGACTCTTTTGCTGTTTCAAGTCTAGATGCCGGCACATACTACAATGACTTGCCGGCTTGGATCCTAAAGAAAGTTTTAACCATTTGGCATTGGCATGGATTTGCTTTAAGGTTTTCCTGTGGGTTGACCTTGAGTCCCTCTGATCTGAATATGCCCTGCGTGAGGCTCTGCCATTCACTCAAGTGGTGAGGCTTTCACTCAAGTGGTGTTCCCCAAGCTCAGACAAACTGGTGAGGGTGTCCACTTCCATCAGAATACTCTGCAACTCATATGATCCACTTGCCACATTTTCTAATGACAAAGATAGTTGTAGTGCCTGTTTGAAATCCAGTTGGGCTTCAGCGAGTAGGCGTTTTGCTTGGTTACATCGTTAATCTCACATAGCAAATGATCTCTCAGCATCTCATTAAGATTTAAATTAATGTCAAATACCTCTGTCTTAACCTAGGCAAAAATCCCAATATGGATTCCCCTAGTTCTTGAATTGCCAAGTAAAAACAGTAGGGACTCAGAATTAGAGAAGGCTTGGAGTTGTAATATTGCTGAACTAAATCCATCAACTCTTGAAAGATTTTAGTATTTGGTGCCTCAGGGAAACTTAGGCTCCTGATAACCAAAAAAGCTGCAGGTTCATAAGCTGTCTGGAGAATTACCTGTTGCTTTGCATTTTCTCAATCTCATTTGCCCAAAAAAAGTAATGCATTCATTCCACATATTGGGTCCTGTCTTAGATAGCAAGATTGAACAGGTCAAGTTCCTAAGTAATAGCATGATGCTAGAAATGCATACCTCAAGTGAAAGATGAGTGTTATTGGCGATTTCCTCAGCTTTATACTCGTTGCCACTGAAATAACTCCATGGAGTTTGATATCCCATCACCAAGTCACCCTTTATTTACATGTGGAAGCTCCTTAACACTGATCCAGCTCCTTCACAGCCAGCTGTTAGAATGTCAGGACGTCTGACACTCTCCCTTCTTTTTGAATTGTGGGAGGAAACTAGAGCACCCAGATGAAAATGGGCAAACTCCACACAGTCACACAAGGTGGGAATTGAACCTGGGTCCCTGGCACTGCAAGGCTGCAGTGCTAACGACTAAGCTACCATGCCATGCAACACTCTCCTTTTTGTTTTGCTGTCAGAGAGACAGGATAGTTAATACTCATTTTTTTTTGCTTCCTCACACTACCGCCTCACTGTGGTACTGCTTTTTTTTCCCCTAGCACCCACATTGTGTGTGTGCAGGTGTGAGACACAGTGAATGACACAAGGTGCACAATCTTTATTCAGTTTCTCCTACCAGGAAGAAAAGAAACACCCAAGTGGCCAGTGACAAGCAGTGCCCTTCACATCAAAGGGCAATGCTGCGTGATCAAACAGTGAAGAGAAGGCAGGGGTTAAATAAAAAAAATTGGACGGGTAAATAATACATTCCACTCCCTGCGGTGTGCACCTCTCCCTGAACAGCCCAAAGGTGTTGGTGTACGCCGTGTGCTCCTTCTCCAGAGACACACGGGCTCTAACATAATCATGGAAGAGGGGCAGGCAGTCAGCCCTAACAACCCCCTGCACGGCCTGCTGCCTGGACCTGTTTATGGCCAGTTTGGCCAGGCCCAGGAGCAGACCCACGAGGAGGTCTTCAGATCTTTCCTCCTCCCTCCGTAGCGGGTGCCCAAAGATCAGAAGTGTGAGACTGAAGTGCAACCAAAAGCAGAGAAGGAAGTTTTTAAGAAAATCAAAAAGGAAGTGCAAACACCCACACCCAATATATAGATCATAGAACATTACAGCACTGTACAGGCTCTTCACCCCTCGATGTGCTGATCAGTCATACCAATCTGAAGCCCATCTAACCTACACTATTCCATTTATGTCCATATGTTTGTCCAATAATGACTTAAATGCACTTAAAGTTGGCGAATCTATGACCGTTGCAGGCAAAGCATTCCATACCCTTACTACTGTCTGAGTAAAAAAACTACCTCTGACGTCTGTCCCATATCTATCACCCCTCAATCTAAAGCTATGCCCCCTCGTGCTCACCGTCACCATACTTGGAAAAAGGCTCTCTCTGTCCACCCAATCTAACCCTCTGATTATCTTATATGTCTCTATTAAGTCACCTCTCAACCTTCTTCTCTCCAACAAAAACAGCCTCAAGTCCCTCAGCCTTTCCTCGTAAGTCCTCCCCTCCATACCAGGCAACATCCTAGTAAATCTCCTCTGCACCGTCTCCAAAGCTTCCACATCCTTCATATAATGTGGTGACCAGAACTGTACATAATACTCCAATTGCGGCCGCACCCAGATTTTTGTACAGCTGTAGCATAGCCTCATGGTTCCGGAACTCGATCCCTCTATTAATAAAAGCTAAAACATTGTATGCCTTCGTAACAACCCTGTCAACCTGGGTGGCAACTTTCAAAGATCTGTATACCTGGATACAGAGATCTCTCTGCTCATCTACACTACCAAGAATCTTTACATTAGCCCAGTACTTTGCATTCCGGTTACTCCGACCAAAGTGAATCACCTCACACTTGTCTGCATTAAACTCCATTTGCCACTTCTCATCCCAGTTCTACAGCTTATTTATGTCTCCCTGTAACCTACAACATCCTTCGTCACTATCCACAACTCCACCAACCTTGGTGTCGTATGCAAATTTACTAACCCACCCTTCTACGCCCTCATCCAGGTTGTTTATAAAAATGACAAACAGTAGTGGACCTAACACCGACCCTTGCGGTATACCACTAGTAACTGGACTCCAGGATGAACATTTCCCATCAACCACCATCCTCTATCTTCTTTCAGCAAGCCAATTACTGATCCAAACTGCTGTATCTCCCACAACCCCATTCCTCCACATTTTGTACAATAGCGTACTGTGGCGAAACTTATCGAACGCCTTGCTGAAATCCATATACACCACATCAACCAATTTACTCTTATCTACCTGTTTGGTCACCTTCTCAAAGAACTCAATAAGGTTAGTGAGGCACGATCAACCCTTCACAAAACTGTGCTGACTATCCCTAATCAAGTTATTCTTTTCTAGATGATTATAAATCCTATCTCTTATAACCTTTTCCAACACTTTACCAACAACTGAAGTAAGGTTCACTGGTCTATAATTACCAGGGTTGTCTCTACTCCCCTTCTTGAATAGGGGAACCACATTGTCTATCCTCCAGTCTTCTGGCACTATTCCTGTAGACAATGACGATTTAAAGATCAATGCTGAAGGCTCGGCAATCTCCTCCCTGGCTTCCCAGAGGATCCTAGGATAAATCCCATCCGGCCCAGGGTACTTATCTATTTTCACACTCTGCAGGATTTCTAATACCTCTTCCTTGTGAACGTCAATCGCACCTAGTCGAGTAGCCTGTATCTCAGTATTCTCCTGGACAACATTGTCATTTTCTAGAGTGAATACTGTTGAAAAATATTCATTTAGTGCTTCCCTATCTCCTCTGACTCCACACACAACTTCCCACTACTATCCTTGATTGGCCCTAATCTTTCTCTTGTCATTCTTTTATTCCTTAAATATTTATAGAAAGCCTTAGGGTTTACCCTGATCCTATCCGCCAACAACTTCTCATGTCTCCTCCTGGCTCTTCTGAGCTCTCTCTTTAGGTCTTTCCTGGCTAGCTTGTAATCCTCAAACGCCCTAACTGAGCCTTCACATCTCATCCTAACATAAGCCTTCTTCTTCCTCTTGACCAGAGATTCCACTTCCTTCGTAAACCAGGGCTCCCACGCTCTACAGCTTCCTCCCTGCCTGACAGATACATACTTATCTAGGACACTCAGGAGCTTTTCCCTGAATAAGCTCCACATTTCTAATGTGCCCATCCCCTGCAGTTTCCTTCCCCATCCTATACTTCCTAAATCTTGCCAAATTTCATCGTAGTTGCCTTTCCCCCAGCTGTAACTCTTGCCCAGTGGTATACACCTATCCCTTTCTATCACTAAAGTAAACATAACAGAATTGTGATCGCTATCACCAAAGTGCTCACCTACTTCCAAGTCTAACACCTGGCCGCCAGTACCAAATCTAATGTGGCTTCACCTCTTGTTGGGCCTGTCTACATACTGTGTCAGGAAGCCTTCCTGCACACACTGACCCATCTATAGTACTTGTACTATGGTGTTCCCAGTCAATATTTGGAAAATTGAAGCCCCCCATGACAACTACCCTGTCTCTCTCACTCCTATTGAGAATCATCTTTGCTATCCTTTTGTCTACATCTCTGAAACTATCCGGAGGCCTATAGAAAACTCCCAACAGGGTGAACTCTCCTTTCCTGTTTCTAACCTCAGCCCATAGTACCTCAGTTGAAGAGTCCCCTAACATCCTTTCTGCAACTGCAATTCTGTCCTTGACCAACAATGCCACATCACCCCCTCTTTTATCATCTTCTCTGTTCTTACTGAAATATCTAAATCCTGGAACCTGCAACAACCATTCCTGTCCCTGCTCTATCCATGTCTCCGAAATGGCCACAACATCGAAGTCCCAGGTACCAACCCATGCTGCAAGTTTTTCCACTTTATTCTGGATACTCCTGGCGTTGAAGTAGACACACTTCAAACCAACTTCTTGCTTGCCGGTGCCATCTTACGTCCCTGAAACTTGATTTTAGACCTCCCTACTCTCAACCTTTTCTATACTCGAACAACAATTTTGGTTCCCATCCCCCTGCTGGATTAGTTTAAACCCACCCCAATAGCCTTAGCGAATCCCCCCCCCCCCGCCCCCCACCCAGGATATTGGTACCCCTCTGGTTCAGATGAGGACTGTCCTGCTTGTAGAGGTCCCACCAACCCCAGAAAGAGCCCCAATTATCCAAATATCCAAAACCCTCCCTCCTGCACCATCCTTGTAGTCACGTGTTCAACTCCTCTCTCTCCCTATTCCTCACCTTACTAGCACGTAGCACGGGTAACAAACCAGAGACACCAACTCTGTTCATCCTAGCTCTAAGCTTCCATCCTAGCTCCCTGAATTTCTGCATTAAATCCCCATCTCTCTTCCTACCTATGTCGTTGGTGCCTATGTGGACCACGACTTGGGGCTGCTCCCCCTCCCCCTTAAGGATCCCAAAAACACGATCAGAGACATCACGAACCCTGGCATCTGGGAGGCAACACATCAACCATGAGTCTCTCTCGTCCCCACAGAACCTCCTAACTATGGAGTCCCCAATGACTACTGCGCTGCTCCTCTTCCCCTTCCCTTCTGAGCAGCAGGGACAGAACAAGCAGTTGGGCAGGAATCCATGAACCACTACAATCTGTGGTTGCAGGGAACTGCTGCATGCAGCACCCTCCACCCCAGATCCCCGAGAGAAAGGGGGAGGACGCCCGCGTAGAGAGCCCTCCACTGAGGATACCCACCGCCTGGTGGCAAATGGGCACGCCAAGTCCGGGCAGTGGATGAGGGAGAAGAGGTGGATGGTGTGCAGCAGCAGTTGATACTGGGCCCGCCTTTTTATGTCCTTATAAGTGACAAAACTAAAATTCGGAGGCAGCTCAGGTTGTGGGCCACAGGTTCCTGGGGCAATTACAGAACCTTGGGGCCAATGTGAAATTCCATCCAGGCGGGGGTAAGCACAGACGGGATGCCACCGCACACCTGAGCATCCTCCAACTGAGCACCACCGTTTTAAGGCGTCAAATGACAGTGGCCACGTACCGGACGTCTACCGCTGCCCTGTTTGCTTTATCCTGTGGCAGCGTCCAGCCCAGGCCCCCACCACCCAGCACATCCCCGACCCTGGTCACCCTCGTTGCCACGGCCCTACTCTCTGACAGCCACTCGAACCCGCGGGTAAACACTCTCCATTTTATCTGTCAGCCAGAGCTCCTTGATTGGACCAGATTAACAACGCCAATCAGGGATCTCATTCTATTAGGTCCCTCTGGCTGACCTCATTACAATCATTTCAGTATCAATCCTTTTTGTAGACTTAAATATGTTATGGTATAACTGAGTGGCTTGCTAAGCCATTTCAGAGACTATTTAAGAGTCAGCCTTCTTGCTGATGGTCTGAGGTAACAGACAGACCAGGACAGGTTAGGACAGATTGGTCACCATTAGATTAGTTTTTATTAAAATTCAAAGCTTACCATCTGTTGTGATCGAATTCAAAGCCATGTCCTTAGAATACTTGAAACACAAAAAAGCAGAAACTAGGAGCAGGAGTAATCCATTCTGCTGAATAATTCCATATCATAGCTGCCATCTCCCACAATGTCACTTTCCTGTACCATTTACATTTCCTTATATATCATTAGTAAATAGAAATCTAGCAATTTCAAAGGTCAAGTATTTTTCCATATTCAGATCAAATGTTTTAAGCACCCTGAAACAACGCTATAATGGCAATTAAGTTATATTATTTTTGTTCCTATAGACCATCAACTTTACTATCTTGTTACACAGTTTGCATACATTAAGATAGAGTGCTTTTAATACTGCCTTTTTAACACTGGTTCATTCTTGGATTTCTGTTGCTTTCTACTTTAATTTATAGCTTTTCTACTTCCCATAATCAGTTTTGTTTTTATTCTATTTGAATTCTTGGGTTTCCATCACCTGACAAGCAAAACCCTCGATTACACAACTAGCAAATCTCTGTCAGGATAATCCCAATCTGCTGAACTGTAACTAATTTTCCTTATTTAGGTTCTGTCTGCCCCCGAACCAGACCCAGTGCCCCTGCACCAAAAGTCTAATGCTTTCTTCCTTACACTATTTTTCCAAATGATATATTCATTATCCTATGAATTGTGATTTCTAGTCCAGTGACATAATGATTATGCATTTACCTCACCACTTTCAGCACAGTATAAACATAATATTAATGAATTCTTTCCTCACTTCGTCTGAGTTGTGTTTTAATATTACTGGTGCAATTATTTCAACATCTATAGTTATTTTTAAATCATTTCATTAAAACCTTTGGATATAGAGTTTTTATCATGTCCATTGCTCCTTAGTTAATCACTTTCTGGGGAATGACAGTCAAAATTTCTAAGAACCAGCAAAATAGTCAAGTACAAGATATTTTCTAACCAACCCATTCAACAATGTTGTTACACAACTTTACAGCAAGTAGTACTTGAACCCAGTCCTGTTTGTTCAAAGGGCAGGGATACTACCATTACACCACAAGAAAGCCTAGTACAAGTGTACTACCTGAATTGTGAAGATTATTTACACATGACATCACTAAATGCTGAAGTGTTGAGAAACCTAGATAAAACTTTGGTATGCAAATCAAAGTCCTTTTTTTTGCATAAGATTTCCGATTCGTGAAAAAGTTTGTATATTTTAGTGTTGAGGTCACATGATTGTTATGCATTCAGTTAACATCCAATATCATTTTATGTGCTCGCCTTATACATATTTTCATAATTTAGCTATAAATTTTAGGAAGTCAATCAATGCAACAAAACAAACTGTAGGAGAAAGTGAGGACTGCAGATGTTGGAGACAGAGCTGAAAATGTGTTGCTGGAAAAGTGCAGCAGGTCAGGCAGCGTCCAAGGAGCAGGAGAATCGATGTTCCGGGCATGAGCCCTTCTTCAGGAATGAAAAGAAAGGCTCATGCCCGAAACGTCGATTCTCCTGCTCCTTGGATGCTGCCTGACCTGCTGCGCTTTTCCAGCAACACATTTTCAAAACAAATTGTAGACCAGCATTTAACAGACCGTTATTCATATTCTTAATCAAGCAGCAAAAGCCTTTCAGAGATTTCCAAAGATTTTATTGTAAATCTAATGTATAGCAGAAAGACCAATTCTCACCCATCCCTTCCCTGTCGAGAAACCAGAGTCAAAAGTACAGTGCTGGAAAAGCGTAGCAGGTCAGGCAACATCAGAGGAGCAGGAGAGTCGATATTTTGGGCATTAGCCCTTTATTAGGAATGTGTCTCATTGCAGTCCCTACTTTCTCCCTGTCTAGAAATCACTCAATGGGTAAGAAGCCAGCTCATCTTTATAAAAGATAAATAACAAAACCTGCCATAACAAAAGAAAGAAAAGAACCCATCACTTTTTTTTTATTTTACAAAACTATTACCAAATCACCTAATCAAAGAACCTATTACTTAAATTCAAATTCCATTGAGCATCATTTAATCAACTTTGGATATAGTCTGGTTTACCTTTAAAAGGAATTGCATTTGTAGTACTAATAACCAGAATAGAAAAACTTCAAAATAGTTAAAAACAAGAATGAAGCATCAACTATTGGACAAACAATTGTTTCCTCGTAATTATTTTTGAAAAATGAGACAAATTGTCAGAGCTTTTCATCTTGCTCTCATTGGGACAAAAAGAAATCGCAAATTTCAAAAGTAACAACTACAAGAGAAAAGGATGCTAGTTGGTTGGCAAGTCAACCCTGACTGGCTGAGGCATGAAGAAAGCAAAATGAACTTATGGTTATCCAAGTAGCTGCATAATACAATAAATGTATTCTTTTTGTTTGCAAAGAATGATACTTCTGTCAAGTGTAAACGGTCTAGGTTATGAGCTCAAGTAATTTAAACCAGCAACACCAAAAAGATTTATCCCATGCAGTAATCTGTGAAAATTTGAGAGACCAATAACTATTTAAAGTAAAAATTAACAAATTTATTTCTTAAAGTATAAGAGAGTAAAATTAAACAACAATTATTTACAATTCCTTCCTCTAACCTATCTTTTACTTTGCCTTCTATAATACTAGTCCGATAAAACCCCCAATAAAGATTTACTGAAAAATTCAAATCTCAATACCAGCCAGTTGTCAAATCTTATCTTTATATCTACCTCTGTAGATTTGCTCTCCAGGTCAGTGTTGATGTTTTTCTCTATGCAAACTCCTTCTCAAGACAGGTACTTCTCAGAGAATTCTGACTAGCAACCTACATCTGTTGGTCTTTTGGCAGTTCTCCCTCAACTGTTCAATTTTTCCTGTCTTATACCCCCAAAGCATTGAAGCTTTTAATATTATTAATATACTAAATTCAAACTTGATTAGAGTTTGTTTTTTGGGGGTATAATTTGAACTGATTGGTCTAATTCAAAATTGGTTTTGTCTCCAGGCAACCAGCTACACTAGCTGCTGGACCAAAAGGTTACATTATATCTTGTTTAGAACACGTGGTGCTGTCGGTAGTTCTGCGAGCTTTTAACTTTCTTCAAGGTACAGTCCACCAACATCTTCATAACATCCTTCAATTTTTCTTTGTCCTGAGCGGAGGATAAAAAGATTTAGTAATGTGTGTCTTCTCTCAGCTATACAAGGATGAAATTAAGTCAACTCCAGCAATACTACAACAAAACAAAGAACAATATTCAGATTGGGTATGAAACAAATGGTAGAAGAAGTATGTTAGACATCATACTTATCAGTTCAAAGGGTTAAAACAGTGATAACTAAAGCCCAAGAAATGAGATGAACACAGACAAAAGAGGGAAAGAGGAACATGGAATGAAAGAAGAAAAAGGAATAATACAGAACCTAAAGAAACATGAACTCCAGAAAAGGGGATTTGCTAGATAAAGAATGACTAGATTGGTCGGCATGGACGGGTTGGACCGAAGGGTCTGTTTCCATGCTGTACATTTCTACGACTCTAATAATTAAAACAGAGCTTCAGTGTAATGGGCAGGAGGATAAATAGGAGGAAGTTTCAGACACAGACTTTAAAAAAAAATCTCAGACTGACATTTATTTTCAACCCTTCGTTGGCTTGAAAAGGTGGTGGTCAGCTTCAATCTTCAATCATTACATTACAACTTGTTTCTCATTTTGTGTAAGAACTCTACATTTTGCAGATTGTGTAAATTCATTTATTGAAATTTGGAGTTGACAGGAACAAGAGTCCTACTGATGCCCCTTTTATTTGGGCTCCTTGGCTTCCTGCAGACCTAGCTCTGATTAGCTCAACCATGATCAAAGATAGGAGGAGGTGCAACAAACCAGAGTGCCCTTGTATAACAGTCACTGAAAGTCAGCACTTAGGTGCAGCAGGTGGTGAAGAAGATAAGTGGTGTGTTGGCCCTCATAGCAAGAAGATTTGAGCACAAGTGCAGACATGACTTGCTGAAATTGTGCAAGGTCTTGATGAGACCACTTCTGGAGAATTTTGTACAGTTTTGGTCTTCTTAGAGGATTGCAACAAAGGTTTACCAGATTGATTCGTGGGATAGCAAGACTGACATATGAGGAGAGGTCCGATGGGCTAAGATTATATTAATTGGAATTTAGAAGAATGGGTGAGATCTGATAGAAACCTATAAAATTCTAACAGGACTAAACAAGATAAACACAAGGATATTCCCAATAAATCGTATTCGGAACAAGCAGTCACAGTCTAAGGACATGGGATAGATCATTTAGGACAGAGATGATTTTTCTTTCATTCAGAGAGTGGTGAGCATACTGAATTCTCTGCCACAGAAAGTGATGGAGGCCAAATCATAGAATATTTTCAGGAAGGAGTTATGTGCAGTTCTTTAGGCTAAAAGATCAAGAGATATGGGGCAAAAATGGAACAAGGTACTCCAAAGGTTGAATAGCCTATTCAGTTCCTATTTTCCATGTTTGCATTTGAAAATTACTACCAGATATCTCCTCCCTTGTCTTCATCAACAGCCTAGGATACATCTTACCCAGGCCTGTGGATTGTTCAACTTTCAAGACTGCTAAACCCATTAGGATCTCCTCCCTGTTTAATTTCATCTACTATCACACTGTCCTGTAACTGATGTCTTTCCCTGTGTTATTCCTTTCCATCATGGAGACCAGTGTAAAGTGTTCATTGAGAAGAGTGCTGACAAATGTGGAATTCTATCATGTTATGATCACTGTTTCTTTGGTGATCCTTCACTGTGAGCTCATTAATTAATCTTCTTTCATCACACCTTAACAAATGTCAACTAGCCAGTGCTTCTACTTAGTTCAAGAATGTATTATTCTAAAAAATGGAACTGAATACACTGTATGAAGTCATTCTCCCAAATATTTCTAATTTGATTGAACTAATCAATAAAAAGCTGAAAATCTCCATGCTTATTGCTAATTATTTCTCATTATGCCCATTATTTCACTATTTGATTAATACCCTGTCCTACAAAGCAACTACTGTTCTTACCAGTGAGTTATTTCCATTGCTGTACCTTAAATCCATCTAACTGATTCTACGTCTCAATCTCCTGAGAGAATATCATTTCTCAGTACTACAATAATCATTCCTGATGAAGGGCTTTTGCCCGAAACGTCGAATTTCCTGTTCCTTGGATGCTGCCTGACCTGCTGCGCTTTAACCAGCAACACATTTTCAACTACAATAATCATGTTTATTATGATGCTAATACACATTGTTTTCCTTTCTTCTGAATTTTCCATATAATATTCAATTAATTGTCTCTATCATTTTGTCATCTATTTTTTAATGAATGCTTTTTTGATGAATGCATAAAGGGCATTTAATTTTTAACTTTTTTCACATTCTTCCTGGCTCTGACTGTATGTTCTGGTGTATCCTTAAGTTTGTACACTCTGTGACCTCCTGTCACAATTGGGTTACCATGATCCATACTGCTTCTCTGCATATTACCTTGACTTTTCTTTTCAAATTTCTAAACTTCACCTGAACTCTCCTATTCACAATCTTAGGGTAATCTGGATATCTTTGTACGTGAATCACAAAACATGAGCATGCAGATGCAGCAGAGAATTAGAAAGATGAATGAAATATTAGTCTTTTTTGCAAGGTGGATGGAATATAAAAATATAGATGTATTGCAACTAGGAGGGATGGCTTAATGGTAATGTCACTTGGTTAGTGATCCAGAGGCCCAGGCTTATATTCTGTGGACATGTGCTCAAATCTCAGGTAGTAAAATGTAAATTCAATAAAAATCTGGATTTAAAAAGAATTTGTCAAATGATTATCATGTTGTAAAAGTTTATTTTGTACTTGAAGGAAGTAAATCTACTATCTTTACCTGGTGACTCCAGACCTACAACACTGTGACTGCTTTAAGAATCATTCAGTTCAAGGGCAACAATGCCAACATCTCAAACAAGAATAAACTTGACACTGGTCTCCTACAGAAGGGAGATACTTACATTGGAGATAGTTCAGTGAATATTCACTGGTTTGATTGCTGGAATGATTGTCTTATGATGAAAGCTTGAGTGCGTGGATCCTATACTCTTTGGATTTTGAAGAATAACACATGGTAGATTTGATGGCAAAAGAACTTTTCCTCTTGTGAAATCTAGAACTAGTGGGAACATTTCAAAGGATATCTTATTTTACAATGTTTTAATCTTTGAAAATTTCTATCCCAGAGAGCAGTTGAAACTGGGTCACTGAAGATATCCAAGACCGAGTTTGACAATTTGTTAATCTACAAGCTTATAAAGGGCTATCAGGGACAGAAAGCAAAATGCTCAGATCAGCCATTATCTTATTGAATGTTCTATGGGCTCTGTGGGCTGAATGGACTACTCCTGCTTCCATTTCTCAGGTAGTGATATTCTTTTGTGATCTTAACCGCTCCATAGGGCTACATCACTTTGACTTGCAAACCAGTTGCATCAGTTAGATCAGGAACTGATGTATACCTCAATCCACTACCCTACTCTTGCCATACATCGTTTTATACTGTTATCCAACATCAATCCATTGATCTCAATGCTGAAATTTGCAACAGATGCACAGCCTTTCAAAATGAAGTGCATGATTTTCACTGTACATTATTTCAAGCTCCCATACCTAAGACTTCAAAATGAAGGGGAATTAATTGGAGCAAGCAATTACACATGGTGTAGTACATTCATTTGTATTTTCAATTATGATCTCACATCGACCAACAGTCACAATTACTTTAAAGATTTGGAACCCTACAACCAGTATATATTGCAAAATTTCCTGAAGAGCTTTTGCTGGTGTAGGTTAAGAGTTACAACTAACTAATCAATGCATATTTTGCCAAGGTAGCTGATGTAGTGGAAAGAAAAAATTAATGTGAGGATCTACAAAATCACTTGTGATCAGAGATACAGCCAAATGGATGAATGTCTTGCCTATGCTTGGCAGTTACAAAGTTAGCCCCTGATAGCCCTTTATAAGCTTGTAGATTACCAAATTGTCAAACTCAGTCTTGGATATCTTCAGTAACCCAGTTTCAACTGCTCTCTGGGATAGAAATTTTCAAAGATTAAAACATTATAAAGTTACAAAGGCAACATTCTGTGGCTCATTATTTATGTTCTTTTATGTAACATTATCTAGGCCTTCAACTACTTCAGAAGTAAGTCATATTTTAGCTCGGGTTTCAACAAGAAACATCACGTGGTCACTCCCTACAAACCAGACTTTGTTTACTAATGAACATCCACATAATTAAAGCAAGCCCAAAGAAAAATAATGAGTTATATCTGCTGAGCTACAATTCAAGTAAAGTTAGATCTTACAGAAGGTTTGTGATTATAACGAAATATGGCAGTTCATTCCACAGAGTATCCAGCAAATGTTTCCATTTGATAGCATCATAAAGATCATTGATCTGAGAAAAATAATCAAGTTCTGCATTCAACATCCTTTGAGGATTTACTGAAACAAATATAATATTCTTGTGACTAACGTTATGATAATCTGATCAGTTGCATCCATCACATCAGTGCCTTCTACTAGCCCATCTGGCCAAACTTCCTATAATATTCCTCCTCCCTATCCTGTGCTCAACATTGAATATTTTTTCAAAGTCTCTCTCCCATCTCCCCATGTGCCTTCTCTGTGCCCACCTTATCCATGAAACCCATCTCTGGTTCTTTCAATGCTTTTCCCACCAAACTGCTAATCGCCCAAATTCCCTTCCTGGTCTTTAAGTCATCTGACATGGTTAATGGATCTTTATTTTCTAGTATTGTCCACTTTCCTTAAAAAAATCCTTTAGACCTCCAACACATCTTCAAACCTCTTTGTTTTCCAAAGTCGTGAAATGTGTTGACACCAGCCAAATCAATTCTCATTGTTCGCAGAATTCTGTGTTTGAATCCCTCCAATCAGGTTTCTGCACCACCACACACCAAAATGGTTATTGTAAATACTTTCTATATGCCTATGACAAAGGTAAACCTTGTCTCCTATTCTCAATCTGTCTGCAGACTTTGATGTGGTCAGCCACACCATCCTCCTCCAACACCTTTCCACTAGTGTACAACTACTTCATCAAACGCTCCCCCTTCAGCAATATCACTGGAGGGGCAATGTTAGTTTTCAAATGTACTCTGATGATACCAATACCATATTGTCATCAACTGTGACATCTCCTCTGATTGCTGATTGTATTTAATGTCCATCCATATTTGCCCATTATTTTCCTTTCTTTCCAACAATGCTTCATGCATATTTGGTTGCATAATGATAGTGTAAGAGGGAAGAATTATGTGGAACTATCCTCCAAACATGAGAGCTGCTGGTGAGGTAAACGATTGCTTCAAAGAGTAGCAGATAGTTTGAACAGACCCCGATCTGAAATCTTGAGAAGTCACACTATATTTAATGATCATGAATTCTACAGTATTTACAATGTATTCAGCGAGACCTTTGGACTAAATGCAGTGAGAAGAGATAAAATGTTGAATATCCTATTTCTTTCACATTTCATGGAAGGTTGTATGAGCATACTGTGGGACCATTTTTGGACACAGTTTGTCAAGGTACATTGGACAGGCTGAATATGGTAGTCATTGTGTCAATTTTGCACTAATGGAATCTTTAATCTGTCATATGGAGGGAAATTTGGTGAAAAAGGCAGTCACCAGAATATAACTGTGTCCTTAGCCATGGAAAATATCAGTGATGATCATGTGTCATGGTTCAGAAGGTATCTCCTATGGAAGGAAAAGCTCTCTTCATTGGTGAGTTGATGGAATTGACATGTTTCACATGACTTGATAAGTTTGATCCTTATTAATGCTGGGCTAATATATGGATTCATGTAGCATTCTTGTAGTTTATTTTGTGCCTACATAACCTATATGTATGTGGTCTAAGCTGTCTCAACATACAGCTTGTGAAATTACTTCTTGTCTACCTTTAAAGATTAATTACGCAGACAGTCCGAGCTCAAATTCTGAATGATCAGAAGAAACATCCAAGATTGGAGATTAGTTGTTTGCATTTGGCCCATCCATTGATGATTATCACCTGAGCTGCTGCAGTTGCTCATCACCTGATGGATCTACTCTACTTAACAGTAACCAAAATATATGAGATTGATGTAAAGATTATATCTTGCTCAGATATAACAATATCCACTTGTGGGTTTACAGAAGTATCTTCATTCTTAGTAGAGTTTGGAAGTTGGCTAGTATGGAGATAGTCATTGAGAACCTGGTTTGTATATATGACTAAATCATATCCTTGAATCTTCAAAATTACAGGTAGTTGTGGAAGTGAGGTGCATTGTCAAAGATTTTTGACATTATTTATAATGGTTTGCAATTGGTATGGACAGTGGAATGCTTGCTGAATTGAGACGCATGAAACTACTGTATCCCAAAAACGAGAGCAAAGCTTCCTCTTTTAATGATGAAATAGCTTCATTGAACTGTTATAAGGATATTAGAGCCAAATGCAATTGACTTACTATCCGTTAATATATACCAAGGCCTTTCTGTGATGTGTCTTCTGCCAATATGGTGAACTTGAAGGGATTGTAAAATTTAAGCACTTAATTAGTCATAGAGATGTACAGCATGGAAACAGACTCTTCGGTCCAACCCATCCATGCCGACCAGATATCCCAACCCAATCTAGTCCTACCTGCCAGCACCCGGCCCATACCCCTCCAAACCATTCCTATTCATAACCCATCCAGATGCCTCTTA
Organism: Hemiscyllium ocellatum; assembly: GCF_020745735.1. Classification (NCBI taxonomy): domain Eukaryota; kingdom Metazoa; phylum Chordata; class Chondrichthyes; order Orectolobiformes; family Hemiscylliidae; genus Hemiscyllium; species Hemiscyllium ocellatum. The sequence goes on from NC_083419.1 coordinate 45,224,538, forward strand.
AATGTTGCAATTGTACCAGCCTCCACCACATCTTCCATACACATACTACTCTCTGCGTGAAAAAGTTGCCTCTTAGGTCTCTTTTATATCTTTCCCCTCTCACCCTAAACCTATGTCCTCTAATTCTGGATTCACTGACCCCAGGGAAAAGACTTTGTCTATTTATCCTATCCATGCCCCTCATAATTCTGTAAACCTCTATAAGGTCACCCCCAGCCTCCAATGCTCCAGAGAAAACATCCCCAGCCTGTTCAGCCTCTCTCTGTAGCTCAGATCCTCCAACACTGGCAACATCCTTGTAAATCTTTTCTGAACCCTTTCAAGTTTCACAACATCTTTCCAATAGGAAGGAGACCAGAATTGCACGCAATATTCCAACAGTGGCCTAACCAATGTCCTGTACAGCCGCAACATTACCTCCCAACTCCTGTACTCAGTACTCTGACCAATAAAGGAAAGCATACCAAACGCCTTCTTCACTATCCTATTTACCTGCGACTCCACTTTCAAGGAACTATGAACCTACACTCCAAGGTCTCTTTGTTCAGCAACACTCCCTAGGACATTACCATTGAGTGTATAAGTCCTGCTAAGATTTGCTTTCCCAAAATGCAAAACCTCGCATTTACCTGAATTAAACTCCATCTGCCACTTCAGTCCATTGGCCCATCTGGTCTAGACTGTTGTAATCTGAGATAACGCTCTTCGTTGTCCACTACACCTCCAATTTTGGTGTCATCTGCAAACTTACGAACTGTACCTCTTATGCTCTCATCCTAATCATTTATGTAAATGATAAAAAGTAGAGGGCCCAGCACCGATCCTTGCGACACTCCACTGGTCACAGGCCTCCAGTCTAAAAAAACAACACTCCACCACCACCCTCTGTCTTCTACCTTTGACCTTTGAGCCAGTTCTGTATCCAAATGTCTAGTTTTCCTTGTATTTCATGAGATCTCACCTTGCTAATCAGTCTCCAATGGGGAACCTTGTCAAATGCCTTACTTAAGTCCATATAGATCACATCTACTGCTCTGCCCTCATCAATCTTCTTTGTTACTTCTTCAAAAAACTCAATCAAGTTTGTGCAACATGATTTCCCACGCACAAAGCCATGTTGACTATCCTGAATTAGTCCTTGCCTTTCCAAATACATATACATCCTGTCCGTCAGGATTCCCTCCAACAACTTGCCCACCACAGAGTTCAGGCTCACAGGTCTATAGTTCCCTGGCTTGTCTTTACCACCCTTCTTAAACAGTGGCACCACATTTGCCAACCTCCAGTCTTCCGGCACCTCACCTGTGACTATCAATGATACAATATCTCAACAAGAGGCCCAGCAATCACTTCTCTAGTTTTCCACAGAGTTCTCGGGTACACCTGATCAGATCCTGGGGAGTTATCCACTTTTAACCATTTCAAGACATGGAGCACTTCCTCCTCTGCAAGATGTCACCATCTATTTCTCTACAGTCTATATCTTCCATATCCTTTTCCACAATAAATACTGATGCAAAATATTTATTTAGTATCTCCCCCATTTTCTGTGGCTCCACCCAAAGGCCACCTTGCAGATCTTTGATGGACCCTATTCTCTCCCTAGTTACCCTTTTGTCCTTAATATATACGTAAAAACCCTTTGGAGTCTCCTTAACTCTATTTGCCAAAGCTATCTCATGTCCCCTTTTTGCCCTCCTGATTTCCCTCTTTAGTATACTCCTACTTCCTTTATACTCTTCTAAAGGTTCACTTGATCTATCATGTCTATACCTGACATATGCTTCCTTCTTTTTCTTAACCAAACCCTCAATTTCTTTAGTCATCCAGCATTCCCTATACCTACCAGCCTTCCCTTTCACCCTGACAGGAATATACTTTCTCTGGATTCTTGTTATCTCATTTCTGAAGGCTTCCCATTTTCCAGCTGTCCCTTTACCTGCAAACATCTGCCTCCAGTCAGCTTTCGAAAGTTCTTGCCAAATACTGTCAAAATTGGCCTTTCTGCAATTTAGAACTTCAACTTTTAGATCTGGTCTATCCTTTTCCATCACTATTTTAAAACGAATAGAATTATGGTCACTGGCGCCAAAGTGCTCCCCCACTGACACCTCAGTCACCTGCCCTGCTTTATTTCCCAAGAGTAGGTCGTTTTGCGCTTTCTCGAGTAGGTACATCCACATACTGAATCAGAAAATTGTCTTGTACACACTTAACAAATTCCTCTCCATCTAAACCTTTAACACTATGGCAGTCCCAGTTGATGTTTGGAAAGTTAAAATCCCCTCCCATAACTACCCTATTATTCTTACAGATAGCTGAGATCTCCTTACAAGTTTGTTTCTCAATTTCCCTCTGATTATTCGGGGGTCTACAATACAATCCCAATAAGGTGATCATCCCTTTCCTATTTCTCAGTTCCACCCAAATAATTTCTCTGGATGTATTTCCAGGAATATCTTCCTTCAGCACAGCTGTAATGCTATCCCTTATCAAAAATGCCACTCCCCCTCCTCTCTTGCCTCCCTTTGTATCCTTCCTGTAGCATTTGTATCCTGGAACATTAAGCTGCCATTGTTGGATCTCATAGCATCTTTGAGAGATTGAAAAATATGTTGGTACTCTTCTTGCTGTATATATCCTATGTTTTTACAGAGAAGATCTTGATAAGGGAATACCTTGGTCACAAAATTCAGAACATATGGGAATAAAAAAATCAAAGAAACCAAGACATCTTTGTAAGTCACCATTTCCTTTCAGTGTGTCTTCTGTTTAAATAGATCAGGTCTAATATTAGTTGATGAGTAGATGAAACTGAAGAAATTGGTTCCGCTCATGTTGATTTAACATTTTCCACTGTTGAACAAGACTATAAGCTGAACTATACATTTCTCTGGCTAAGTCTTAGTTGTGACGGGCATTTTTTGAAGGCATGTCCTCTGCAAGACTTACCATCATTTCTCATCATATTTACCAAACTTGCCTCATTAGCTGCCTCTCTTGGCAACTACAGCATTCCTCATGTCCATTTTATCATGAGCTGTTTCCAGAACATTCCACCACTCAGTAGATATCCTGAAATTTATGGCATGCAACTGACTTCTGGACTCAGGTAAGGCTTCTTTAGTACACTAAACCTTTTTCAGTGTTTTGTCTGTATTAGTACCATTTCCTTAGATTGGAACTGTTCTCCAGCATTTTAATTGCCCTTTTTCAAATGCTGAACCTTTTGTAAACTGCCACTTCTCTAAAAAGAGAGAAATGTAGAGTACTTCTGTTGCATCAGTAATTTTAATTGTGATACTTGACTTTCGAGCATAAGTTAACAACCAAAACTAATGTAGGTGATGAGGAATAATGACTGTTCGACAAAACACTTAACAGATGCTGTCACCTTTTCAACTTTCGATGTCTATATACTTCCACTGGCTAGCTGTTATGATTAGCCTTTACTGCCCAGTTACTGCCACCAACAATGATAGCATGATGTGCTTTGCGGTTTTCTTTATTTTAATCCATATAACATATACCACAAATAGTGAAGATCTTGTGAGTCAGATATCTTGAAGCTTATTTTCAATAGTCACTATTTACAAGGCTAAAGTGTTACTGACTTAAAACATATTCTGAGTTCCATGCATTCTGATGTTTTTATATATTACATACAACTAACTGACTGACGACACTGATTCCATCACACAGAGAGTTGACTGAAGGTGAAATGGTCAACTTTTTTTAACAGAATGTCACTTGCCATGATGTTAAGTAATTGTCTGAAAGGTACAAGCCTGTCTGATCAAAAAATTATACTTTCATATCTAGTTATGTGGCTGGATGCTCTACATTGTTTTAGAATGATCCTGTGAAGTATCTTTGGGAATTTTCATAAGTACCTCGGTGATGATCCATTTTAGTCCCCGCCAGATGCTGTTTTTTGGCCAATTTGATTCATTTCACTTGATGTCAAGAAACGGCCAGAAGTACTGGATACTGCAAAAGCTATGGACCCTTATAATATTCTAACAACAACACAAAAGATGTGTGCTCCAGAACTTGCTGAACCTCGAGCCAGTTCCAATACAGCTATAGCACTAGCATCGAACAGACAATGTAGAAAATTGCCCAAGTATGTCCGATACACAAAAAGCAGAACAAATTCCACTCAGCCAATTATTGCTCCATTAATCTACTCTCAATCTCCAGTAAAGTGATCAAAGCATTAACCTGCTCACTGATGCCCAGTTTCACCAAGGCCACTCAACTGTTGATCTCATGACAGCTTTGGCTCAAACATTGACAAAAGAGCTGAATTTTAAAGATGAGGTGAGAGTGACTGCCCTTGATATCAATATTGCATTTGATTGAGTGTGGCATCAAGGAGCCCGAGCAAAATTGGAATCAATGGGAATCAAGGGATTGATTTAATACTTGGCACAATGGAAGAGGGCTATCGTTATTGAAGGTCAACCATCTCAGCTCCAGAAAATTTCTGCAGGAGTTCCTCAGGGTAGTGTCCAAGGCCTAGCCACCTTCAGCTGCTTCATTAACAATCTGCCCTCCATCTTTAGGTGAGAAGTGGGGATTTTTGCGGATGACTGCATAATATTGAGCAGCGTTCAAGACTCCTCAGATACCGAAGCAGTCCAGTATGATGAGGCTGTCACTTTAAAAAGGTAATTTTGTCATGGGTTTTTTGAAGAGAGGTTGTAAAAGCAGAGGTGCCGAAGTGATTTTCGGCCTGCCTAAATCAATAAGTTAATTGGCCTTTAGTTTTTTTTTAAAAGCAGTTGTAACAATGGAAGGGCAGTTCTCACAGATTAGGCTTTCTAGTTTTTTTTTTAGCTGTAACAGTCCAAAGTTGTTTGGGTTCCACAAGAGTTGCAAGCTTTAGTAAATGATTCCTAACTGTGACTTTCTCTGAAATCTCCCTTGAGGTTGTTCCCTCCTGAATTTGGAAACTGCACGTAAGAATCTATATTTGAATTTACCTCTTTGCTAAGGGGTGTGTTTCTGGAATGTTACTATAGTGAAACAATTAATTAGTAATTGGTACAGTATCTATTATTTGGTTAAGTTTTCCAACAGTTAACTTATTCTGAATTCTTATTTCTCCTGTTTGTACTTTAACTATAGTATTTAAATAAATTGTGTTTTGCTTAATGTTGAGAAGTTTAACCAGTTGCATCATGTTTGGAACACCAATTTCACAAATACCTTGAAAATAAGAAAAAGTTAGGATCAAGGCTATCTTCTTAAGTTATTTTGAAGGGGTCTGGTCTGGTCCATAGCACTAGGTATAAATAAAAAAGCTTGGGTTGAAAAATGGCACACAATATTCATGCCACACAGATGCCAGGCAATAACCATCTCCAATAAGAAACTCTAAATATCACCTTTAACATTCAATAACATTACCATCCCTGAATCTCAGGTATCTACATCCTGGTGTTACCATTGACCAGAAATGAACTTGGCAAACCATATAAATATAGTGGCTGCAAGAGCAGGTCAGAGACTAGAAATACTCCAGCTAAACAGCTCTTTAGGTACCACCTTCCAACCCATAACCACTACAGTCTTGAAGGACAAGGCCTGCAAATACTTGGGAACACCGCCACTTGCAAGTTCACCTCCAAAACACGCACCATCCTTACATGGAAATATATCGCCATTCCTTTAGTGTTGGGTTAAAATCCTGGAATTCACTCCCGAACAGCATTGTGATCTATCTATAGCACATGGACTGCATTGGTTCAAGAGGCAGTTCACCATCACCTTCTTGGTGGCAACTAGGGATGGGCAATAAATGCTAGCCCAAACAGTGATGCCCATATTCAATGCAGTCACAGAGTCATCCAACATGGAAAATCTTTCAGTCCAACCAGTCCATGCCAAACTTAATCTCAAACTAAACTACTCATATCTGTCTGCTTCTGGCCTATATCCCTCCAAACCTTTTGTATCCCTCATCCACATTGCTGTCAGCAGCATCTTTTCTGCAAAAACCTGCTCAGTGATGCCCAGTTTGGATTCTGCCAGGGTCATTCAGCTCCTGGACTTCATTACAGACTTAATTCAAACATGGACAAAAGAGCTGAATTCCAGAGGTGAGGTGATGGTAACAGCCCTTGTGAGTGAATAAAGAAATCCCTTGAAAACCTCAAATACACACACAGTAATTCACATTTAAGACAAAGTCAAATGGTTGAACACTATGAGTCGGAAAAGCACATTGATAAGATGAACAAAATTATGAAAGTTTAAAGTCCGAAGTTTAAAGATGAATCAACTTATCCCACACAGTCATTTTTGATCTGGGGGGCATGTGGCATGCTGTTTTCTTTTGGCTGATGGTCATTCTTTGATTTGATAGTTAGGTGGATCAGGTATTTTCTTGTTAGATCTCTTCCTTTTAAGTTCCCCTCATTTTCTATATTTTCCCTACATGGAAAGAGAGAGAGGGAGAAATGGATCCTTTCACTTTGCAGCCTCTGGATGTTTTCCTCAACTGGCTGGACACTCAAAGCTTTTAACAGCCTACAGCTCAACCAGAGGGCTGTCATCAGGTAGAAATGTCTTGGGGCAATGGGCCAAGGAGTGGCAGATGAAGTTTTATTTAGATAAATGTGAGTTGTTGTAAGACAAACCAGGACTGAACTTATACAGTTAATGGTAAGGAGCTGAGGAATGTTGCCGAACACAGTGACCTATGGGTGCAAGTGCACAGTTCCTTAAAAGTAGAATCACAGTTAGACAGAATGGTGAAGAAGGCATTTATTATGTTTGCCTTCATTGGTCAGAACATTGAGTATAGGAATTGGGAGGTCATGCTGCGGCTGTACAGGGCATTGGTGAGGTCACTTTTAGAATATTGCATTCAGTTCTGATCTCCCAGTTATAAGAAAGATGTTGTTAAACTTGAAAGGCTTCAGAAAAGATTTACAAGGATGTTGCTGGAATTGGAGAGTTTGAGCTTTAGGAAGAGGCTGAATAGACTGAAGCTTTTTTTTCCTGGAGTTTCAGGGGCTGACCTTAAAGAGGTTTATAAAATCATGAGGGGCAGAGCTAGGGTGAATAGTCAGTCTTTTTTCTCAAGTAGAGGAGTTCAAAACTAGAGGGCACGGATTTAAGATGAGAAGGGAAACATTTAAAAGGGAACTGAGGGGCAAGATTTTCACGCAGAGGGTGGTGTGTGTATGGAACTAGCTGCCAGAGATGATGGCGGAGGATGGTACAATTACAACATTTAAAAGGTATCTGGTTGGTACATGAAGAGGAAGGGTTTAGAAGAATATGGACCAAATGCTGGCAAATGGGGCTAGATCAGTTTCGGATATCTATTCAGCGTAGATGAGTTGGACCAAAGGGTCTATTTCCATGTTATAACTCTATAACATTTTGGACCATTCAGTCACAAAATTCTTCAAAAAGCAAAATTATGTTGAACTGTTCAAAGTATGAAAAACCTGACTTTCAAATTGTAAAACTGTATCCCTATATATGTTCTATGGCAGGCCAATTTCATTATAGTTCCTTAAATGAAAAATATATGGTCTCTTACAATCTCTTTGTATCATTAGCAAATTTAGCTCCAATACACTTGGTCCCTTCATTCGAGCTACTAATATAGATTGTAAACAGTTGTAATCTAAGTGCTTATCCTTGTGGCATTCTGCTAGTTACAGTTTGCTAATCTTAAAATTACCCAATTGTTACATTCTGTTCATTCGCCAATTCCCTATCCTCGCTAATGTTACTCACATCAACATGAACTCTTATTTTGTGTAATCAAATTTTATGTGGTACTTCATCAAGTAGTAAGCTGGCTGCATGAATCCAGTATTATCTGCGCAAGTAAGGAAGATTGTTTTCAATGTTGGCCAAGGGGAGAGAAGCCTTTTATGCAGGGATCCAGGCAGGCTGGGAAACAGTGAGTCTTATTTCTGCCTCCTAAGCTTTATTTTAAACTTTTTCAGCCCCTATAGAACATGACAGAAGTGAGCAATTAGGGTAAAGTCATTGATCCAAATATCCTTTTAAGAAAATTGACTAGGACAAACCTCAGTAATTGCAGTGAGTCAGCTCAAAATTATAGAAATAGACATTCTGCTCTAACCTTGGGAAGAGGCTGCTAAGAAAATTTGTCACAGGGATTGCTTGTTTTATCACTCAAGACTCACAATGGCACCTGCAGAGGAAACTGGCTGCAGTTATTTGGCATGGGCAAGAAAAGACTTCTCGATAGAAATGATTGCTGCCTGTCAGTTCAAAACTGAACTCACGGAGTCTGAATTATTTAGGTATGGCCCACACATGAGAGATCAATTTTAGAATCAAATAGTATCAGACCCTAGAATGAAACCTAATTTAATAGATCATATTTTCATTTGTCTGGGTTTTAATAAAGTCTCTTGCAATACTGCACATATTTTAAAAATATATTTTTATTGACAAAATAGATTTTTTAATATTACAACAAATGCAAAACAATACAGTTTAAAATTTCATTACAGATTTAATTCAAACATGGACAAAAGAACTGAATTCCAAGGTGAGGTGATGATAACAGTCCTTGTGAGTGAATAAAGAAATCCCTTGAAAACCTCAAATACACACACAGTAATTCACATTTAAGACAAAGTCAAATGGTTTAACACTATGAGTCGGAAAAGTTCAAAACAGTACAAAAAAAACACAAGTAAAAGAAAACAACCCACCCTCATGTACAAATGTAAAAACATATATAGAAAAATACAGAATAAAAAAAACAAATTATCTATTTAACTAAATAAATTTTAAAAAACCAACAACAAAATAAAAAACAGTAATAACTCAACTCAGCCAAACAACACTCATACATTCACATTTCCTCCTCCCTGGACAATGGACTCATAAAACACAAACATTAGAGCTATATAAAAGCCCTTGTTAGTGTGGCAGATGAATCTGTGATCAAGTATTCCGAGACGGGCTGCCATGTCTCATAAAAATTCTCAGCTTTGTGGTGTATCATTCTTGTGACAAAATCCAAGGGAAAATGCTCCATAACAATCTTTTGCCAACTCAATAGGCACGGAGGGTTTTCGGATACCCAACCTAGCAAGATATTCTTCCTTGCACAGAAAGTTAGGATATTGAAAAGTTTTTCTTATATGCATCTGTGGAGAATACACTGGGCAGGTCCAGAAGAAGAGAAATTGGGTCCTTCTCCACCCTTACATCCAAAATCCTCTCCATTGCACCTGCCACAGCACTCCAATATGTTTGAAGCCTACCATAAGACCAGAGACAATGGGTAAGAGTGCCATTAGTGACTTTGCACTTGGGATATATTGAAGATACCCCTGGTTTAAATTTTCACAAATGGTCCGGAGCCAAGTGGACCATGTGGAGAATCTTCAACTGCAAGGAATGGATCCTGTTACAAATTGAAATCTTTCTTGCATTTTCCCAAATATCTTCCCATGCTGCTGAGGAAACTTCCAACACCTAGCTCTCTCTCCCACACCCTGCAAAGTCAATCGAACTCAGCTGAGGGGCACACCCCAATTGATGATATAAATTACTGACAGAAAGTGTATTCTTAGCACTGACCACACCCCTCTCTATGTCAGATTTGTAGGGATCAGTCAAAAGTGTAGTCTTTTTTTGAATTAAATCCCTAATTTGAAAGAAATGAAAAAGATCCCTATTAGATAACTCATATTTCCGTACTAACTGATCGAAGGACATCATTGTGTCTCCCTTAAAAAAAATCGCCCTAGCTGCCCAAAGCTTAAAGCCTGAAACTATCATCCCCAGCTGAAAACCCAGCATACCCACTAGAGGTGTAAAAGAAGATGTTTTGTCAATATTGCCTTCCCTCTGCTGAATTGCCCTCCATGCTTAAACAGTATTGATGACTATTAGGTTATGGCAATATTCCCTAACTGTCCTCATTTTGTCCGAAAACAGCAAACTGGTAAGGGGGCACCTTGCCTAGGAGACTTTGATATCTAACTATATTGAAAGAGGATCCCCACAAACCCAATCACTCATGTAGGATAAAAGTGAGCTTAGTTAGTAGTTTTTAATGACCGAAAGGTCCACTCCACCTAGTCTGTGAGGCAATTGCAGTTGAGCTAATTTAGTGAGGGGACGCTTACAATGTCAAATAAAGGAGCTGAACCAGCCGTTCAGTCTCTTGAATGTTTGCTTATTGAAAATCAGGGGGAGCATCCGTATAGAGTATAGCAAACAGGGGCGAATATTAGATTAGATTAGATTACTTCTAGTGTGGAAACAGGTCCTTCGAGTGCTATCCAACCCAACCACGAGACCGGAAGTGCCTCCCATCTTTGAATGTCGTGTTTAATTTTGTCAAGTAATTGAACAAAATTGGCTTTGAACAGCTGATCGAGAACTGAAGTAATGAATATACTCAAATACACAAAACCCCTCTGTTACCACCTAAATGGAAATCGATATTTGCCCTCAAGACCTAGCTCTTTCATAAGACCACCCATAGATATAGCCCATGATTTTGCAAAAGTAATCTTGTATCCCGAAAAAGTGCCAAACACGGAAATGCATTGTATCAGGCAAGGCACTGAAACTGCTAGATTTGACAAAAAAAATTAGGACACCATCTGCATACAACAAAATCTTATGTAATTTTGACCCTACTTCTGGGGCTTATATATTGGGATCCCCACAAATAGCTTCTGCCATGGTTCAATAACCAACGTAAAAAGCAGTGGCAAAAGGGGAAAGCCCTGCCGGCTGCACCTAAAAATGTTAAAATTGTTTTATCATACCCCATTGGTGATGACTGCTGTGAGACAGCCACCTTTATCCATCTTATAAAGACTTCGCCCAAGCCAAACCGCTCCAGAGTATAGAAAAGGTACGGCCATTCAATTGGTCAAATGCCTTCTCTGCATCCAGAGAAATCACCAATCCCTGTATTGACTGTTGTTGACACACTTGATATACATTAAGCAGCCTCCTAACATTATTGGAGGATCTGCGGCTCTTTTTGAAGCCCATCTGGCCCTCTTTAACAATAGAAGGAAACACAGTCTCCAGCCTTAATGTGAAAGTTTTAGAGAGGATTTTAAAGTCCACATTTAAGAGTGAAATGGGCCTGTAAGAATCACAGTCCTCAGGGACCTTCCCCTTTTTTAAGAATATGTGCAATATTGGCCTCTCTCAGAGATGGCGGGAGACAATCATGGCTGTATGAATCATTTGACGTATTGAGCATCGGATCAGACAGTACATTTATAAATTCCTTATAGAATTCACTGGGAATTCCATCAGGAACACTCTGAAGCTGCCTCACAGCTTCCTTCACTTCTTGCTCTGATAAGGGGGCACTGAGAAAGGACTCTTGTTCGGGGGTCATGCCCAGGAGCTTCAGATCCTTAAAATAAATTCCATTTTGGTCCGCTCCTCCTCACAACCCTCAGATTGGTATAACTTAAGAGTAAAATCTCTGGACCGCCACATTAATCTTTTTAGAGTCACATGTTAGGTTCCAGACCCTTCCCTGATTGCCAAAATGGCTTGTGAGGCACTCCTTTTCCTATTGAGATATGCGAAGTATTTGCCTGGCCTGTCACCATACTCAAATAACCTATGCTTTGCAAAAGGAAGCTCCTTCTTTGCTGTCTGCGTGAACCCAGAATTGAATGCAGATCACAGCGCCGTAATTCTCTGTAGTTTGACTAACGTGGATCCGTCAAAGTAAGCCTTCTCAGCTGCCTTCAACTGTGCTTTGAGGAGACATTGCTGCTGAACCTTCTACCATTTCCTACTGGCAAAGCAAGAAATAACTAACCCCCAAGCATAGGCTTTGGCAGTTTCCCAAAGGACAGATGGACTACCAACCGAGCCTGAGTTAGTGTCTAGACAAGCCTGAAATTCCCTAGAGAAATTCAACAAACTTATTATCCTTGAGGATAAAGAGATCCTTTCACCAATGCCTCGAACCCACTTTAACATCCTTAATCTTAACCAACAGGTACACTGGAGCATGATCAGAGATGGTATTGTTACCAATCGTACAAGATGCCACCAAGTCCAGGGTTGCCACAGAGGTCAGAAAAAAAATCAACCCTGGTGTGACATGTGTGGATTAGAGAAAAACGTAAAATCCCTGCCTGTAGGGTGGAGATGCCTCCAGATGTTCACCAAGCCTAACTCCACACAGAGATCCACAAATTGTTTACTTTGTACACAGGGTATCGAGGGACCTTTGGGCAACCTGTTTACTGTGGGATCCGTGAGACAGTTAAAATCTTCCCCGATAATGATGTGCCGGGGCTCGAGATTTATCAGTTTAGAAAACACATCTACCAAAAATTTAAGGGGATGAGCTTCCCCATTTATCAAAGCTTTAAGAATTAAAAACCTCCATGTGTGTCTTTAACACACTCTAGTAATTTAAATGGGAGATTCTTCCGAACCAATATAGCCACTCCCATACTTCTGGTATTAAATGATGAAAAATAAACTCGGTCAAAGCCATTCTGCTGTAATTTCAAATGCTCCCTGTCATCCATGTGTGTCTCCTGTAACAAAGCAATGTCCACCTTCTCCCTTCTAAAACTCAAGTACCTTCTTTCTCTTAATTGGTGAGTGACTTCCTTTGATTTTCCAGGTACACCATTTAACCAAATCATTAGCCATAAACCTCTGCAGTAACATTTAAGTTCCAGAGAGGAGGAACTCAAACCACAAATTGCTGAGCCTTCGTGTCACATGATCCACCAAACATAAAAACTACATAAACTAAGACCACTACATTTAACAAATCTACAAAACTATTAAAAATCAAAAACAACGAAAACCAAAAAAAAACAACATATAAAGCGCCAATGGCGATGAATAAGGGAACTCATCCCCTTCCCGGAGGGGGCAACTACCTTTCCCTAACTGCCCATAAGTAGGCATCTAACCATCCCACTCGCCTTCACTTCTCCCAGCTAGAACTGCACCGCAATCACAAGCAGAAAATAAAGTAAACACACCATAGAAATACCAATATGAATAAAATAAAAAGCTCTTAAAGAAAGAAAAGGGGTAAATACCCCACCCATCCTTTGGCATATCTTAACTTAGAAATTGAAAATACACATCTCAACCACCGCCAATCATTGTTTAACAATGGAAAAAGAAAACTTCAACCAGACTTCCTCTGTTTCTTTTACAAAATGACAATGATATACCCAAACAATACTACTATTTATGCATACTAAATTGTTCAGATTCGGTTAATTTGTCCAGAAAGTCTCTTGCCTTTTCTGACGTATCAAAGCGAGGTATGGATCCATCTAAGGTGAGTCAAAGCACCACTGGATACCCCAGAGAGTACTGGATCCCAAGCTCCCCCAGCCTTCTCTTGACATTGTCATAAGATTTTATTTTCTGAATCACCGCCGCTGAGAAATCCTGGAAGAACATGATCTTAGAGCCCTCGTAAATTAAGGCCTTCGGATCCAGAAACTTCCATGATTTCTCCTTATTCCTACGGTGATGGAACCGCACCAGGAGAGAACGAGGACATTGACCCAGATCCGATATCCACGCCGTGACCCTGTGAGCCCTCTCGATCTTCAATCCTCTCATGCCAGCCTCCGAGTTAAGAAATTTCGGCAGTCAGTTCTCAATAAATTGCACAAACCACTCTCCTTCCTTACCCTCAGGCAGACTGATGATCCAAATGTTTTTTCTCCTACCCCTGTTCTCCAGATCATCCACTAGGTTGCGCAAATTACAGACCTGCGTCTCCAGGATTTGGATCCTATCCTTGGATGAACTGGCATCAACTTCCACCAATGTGACCCTGTGCTCAACCTCATCCGTCCTCTTTTTCAGGTGTCCCACCTGCTGCTTATGCTTCTGCAGCATGATAGAGACTGGAGCCAGCTTCTCTTATATCTGTTTCCCCAACCTCTCACGAGATTTCGCGAGCTTGTTCACCAAGGCCTGGAAAGTAATCAAGTCCAAGGATCCTGCAAGCTGGGCTGCAGACCCGGCCCCAGACGCTCCTCCTCCCTTTTTCGGCATTTGAAAGAGTCTGGAAACACAGGTAAGCTAACTTTTAAAAGTTTCTTGGGACTCCATGATCTTTCTGGAGTCCCAGGATATCGTGATGATCCAGGTTGGGCAGGTTGAAAGTTCATCCCGCTTGTGCTGCGGTGCGGACCTCTGCAATGCAATCTTCTTAGATCGTCGGCATCTTGAATCCCCTGCAATACTGCACATTTTGTTTGAACAACAAACCAGAAGCTTTGTTTCCTATTTAAAAAAGAAGTTAAGATAAAATAGAACAAACCAAACTATTGACTTATAACACAAACTCAGAACTTTTAAACATATGGGGCTGAATTTATTTTGGCTAAATTCAAGCTGCGTGAAATTATTGAAAGGAATTTTACTGTGAGGCTTAGGGAGTTCTCTTGCCTTATTTTACTCACTGCACTAACTACCTATCTGCCACTGTGGTAGATCTTATGTTTGATCCCAGCCCCCACTAACCATGCACTAGTTCCAGGACAACTTACTATACATTGGATATTTGCCAACAGGCTGGCATCCCTTTCACCTATGCCACCTTTAAAAGGTCATTATGTGCTCGATGATAACAGGCTTTACAATGCTGTCTTCTCATTGATAGTCAGAATATGAACATGTCAGAGAAGGGGAAGGCAGTCCTATTTGAAAGGTGGATGCAATGGAAAGGTGACTTCTTCCAGGAGAACAGGTAGAGAGAACAAGTACAGGAAACCACACTACCAGACCCTGTCAGCCTGGTCCCAGTGTGCCACCTTGGCCAGTCCCATATTCACAGCGCAGAGGAATGGCTGGCAGTGTCATGAGAAAGTCAATGACATTCTCTGTTGCACCAGGGTAAGTGTTACACTGTTCTCCCTGCTACCTCTCACACACTCAATCTCAGATATTGCACCATCCTCCCACAAGACACATGTTGTACCACTCTCACTGTTGATGACAACATATTCCTTCACTTGCTCTCATCCACCTCAATTCCCTCACACCACTAATCCTGCACTGGCTCTATGCTGTCTCCTTTATCTCAGAGCACCTCACCATCTTTCAAACATCTGCACAGCACTAACAGCAATGCAATCACTTGCTCCTCACTCAATTCTTCCCTTTCTTTCATTATAAGAGTAGACAGTCCAAAGTAAGGCAGGGAAAATCCACACAGGTGGACGCTTGCAAGGAGAAAATTCTGGCCCTTGCAGAAGGCTGGGACCTCTCCAGTTCTTTACCTTTAATGTCCCAACATCATTGGTTGCTGTAGCCCCTTCCTGAACAGGTCAGATGATTTAGCCCACTCACTTTGAATATGGTCACAGTTATTTTCTTCCCCACTGCGCACTTTTGATTTTCAGCACAACAAACGTGACAATGAGCACTCCTTGATTTGTGGCTTGCAGCCTCTGTCTGAATGTGTTGGTGAGTACTGCTCACAAGTCCTCTTCCTAGTCACACTTCCTACAATCATTATAGACCTCCTAATCAACCCAGCCAATCCATCTACATGTACCTACCTACCTCTCCAAACCAGCCCTGGCATTTGAAGTGACCATGCCTAGTGTGATTATTCACTGTTCCTCTCTCTTGAAGCCAGGGCGCTCTGAATTTGGATGAATGCCTGTCCCACATAAACAGCCTTCCCAGCCATGCTTTCCCAAAACACCCCCATTGCATATACTGTCTTCACCACCCCCTTCAACGTTCACAACTCTCATCCACCCTTTCCCACAGTCTGCAGCCCCTCTCTTGAAGACACTTGCCAAGTCTCATTCCCAAAGCAAGCTGCCTGGCCTGTCCCTAACCCCCTTTTCACCTAGCTTCTGTGGATGGACCCTGTGGACTGACTGTAGCCTGTTTAGCGATCTTACTGGACAGCCCCTGATGGTAAGTACCCAAAAACCTTGTATGGTATCTGTACAATTCCCAGTCCATGTTAGTCCTTTCTGCAATACTGGCTCCTATCGAGGCACAGGACTGCAAAGGCACAGACCTTGTAGAAAAACTAGACAGGACATGCGACCGTGGCCAATCTTCTGTACAGAGGCTGTCCTTGTCGGGACCCTTTGACTGACAGGCACCTTATAGATTTCAGTGAGGACTACTTCCATGAGGCTTTGGGACATGGCTGCTTGTTTCCTTGCACATGGTGCACTTGTGAGATTGATGTAGCAAACTGCCATATAGTAAAATGTGCACTTCTTTGACTGAGGACTATTGAGCAGGGAGGCAAAATGCCTGGCTATATGACTACGCTAATTGACATGGCAAAACAGGACAAAGCATGGATTATGCCCTGAACTACAGTTTGATCAAATGCAACATTGAAGGTGTTTGGATCAAGCAGTGAGTTAAATATACCAAGTACACTCTTTGCTTTCCATTTTGAGTTTTCTTGATGTCTACCTTGTTTGGCAAGTTTGATAAGATAAGAAGCTATATATTAATCAGGCATGTTGGGCGATCAACAAGGTAGTTAACAAACAATCATCTCCTCAACTGCCAATTCACCATTGCCTCATGAAAAAATTGCCACTCAGTTTGTGAAAAGTGTAGAAAATAATATGAGATGCTATTAATGTCAAGATGGGCTTCATTGAACTTCTCATCTGATTCTGCCACAAATCTCACTATAGCCCACATTTCTCAGACCTTTTTAGCATTTCACCCAGTAAAAGTATAATCCCATTCATCTCAAAAACACTCCTTTTCAAATTGAAAAGAAAAACAATATCTTTTGTATAATTCCCAAAGCACACTTCAAGTACAGCACCCCAAACACACATTACATAGTACCAAAAAAAAACCCCTTGTACAATACTCACACTAGAGTACTTGTCTCTAACATCGCGACAGGTTTAGGTCATTTGTGATTTTAACTTATAGAATGGAATTGCAGATAGCTTCTTCCAAGAGTTATTCATGCACCTGAGATTGATCACACTCAGCTTTCGACAACCTATTCAGGATTTTATCTCAACACTTCTGTCTGAGACCATCACTAACTCTATGATAAGAGAACCTAATTTCATGATATTCTTCCCTTCTCAGGTGCACTGATCTATACAGCTATCTTCATCCAAGGATTCATAGGGCTATCCAAAACTCAAAATAAAACTGAAGAAGCAATATCTCTTTCTAAGTTATAGGCGTTTTCCTTAAGATTAAATATTCTCTCCTGACCTTCTGAATGCAGCTTGTTTATCTTGTTGAGTCATAAAAGTCCTACCAACGTACACAAAAACCCATTAATTCTTCGGCTAGGCTTCAAAAAATATTTTAAAAGATAGCACCCTGACTACAGAAATACTTACATGTTAATTATTAACTTCAGACACACAAAAATCCAGGCCTCTTACTAACCCAGAATCTGATAACCCAAACTGGCAATAAAGATATTAAAAAAAAACATAAATCTGTCAGTATGTGTTTCAGTATTAGAAATGAAAGTGGACTTTTAATGTAGCAAAAAGTTGATTTGGTATGAGTCTGATCCAACTTATAACTTAAGTATGTCAACCTGATGAATATGATATCAATACATGATGAATACTTAGTTTTTACTGTTGAAGGAATAGATCTTAGATTATCCTGCTAGTTACACAGATCCAATCAACTTATGCCAGTTATTCTTTGGAAACCCTGAAAGGTCTGAGTACAGCAGGGTCCAAGATAGTGGTGGAGGTGGACACTTCAGATGGAGTTCATCTGCTCCATCAATTTCCTTTTCTCTTTTTCTTTGTTTTTTCCCTTTTTTTAACCTTCTCACTTATTCTCCCAGCCATGGATTCAGCGCAGACCCAGTGAGGTGCTCTCCCAGCCTGGCAGGTGACCTTTCAGCCTAGAATGGCAATCTTTCAGTGGCCCAGCATGGCAGTCTCTTGGCCCAGGGTGGTCTCAGTATGGACTTCCGGTCTCGAAGTGCGGTCCCACCATCGCTAAGCACTGAAGAAAGACTGTAGTGCTTGAATTTTCAGCTTTATTTCTTACTTAAAACAAAGGAGGTCTGCCATGTGTAGCTTTTAACCTTATTTTGTACTTGTTATGCTGTGCTATAATTACTGCAATGTTCACCTTTTAACTTTGTTCTTTCTTTCTACCTTGTTCTTAAGATTCAATACAGTACCTAGTTACTTATATCTAAAGGGTCATCTTGTGTGGCAACATTGTTCCTTTTTCACTGTATTCCTGTAGTTTTGTACTTGAGTACATGGGACAATAAAAAATGCATAAGTTAGGATTATGTCAGCTTTACAAATATGATTACAAGAGTAAACAATGAAATTGCCCCAACTCAGAAACAGTATTCGTATGATAAGAATGCAGAACAGACAACCATAGAAGTTGTACCATTACTGTCAGAAGACAAGGATTTCAAAACTCTTCCCTTATTTTATCTGAGTATGGCAGATGTATTGTAATTCCCCTCACAACTGGAGGATATGATTCGGCATGTCTGGTACATGCCTTTACCGTCTAAGTTAGGAATGGGCAACAAACAATAGCATTTCTAGTGACACTCACATCTCTTGAAGCAGTAGTCGGCTATTTTGCACCTACAATCTGACAGAAATATTACGTTCGCTTGGAGGGTGGATTTGGCTGGATTTCAGATTTTTCCAAAGAAAGCCAGATTGAAACCAACATTTTTGAATGTTAAAATCAAAAAAGGAGGCAAAATCCAGCCAAGGTATTATTTTCAGATTGATATCAAGATCACTTCAATTACAACTTTGTGGTCATTCCTTTGTATTGTGATATTTTATAGGGAATTTATTGAAAGCTTTAGTGAGATAACAGACACTTTGTTTCATAATCTGCACGACAATTCCAGTTAAGAGAATACTCTTGAAAACTGGGCTTTGCAAGTACATAGAAACCTTTAAAAACCATTAACACAGACACTAGCCTGGTGGAGCCCTGATCCTTCAATTCTGTCATCATGGAGATTGCAAAATCAAAATAGTGCATGACTGCGGTACAAATACAAGATTGCAGAGGCAATTTAGCTTTGAAGAGTACTGTGGAGAGGTGATATAAGTAGAATACCAAGCTAATCTTAGGGATGTGTTGGTCAGAAAAGTACATTGAATATTTGGATTTAATCAATTAATCTTACATAACTCTCACACCCCAGTGAAAAATGAAAAGCATGTGCCCAAAGTGATGGAGATAATGGATCATGGTATTGCAAGCAAATGCATTATAGTCTAACACTCCAACTGGTACCAATTTATACATATGTTATATATGACAGAGTATCCTATCTCTGTAAAACAGAAGAGGCTGCAGTGTATTTATGAAAATAATATCCCATTGGGTTCCACTAGTTTGATGTGGGTGGTTCAAGTTTGGATGCTGGATTGTAGAGGACAATCAAAATATCCTCATTAATTCCCATGTCAATACTCTGCCCAAAATGTTGAAGTTATGTCATACTTACAGCTGCCCAGATCATTATGAGAAATATTACAACGTGATATGACAGTGTACTTGTGTGCAGCTCGCTCAGAGTTCATGTCCACCTTGCAAAAGCAATGGTTCTGTACACATAAAGTAAACCTCTCACTCATAATTTGGAATATCATCAGTGAGCGATGACAGCAAATGTCACATATAGAGTAAAAGTCAATGAGCATGAAGTAACCAGTCAAGAGGTGGCCATGATAATGTGCTAATTAGTGAACCAGGGAAGCATCAATAAACAGGGTTCTATGGAAACCACACTGCCACTGGTTCAGTAGACTTCAAATATAATTAATATGGAATCTGAAGTAACATTATATAGAAGAGATTGTATGCCAGGAAAGGAGTTTCTGCCTCCCTTAAATTGAATAATATTTCACTTATTCTCTATGAAGAGGCTTTGTATCATATTATTGCCAAACTGAAATGACTGTCATTCCTCAAAAATAATTGATTTTATGCAGTGTTATGAGCCAGACCTGACTTCCTCCTGAAATATTTTAAGGAGGTAGTCCAAACCCTAACTTTTTCTTATTTTAAAGATAGATATGCCATGTTCCAGATGCAAATTGAATGGTCAAACTATTCAATGTTAAACAAAACACAATTTATTTAAATACTATCATTAAAATACAAACAAAAGAAAGAGGAATTTAGAATAACTTGAGTATTGGAAAACTTAACCAAATAATAGATAGAGTACCCATCACTAATTAATTGTTCCAATAGGTAAATTCAGACAGATTCTGGCATGCAATCAATGAGGAAAAAACATCAAGACAAGATTCAGAGAGAATAGCAGTTAGAACCATTCATTTAATCTTCTAACACTTTTGAGATCCGAAGGCAACTTGTCGCTTAAAGCTAAAAAAAATTAGAAAGCCTAGTTTGTGAGAGCTGACCACACCCAGGTTACTTCTATTCTTCCAATTTGAAAAAAAAAACCAAGGCCTCACACCTTGTTTACTCAAGTTGTATTTAGTAGCCATTCCAGCACCTCTACCCCACAACCTCTCTTCAAAAATAAACCAGGACAAAATAACATTTTAAAATGTTAGCATCGTCACAGCAGGTATCAAATTGGGAGACATATTTCTGTTTGTTGGATTGTTCATATTACACAGTTGTTACTCATGGTCAATGTTAGATGTTATACCAGGACATCTAGTATCAACAGACCCATTGCCTTATTCCTGTCCAACTGAATCTGGCCTCACCCAAACCAAAAGATCCAAGTATAAACTTCCCATCTGAATAATGGCACATCAGAGACTTTACACTTAAATTATACAGATCCAATACCATACTGAAAGAGAACACAGAGATGTTTTTAATCTCATACTTTCACAGATATTACAGATCCATTCATTGGTGTCACCACAGCTAACTAGGCCTAACATTCATAGCTCAACACCAAGGTCCCTTGAGAAGATGGATTTGAGCCATCTTCTTGCACTGCTCTACCCCATGTGTAGGGGTACACTTAAGTACCTAATAGACAAGGAGTTCCAGGATTTTGATCTAGTGAACGTGAGGGAATAGTGATGTATCTCCAAGTTAAGATGGTGTTTGGCTTGGATAGGAACTTGCAAATTATGGTGCTTCCATACATCCACTGTCCTTGGCATTATGAGTGATAAACTTTGCGAGTTTGGCAGGTGCTATGAATAGAGCCTTGGCAAGTTGCTACAGTGCATCTAGTAGATTGTATAAATTGCTGCAACTGCATCGTTGGTGGAAGGACTGTACATTAAAGGTGCAGGATGATACTTCATTCCAGACAACTGCTTATTCTTGTGTCAAAGGTTTTGAATGTTGTTGGAATGGCATTCATCGAGGCAAGGGGTCAGTTTTCCATAAAATGAACTTGACTCGTGTCTTTCAAATGGACAAGTGAGGGAAGAGGTGAGTTACTTATGACAGCATGCCTTTCATTAACATGACTGGTGTCGTTCAGCTTCTGGTCAATGGTAACCCAGGATGTTGATAGTAAAGGACTCAATGATGTTCATGTTATTGAATGTCAAAGGAAGATGGCTAGGTTCTCATTAATTAAGCAACTGAAAATAGTTGGGGCTAGGACATTACCTTAAGGAAAGTGATAACCTGGTACTGAGAGATTGACCTCAAACATCACAATTATGTTCTTATGTAATGTGCATGACAACAATCGGTTTTCCCCAAACAACCACTGACTTTAATTTAGCTGAGCAGCTTTGATGCTATACTCAATCACAACTGCATTGTTATTCAGAAAATCACTCTCAGTTTACCCCATGTATTTTGTTCATCTTTGGATTAAAGGTTTAATGAGATCAGGAGCTGAGTGGTTTTGTACAAACCCAAACTGGCTGTGATTGAGCAGATTTTAACTGAGCAAATGCTGCTAATTAGTACCATCAACAACCCTTCTATGACTTGGTTACCTCATGAATTAAAGCCCTTAAAAATTTAGTTGAGATTGTCTGGGGTTGAGTTTTTAATCAGGTGGGGTTGGATAATGGAGTTAAAGAGTAGAGAATAGTAGTAGATCACATTTCCAGCGGAAGTGAGCAAAACTTGTATTGCTTTGATATGGAAAAACATTTCTACATCAAATCACGGCATCATTATGTTGCAGACGGAGGTCATTCAATGTGTAATGCCTGTGCAGACTCTACTATCGTGTTTGGCTGCATTATCTAAAGCCAACCTTTTGCTATTTGCCCACTTCTGTGCGCAATATTACTATCCATCATTACACATCTCCTATAATCAAGAGGCTAGTTGGATGGTGGAATGCTTTACTTGAAGAATAAATCCAGATCTTAAGAAAGCTGACATATAGAAAATAGATGAGCTGGTTAAGACTAATACTGATTGTGTTACTGGTGTATGATGTTCTGATGGCCATCTCCACTACACTGGTGAATTCTATGGGCTACAAGTTACTTGAATTTAGACTGACCAACAGATGCTAAATGCTCCAATTCCTTATTGTTACTCATCAGGCCCATAAATATCTCCTCCAGAATACCCAACATTCTTCAATTTTACTATACTCAATGCAGCGAAGAAAGTGGTGTTATGGACAAACTCCCTCAAAATATTTTAAGAATGTAGCATGGATCCAAATTTTTTATTATTTTAAAGCAAATTTGAAATGTGTTCCAGATACAATGTAACACATCAAACTACTTAAAATTAAACAAAACACAATTATTTAGACACTATAGTTAAAATACAACCAAAGAAAAAGGAACTTGGAATAACTTAACTGTATTGGAAAACTTAACAGAATGATACAGGAACTATTACTAATTAACTATTCCAATATAGTGACATCCCATAAATAAACCCCTTGGTAAAAAGGAAAACTCAGAAAAATAGACAATAGGTGCAGGAGTAGGCCATTCTGCCCTTCGAGCCAGCACCACCATTCATTATGATCATGGCTGATCATCTTCAATCAGTATCCTGTTCCTGCCTTATCCCCATAACCCGTGATTCCACTATCCTTAAGAGCTCTATCCAACTCTTTCTTGAAAGTATCCAGAGACTTGGCCTCCACGGCCTTCTGGGGCAGACCATTCCATACACCCACCACTCTCTGGGTGAAGAAGTTTCTCCTCAACTCTGTTCTAGTGGCCTACCCCTTATTTTTAAACTGTTACCAAAGTGTCCTCTGGTTCGGGACTCACCCATCAATTGATTTGTCTCATAGGTAACACAGCAGCAGAGAAAAGACCTGGCTTCTAGTTGTAACCGAGAGAGGAAAAAGGTAGCTTCTATTTCTTCAAGCCCACAACAGCAATTGCTTCAAGCTAAACCTAAAACAAAAAGAAAATAGAAAACCTGGTCTTCGAGAGCTGGTCACATCCAGCCAGGCTGCCTCCATTGTTCCAAATTTTAAAAAAAACCTAACGCCTCACAAGCTGTTTACTCTAGTGGTTTTGGTGGACTGTTCAGCGTCTCTGCCTTACAACCTCTCTTCAAAGAAAAACAGGACAAAATAACAGCAACAGCATCTTAAAATCACAATATCGTCACAGTGGGTGCTGTACATTTGAATATCACCAAAGATAAACACTCATCATATCACTGACTTATTTGATAATCGATTAATGTTAAAAAAGTCTTTTTAAAGAGAGGACTTGACAGGCAAGTTAAGAAGGACTAACTAAGAACGATACTTGGGAGAAGCAAACATTAAGTTTATCACGCATGAAACAAGAATAGAGAAAATAATATATGTTGTATCATGGAATCAGTACGAACCCTATAAAAAGATAACAATATTATTGAAGAAAATATACTACACTTAACATTGTGCCTAATGAACAATGTATCTGAAATGGCTCACGATGTGCTATATTATTTCTGACTGCCTGAGGGCTGTTTTCCCTGGAGCGTCAGAAGCTGAGGGGTGACCTTACAGAGGTTTACAAAACTATGAGGGGCATGGATAGGATAAATAGACAAAGTCTTTTCCGTGCGGTCGGGGAGTCCAGAACTAGAGGGCATAGGTTTAGGGTGAGAGGGGAAAGATATAAAAGAGACCTAATTGGAAACTTTTTCACGCAGAGGGTGGTACATGTATGGAATGAGCTGCCAGAGGATGTGGTGGATGCTGGTTCAATTGCAACATTTAAGAGGCATTTGGATGGGTTATGAATAGGAAGGGTTTGGAGGGATATGGGCTGGGTGCTGGCAGGTGGGATTAGATTGGGTTGGGATATCTGGTTGACATGGACAGGTTGGACCGAAGGGTCTGTTTCCATGCTGTACATCTCTATGACTCTATGATTTTATGAAGAACAAGAAAAGAATAATCAACAATAAAGCTCTCACATTTAAACTCAAAACATAAGAAAAAGCCTTGGTTTGACACAGTGGGCCTTATCAATATAAGAAACAGACGTTTGAGAAGGCCATTTGGATTTCTAAGCCTGCTCCCCCATCCAACAAGGTAATGGCTGATCTGTAACCGAAACTGTAAAGCTTGCTGTATATTTCCCATATCTTATGGGTATTTTAGTAACTAAAAACCAATTAGTTCTGTCTTAAATGTACTCAATGATTGAATATCAACAACCTCTGTGATAGAGAATTCCATTCCACAAATCAGGAACCCTCAAATGAAGACTTTTCTTCTCACTTCATTCGGCACAAGTTAAAAGCCTTTTCCTGAGACAGTGATCCCATGATGTATAATCTCCAGCAAGGAGAAACATTTTTTCAGCATTATTGCTGTCAAGCCACTTTTGGAGTTTACATGTTTCAATAAGTTCATGCCCCATTTCTTTCAACTCCACAGGATGTGGGCCTAGTCAGTTTAAGAAAAATCCTATCATCCCAGGGAAATACATGGTGACTTCTTGAAAAATGTCCATGTTATAGAGGAGAAAGTGCTGGATGTCTTGAAAAGCATAAAAGTGGATAAATCCCCAGGACCTGATCAGGTTTACCCTAGAACTCTGTGGGAAGACAGGGAAGTAATTGCTGGGCCTCTTACTGAGATATTTGTATCATTCAGTCACAGGTGAGGTGCCGGAAGACTGGAAGTTGGCTAACGTGGGGCCACTGTTTAAGAAGGGTGGTAAGGACAAGCCAGGGAACTATAGACCAGTAAGCCTGATGTCAGTGGTGGGAAAGTTGCTGGAAGGAATCCTGAGGGACAGGATGTACATGTATTTGGAAAGGCAAGGACTGATTAGGGATAGGAGAAAGTGAGGACTGCAGATGCTGGAGATCAGAGCTGAAAATGTATTGCTGGAAAAGTGCAGTAGGTCAGGCAGCATCCAAGGAGCAGGAGAGCATGAGCCCGAAACGTCAATTCCTGAAGAAGGGCTCATGCCCGAAACGTCGATTCTCCTGCTCTTTGGATGCTGCCTGATCTGCGCTTTTCCAGCAACTGATTAGGGATAGTCATCATGGCTTTCTGTGTGGGATATCATGTCTCACAAAGTTGATTGAGTTTTTTGAAGAAGTAACAAATAGGATTAATGAGGGCAGAGCGGTAGATGTGAGCGAAATGGACTTCAGTAAGGCGTTTGACAAGGTTCCCCATGGGAGACTGGGTAGCAAGGTTAGATCTCATGGAATACAGGGAGAACTTGCCATTTGAATACAGAACTGACTCAAAGGTAGAAGACAGAGGGTGGTAGTGGAGGGTTGTTTTTCAGACTGGAGCCTGTGACCAGTGGAGTGCCACAAGGATCAGTACTGAATCCACTACGTTTCATCATTTATATATAAATGATTTGGATGTGAGCATAAGAGGTATAGTTAGTAAGTTTGCAGATGACACCAAAATTGGAGGTGTAGTGGACAGCAAAGAAGGTTACCTCAGATTACAAAAGGATCTTGATCAGATGGGCCAATGGGCTGAGAGGTGGCAGATGGAGTTTAAATTAGATAAATGTAAGGTTTTGCATTTTGGGAAAGCAAATCTTAGCAGGACTTATACACTTAATGGTAAGGTCTTAGGGAGTGTTGCTGAACAAAGAGACCTTGGATTGCAGGTTCACAGTTCCTTGAAAGTAGAGTCACAGGTAGATAGGATAGTGAAGAAGGCATTTGGTATGCTTTCTTTTATTGGTCAGAGTATTGAGTACAGGAGTTGGGAGGTTATGTTGGGGCTGTACAGGACATTGGTTAGGTCAATGTTGGAATATTGCATGCACTTCTGGTCTCCGTATCGGAAAGATGTTGTGAAACTTGAAAGGATTCAGAAAAGATTTACAAGGATGTTGCCCGAGTTGGAGGATTTGAGCTATAGGAAAAGGTTGAATAGGCTTGGCCCGTTTTCCCTGGAGCGTCGGAGGCTGAGGGGTGACCTTATAGAGATTTATAACATCATGGGAGGAATGGATAGAATAAATAGACAAAGTCTTTTCCCTGGGGTGGGGAGTCCAGAACTAGAGGGCATAGGTTTAGGGTGAGAGGGGAAAGATTATAAAAGAGACCTAAGAGGCAATTTTTTCACTCAGAGGGTGGTACATGTATAGAATGAGCTGCTAGAGGAAGTGGTGGAGGCTAGTAAGATTGCAACATTTAAAAGGAATCTGGATGAGTACACAAATAGGAAGGGATTAGAGGGATATGGCCCGGGTGCTGGCAGGTGGGACTAGATTGGGTTGGGATATCTGGTCGGCATGGATGAGTTGGACCAAAGGGTCTGTTTCCATGTTGTACATCTTTATGACTCTATAACTTTTGTTCTACAAGCATAAGTACTGTACATTCTTCCTTTTCTAAGGAGAGCAAAACTGCGATGTAGCCTCATTCATGACCTGGAAACTCTAATTTTCTTGTGACGAAAGATAACACGCCATTTACCTTCCTAATTGCCTGCTATATATGCACATTCACTCTCTGTGGTTTATGCACCAAAACAGCCAGGCACTTCTGAATTCAAACATTTACCAACCTCTCACCATTCAATGTTCTTGATACTTCCCAACTGAAGTGACAGGATGACTTGGAGTAGGAACTGTGGCTAATTTAGAACAAAGATAGGACAGCATTCCATTTTGTATTCTAAGTATGGGACTAAGCATATTAAAAGCCGTCACTTGCACTCAAGCCTTGGAAAAGTTTTCTTGCATGACCATGTGCTTTCAACTCATGGCATATGTATGTGAGTTGTTGCATGACTTGAACATTGAAACTTATGAGGTTGGCAGCCAGAAGGTTACCACCTATGCTGTGATCTTTCAGCTTCGAAGGTTTTGGTTCCATGTTTAAAGGCAACCTGGACAAGGTTTCACTTACTGCACGTCTGCAGCATCATTGTTGGCAGTTTTGGTTACCTTAGTGTCCTCTATGTGCCTTCTTCATGGAAATTTGTTAGAGAAGATAGAAACCAGTCCCATCATTAAGTGATGCCTTGCTCAAGGTTCTGCTCCTGGGTATCCATAAAAGAAGGGAGATCCTCTTCCCGAGCGATGCCAAATAGAAGCTGTTGAAAGATGAATGCTAACTACTGTTCATCACAGTGTATGAGCTATCTAGTAGGTTTGTTGCCACCATCCTCTTTCCTGGTAGATGTCTACAGGGCCTCCTTAATCTATTATGGTAGAAGGAAGCCACTTGGTTGGCTCTTGTTTTAAACAAGATTCAGTTTATTGCATGCTAGCAGTTGTATGGAAGTTATGTGGTTGCAAACTTTGAGCAAGACACAGATGGTCAGCCTTACCGCTTAAAGATCCTGAGTTAATGTCACAGCCAGTACGAAGACATGGTTACAACAAGATCAAAGCTAGGAACTAAATATTCAAGGTATGTAACTTTTTGAAAAGGCAGAGTGAAAGTAGGATGCAGTGTGGTAGCTTTGTTAGGACAAGGTAGAATATTACGAAAACAAGAAATGATCTTGGATCTGAAAATGTAGAATTCACAAAGGTGGAAGTAAGAAATAACAAAGGTGAAGCAGTCAATAGGCTCCTTCAGAGTAGCTATACCGTAGAACAGAGGTAATGAGGGCATCTAATAAAAGGTAGTTCATTAACCATGGTTAACTTTAATATTCGTGTAGACTGGGAAGTAAAATTGGGTAAAAACAATGACTGCAGATGCTGGAAACCAGATTCTGGATGAGTGATGCTGGAAGGGCACAGCAGTTCAGGCAGCATCCATGGAGCAGCGAAGTCGACGTTTCGGGCAAAAGCCCTTCATCGGGAAGTAAAATTGGCTGAAGTAGCCCACAAGGAAAAATTCATAGAGTGTATTCAGGACAGTTTCCAAGAACAATATGTTGCAGTTCTAAGCAGTGATCCGGGAATATGTATTAATAAATTATCTCAGAGTAAAGGC
Organism: Hemiscyllium ocellatum; assembly: GCF_020745735.1. Classification (NCBI taxonomy): domain Eukaryota; kingdom Metazoa; phylum Chordata; class Chondrichthyes; order Orectolobiformes; family Hemiscylliidae; genus Hemiscyllium; species Hemiscyllium ocellatum. The sequence goes on from NC_083419.1 coordinate 45,252,846, forward strand.
AAATGGTAACTATAGCATGGTAGAATTTAGCATTCAGTTTGACTGTGAGAAACCTGGGTCAGAAACAACTGTACAAAATATAAATAAAGTTAATTACAAAGGAATGAGGGCAGCATTAGTTGCAGTGGACTAGGAAAGGAATTAAGAGTGTCAATTCTGTTCCCCAAAAGACCAGATCTGGACATTTATTTAAGGCCAAGTTGGATTTTTGATCAACTACTGGAATCATGCATTAGGGAATGTGGACAGAAAAGTGAGCTGGGATCACAACGAGATCAGACATAATCTTCTTAAATGGAATTATAAATATTCTCACATCTGCTGAAGTTACCATGAAGGTTCCTCCTTCTCAACCTTTCCCTTTGTCTGAGGTGTGGTGACTGTGGGATAAAGTACCACCAATCATCTTTCTCTAATGAGAGAGGAGTCCTGTAGCCCTCTGGGACTATTGTGACTTTACGACATTATTGCTGAATAGTAAAGTCGGCTCCAAGTGGCCTTCTCATGCCCCTATGTTCCTAATGCAGAAGACTGGAGGACAGCAAATGTTGTCCCCTTGTTCAAGACGGGGAGTAGGGACAACCCTCATAATTATAGACCAGTGAGCCTTACTTCAGCTGTGGGTAAAGTGTTAGAAAAGGTTATAAGAGATAGGATTTATAATAATCCAGATAGGAATAATTAGGGATAGTCAACATGGTTTTGTGAAGGGTAGGTCGTGCCACACAAATCTTAATGAGTTCTTTGAGAAGGTGACCAAACAGGTGGATGAAGGGAAAGCGGTTGATGTGGTGTGTATGGATTTCAGTAAGGCTTTTGATAAGGTTCCCCATGGTAGGCTATTGCACAAGATACAAAGACACAAGATTGAGGGTGATTTAGTGGTTTGGATCAGAAATTGGATAGCTGAAAGAAGACAGAGGGTGGTGGTTGATGGGAAATGTTCATCCTGAGTTGAGTTACCACCAGGATCTTTTTTGGCTACACTGCGGTTTGTCATTTTCATAAATGATCTGGATGAGGGCATAGAAGGATGAGTTAGTAAATTTGTGAATTACAGTAAGGTTGGTGGAGTTGTGGACAGTGCCAAAGGATGTTGCAAGTTCCAGAGGGGCATAGATAAGCTACAGAGCTGGGCTGAGAGGAGGTAAATGGAGATTAATGTGGAAAACTGTGAGGTGATTCACTTTGGAAGGAGCAACAGAATTAAATACTGGGCTGATGGTAAGATTCTTGGCAGTGTAGATGAGCAGAGAGATCTCAGTGTTCATGTACATAGATCCCTGAAAGTTGCCACTCAGGTTAATAGGGTTGTTAGGAAGGCATATGGTGTGTTAGCTTTTATTGGCAGAGGTATTGAGTTTCAGAGCCATGAGGTCATGCTGCAGCTGTACAAAACTCTGGTGCAGCCACATTTGGAGTATTGTGTACATTTCTGGTCATCTCATTATAGGAAGGATGTGGAAGCTTTGGAAAGGGTTCAGAGGTGATTTACTAGGATGTTGCCTGGTTATGGAAAAAAAGGTCTTATGAGGAAAGACTGAGGGACTTGCGGCTGTTTTATTAGAGAGAAGGTTGAGAGGTGAATTAATTGAGACATATAAAATAATCAGAGGGTTCGATAGGATGGATAGTGAGAGCCTTTTTCCTCAGATGGTGATGGCTAGCATGAGGGGACATAGCTTTAAATTGAGGAGTGATAGAAATCGGACAGATGTCAGAGGTGGTTTATTTATTCAGAGATGAGTAGGGGTGTGCAATGCCCTGCCTGCAACTGTAGTAAGAAGAATCCAACTTTAAGAGCATTTAAATGGTCATTGGATAAACATATGGATGAAAATGGAATAGTGTAGGCTAGATAATCTTCAGATTGATTTCGCAGGTCGGCCAAAGGGCCTGTACTGCGCTGTAATGTTCCATGTTCTATGATGTTGGCGTAGTGATGGTTTAAGGCAACTACTCAAATAAGGCAAGATGTATATAAGAACATAAGAAACAGGAGCCACTTGGTCCACCAAGTCTGCCCTGCCATTCAACAAGATGACCGAACTGCCCCTGGTCTCAACTCATCTTTTGTGCCAACTCATCGTAGCACTCAACTTCCTCCTCTTTCAGTACTTTCAGTAATCTAGCTTGCGCAATTCTCTGGAATAGAATTCTAAGCATTCACTGCCTTCTGAGAGAAGACATACTTTTATATCTCAATTTTCAATACACATTCTGTAACTATATTCCTTAGTTTGAGATTCCCCCACTATTGGAATCAACATCTACCCTCTCAAGTCCCCTCAGTATCATGTATGTTTCAATACGATCACTCCTTATTCTTCTCAATGAATAAAGACATATCATGTTTAGCTGTCCTTAAATAAATCTATCCATTTATCCCAGGAATTAGCCCAGTGAATCTCTTTTGAACTGCCTCCAATTCCAGTACTTCTTTTCTTAACAACAGAGACCAAATGGTATGCAGTACTCCAGATGCAGCCTCAACAACATCCTGTACAGTTTTAACAAGACTAGCTTATTTTTATTCCTGATGAAGGACTCTGGCCCAAAACGTCGAATTTCCTGTTCCTTGGATGCTGCCTGACCTGCTGTGCTTTAACCAGCAATACATTTTCAGCTTAGCTTATTTTTAAACTCAAATCCCTTAGCAATAAAAGCCGAAATTTCATTTGCCTTCCTAGTTACTTTGTGCAGTTGCATGCTAAAATTGTGTGTTTCACGTACAAAAACATCTAGATTCCTCTGGCTATGCTTTTCCGGAAATCCCTCTCCATTTAAATAATAGTCTGCCTTTTGATTCTGCCTACCAAAGTGCATGATCTCACATTTACTAGCATTAAACCCGAATACCAAGATTTTGCCCACTGATTCAACTTATCTATATCCTTTCATCCTTACGTTTTCATTGAAACATTTTCTTATTTACAAAGTGCTACTTATCATCATCAAATTTGGATGCATTACACTCTGCCTGCTCCTCCAATGCATTAATATAGATTGGAAATAATTGAGGCCCAAAGACTAAACCTTCTGGCACTCCAATAGTTTTCAATCTGAAAAATTAATTCTGATTCTTTGCTTTGTGTTAACCAATCTTCAATCCAGACTAATACATTATCCACAACACATGTCTCCTATTTTATGTAATAAACTTTTACGTGGCACCTTTTTGAATGCCTTCTGGAAATCCAAATACACTACATCTACTAAATTCTCTGTATCCCCTGCTTGTAATATTCTCAAAGATGTCTCAAAATTTATCAGACATGATTTCCCTTTTTCAAAACGATGTTGACTCTGTTCCATTGTCTTAAACTTCCTTACTAATGGAGTCAGAAATTTTCTCAATGACAGATGTTAGGCTAACTTGCTTATAGCTTCCTACTTTTTGTCTTCCTCTATTCTTGATCAGGGAAATCACATTAACAATTTTTCAGTCTTCTGGAACTCTCCTGAATCTAGTGTGCTTTGAAATATCTTGATCACTGCCTGTACTATCTCTGCAGCCACTTCCTTTAAAACCTTTGGACGCTAGCCATCAGGTTCTGGCAATTTATCTGCCTTTGGTCCTATTAGTTTGTTAAATACTTTATCCCTTGTGACGGTTTCAAGATCTCTCTTCCCTCGAGAACCTTGCTGATCTGTTATTTTTTAGGATATTCATAGTTTCATCCACCGTAAAGACCGATCCAAAATATTGATTTAAATTAGCTGCTGTTTCCCTGTTTCACATTATTAATTCTCCAATTCCATATCACAAGGATCCCGCACTCACTTCAGCTATGTTCTCTACAGAAGCTCTTGTTACTTGTTTTTAAATTTCTTGATAATTTACTTTCATCATCAATTTTTTCCCACTTTATTGGCTTTTGAGTTATCCACTGCTGGTTCCTAAAAAAAACCCAAAGCCTCACATCCACCACTAGCATTTTCCTGCTTTGTTTATTTTATTGGAGACTCTCTTTGAGCACCTTTGTTATACTTGGGTAGTTCATCCTTCATACCGAGTCCTTCTTTTTGACAGGAATAAATCACTTGTTATTTATTATGATATTATAGACCTCAGAACTTTGATAACTGTTCATGGATTGAATGAATAAATGAAAGATAAACAATTAACACAGCAATAACTTTGGCTGGAATAAATAGTTAAGGAACAAAGACAAACGAGCACAGAGACTCAAGAAATCAGCCATGTCTTGACAAGATTACATAAACAAAACTGTTTTGACATCTATCTTTATGGCCACAAAGGAGAAGGATTGCCCTGCAGAAGAATTAAGAGTTAATCACAGGAAAGCTGTGCCTTTGAACAGATATGGGTTCAGACTGTGTTGCTAGAAAAACACAGCAGGTCAGGCAACATCCGAGCAGCAGGAAGGGCTCTAGCCTGAAATGTTGATTTTCCTGCTCCTCAGATGCTGATCTTCAGCATCTGCAGACCTCACTGTCTCCACTTTGAACAGATAGTCAATACCAGATGTAACAAGAAACAAAGAAACTATTTTTGATAAAAAGGCAAGCTACAGTCTTGCAGTAACTCAGATGACTCTCAAGAAATCATCAATATATCACCTCAGAGATGAAGGATGAAAATTTGTATAAGGATTGAATACCAGAAGCCCCCTTTAGCAGAATTCCAGAGAACAACTTTGCATAAGGTTCGAATCCTGGACACATCCAGAGACAAAGCCTGGTTAGCTGAAATCCTGGCCAGATTCCACCATTAATCAGTTAAAAGCCAAGTTGGGTTATGAAGCTTACCTTGCTTACTTGAAGAGTCTTACATACAATAAAGTTCAAATCATTTTTTCCAATATTTAATTGTCTGTGAATTTCTTTAAAAGTAGCAATTTTCCCCTTCATCTATTTTCTTAGCATGCCTTAGAAAACTGTTATCTTCATACCTGTGTAATTGCTCTTTAAGTTGAGGACACTGGCTTGAAACTCAAATTGCTCTCCCTCAAACTGAATTTGAAACTCCACTATGTTGTGATAACTACCTCCTTGAGAATCCTTATCTATGATGTAGGACAACTGGGGTACTTAATTAAGGCTATATGTACCCTAACCACCCTCTTCATTGCTTGAATCAAGGCCCATTATCATGTTTCCCTCCTGGAGCTTAGTTACATTAGTATACATTGTAAAACAGCTGCATTCAATTAGAGAAAAGGTTGTGTTGGTCTTAACAGTTTGATGCTTCTAAAAATCACTTACATGTGAAATGGCAGATGGAGTTTAATGCACATAAATGCGAGGTGCTGCATTTTGGGAAAGCAAGTCTTAGCAGGACTTATACACTTACTGGTAAGGTCCTAGGGAGTGTTGCTGAGCAAAGAGACCTTGGAGTGCAGGTTCATAGCTCCTTGAAAGTGGAGTCGCAGGTAGATAGGATAATGAAGAAGGTGTTTGGTATGCTTTCCTTTATTGGTCAAAGTATTGAGTACAGGAGTTGGGAGGTCATGTTGTGGCTGTACAGGACATTGGTTAGACCACTGTTGGAATATTGCATGCAATTCTGGTCTTCCTATCGGAAAGATGTTGTGAAACTTGAAAGGGTTCAGAAAAGATTTACAAGGATGTTGCCAGGGTTGGAGGATTTGAGCTATAGGGAGAGGCTGAACAGGCTGGGGTTGTTTTCCCTGGAGCGTCGGAGGCTGGGGGGTGACCTTATAGAGGTTTACGAAATTATGAGGGGCATGGATAGGGTAAATAGACAAAGTCTTTTCCCTGGCGTCGGGGGGGGGGGTCCAGAACTAGAGGGCATAGGTTTAGGGTGAGAGGGAAAAGATATAAAAGAGACCTAAGGGGCCAGCTTTTCACGCAGAGGATGGTATGTGTATGGAACGAGCTGCCAGAAGAGGCAGTGTGGGTATATGAATAGGAAGGGTTTGGAGGGATATGGGCCAGGTACTGGCAGGTGAGACTAGATTGGGTTGGGATATCTGGTCGGCATGGACGGGTTGGACCGAAGGGTCTGTTTCCATGCTGTACATCTCTATGACTCTGTGACTCTATGTGATCATAAGTAACAGCATATTGTTTCAAATAATATAATTCAGTTTCAATCATGAAAAGTGAAATGGTTCTCAATCAAGTGATCCCTGTCCCAAACAACAAGTCATGGACCCTAAGACAGCTGGTTTCCAAAAGGCATATCATAGCCGTATACATGTACAGCTAGCTGAATATTCTGAAATTATTTTGTTATGAAGTCGCGATGGACCAGTTTGCTTCCTCATTTCTACGGCCTGCTCAAAAATGGTCCTTGTTGGCCTTCATGTATAGTCTGGTATGTCTACTCAGTTTTGGTCTGAGGATTCCTAATGACTGTCATCAAGCAGGTCTTGAGGTATTGCTGCTATCTCCCAGTAGCCAGCCCTGTATGTGACAAGAAGCATTGTATTTCAGTCATTATGCATGCTCCAGAATGTAAGAATCAAGAGATCCCCCTAAGTATTAGGGACACATCTGGAATATTTTGTTGGTGTGGTCACAGCTGATGTGCACATAATGGAATGGAATATTGACGTGCACAATTTGTTTTTCTGCTGCTCTGATAGCAATGTGTGTACAATTGATTGTACCTTCCACCTGTTTATGGCAGCAAAGCTTTGACTGCCTGACTCCCTGCATCTAAGAAGAAGGGCACAGTTGTGTGTGTTTTAGCAAGGAAAACCTCTGTCATTTCCTGTATATATCTATGAGTAACTGACAGTGAAATTCTGCAGAGGCTCCCTCAAACTATCCACTGCATAAAATTTGATGGCTGCTGTTGCATTTAGGTGAATGGTATGGGATTGCTTCCCAGTTCTTGTGGCTGCAGCTCCTCATCTACCAGCTGGCAGATGTGGGAAACAACATTTCAGGATACCTTGTGACACTTGTCATTTGGAGATAGCTGCTAGAATGGCTCTAAATTTTGCTTCTAGCCAATGCTTATCATTCACATGGTCTTGCTTCCCTTGTTCGTGTTGTGCCTTTGCAGTCTGGACCACAGCCTGAGGTTGCTGCTTCTACTCATGTATCCTGTGCTGTTGTCCTCAGCTGAAGATAATCAGAAGAACAGTGAGATTGATCTTTGCCATCATGCTATCAGTTTCAGGAGATCTGTGAAGGCAGTTTCTGGATGCAAATAATGTCACTCTGATGTTTGCCCTGCAAAACTGCTCAATAATGTTCTTGGTATGTTCTCAGCTTGTAATGTTCAGTACTTGGCCTCATCCATTACCAGCATTCATACCATTGAAGTCTCCATCCTGTGTGACTTCAGAGGGCAGCTCCTTGGACCAAGCCTTCAGGTGCATGGGTAGATAGGAAGGTGCAAATAATTGAACTTAGAAAGGTAATGTAATATCATACAATCTCTGTACTGCCTTTGGAGGATAAGCAATTCTTCAACTGCTCTGAAACTCAAAGGAATTTATGTCAGGGGATATCTGGAGTAAGATGTTTAAAAGATTTTTTTGATCAATTCAAATTTTTAACGACACGAAAGTCGATTACCCTTAGTGTGCTCCTGAATCTAGGAATTTTTACTTTCGTATAAAGTTATAAAAAGGAAAGTATGTACTCTTGAGGGAAAAAATGTAGAATTTAATTTTATGTATTCATTTGGTAACAGTATTATAATAAATTAATTATCCTGATGGTATCAGCTGTAGTAGTTCATGCAGTTGGATAGTACTGTCAGCTTGGAAGTTCCAAGTTCAAAGTTATGTAACACTTGTTTCTTTACCTCATTGTCCCAGACCTCAAGCCTGTCTTTCTACTGAAAAGGACTGGAAGTATAGCTACATATTGCTGAAAGTGTCCTGATCAAACTCTCCTGTCAGAATTGCAGACACTGCTCCCTTCATAAATAGAGCAATCTGCATGAGACTGAATATTCCTCAGAAAATTCAGTCCCTAATTTCCCTCACCCTCTAAACTTTACTAACCTTTGCTTCTGTTCCTGCCTTTATTTTTCAAAAGCATAAATATTATTGCATTTTAGCTTCCTTCAGTTCTGAAGAAGACTCAATTTGGATTTTAAGTGTTAACTTTGTTTGTCTCTCTACAAATGCTACCAGGCTGACTGAATTTATCCAGTGCTCTCTGTTTTTATTCCAGTTTCAATTCCTTTTCCTGTGTTTGATTTTAATTTCAATTTCAACTCATTTCAATTCTGAGTGAGTGCTGCATTTTCAGAAGTGCTGTTGTTCAGCTGTGATGTTAATCTGAAATCCTTTTAGTGCTCTCACATGGACATTAAAAAAATCTCAAGGCACTCTTCCAAAGAACAGTTGGGGAGTTATACCAGGTATCCTGGCCAATATTTATTCTTTAATCAATATCTGCTATATGTAAGTGATTCATGTACACAAATTGACTGTTGCATTTCCTACACCACACGAGAATTCCTCAAAGCATAGCATTCCAACCGGAACTCTATCAACAAACACAATGAATTAGACCCCATCTACCACCCCCTGAGAAAAAGAACAGGAAGTGACTTCACCAGAGGAAATAACATCACCACAGGAACTCACCAACCCAAAGAAATCCAAACATATAAATAGAAAGCAGGAATTTTCAGCAGTGCTTCGCATGAGGACTACTGAAGATGTTACCTAGTAGGGTGATGAAACACCTGGAAATGAACCTTCCAGGTCAGCGAGCAAACCTACATCCGGAACCTCAACCTGAGCTACAAATCTTTTCAAAACTCACTTCCTTTGATAATTTAACAACTGTGAAAGAGAAATGCAGGTATAATTTCACATACTGAATCTTACACTTTTTCATAGACACCTAATTTGGCTCTGCTTCATGATATGAATTGAGACTGCTGAAAAGCATTTCATTCTTTGCTTTCTTATGGTTTTACATCAAAACAGTTTCTTCTATCCAGAAACAACAGCACTAGATCATTTTCACGTGATTTATTTTTAAATAAATGTGTGAATTAACAGTTTTAATGAACCATATATTTCAGTAGCATCAAGTAACCTGTGGAATTGTCAGAATAAATAAAGAGGCTCCAAGAAAGTACAATTAATAAATAGGTAAAGCAGTGCATTCTGGGAGAAGTCAGCTTAGTCACCATGACTGAACACAAAATGAGGAAGAACCCGGTGTCAAGGAATAGTAATTCCTAAACATTACATTACTGCAGTGTTTCCATCCGTACCTCCTCAAAACAAAAGAAGGACAAAAATATTCAAAGAGGCTGTTAGAAAGTTTGTTATAGTGTGGAGGAACTTGGTCTTTTGTAAAGATTGCATTGCAATATAAGTAACCAGCTAATTGAAATTACCAACAAAATAGTTTGACAGGGGCTGCTGCATTAGAGTTATTTACCTAAGATGGGTGAAAGGTGAAAGTGCTGGTTGGTGTAACTGCTGGCTGAGGTAAATAATGGGCTTCAGTGAGTAAGGCAAGCAAGGTAAAGGCAAGGTAAGATTCTTTTATCATTTTTAGTGTAAAGGGGCAGAGATGGCAGTTAGGGCACAGGTGTGCTCCTCCTGCCAGACGTGGGAGATGAGGGAGCAGTCTTGCATTCCTGATTACTATATCTGCAGGAAATGTGACCAGCTGCAGCTCCTCACGGTCTGCATCATTTAGTTGGAGCAGCAGTTGGATACACTGAGGGACACAGAGGTGCAAAAAGTGTGGTACACAATAGTTACGGGGAGGTGGTCATACCATAGGATCACAGGCAGATACTGCAGGAGTCTTCTGTGGCAATTCCTTTCCCTAACAGGTATACTGTTTTAGATACTGTTAGGGGGATAGCCTCTCATGGGAGTATAGTGACAGTAGGAAAGCCTGTGGCACCACAACTGGCTCTATTCTTGAGCACTGTCGGCAAAGTGAGTGATGATGGTAGGAGACGTGCTCGTTATGGGTACAGACATTATTTTTGTGGCACATTCAAGACTCCAGTATGGTATGTTGTCTCCCTGGTGCCAGGGTCAAGGAAGTCTCTGAGCAGTTGCATGAAATTCTTCAGGGGGACAGTGAGACATGGCATTCCAACTGGATCTCTATCAACAAACACATCAACTTGGATCCCATTTACCACCCTCTGAGAATAAGAACAGGAAATGACATCACCACAGAAATGCCATCACCAACCCAAGGAAACATAAACACATAAATAGAAAGCAGGTCATAACTACCAGTGCTTCACCGGAGGCTCACTAATGATGATAACAAGTATGGTGACGAAACATCTGAAAATGAACCTTCTAGCTCAGTGAGCAAACTTACATCCAGAACCTCAACCTGAGCTACAAATCTTCTCCAAGCTCGCTAGGATTTGGAGGCTTGAGAGAGAATGCAGAAGGGGCTTACCAGGATGCTGCCTGGATTCGAGGGTATGAAATATCAAGAGAGGCTAGAAAAAATTTGGATTATTTTCTCTGGAGTGGCGAAGGTTGGAAGAAACTTGATGGAAGTCTGTAAATTTATGAAATGCTCTGATAGGTCAGAATCGTTTTCTCAGAGTTGACATATCCAAACTGGGGGCAAATGTCCAATACAGGGGACATGCATTTGACCATGCATGAGAGGGGAAAAGTTCAAAGGAGGTGTAAGGCCACAGGCCTTACTGCTGTTGTTTTTTTAAACAGAAAGTGGTGGGAGTCTGGAATGTGCTGCTGGGGTGGTGGTGGAAGCAGATCTGATAGGGGCATTTAAGGGACTTTTAGGTAGGTGCATGAATATGCAAGGAACGGAGGGATATGGACCAAGGGCAGGCAGAAGGCATTAGTTTAATTTTGTGTCATGGTGGGCAGAGTATCATGGGCTGAAGGGCCTGTTCCTGTGCTGTACTGTTCTATGTTCTATTATAAATAATATATTTAAAATTATGCCATATACATATTTGTTTCCTTACATAATTGTTTTGATCTTGTTAGGCACTGTTAATCAGTAATTAAGTGGCGATCGTATGCTACAAGATTTCACAGTTTTAAATAAAAACAAATTTTATTATACACGCAAAATACAAAGCAAAAACCACTAATCAAACACTATAATTTTAAAAGATTTATGCTATAAATCCAACTTTACTTGTTATGCCCCCCACTCAATCATAGTTTTGTTAAATGTTGCAAGAATCTTGAATGTTTTGTCTAAGGTTTGTAATATATTATTAGGGTCATATTGTAGAAGTAATTGGGTTTTGATATTCAATTTTGTGAAGATTTATTATTTTAGGGTCAGAATCCTTTTTTTAGCAGAGGTCTTTTTTTTAATGAAGCAGAGAGAGAGAGAGAGAGAGAGACAGGTGGAGATAGGCCACAAATGAGTCAAATTCAGAAGAAAAGATCCACACCAGCAGGTATATTGTTTAGCACCCTAAAAGTAGAGTATTTTTTGTAGAGTTCAGTGACAGAAGCCAGTGATTAGACTAAAATCTGTGTGTTTCAGGGAAAGACAATAATGAAGAGAATCATCTGGTCAGAAATACACGAAAAGAAGATGCTTGCAAAATTGGCAGTGAAGTAAGAAATTAAAGAATGAAGACTGGAGAAATACTTCCACCTTGGTAACAAAATTGCAAAAATAAGACTTATGGTCTATCAAGCTGGTTTCACTTTGAAATCTGATTTGTCCAATATTACCATCAGCTAAGATCATAATAATGTTCATTCACCGTTGCTGGGGTAAAAACAAAGGTATGCCATGGCTCTTGGGTTGGCTAAGTGATTTGCTATTTTTCTTCAAATACTTTTTTTGACTTTAGACCATTCAGTTCAAGAATTAACTTCACTGCCTTCCTGCTTAGCTACTCATACAAAGAAAAATGTTGGTGCCTAATGGTCCTCTATGCCTTTAATGTTGCTAGTAACTGATCCAACATCTGATACCTAGTTTCAAGCAGATGCATTCTCTCCGTGAGACTCTGCTGGCTGTTGCTTTTGTGAGCAAAAACATACATAGAAAATCTAAACAAATCATCTAAACATATGAAAAGCATATTCCTACAAAGAAATGTATACTTTTTTAAAGATCCAGTACAACTCTTTGATTCGTTTAACCATATGAGTCATTTATATTTCTGATGGGTATTATTTGCTTCTTTCCAGACTTTTTCTTCCTTGTTAAACTACAATTTATAGATTCTTTTCATCTGGGATGTACACAAATAGAGCTTTCTTTTGAGACAAGGATACACCTGGGTCCATTATGAGTCCAGAAATAAAATATTCATTGCTTGAACTGTAATTCAGTTCTGTGGAAAAGTCACTGGACTCAGAACATTAACGCTGATTTCTCTCCACAAATGCTTCCAGACCTGCTGAGCTTTTCTAGCAATTTCTGTTTTTGTTTATAATTTCTAGCATCTGCAATTTTTTTCAGTTTTTAATTAATTATTTATATTTTTCACCTCAAACATTGTAAAGTAAACACAAGTTATGTTTTAAATGAAATCAACGTGTGTTTTATATATGTATTAGATGCATGCCAGTTTCATAACCAAGTGTTTTTAGTTATCTTACACTTAACACTTTATTACTTCATCTCTAAATTATATTCTAAAACATGAACTAGTTATTGACAAAACAGTGTACTCTCTAATTTAAATCAAAATACTGTAGATACTATAAATTGAAACAAAAATATAGAATTTTGTTGGAAACATTCAGTTCTGGCAACATCATGTAGAAAAGAACAGTTAATATTTCTGTCCGGTGTGACTTCTTCAGAATTGAAAGAACCTTTCTAAGGTATTCAAACATATTTGAAAAATTGCTGGTTTCTAATTGCACTTATTGAACCTTTGAAATGGTCTGACACTGAAGTGAATCTTTCAGTTCTGAAGAGTCATACTGGATTGAAAATGTCACCTCTACTTCTCTCTCCACATATGCTGTCAAATGTGTTGTGTTTCTTCAGTATTTTCTGTGTTACTTTCATACTCCTAACTTACCTCAGACTGGATATCAAGAAATAGATGTGCTATTAACCACAGTCACTATTAACCGCAGATGCGGTTTAACTAAGAGCTATGCAATGAAATCAATCATTGAAATGCTTCCCTCAGCATGTCTTCCAGCATGATACATTTTAAGCAACTTAATTACTCATGATTTTCAAGTAAGTGATACATCACTGCTGTGATAAATTCATCAAATGCTAGAATAGTCTAATTGTTTGCCATGCTGATCTTAAATTAATAACCCTGTCAACATCAATGATTCAGCAGCTCAATAAGATTTACTTTGATTGTCCACATAGGGTTTAGTCAGATCCATTAAGGGATACAATATTGTTTTAAGTACAACCATAGAATAACAAATAAATTGCATCCTTGTGTGCTTAAGCTTATTAATACATATAAAAAATATAAGAGTGCATTCTCTGGTTTGGATAGTGCAAAGAAATAAATCAATATCTGAACAAGTGTTCTGACAAATTTGTCCATCAAACAGTACACATTAATTGGTATGCATTATTTAAGTTGTTAGTAAATTTAAGGCTTGGTCATTATTATTTTACAAATCAGCAATAAAATCACTTAAGTGTTTAAGAAGTGCCTGAGTAAAATCAAACAAACAGACTATACCCCATTATGTGAGTGGAAAGTCATCAAGTGTAATGATGACAGAGGAAAGTTATAATGATGGGGGGCAACCCCAGAAAGGATTGAGGAGTTAACAACCCAGTTGAGCGAATGATAATGGAAAGTGACATATAGATGACCATCACCCTGAAGAAAATAATTAGAAACAAATCAAGCACAACTCAGATGAATCAGAATTTGCAAATATTAATGATCATATACATGGGTTATGGTTTGGAAAAATTTAAGCAACACCAGTTTTCAGTGGCCAAAGTCATCACTGAATTTGAAAATGAAGACAGGAGATTACTGTACAGTCAGGCATCAGATGACCATACAAGTATTGGAGAAAGAAAGAATTCCATATGTCATGCGCTCTCAACTAGTTCGAGAAGCAAGAACTGTGTTGAGCCAGAAAGATTATTGCGTAGTTTTGTTAAGCAATACCTATGTTATTCAATATTTTCTGACTTACATCACTGGACTGTCTCGAGTTAGCTGAGTTAGTTACAGTCTCAAATGAATAAATAAATATTTTGTCAGTGCGGACTTGAATTGTGCCAAATACATTCACAGGGATCAGTTGAGTGAATCTTCTCTGAATCACTTTGAATGCATTTATGTTCTTTCTTAAAAAAGGAGTCTAAAACTGTACATGTATTCCAGATGTGGTCTCACCAATGCCCTGTACAACACCTGCAGCAAAACATCTTTGCTGGAATATTTTATTTCCCCTGCAACAAAAGAACATTTCCATCAACCTTCCTAATAACTTGCTCTATTTGCATTTTTTTTTGTGATTCACATACCTCAAAGCTTAGATCCCTCTGTACCTCAAAGTTCTGCAATCTCTATTTAAAAAGAAGTGTTGCTTTTCTATTCTTTCTGTCAAAGTGTAATTTCAGCCACTATGCTAATTTCAGGCCGGAAGTAGATAGTAATCTGGGACATAAAAATAGTGCTGAAAATGTGTTGCTGGTTAAAGCACAGCAGGTTAGGCAGCATCCAAGGAACAGGAAATTCGACGTTTCGGGCCAGAGGCCTTCATCAGGAATGAGGGCTGATTCCTGATGAAGGGCTCTGGCCCGAAACGTCGAATTTCCTGTTCCTTGGATGCTGCCTGACCTGCTGTGCTTTAACCAGCAACACATTTTCAGCTCTGATCTCCAGCATCTGCAGACCTCACTTTTTACACGCATAAAAATAGTGACAAGATTAAGGAAGTTAACACTAGCAGAAAAGAAGTATTGGCGAAACCTAATGGATTAAAATCTGACATATCTTCAGAGCATAATATTTAGCTGGCGGGGAAGACACCTTGACCCAGAGTCTGAGCTGAGAACCTTCATCACTGGAAGATCATGAAATCATTGCTAGATTGTGAGGAAAATCTGGAAGATCATCAGTTGAGCTGAGTTGAATTTGGTGGTCTTAATGCTGTTTTTTTTATTTCAAAAATATGATTTATTCATAAAATATCTTGATGACCTGTACAATTGGTGGTGCCATTCATAGGTGCACCTTACATTTCTGTGATACAGAAATGATCGGAATTAATCATTCATATATACAGGTCTGTACGTTTACCATCCGCATATTTAGCTGAGGCTTCAGTGGAGCCCACTTACTGCGTGGGCCCCCTGTTCTTCTTTGGCAGGCAGACGTTACACGGTGGTCTTTCCCTACCACGCCTTGGCGGCAGCTGCCCCAAGCTTCAGCATGTCCCTCAATACATAGTCCTGGACCTTGTAATGTGCTAGTCCGCAACATTCAGTCGGGGTCAGCTCCTTCAGCTGGAAGATCAACAGGTTTCAGACAGACCAAAGAGCATCTTTGACCGAGTTGATGATCCTCCAGGCACAGTTGATGTTCGTCTCGTTGTGCATCCCAGGGGACAGACCGTAGAGCACGGAGTCCCGCATCATGGAGCTGCTCGGGACAAACACCACTGCATTCTTCTCTAGACTTCTTTTGCGTAGGCACATTCCAGAAGGAGATATGTGACAATCTCGTCCCCTCCACAGCCGCTTCGAGGGCAGCGTGCGATGCGGCAGAGAGTCCAGGCATGCATAAAGGATCTCACAGGCAGAGCCCTTCTCACCACCAGCCAAGCCATGTCTTGGTGCTTGTTGGAAAGTTCTGGCGATGAAGCATTCTGCCAAATGATTTGACAGTCTGCCCAGGGAACCGCTCAACAGGATCCGACCTCTCCTTTTCCCGAAGGGTCTCAAGGACACTACGTGCTGACCACTTCCTGATGGACTTGTGACCAAAGGTGTTTTTCCTCATAAATTTCTCCACGAAGGACAGGTGATACGGAATGGTCTAACTACTTGCAGCATTCTGTGACAGCGAGGCCAGGCCCATCCTTCGCAACACCGGGATCAAGTCGAGCCTCAGTACGTAGTGACACGCACAACTTGATGCAGCCACACACAAAGGTGGCCATCGGGGTGAGGGTGGCATTGGGTGTCTTTTTCCCCCATTTCCCAGATCATTTTACATCAAATCCCTTCGGACCCGGTCCATCTTTGATCTCCATATAAAAGGGCAGCTGGCTCGGGTGACTGCAATGGCACAGGTTCTGGGAATAGGCCAGACCTGTGCCACATATAACAGCACTGACAGTGCCTCACACCTGACAACCAGATTTTTACCCACAATGGAGAGCAATCTTAATGCTGGTTTTGGCCAAATGCCGATTCTGTGACTGACCAGCCAACCAGAGTTATGGCCTCTGCTAGTGTCCGCACCCCAGGCCAGGGGTTCCACAGTAGAGTCAGGGTGACCGTGAAGAAGATGGAGGATAGATTACCAGTCAACTGGACCTTCTTTGTGAAGAGACTCCTCCTGGATTGCTGTAGTTTCCAAGCAGCAGATATTTTGTGCCTGCAGCATTTCCCCAGCAGGGGCTACTTCAACATGACCTTCGGAAGCGTGAAGCAATGTGAGTGGCTCGTGAAGGACAAAGGAGATGAGGGTCCCCTCTCCATCTGCAGCACCATTGTTCATTCTCCCTGCACTGAGGAACCAGGCTGTTACAATCCTTATGTACAACCCCCACCTCCTAGCAGCAGACATTCTGACCTTCCTACGAAGGTAATTACAGCTTGAAGGCGACATCACTGACATAGTGGACCCCTTCAGAATTTGAACCAGCAAGTGGAAGGCCAAGGTGACCAATGGAACATCCTCAACCCACCCACCAGCTTTATGATCGGAGGTAGCTGAGGCTACTGGACATATGCGACACAGCCCAGAGTGTACTGAAACTGCATGAGGTAAAAACACATGGCGGCTCACTGCAAAGTGACCTGTGCAGGAACTGCAAATGGGAGGGACACCTGACTAAAGACTGCAAGGATTCCAAGAGCTGCAGTCTATGTGGGGAAGCAGGCCACCCATATAAGGTCTACCCAAGACTGGATAAGACGGGAGGGGTGGCACATTTGCTTAGATGGCTGTGGACCCCCAAAGGACAGGAAGGTGCCACCCCACAGCAAGAAACCTGACACGAGGGGCACCCAGAAAAAGGAGCAGGCCATACAGGACGAAAGGATAGCCATTGCAGTGGCACAACAACTGACCCAGCATGCACCTAAACAGACGGAGTCAATGAAGAGAAGGAAATGAAGAGGAGGAAATCAAGGGGAGGCGGGGAAATGGATGACAGTCAGAAACAACTGGAAAAAAAAACATCAGGCCCCCAAAGCCCCACAGCAAAATGGAAAGAAACAGCTACATGAATGATACACCATCAACTCCTTTGACGACAAAGACATGAAGCAGGATAGTCACCAACAAAACAAAGAGATAGAGCAGCATGACGGAGAAGGAGAAGGGCATCCACCCTGACCAGGAAATGTCAGACGACCCGAGAGGCCCTATGAAGGCAAACCTCCAGTCACTGAGAACCACAGGATACCCACCGCACCGCAGCTCCGGGCAATTGGGAGCAACAATGCTCCGAATCAGGAGCTGTGCAATTACAGCCCGCTGGATGTTCCTGGTTTTATTCTCATCAGATGACACTGGAGCAGAGCAACCACCACCCCAAGGAGGAACAGCTCAGCTACCTCAAGAGAGTACCAACAGTTCACCCACACCAAAGGGGTGCAAAAGGCACTCAGTGACAAGACTGTGGGTGAATGAACTCCTAAAATGAGTTTTAAAATCATCAGTATTAACATGCATAGCATTATATCTATTGTGTGATGTGCTTGCATGTTGGCTTACCTGGCCACGTCAAAGCAGATCTCCTGTTTCTGCAGGACTGCGGGATACCACATCACAGCAGCTACAGGAAATGTTCGAGCTTATGGACTCACGGGCCTTTTGGTCAGGGGGAAACAATAGCTGTTCCTCCAGCCTGGATATTCTGCTGCAAGGAAGCAACTTCACCATATCTGGAGTTAAGGAGGTGGTGGGTGGGTGCCTTCTCGTAGCAGACATTATGTACAGAAACACTTCCCTCAGACTAATTAATGTGTACACCCTGGTGGTAGAGAGTGAGCAGCTGGCCAACCTGCAGCAGTTCCCAGTGCTGCTGGTGATGTCCAGGAGGTCATTTTGGCCGGAGACTTCAATTGCTTCATCGATGCACATGGACGATCTGGAGGGGCTGGAAGCAAACCCAGCCTCCGCATCCAGATTTCTAATGGAAACAGTTAAAGTCCTCAAGCTGCATGATGTCATCAGTGCACCTGCAGTTGGAACACAGCATAGATTTCCTGTTTGTATCCTACACGTTCTCAGTCAGATTCATCAACATCAAGCCGATGTTCTTCTCTGACCACTGCCTCCTGCTGGACAACTGTCAACTATAGGATGACCAGCAGGCCGGCAATGTGAAAGCGTTGACCCTCAAAAACAATGAGAAGCTCAAAAGGGATTTCACAGGTTTGAAAACCATGAAGCCCCTGTTTGAGTCTCGAGCAGACTGGTGGGAAACAGTCAAGGGGAACATCAAAGGGTTCTTTATCCTCAAAGGTATTCAGAAGGTGAGAAAGAGGAGGGGAAAATTATCCAAACTCCAGAAAAGCATGCAGAACCTACTCCTGCTGCAGATGATGGGGGTCAATCTCATGGAGGATCACCAGGAAATAAAGAACCAGCAAGCCTCAGTCTTGCCTCAAGATAATCTTCCAGTCCATGATCCACACCGTGGTGCAGGATGAGACATGCTCATGTTTCTTTATCCAGAAGGTCACAAACAAAGCTCTGTGCTCGGCAGCCTAAAGGAAGTATGTGGCTCGGTAATTCATCTCAGTCTGACAGAGAATCATTTTATGGCAGTCTGCATGACACAAAGCCCACAGACAATGCTATTTCCTAACCTCCATCACGGAGGTCTCAGATAACAGCACATGGGAGAGGTGGGACCAGCCGTTATCTCTAGGTGAGCTGAGAAAGGCTCGAGTCCTTAGAAAACAATAAAACTTCCAGAAGCAACAGCTTACTGGCCAAGTTGTATTCGGCTCTTTGAGACTTCACTGGCCATGACTTGCTGATGATGTACAACAGTATCCTTCTGTCAGACAACATATGTGAATCCATGCTGAAAGATACCATCACCCTCAGCTACAAGCGGAAGGAGAAGGAAATTAGAAATTGACAACCAATTTCACTGCTGAATGCAGACTACAAAAGCCTCTCTAAGGGTCATAGCTAACCAGCTCAGGTCTGCTCTGGGATCAACCAAACTAGTGCTTTACTGAGCAGGATAACCTTTGAGAGCCCTGTGCTCCTCAGAGATATGATCACTGATGTATAGGACAGTGAGGTGGACACCTGCCTCATCAGCTTGGACCAGGAAGATATCACACCTGTACATAGAGTCATGGAGATGTACAGAATGGAAACAGACCCTTCGGTCCAACCCGTCCATGCCGACCAGATATCCCAACCCAATCTAGCCCCACTTGCCAGCACCCGGCACTCTCCAAAATGGGCTTTGGGAAGGAATCTGCAATCTCCACATCAACATCATTAGTGCAGTTTCAGTCAATGGGTGGGAATCAGAAAGCTTCCTGATCAGATCTGGAGTCAGGTAGGACTGCCCACTCACTCCTGCCTTTTTTGTGTGGTATATGGAGCCTTTTGCTGAGTCCATCAGGAAGGATCCAAGCCTGAGAGGAGTGACTATTCCAGGCAGTGAAGGCTTGCTGGTCAAAGCCTCCCAGTGCATGGACAACATTGCCATTTTCTGCTCAGATCTGCTGTCAGTGCACAAACTCATGAGCATCTGTGACCAGTTCAAAGGTAAATTGAGGCAAGAGCGAAGTCATGTTCTTTGGAAACTGTGCTGAGGGATCTTTGATCCCCTTAACCGTCAGCACAGACTACCAGAAGGTGCTGGAAATATAGTTCAGGGGAGGTGGGGTGTGCACAAAATCTTGAAAGGTGCACATCGCCAAGGTGAAGCAGAAACCCCTCCTTTGTGGGTAGAAACCTGATAATCAGATATAAAGCATTCTCTGTTGTTGTACTTGGCGCACCTCTGGCCCATTTCCCAAAACAGTGCTGTTGTAGTCATCTGAGGTCAAAGATGGACTGTGTCTCCAAGTACAAAACTCTGGATAAGGGGAGGAAGAATGTACCCAATGTTGTTCTCGTCCTGATTGTTGCCTTTGTGTTCGGCTGCAACAAGCTGTGCGAAGACCCTCAGGAAGCAAACACCAAGTGTCTACCATGTACTGAGGTTCTGCCTGTCCCCGGTGTTGTGAAGGATTGGACTGGCCTTGTTGCTGTGGAAGACTGCAAATAGTTAAACTGTTCTGCTTCATCTGTCCTTTTTGGAGAAACTTGCAAAGAAAACCACCCTTGACCACAGGTCCATCAGGAAGTAGTCAGCAAGTAGCATCCTTGAGACCCTGAGGGAAAAGAAGAGGGTGGATCCTGTCATGTGGTCCCTTGAGCAGACTGTCAATGTCATTTTGCAGAATGCCTCATTAGAATTAGAATTCTACAGTGCGGAAACAGGCTCTTTGGCCCAACAGGTTCACACTGCCCCTTCAAACAGTATCCTACCCAGACCCATTATCCTTCCCCTGACTAATGCAGCTAACCTATACAGCTCTGAATACTATGGATAATTTAGCATGGTGAATTCATCTAACCTGCGCATCTTTGGACTATGGGAGGAAACTAGAGCATCTGGAGGAAACCCACACAGACACGGGGGGAGAATGTGCAAACTCCACATGGACAGTTGCCCGAGGCTGGAATCGAACCCAGGTCCATGGCACTGTGTTGCAGCAATGCTAATCACTGAGCCATCTATCTATCAGCATTTGGCCCATATCCTCTGAATCCTTCCTATTCATATGCCCATCCAGATGTCTTTTAAATGTTGCAACTGTACCAGCTTCCATCGCTTCCTCTCACAGCTCATTCCATACATACACCATCTTCCACATGGAACATTTGCTCCTTAGGTCCATTTTAAATCTTCCCCTCTCACCTTAAACCTATGCCTTGAACTAGTCTAGTTTTGGACTCCCCTATCCTAGGGAAAAGACCCTGGCTTTTCTGAATCCTTTCAAGTTTCGCAACACATTTTGGGTGTTTTCAGCCATGGAGGGAACATAAATGCATTTGTATGCACTAGCAAATTGGCACTGACCGTTGACCTACCCCCAGCTTCTGCCAATCCTTGAGACACTGATGCTGCCTGATGAATCTCACTACAATACTCCAAACCCCAGATGCAGCCTAGTACTCACCCCTGATCCTCTTGGTGTTGATCCCTGAGCTCCAGATGTTGCCTGATGAAATCCCTGCAAATCTTACTTTCCGGTGCTGACTCCTGACCCCAGTTGCTGTTTGGTGCTGACCTGTAACCCGCAAAAGCTGACCCCCGACCACCTGGTTGTGACCTGTAGTGCTGCCTAATGAAACTCCTGCAATAATATGACCTCATGGTGCTGACCTCTAACCCTGTGGTGGTGTCTAAAGAAACTCCTGTCACTTTCATGCACGAGGACCCAGAGCCACCCATCCTGTCTGTTAAATTTTTAAAAAACGAATATACAATGCACAACATTTGTTTCTGCTGAATCCCAAACTATTTCAGTTATTGTGTCTACCTGAGTTCTGCTTTGTGTGCGATACTGAGAGGGTAAGATGAGAAAAAGAAATATTCTGTGCTATTCAAGCACAGTGTCATGGGAGCCATGGGAAGGGGACAGGAACTGGTCCTTTCTCAATCAACAATAACGGCAACACCAGCAGAACCTTCAAACAAGCACCTTCCAACAAGCAACAAGATATCTCTTGGCTGGTGGTGGGAAGGGCACTACTTGTGAAATCCTTCATGTAAGCCTAGTTTAGGTCTGTTCCACTGTATGCACCTTCAGAAAGGTTGAGACTGTCACTCATCTCCTTCCAGAATGTGCCTTTGTAAAGGAAGTCTAGACAAGGATGCAGTGGTTTGTGTCAAGGTTCATCCCAAGCAGTTCTGTGATGCGGGACTCTGTACTGTACAGTCTGTTCCCCGGGATGCATACCAAGACAAACATTGACTGCATCTGGAGAACCATCAACTCAGTGAAAGATGCTCTTTGGTCTGCCCGAAACCTGTTGGTCTTTCAGAACAAGGAGTTGACCTCGATCTGCAGACTGGCACATTCCAAGGTCCAGGACTACACGTTAAGGGATGCACTAAAGCTTGGGCAGCTGCCGCCAAGGTGCAATGGAAAAAGATCACTGTCTCAGGTCTACCTGCTGAAAGTGAATGGGTGGGGGGATCTGTTCAGTTATCAGAACTTGATGCCTCAATGCATGTAAATATAGTTTTGTATGTATAAGAGCTGTCTTTGGTTTGTTTGGATAAAGTCAAACTGCAGGTTTCCTTCTTGATATGCTGCTGTATAGAACTGATCTGCGTCTGTGACTATATATATACACACACACACAAAGCTTTTTTAATGAATAAAGTATATTTTTGAAATAAAAAATCCCCAGGGAAGTTGGGGACAAACGTCCAGATCAGCAAGAACAAACCCAGGAGAGACTGAGTAAAGACTAAGGAATTCTCCAATTTTTCCTCCACCCATGCATTTTTGTTTTCCCTGTTTAGTGTTGGGCTGTTTGTGTGTGTGTACAAGAAGACATTTATAAGCTTTAATTTGTTGAGTTTAGTTTAATTGTTTACCTATGGTTAGAATCTGTAAAAGAAAGTGATTATTGTTAAGTAAATGAATCTGGGTTGTGCTTTCTATCAATCTGGGTCTGAAAATCAGGTAATTTGGGGATTTTATGTATCTCTTTTAAAAGCTTTAACTTTTATGATGACTCTGGAGATAGCGGGGCTTGATTTCCAGCAAATGACCAAAGTGAGTTGTGACAAAGAAGTCTTAGCAATGCTATTGGAATGCATCGTATGATAGAAAAAGTCAACACTGTTCTACAAAGGGAAATGCAGATTGACAAGAAGCAGTGATAAATTAGGAACTAGAAGTGAGAGAGGAACTCATAAAAATCTCAAACAAGTGTTAAGACTGTCATTATTTTTATTTTATCAGTTTTGGTTTGGAACTGTGAGCTGATAGCTAAAGGTGACTTATGAACTTTTGAGTAGCAGCTTGTTTTTAAAAAAGAAAGCAAACAAACTGATATTTGTTGAGAAGGCCAGGCCTGAAAGTAAATTGTAGGTTTGTTTCTTGTCCAAAGAATGCTGCTGACATTTCCACACTGGACAGGTGTTATGCTCAAACATGGCAGATGGCAGATATTTGAATGTTAACTGGGGCCTCACAGAGACTCATGGTGCCAATCAGTCTCAAAAAGAAAATATTGAAAAATCAAAGAGAAACTACAGTTTGGACTGATTTTGATCTGTATGTTTTTGTCAAAGGATTGTGGCTGCCAATATTACAGGACAGAGGTTTGCTTGCTCTCCAACTATTCTCCTATTACCAGTTTATTTAAAGTATGAAGAATAGAATCTCAGTTATAAGAATCAAATGATTAGTTATTGGAGCCTACTGGAAGCTATTTACATTGATTGATGTCTTCAGAAACTAAGCGAAGTACAATTTTATGTGCCTATGATTCAACCAATCATGAAAACTGCTTATGTAAACTGGTCAGTTACATCAGCTTTGCTTTTGATTTACCTCTTAACTGTGTCTCTCTGCTTTTTTTGTGAGATGGGTTCAATCTGGAGTCTTCATTTAAATAATATTCAGCTCCTCTACTTGATTCTTGTTTCTGTAGTTACAGACTTCATCCATCATGACCTCACCTCCATTTTTGATAATCTTATTCTCATTCAAACCATTGTTCTCTCTCACCTTAGCCACCCCCCTTGTATGTTCCTCATCTACATTTTCTTAAATTCAAACAAAATGGATTTGAACAGATATGCTATAAACTGGTTTTGCTATTCACCGAAGATTTGTGTACTAAAAGCACGAATGGAGCCTGCTTATGAACGTGACTCACTGTTCCAGGATCATCTTGGAATGCAAAAGTAAACGTGGCTTATTTTTTCAATTACCATGTATCCTTTTAAACCATTCTCTCTCTATCTGCTACCTTTCACTCCAATTAGCCCATTGGGCCAACCTCAATCTAAGATTGACTCCACTCCTGCTTTGGATTTGATTCTTTCTCCAGTTTCTTTGCATCCTCTCCTAGTGTACTCTTTTATCCATTCACACAACATCTGGCTCTCTCAATCCTATTCTCGTATTAAATGATTGATCACCACTATTCCAATTTTCATTCACTGTGATTGGTCCAGTCTTGAAATATAAGCCCCCTTTAGGAATGCCATGTGCCACAAGTAAGGGAATCAGTATTTATCTATGGGCTGTTTGGTCTCTGTGCAGTGCATTTCAAATGGTTGGATGGCCATATAGCTTTAAGGGACGTTAGAAACCTCCTGACTTCCCTTTCTGGCTCCCAGTCGAGCTGCTATTGTTAAAGGTTCTCCCTCTCCTTAGGTTCTGTTTCTCAGTCTTTCAAAGCTGCTGTCATAATTCCTCTCCTTAATCAAACAATCCTCAACCATTCAAACATTGTAAAGTACTTTCTTAGGTCAAAACTCTTTATTCTGAGTTCTTGCTTGTGCTATAGCCTCCCAAAATTGTGTCTGATTTCCAAATCTCATTCATTTGAATCCCTTAAATCAGTTTCTTTCCCTGTCATATTACTAAAACAGTTCTTAATCAAAGTCCCAACTGACATCCAATACACCTCTGATGAAGGTGTCTATCATCTTCTCTTGACCTGTCTATAGTCTCAAACATAGTTGATCAAAGCAGCCTTCTCGACTACAAAAACAGAAATTGTTGGAAAAGCTCAGCAGGTCTGGCAGCATCTGTGGACAGAAATCTGAGTTAAATGTTTTGAGGAAGAGTCACTCAACTTGAAAAGTTAACTCCGATTTCTCTGAACAGATGCTGCCAGACCTGCTGAGTTTTTCCAGCAATTTTTGCTTTTGTTTTTGATTTCCAGCATCCACAGTTCTATCAGCCATCTCTAGTATTTGTCCACTGTCATGCAGCTCGATGGGAGTGGACTCGTCTGATATCATCTTATCCATCTAATTATGGCCAGAGAATCACTTACAACAGCTTAATTTCCTACTCCTGTAAATTTATCACTGATGCCCCATGGATCGACTCTTGCACCCCCTTCTATATCTTATCTGCGTTCCACCCTTCAATGACACCAGTTTCCAAATATAAGTTGATGGCACCTGGTTCTACCTCGCCACCACTTCTCTAGATTCCTCCATTTCCTCTGAACTGTAACTCTACTTGTCTAACAGGTATTACTGAATGACTAGAAATTGCCTATGATTAAATATTGGGAAGACCAAAGTTATTGCCTTTATCCCTGCTACAAATCTTAATGGATAACTATTTTTCCAAGTGTTGCTTTGCCTCTGTACAGCTCATTAAAAATTACAACGTGGTTGCACAACTTAATGCTTCCTCATAAGTCAGAATCAGTCAGAGGCAAAACTTGCTTTTCTGAAGAAGGGTCACCGAATCCGAAATGTTAATTCTGCTTTGTCTCCAAAGACGCCACCAGACCTGAGTTTAAGCAATTTCTGCTTATGTTTCTTTCTTTCTGAATGATAAGCAAGAAGAAAACAATCCTTCAACTTAAATAACATCGAAACGATCTTAAAACAATTTGACCATGCCTTCAAACCTGCTTTGATACTAACACCACATGTAGGCTCGAATGTACATTAACCCCTATCCACTGCAGTAATTTCCATGCTGCTAACAGAGCTCATCTTTTATTTCAGTGTTCGATGGCTCTGTAGGCGACTGTGCTGGCTGCCTCGATGTCGCCGAGCTGTTCTCTTGCCTGTTTGTTGTGGTAAGATGGCGGCGGTATCGGGGAGCAGAGGATTGGATATTAGCCTCGCAGCCTTACAAAGGCAGGATCCGTATATTTTTCGGATTGTGGACGTGGCTAGTCAGGTAGCGCTATACACCTTCAGTCAGAGAGACAATGAATGGGTGAGTTTGATCTGTATGGAGACTTTCTGTAACGTCCTCCAGTGAAATTGCTACTGTTGCTGCAGGAAGACAAAACGATGAGTGACTGGTGCTGAATTTGGCGTTACTGTATTTCGAAAACCATTGATGAACTTTGTACATCAATCTGTGCGTTGTGCTTTCCTGTTCAACTTAATAGCGCACGTTCAGGTTGCGCTTGAAAAGATACGTATTGAGAGATGTGAGATCTTTGTAGGTGATTCTCTGATTTTCTAACGGCTCAAAATGAAATGAATATAAAAATGTTGAGTGATGCGATAACATTGGGCTAAAAATCATTGTGTGTAAACGACTCCCGAAATATTCAATGCAGCTGGAACTGGTGCCTGGAATGTTAAAGGGTTTTTTTTTAAAAAAAGTTATGTAAGAAAATGGATGTTAAAACATTGGCCAATTTGAGAATTTAGGACTAAAGATTTCAAATATCATTGATCTCGTACGTTTGCCCTTTTGTTCAATTTTTGTTTTGACTACTTCCAGAATTGTTTTACTCATTAGATGGAACTTAACCGGCGTGCAGTAATATAACGTGCAATTTATAGCGCAGTTTAGTAAAATATTACGTTGTCTGTGACTTCCAACTTCTAAAAATTGAACAGTTCATTTGTGATTGGAATAACATTTATGTTATTCTTTGAAAGAGCAGGGACACACGTACAAATGTTAGAGTGTAGTATTTTGATAAATCTCCAAATGCTGACATGGATGCAATTCTCCATTAATATAGTGATTGAAACTTGCCTTTACAGTTAAAAAAACAATCTTTTCAAGAAAGAATGCAAGCTTCTCTTTCAATAACTTGCCACATAATTGCCCTTCCCCCAACGGTATTCAGGATCAGTATTCACCTATCGAAACAATTCTGTCATTGCCAAGTGTCACTTTATTTTTATTATCACTCATGGGATATGGGTTGTACTGTTTGGACCAGTTTTTATTGCCCTTCCATACTTGCCCTTGACAAGGTGGTTGTGAGCTGTGTTCTTGAACTACTGCTATGCATTTGGTGTAGGTATATCCACAATGCCATTGGGCAGGAAGTTCCAGAATTTTGACCCAGCAATACTGAAGGAATTCCAAGTCAGAATAGTAAGTGGTTGAAGAGAAACTTGCTGGTGGCAATGTTCCCATGTATCTGCTGCCCTTCTCTATCTTGATGGTAGTGCTTGTGGGTTTGGAGAATACTGTCTAAGGAGGTTTGATGGATTAGTGCAGTGCATCTTGCAGGTGGTACACAGCACTGCTACTTAGTGTATACAAAGGAACCTCAATTATCTGAATGAGATGGGCAGGTGCTATTTCGTTCAGATGATTAGATAATCAATTTTAGGTTAAACAGGGTAAGCCACAGTGACCTAACGCTTTACTGTACCAGAGAATTTGTTTAAATTAATAATTGTAATGAGTCTGCCATTTAAACAAACTAATCTTTGCAGTCTACAAATTACAGGTTAAAATGAGAAGAGCTAAACCCTTGCATGAAACCCAGAATTAAACAAGGTCCCAAACAACATCGGTGATCGCAAGACCATTTACAGTATCAGTTTCCAGGAATTCAGTCTCGAGATAGAAAAACGGAAGCCCCGCCTTGCGCACGTGTTTATGTTCATTGCCTATGTTTTTTTAAAACGAATGGCCCAGTAAAGTGTCAGGAATACTGTAGAGTCATAGAGATATACAGCATGGAAACAAACCATTTGGTCTAACACGTCCATGCCAACCAGACATCCCAACCCAATCTAGTCCCACCTGTCAGCACCCGGCCCATATCCCTCCAAACCATTCTTATTCATATACCCATCCAAATGCCTCTTAAATGATGCAATTGTACCAGCCTCCATTACTCCCTCAGCCAACTCATTCCATACACGTACCACCCTCTGTGTGACAAGGTTGCCCCGTAGGTCTCTTTTGTATCTTTCTCCTCTCACCCCAAACCTATGCCCTCTAGTTCTGGACTCCCCGACGCCAGGGAAAAGACTTTGCCTAATTACCCTATCCGTGCCCCTCATAATTTTATTAACCTCTGTAAGATCGCCCCTCAACCTCTGACGCTCCAGGGAAAACAGCCCCAGCCTGTTCAGCCCCTCCCTATAGCTCAAATCCTCCAACCCTGCAACATTCTTGCAAATCTTTTCTGAATCCTTTCAAGTTTCACAACATCTTTCCAATAGGAAGGAGACCAGAATTGTACTCAATATTCCAACAGTGGCCTGACCAATGAACTGTACAGCAGCAACATGACCTCTCAACTCCTGTCTTCCATACTCTAACCAATAAAGGAAAGCATACCAAACACCTTCTTCACTATCCTATCTACCTGCGACTCCACTTTCAAGGAGCTATGAACCTGCACTCCAAGGTCTCTTTGTTCAGCACACTCCCTAGGACCTTACTATTAAGTGTATAAGTCCTGCTAAGATTTGCTTTCCCAAAATGCAGCATCTCGCATTTATCTGAATTAAACTTCATCTGCCACTTCTCAGCCCATTGGCCCATTTGGTCAAGATCCTGTTGTAATCTGAGGTAACTCTCTTCGCTGGCAACTACACCCCCAATTTTGGTGTCATTGGCAAACTTACTAACTGTACCTCTTGTGCTCGCATCCAAATCATTTATGTAAATGACAAAAAGTAGAGGATCCAGCACCAATCCTTGTCGCACTCCACTGGTCACAGGCCTCCAGTCTGAAAAACAACCCTCCACCACCACCCTCTGTCTTCTAACTTTGAGCCAGTTCTGTATCCAAATAGCTAGTTTTCCCTGTATTCTGTGAGTTCTAACCTTCATCACATCTACCGCTCTGCCCTCATCAATCTTCTTTGTTACTTCCTCAAAAAACTCAATCAAATATGTGAGACATGATTTCCCACGCACAAAGCCATGTTGATCATCCCTAATCAGTCTTTGCCTTTCCAAATACATGTACATCCTGTCCCTCAGGATTCCCTCCAACAACTTGCCCACCCCCAACGTCAGGCTCACTGCTCGATAGTTCTCTGGCTTTTTTTTGTCATCGTATTCCTGTGAGTGTGGCGTTGATGATTCGGTGTGTTTTTTCTATTTGTGTTTTTGATGATTACAAAGGTGTCATCGACGTATCTGATCCAGAGTTTGGGTTGGATTTGTGGTAGGGCTGTATGTTCTAACCTTTGCATAACTGCCTCTGCTATGAGTCCCGAGATTGGTGATCCCATGGGTGTTCCGTTGATTTGTTCGTATATCTGATTGTTGAATGTAAAGTGTGTGGTGAGGCAGAGGTCTAGTAGTTTAAGTATGCCATCCTTGTTGATAGGTTCGGCCTCCTGTGTTCTGTTATGTATGTCCAGTAGGTTGGCTATTGTTTCTCTGGCTAGGGTTTTGTCAATTGATGTGAACAGTGCCGTCACGTCGAATGATACCATGGTTTCTTCTTTGTCTATGTGTGTATTCCTGATGACGTCCAAGAATTCCTGTGTTGATTGTATGGAGTGTTTGGATCCGCTGACTAGGTGTTTCAGTTTTTGTTGTGGTTCTTTGGCCAGTTTGTATGCTGGTGTCCCTGGTAGTGATACTATGGGTCTGAGTGGGATGTCTGGTTTGTGTACTTTGGGTAGTCCGTAGAATCTGGGGGTGTTGTTGCTTTCAGGTTTCATTCTTTGCTGGTCCGCTTTGGTTATCTGTCCGTTTTTTTGTAGATTCCTTAGTGTGTTGATTATTCTATTGGTGAGTTGTGGTGTGGGGTCGGAATCCTTCATTTGGTAGGTGTTGGTGTCTGCGAGTAGTTGTTGTGCTTTATTGATGTAGTCTGATTTATCTAAGATTTATCTAAGTTCTCTGGCTTGTCCTTACCACCCTTCTTAAAGAGTGACATCACGTTAGCCAACCTCCAGTCTTCCGGCACCTCACCTATGACTATCAATGATACAAATATCTCAGCAAGAGGCCCAGCATTCACTTCTCTAGCTTCCCACAGAGTACTAGGGTACACATAACCAGGTCCTGGGGATTTATCCACCTTTACCTGTTTCAAGACATCCAGCACTTCCTTCACTGTAATCTGGACGTTTTGCAAGATGTCACCATCTATTTCCTTACAATCTAACCTTCCATATCCTTTTCCACAGTAAATCCTGATACAAAATACTCATTTAGTGTCTTCCCCCATTTTCAGGGGCTTCCCACAAAGGCCGCCTTGCTGATCTTTGAGGGGCCCTGTTCTCTCCCTAGTTACCCTTTTGTCCTTAATGTATTTGTAAAAACCCTTTGGATTTTCCTTAATTCTATTTGCCAAAGCTATCTCATGTCCCCTTTTTGCCCTCATGATTTTCCTCTTAAGTATACTCCTACTTCCTTCATACTCTTCTAAGGATTCACTCGATCTATCCTGTCTATACATTACATATGCTTCCTTCTTTTTCTTAACCAAACCCTCAATTTCTTTAGTCATCCAGCATTCTCTGTACCTACCAGCCTTTCCTTTCACCCTAACAGGAAGATCCTTTTTCTGGACACTCATTATCTCATTTCTGAAGGCTTCCCATTTTCCAGCCATCCCTTTACCTGCGAATATCTGCCTCCAATCAGCTTTCGAAAGTACTTGCTTAATACCATCAAAATTGGCCTTTCTCTAATTTAGAACTTCAACTTTTAGATCTGGTCTATCCTTTTCCATCATTACTTTAAATCTAACAGAATTATGGTCGCTGGCCCCAAAGTGCTCTCCACTGACTCAGTGTTCAGTCACCTTCCCTGCCTTATTTTCCAAGAGCAGGTCAAGTTTTGCACCTTCTCTAGTAGGTACATCCACATACTGAAACAGAAAATTGTCTTGTATGCACTTAAACATTTACTTTTGCAATGGGCTGTGTAACAACCCTTAACTGAAAAAACATCCAGTCATTGATGCTTGAGCTGCTTGCGTTTAGTTTTGCTCGCATTTTCTCATCTTCAGTACAGGTAAATCGAAAACACTTACCTCATTGATGTAATGTTTTTACAGGGCCTTGAAATCATCTTCAGATAATTGATATTTGGATAATTGAGGCTCTTCTTTATAGTGGAGGGCATGAATGTTTATAGATCTGGTGCCAATCAAGTGGCTCCTTTTTTCTGGATGGTGAGAAGATCTTGAGTTGTTTGTGCTGCGCTCATCCAAACAAGTGAGAAATATTCTATTGCACTCCTGACTTTTGCCGTGTTGATAGTGGTCACACTTTGTGGAGAGTGGAGTTGAGTTACTAGTTGCAGGATTCCTCGCCTCTGACCTGTTGTTGTAGCCGCAGTATTTATATGGATAGACCAGTTCAATTTCTGGTTAATGGTAACCCCAAGATATTGATAGTGGGAGATTCAATGATGGTAATGCCATTGAATGTCAGTTGTAACCATGGGATGTTTGCTTTTGCTCATTTTAAGTCAATCAGGGTTTTTAAAACAATGGGCTGAAATTCTGATAGTTAATTGTGTTCTGACAGCATGTGCAACTGATAGAACTAAATGTCTAAAACCAAACGTAATCATATTATTTACTGTGTTGATGTGTAGGCTAGAGTACAATTTTGATTTTTTATTTTCAGCCTATATTTATGCTGGGGTGTGATTGCCACTCTGCACAGTTTTAATTCCTTTAGATGTGTGATTTATACATAAAGTCAAACAGTAATACAAAACAAATCTAGCATGCAAATCAGCATCTGTACTGCATCATTTTAAATTGATGGTGTTAAACCTCCCTGGAGTGCCAGCTTTGGGAGTTGGAAAATTTCTCAGACCAGCTATTAATTGTTGAGAAGTTTAAGGCAATTTTATACTGAAAAGCCATTCTTATCCAATTTACTGTAGCATTTCTATGTCAGCTCCTTGTAGTCAAAAAGTCAAAAATCTTTCATTCCATCCTTTGAATCTAACCAGTTCCCTATTGAGTCCATCAACCATTGATATTGTAGTTTCTTGAAGGAAATAATTTTAAATCGCATTTATTCATGGTAGTTTAAAGCTTGTGACCAATTCAGACACAATTTATTGGTGCCAACATTGAAAGAACAGGTTTTGTATTTGTGTAGCGATGAGATGTTGCAAAGTGCTTCACAATCATGTAGTCAAGCCCATCAGTCCATTTGCACAAAGCATAATTTAGATATATGAAATAGATTACCATGTTGATATGCATTAAAGTAACTACTAGCTTGTCCCACAGTCATGAAAGTACAGAGTAGTATTAGTAATACAATAGTGTTTTATTTGTTTGGAGATTTAACTATACAATGAGTTAGAGCTGTCAAAATGTATTATATGCTCCTCAATTATTAAATCACACGACTAAGAAATTAATAACCTATTTAATTGGCAGCTTATTCAGTTTTTCTGTTCTCGTGCTAATTTGACAACTGAAGATGTCCGAAAGAAGATTTTAATGATAGCGATACATAACTTACCTCTAAATAATATCTTTTTAAAATATAGAAAATCACTCTAGCTGTTTTCCTGAGGTGTGGTAAAAAATGTAATTAAATAAACTAATGCTATGCTAAAGAGGTATCAGGGTGAACGAAAGATGGGGAGCTTAAGGAAATTCATTAGTGGGATTTCTGGACAACTAAGTGCAGCCATTATCTAATTTAATTTATTTTTTCATGGGATTTGGCTGGAATGGCTGAAATGAAGGCTGGAAGCTGCAGAGAGGCTGGAATCAAAGAACAAAAAATATATTTATGATTTAAGATGTTGACAAGGTTAGAAACAGCAAGATGGTTCAAGAGATTTGAAGACAAGGATTAGAAGTTTAAATTTGATATGTTGGTGTATTGGGAAGCCAGACAGATTGGTAAATGTGAAGTTGATAGCTAATTAGGATTTGATGTGGAATGGGATGGCAGAAGGATGATGATGATGATAGATAAATAAATAAACAAACAAAGAAATTAATAATAAAGTAATAGGAGGAGGATGGCAAGTCTTTAAAAAAATGTTTTTAATCCTATCCAGAAGCCAAATGGTAGCTGCAATACCACATGGATGAAGTTTGAGCAAAGAGAGAGAAGAAAGAGAGACAAAAAGAGAGAACTTGAACTTGAAATTGCAACTTAGTCAGCAAAGTTGAGTTAACAGCAGGATGGAGATTAAAAGAGAAGGTAGTGATGTATAAAAATATGTCAAAACTCTGCCATGTTTTGATGAGAAAGATGTTGAAGCCTTCTTTATTTCATTTGAAAAATTGGCTCGACAGATGGAGTAGCCTGAGGATTTGTAGGTAATGCTAGTTCAGACTAAACTGGTAGGCAGAGCTAGTGAGGTATTTGCAGCACTGTCAGATGAGGGGTCAAGAGATAATGAAGTGGTTAAACAGGCTATTTTAAGTGCTTCTGAATTGCTACCAGAAGCATACAGACAGCAGTTCTGAAACATAAAGAAGGATTCAGGTCACACTTAAGTTGAGTTCGAAAAAGTTAAACATAGTCATTTTGAAAACTCACCTCCAGAGGTGGTAAGAATTCACGTGGAGTAACAGAAAGTACAGCAAGTGAGAAGGGCAGCAGAATTAGCAGATGATTACATGTTGGTGCATTAGACAAGCTTCCAGCCAGAATTTTGTCCTGTGAGTGATAGAAGTTGGGAGAGGGGGAGCACTGGTAAGAATTTACCACAGGATAAAAAAGAATTCCAAGAGGGTGGAAAGAGGTAAAGGGCCTCGGGTGTTTCCACTGTGGTAAAGTGGGACACGTAAAGTCACATTGCTGGTCATTTTAAGAATGGCATTGTGGCAGAAGATGTGGTTTTTAAAAAAAAGCTAAGCCAGTGGCATTAGAGAAGGTAGGAAAGGAAACCCCAAGAAGAGCCAAGGAGCTGCAAGAGAGTGCACAGCCTGGGCAGGGACTGGGTATGGAGTTAGTACCTGATCTCTACAAAGAATTCAACTCTGAGTAAAGTTTTCTCAGAAGAATAGGGGGAGAAGGGCAAGAAGTTAGAATTCTGAGAGCTACAATATCTAACTAGTCACTGATAGTAAGAGCTGGACGATGTTGTGGTTCTGCTTGCCGAGCTGGAAGTTTTTGCTGCAAACGTTTCGTTCCCTGGCTAGGGAACATCATCAGTGCGGTGGGAGCCTCGTGTGAAGCGCTGCTTTGATGTTTCTTCCGGTATTTATATTGGTTTGTTCTTGCCGCTTCCGGGTGTCAGTTTCAGCTGCAGTGATTTGTATCTGGGGTCCAGGTCGATGTGTCTGTTGATGGATGTTCTTGCCGTTTCCGGGTGTCAGTTTCAGCTGTAGTGGTTTGTATATGGGGTCCAGGTCGATGTGTCTGTTGATGGATGTTCTTGCCGTTTCCGGGTGTCAGTTTCAGCTGTAGTGGTTTGTATATGGGGTCCAGGTCAATGTGTCTATTGATGGAGTTTGGGGATGAATGCCATGCTTCTAGGAATTCTCTGGCTGTTCTCTGTCTGGCTTGTCCTATGATAGTGGTGTTTTCCCAGTCAAATTCATGTTGCTGGTTGTCTGAGTGTATGGCTACTAGAGATAGCTGGTCGTGTCGTTTTGTGGCTAGCTGATGTTCGTGGATGCGGATTGTTAGCTGTCTTCCTGTTTGTCCTATATAGTGTTTTGTGCAGTCCTTGCATGGTATTTTGTAAACTACGTTAGTTTGGCTCATGCTGGGTATTGGGTCCTTTGTTCTAGTGAGTTGTTGTCTGAGCGTGGATGTTGGCTTGTGTGCTGTTATGAGTCCTAACAGCCTGTTATGAGGCAAGAACATCCATCAACAGACACATCGACCTGGACCCCAGATACAAATCACTGCAGCTGAAACTGACACCCGGAAGCGGCAAGAACAAACCAATATAAATACCGGAAGAAACATCAAAGCAGCGCTTCACACGAGGCTCCCACCGCACTGATGATGTTCCCTAGCCAGGGAACGAAACGTTTGCAGCAAAAACTTCCAGCTCGGCGAGCAGAACCACAACAATGGATACCCGAGCTACAAATCTTCAATCAGATTTTAGAGCTGGACGAGTTTGCACTATTTCTGATCTGTTACCTGAGAGTGTGGTAATTTGTGGGGTAGATGGACAGAAATGTAGCATTTCTGTATGTAAGATCAGGTTGGAGTGCTAACTCAAGACTGGGGAAGTTACAGTAAGAATGATTGAGAGTGTCAGTTCCAGGAATACAGTTTGTTGTTAAGAATGGTCTGGCAGGATCCAAGGTGGGAGTGACATCCCTTGTTGTGAAGAAGCCCAAGGAAGACCAAGAAACTGAGGAATTAAAACAGAAATGTCCTGCTATTTTCTCAGACTGTGTAATAACCAGATCCCACTATCACAAGTCCCAGCACGAAGCAAAAGCTAAAAAGAAAGATGGAGTTAAGGTTCAGTTAATGATCACCCTGTTTGATGTAATGATGCAGGAAAAACCTGAACAGGTAGAGGGTCAGACAGAAGTGTTTAGTCCTGAAAGGCTAAGAGACAAGACGGTACCAGATATATTTCTGAGGGTTATTATCTGAAAGATTAGAATTCTAAGATGGAAATGGAGACCAGGGCAGATTAGTGCAGAGGAGGAATGGGCTGCAGTGCACCATATTGTGTTGCCAGTAGAATAGAAACAGGAGGTGTTACAGGTTGCATATGAACTACCTGTAGGAGGTCACCTAGGGGTACAAAAGACTCGCCCAAGGTGCAAAAACATGTTTATTGGCCTGGAATGAACAAGGATGTGGTTAACTTTTGTCATATATATCATACATGCCAACTCCGGCGAATAAAACCAGTATCTTTGTTGCCAATTCCCACATTTTGAAGAACCTTTTACGTGGGTTATAAGTGATTATGTAGGTCCCCTCCCAAGAACTGAAAGTGGGAACCAGTATTTGTTAACCATAATGGATGTGTTTACCATATTTCTGGAGGTAATTCCATTACGGGTTATCAAGGCGTAGAAGGTGGTAGAGGAGTTAGTAGCTGTTTTCACACCATGTGGGCTACCCAGAGAGACTCAGTCAGACCAAGATTCAAATTTTACTGCTAGACTGTTTAAGGGGGTTATGGATACAACACTTTTAAATCCAGTGCATATCATCCTGAATCCCAGGGAGCTTAAGAAAGTTGTCATCAGACCTTGAAGACCATGTTAAGAGCATACTGTCAGGATTACCAAATGACTGGGATGAAGGTATCCCATTCGTTTTGTTTGCCATGGGAGATGCCCCAGACAAATTTACTCAGTTCACTCCCTTCGAGTTAATATTCAGGCATGAAGAGAGAGACCCTTTGAAATTAATTAAAAAGAAATTGTCAGGACCAAAGTCTGAGATCTCACACTTAGATAATGTATCGGAGGTGATGGAGAGATAGTTCTTTTCCTCTTGAATTTTAACAGATTACAGCACATGTAAAAATCTTTCCTGTGTGGCTGGTTTAAATTAGCAGAGGGGTTTACCCCATGTCGTAACAATGACCCCTAGAAATTATATTTCTAACCTAGGTGAAAGGACTCAGACTATCCATTCTATCCATGCCTTTCATAAATTTGTAAACTACTAACAGGCAACCTCTGATGTTCAAGTGAAAACGAGCTGAATTTGTCCAATCTGTCCTTCTAGCTAATACTCTCCCAATCAAGCAACATCCTGGTAGTCTTTTCTGTACCCTCGCCAGGTCTCTACCTCCTCTGGTAGTGTTGGCGACCAGAACTGAACAAAATATTGCAAATGTGGCCTAACTAAAGTTCTATACCACAGCAATATGACTTGTCAATTTTTATATTCTGTGCCCTGACCGATGAAGGCAAGCGTGTCATATACCTTCTTGATCATCTTATCCACTTTTGTTACTATTTTCAGGGAACTGTATGCCTAAATCCCTTTGTTCTTTTTATCTTTTTTATTTTTTTTAACTTTTTTTATGCAGCTCCCCGACTGAACAGAACGTCTGACACTCCTGATCTTTCTCTTTTGTTTTCATATTACCCTCCCACTACCGCCTAACTGCGGTCGTGCTTATTTTTCCCCCGCACCTCCCTCTGTTCATGTCTGTGGGTTCTGCCATTTACTGTATAATCAGGGACAATTAAAGTAATTGAGATATTAAAGGTGGTGATGGCAAGTAGAACTAGTGTCATTGGCCTTAAATTGTAATGTCTGCATGTAATCTCGCCAAACAGCATATGAATAATGAAGAGAAAACTATCATAAATGGAATTTTGTTGGCGTTTGGAAGTGATATATCAGCATTGGCATGGAAACTATAGCTATAGATGCATTGTTTATGATCAGCTAATTAATAGAGCAAAGTGAGTGAACTAGAATTAAAAAATGGAGTTGGAAGAATGTGAGATAATGAATAAAACCTGAGTGTATTACTAAGTCTGGAAGTACTGGAGGGTACCATTTATGTCAGCTGCCATTTGGACAAGTTGACTAGTTGGTGACCAGAAAGTTGGTAAGAATAGGTTCTGTTGCATTAGATATGGGTCTCAATGAGACTACCTTGGATGGGACAAAGAGAATTGAGTTTAAATTGAGCAACAGGTGACCAGGCCTCCTATAGGAATAGTGGGATAAGGGTTGGGTAAATGTTAAAGGAGAAGAAAAAGAAGCAGTTAAAATAAAAAAAAAGTTGTTTGGTGTCTGCAGTGATTAAGTTTAAGTGTGGCCATGGTTGACAGTGGTACCAATAACATAGGTAAAAAGAGGAATAATGGTAGAGGAGGGGAAAGTGTATGCTAGCTAATCAATTTTATATTTAGAGGGGTGGCATGGTGGCTCAGTGGTTCACACTGTTGCCTCTCAGCACCAGGGCCCCAGGTTCAATTCCAGCCTCGGGCAACTGTCTGTGTGGAGGTTGCACATTCTCCCCATGTCTGTGTGGGTTTTCTCCAGGTGCTCCGGTTTCCTCCCACAGTTCAAAGATATGCAGGTTAGGTGAATTGGCCATGCTAAATTACCTGTGGTGTTAGGTGCATTAGCCAGAGGGAAATGTGTCTGGGTGGGTTACTCTTCGGAGGGTCAGCGTGGACTTGCTGGGACGTAGGGCCTGTTTCCACACTGTAGGAAATCTAATCAAGACCCAGTAGGAAGACTTCATGAGCCAGGAAGGAGACTAGTAAACAGTTAATATCTCTACTAAGGAGAGAAATAGGAGCATAAAGCAGATTACTCTATGACTGCAGATGTGCACTGTGGGTGGCACGGTGGCTCAGTGGTTAGCATTGCTACCTCATACAGCCAGAGACTCTGGTTCCGTTCCAGCCTCTGGTGACTGTCTGTGTGGAGTTTGCACATTCTCATAGTGCCTGTGTGGGTTTTCTCTGGGTGCTCTGGTTTCCTTCCACAGTCCAAAGATGCGCAGGATAGGTGAATTGGCCATGCTAAATTGCTCACTGTGTTCAGGAATGTGTAGGTTTGATGCATTAGTCGGGGGTAAATATGCGGTAGGAGAAAGTGAGGACTGCAGATGCCAGAGATCAGACTCTAGAATATGGTGCTGGAAAAGCACCGCAGGTCAGGCAGCATCCAGGGTGCAGGAGAATTGACATTTGGGGCAAAAGCCCTTCCTCAGGATCAGGAAAGGATAAATGTAGAATCATAGAGTAGGGGAATAGGTCTGAGTGGCTTACTCTTTGGAGGTTTGGTGTGGACTTGTTGGGCCAAAGGGCCTGTTTCCCCACTGTAGGGATTCAATGAAATAGTTTGTGACTAGTTAGGGAAAGGTGAAACTGCGGATTAGATGAGCTGTACTTTGGTCCTAAAGTTATTGTTCTCCTGAAACAGTTTGTACTGCAGAGTGTCTGCTGGGAAATTGGAACAAGGATGTAGCAAAAAGAAAAACAAGGTGCATAATTGGTTGGAGAAATAAATTGCACTGTAAAAATATTAAGGTATTGCATGGGGTCAGGCCAAGAGGAAATGCAATAAAATCTAATTCAGGTTTACATGATCACCATGAGTAGGCCATTTGGCTCCTTGACTCTCCTTGTATGAAAATTCATAGTATAATGAAGGTGGTTATGAGCTACAAGTGGAGGTTGTTTTGATGACAATAGTGACCTGGCTGAAAAAGAGGAAGGACTGCATACTAATTATGCCTTGGTTACTTGGTACACAGGAAGGATGGGGAAAGACAAAAATGGAGTTGGTCACTGTGTTTACTTTGAACGAAACAACGGTGTTATAGAAAGATATTCTAAAAGAATCAAATACAGAATTTATTTAGAGATAAGAAACAATAAAGTTGTCAATACATTCACTGTTGCGTTCAAGAGGTCACTAATTAGATGCAAAGATAGTGAAGCAAGTTTTCTGAGCTGTTAGAGGTGCAGGAATAATAGAGTGGTAACAGCAGTGCACTTCAATTATCCTAATATAAATGTTATTTACTGAATAACTCAGTCACATGAATTGGCCTTTTCTACCACTGTCAGAGTTCCAAGTTGTTGGTGACAAAATTGCAAGCTTCCACTGTGTGCATCAAGCACAATAGTTTAGTTTAGAGATTTGCCTCAAAGGCAGCTTTTTGGACATTTGCACTTGTTTTCAGAGATGTCCAGCATTTAGACGTTGGATTTCTGTACATATATGTTGGCTAAATCTATTTTTCTTCATCTAACAGTGGCATTTCTCATAAATTCAGACTGTCAGAAAATGCTGTTGAAGTTGTATTAAAAACCTGTGTAATTTCAATTACATAGTTGGTTCCCTCTTCAAACATTGGTTTTACAGTGAAAATAATGGTTGTCTTACTTGACTTATTTAGTCATCGAGGCAAAGATATACAGCATGAAAACAAACCCTTCAGCCCAACCTTTCTATGTCGAGCAGATATCCGCGCTAAATCGTGGCCCACTGCCAGCATTTGGCCCATATCCCTCTAAACCCATTCTATTCATACGCACGTCCAGATGCCTTTTAAATGTAATTGTACCAGCCTTCACTTCTTCCTCTGGCAGCTCATTCTACATATGCACCATCCTCTGCGTGAAAATATTGCCTCTTAAAATTTTTCCCCTTTTACCTTAAACCTATGTCCATTAGTTTTGGGGTCCCCCACCCCAGGGAAAAAACCTTGTCTACATACCATACCCATGCCCCTCATGATTTTATAAACCTCCATAAGGTCACCCCTCAGCCTCTGACGCTCTAGGGAAAATAGCCCCAGCGTAATCAGCCTCTTCCCATAGTTTAAACCCTCCAACCCTTTGAGGAATAAAAATTATTCATGCAGTTCCTAGAACCAAACAGCTGTTTTGAAAGTGAACGATACTTTTGTTTAAATCGCTAAATTTGTTTTTAGGATTTGGACGTTCCTTATTGAACCTAAAAGGGTGAAGTGCTACTTTCTGGAAGTGCTGCAAGACCACTGTGCTGTTAAGAAGAGTGTTCCAGGATTTTGACTTGTGATATTGCCATGGATTAGATTGCAGGGAACTACCCTTTTTATGGCGCTTATCTGTATTTGTTTTCACAGAAACAAGCACAGTCAGCTTGGAAGTCTGTGCAAAGACAATTATGTATATGCCAGAAGTCATGTCAAGGAACATAAAGATCCTTTAAGACTGGTGATGTTCCTGTTCTGGGTCATTAAGTAGGATTTAATAGTGTAGCCTGTACACTTAATATAAAAGTTTGATTGAATGAGGAAGGAAAAGTGTCAGATCTGCCTGCATAGGTCAGTCAGAGATCAGTAGTGGATTCCTTACAGAGAGAGACAATACTCTGGAAGTCAACTTGCCAAACTGGGAAACTGAGAAGTGTAAAAATGATTTCTTAAGAGCTGTGGCACATCTTAATTGGTTCATGAAGAACTGAGAGAACCCTCAAGATTTCTAATGTATAGAAAGCTGTTGGATCAAATTCAGAACAAATAAAAGGTCTGTTTGGACTTCTGAGCTCAAACGTTGGTGGATTTCCTGCCAATGCACCTGTACAGGAAGTTAGTGCTGTTTACGTTATTTCTGCACTAACACTGCATTGGAGCCAAAAGTAATTTGCCTGTTGTTGCTATCTTTTCATTGCTGCCCCATTTTCTGTCCACATTCCATGCTGTTCACAGCTTTCCTCTTGCTGCCCCACATGGTGCTTCATTCATTTTTCTTCATTGCATTTCTCACTACCCTGCTTCTCCATCCTCCCTGGTGATTTGTTTGCTGGCCTTGCTTTATACAAAATATACACCAGTTCCTGCACCTAATCACAGTAATTCCCACACTTTAAACAATACACCTATATATTTTAAAAAGTTGAGAATATGGTGGGTATGGCTATTGCAGTGTTAGCAGTGCAATATTTGAGAGTGATCATTTGCAAAACTTATGTTAAAAGACAGTGATATCACAGTCACTGCAACTGCATATGGGATGAGTGCATCTCCTGCAGTTGTGTTAAATAATATGGGTTTACAAAATACGCTTTTAAGTTAATGGTAGATGCTTTGTTTCATTCATATCTGTATAAAGTTTCATGTAAAATATGGAATGATTTATTTTCGTATAATTCAGAGTTTGAATTTTGTTATAAAACTTAATGATCACTAATATTTATAGCATTGTACATCTTTTCTTTCAAATTCATGTCATTCTTCACTTAATTAGCCACAGATGGTCCATTCTTCTTGTGTCTTTTTCAGTGGAAAATGGTTTTAAGAGCTATCAAAGGTCTCCTTAAATGTCTACCACTGTGTTTTTTTATGTTTTTAAGTTATGTAGCTTAGTTTCCCAGTCCACTTTAGCTTGCACTGTCTTTATACTGTTTATATTGCTTTTAAGAATCCAGTGAGGGACTCTAGTTTCCAAATTTCAAATTAAAGTTCTATTATATGTAAACATTTATAGGTAATAATCCTTCACTTATTAATCTTGTTTAATTTTTAATCTGGTGTTTGCAATTTTTGAGAAGATTTTTAGCTCAGGTTGAGGTTCAGATTGTGAGTTTGCTTGCTGAGCTGGAGGTTTGTTTTCAGAAGTTTCATCACCATGCTAGGTAACATCATCAGTGAGCATCCAGTGAAGCTTTGGTGTTCTGTCCTGCTTTCTATTTATGGGGCTTGGTCTGTTAAGGTGGGTGATATCATTTCCGGTTCTTTTTCTCAGCGATTGGTAAATGGGGTCCAAATGGACTCCACCAAGAAACACATCGATTTGGACCCCATTTACCAACCTCTGAGGAAAAAGAACCGGAAATGATATCACCCACCATAACAGACCAAGACACCCATAGCAAGCGGGATAGAATACCAGCACTTCATTGGAGACTCACTGATGATGAAATGTCTGAAAACAAACCTGCCTGTTCAGCAAGCAAATGTACAACCTTTAAATCTGATAATTAACAATGGCTTGTTCCCTGGCTGGTTTCAGAATCTCCAGTTTTAAGAAACTGGCCTACATACCTTCTGTGAACTCAATTTGTCAGGCTATCTTTGTCCTTGATTCATTCACTTTATTGGAAGAGTAAAATTTCCCACAATTTTATTGCAGTCCCTTTCTTACAAGAACTGATTATTTTTATTATTTATACCCTGTCTTATGATGTAGCTGAACATCAGTAGCTTCTCTCTTTGTTGTTACTATTTCGTATTACCATCCAACCTCATTATTCATTTTGATTTCTCATTTCTCACTGATATAATCTAAGGACAATATGAGTACAAGGTTAGATAAAGTAGCAGATTTAAGCCATCCAGTCCAAAAAGTGTGTACCATTCTCCTGCCTTCTCCCCATCACCTGTCATCCCTTTACTGTTCAAGAACATATCTTTCTCTGACTTAGGTATACTCAATGACATGATCTTCACAGCCTTCTGCAGCAACGGCTTCCATAGATTCACCACTTTGTGACTGAAGAAATTTTTTCTCATCTCCGTTCTAAAGAGTTGTCACTTCCCTCTGAAGCTTGTGCACTCGAGTCTGAATCTCTCCTACTCAACTTCTCCATGTCCATTCTGTAAGTTTCGATGAGATCTCCCTCATCCCTCTAAACTCCATCCAGTACAGACAGAGCCCTCAACCGCCCCTCGTATAACAAACCCTTCGTCCCCAGGGCCATTCTTGTAAACCTTCTCTGGACCCTCTCCAAGGCCAGCTCATCTTTCCATAGATATGGAGCCAAAACTGATCACAGTAGTCAAAATGTAGTCAGACCAGAGCCTAAGACAGCCTCAGCAGTACATCCCTACTCTTGTATTCCAGCTCTTTTGAAACGAATGCTAACTTCCTAATTGTCACTTCAGCCTGCATGTTAATCTTAAGAGAATCAGAAATAGGTTTCCCAAATCCTTTTTTATGTTTCAGATTTCTGAAGCCTTTTCCTCATTTAGAAAAGTCTGGACCTCTATTCTTCCTACCAAAGTACATAACCTCTCACTTTCCCATATTACATTCCATCTGCCGCTTCTTTGCCCACTCTCCTAGCCTGTCTAAAACCTTCAGCCTTCCTGCTCCTGCCTGTCACTCCACCTATCTCTGTCCTCTGAAAACTTAGCAATAATGCCCTCTGTTCCTTCATCTTTATCTTTTAATGTAGGAGAAAGATGCTGGAGATCAGAGTTAAAAAGTGTAGTGTTGGAAAAGCACAGCTGGTTAGGCAGCATCTGCGGAGCAGGAGAGTCGACATTTTGAGCACATGAAAACAGCTTAAGCTCAAAACGTCAACTCTCCTCCTCGGATGCTGCCTGACTGGCTGTGCTTTTCCAGTACCACATTTTTTGACTCCATATCTTAAATATAGAAGGTGACTGGCTGTGGTCCCAAAACAGACTCTGTGGAACTCCACTAGTTTCCAGATGCCATCCTGAAAAAGACCCGTTTATTCCCACTCTCTGCCTTCTGCAAGTCAACCAATTCTCTTAATCATGCCAGTACCTTGTCTCTAACACCATGGACACTCTCTTATTTAGCAGCCTACTGAGTGGCACTTTGTCAATGGCCTTCTGGAAATCCAAATCGATCATGTCCATTAATTCTTCTCTTGTCTAACTTGCTCATTGCCTCCATGAATTCTTACAGATTTCTCTGGCATGACCTCCCCTTGATGAAACCATGATGACTCAACCTATTTTACCATGAACTTCCAAGTATTCTGCAAACTCATCCTTAATAATAGACTCTAAAATCTTGTCAGCATCAGAGGTTAGACTAATAGGCCTATAATTTCCCATCTTCTGTCTCCTTCCCCCTTTAAACCCTTTAAAATTAGCCATTTTCCAGATTCTTCTTGACT
The DNA here is from genome assembly GCF_020745735.1 of Hemiscyllium ocellatum. NCBI lineage: Eukaryota > Metazoa > Chordata > Chondrichthyes > Orectolobiformes > Hemiscylliidae > Hemiscyllium > Hemiscyllium ocellatum. The sequence goes on from NC_083419.1 coordinate 45,297,125, forward strand.
CCAGTAATTCCTGAAAGATCACCACCAATGTATTCCCGTCTGTTTCCTTCAGAACCCTGGGGTATAGTCCATCATCCATGCATTCCAGGTGATTGACCCTTGATTAACAGAGCTACCCATCCTCTTGATTTTCCTGTCTTCCTTTTTTAATATTCAGGTGTCCAGCTGTAGCCATTTTGCAGTATTTCTCCAGAGAGGCTGTCATAGCATTTTAGTTATTTCCATTTGACTCCTCCATTGTATGGCTCTGTATATTCAAATAGAAAGCTCTTATTTCTGTCTTTTTATGGCTTTTGTCTACTCTGACTTTATATGTTGGTGCATTTGTATGCTTCTTTGTCACTTCCTGTCACAGTACAAAAGTAAAATATTGTGAATACTGTAAGTCTTAAAAGTAATGATACTGAAAAGCTCAGGAGGGTGAAACAGCATTTGTGGAGGGAGGCAAGGTTGACCTTTCGGGCTGATAACATTTCATCTGACCTGCTGAATTTTTTTTTTTGTTTTTAGCTCTTTCAATCACACGGGTTATTACTACCTTGCACCACTGCTTGTACTTTCTCTTGAGCATTCAAAATCTTCCAAATGAACATGGGTAACATGGAAGGCAAACTTGTTGAATATATTCTGTGATGTGTTCTGTAGTAAGATGCAGAAGCAACCCCCAGAATAGGCTATTTTAGACCTGGTTATATATAATGACGTAGGATTTAAGAAGAGATCTCCTGTTTAAGGATATCAATCACAACTTGGTCAAACTTCAAAATCTTTTTTGTTGAAGAACAGCTCTGGTTCAAACCAATAGACTCAAGCAGTTAGAGAAGTATGAAGAAGGAGGTACAGATTGGGAAAATAGTCTGAAGGGCAAGTCAGTGGATGAGTCATTGTAAAGACTTAATCAGATGTTTCATAACACTCAGCAAATGTTTATTTCTGTCAGTAAGGGTGAACTACCCATAGTTAAAATAGCAGATTTTTAAAAAGTATTCAATCAAAAAACAAAGGCATACAAAGTGACACAAAGTAGTGGTAGGCCAAACAATTGGATTTTTTTTTGGGGGGGGGGGGGGAGCCAGCAGCAGATGACTAAAAAGCATATAAATAGAGAAAATTGGATGTAAAAGTAAATTGGCAAGAAGTGTGAAAACAGATGGCAAGAACCCCTGAGCATATAAAAAGAGAGTAGCTGAAGCAAGTATAGGCCCCTTGGAGAATTCAATGGGGGCATTAATGACAGAGAACAGGGAAATGACAACTAATTGAAGCCAGCATTTTGCATTGTTGTTCATGGTGGAATATGCAATAAACATCCCAATGCCTCACAGCGCCAGGGACCCGGGTTTGATTCTAGCCTCTGGTAACTCTCCGTGTGGAGTTTGCACATTCTCCCCGTGTCTGCGTGGGTTTCCTCTGGGTGCTCTGGTTTCCTCGTTCAATCCAAAGATGTGAACGTTAGGTGAATTGGCCATGCTAAATTGTCCATTGTGTTCAGGGATGTGTAGGTTCAGTGCATTAGTCAGGAGTACATGTGGATTAGTAGGATAGGGGAATGGGTTTGGGACGGTTACTCATTAGTGGGTCGGTGTAGACTTGGACTTAATGGCCTGTTTCCACACTGTTGGGGATTCTATGATAACAGTTAAATAAGATGCTAATGGGGGGAATTTATATTCTAACAGTCTCTAACATGAGGAAAGAAGTATTTGATAAAATAATTGATCTCAAGACAGAACAGTCTACAGGGTCATCCAAGGATTTTACTGGGGGTGGCAACAGAGATTGTGGAGACAATCTTCTTCAAAATATTCCAAAACTCAATGTATCCTTGGGGCGTTCCAGAAGATTGGAAAATTGCTAATGTGACTCCCCTAATCAGGAACAGAGACATAAAGTAGGAAAATTATAGACCAGTTAGCCAAACCTTTGGGAAGGCTTGAGTCCATTATTAAGGAATAAAATAGAAATAGAAAAATATTTAGAAAAGCATAACACAATGAAGCAGAGTCAGCATGGCTTTGTGAAGGGGAAATCATGTTGGAAAAAATTACTCGAATTACTTTGAGGATATAACAAACATTTGGTAAACGTGAACTGATGGTGCAGTGTATTTATGATGGCACTATATAAGATGCCACATAAGATTACTACCCAAGTTGGAGCTGACAGTATTGGTTAGCATGCAGAAGACAGAGTCAGAATTAATGGTTCTTTTTCAGATTGGAAAGATGTAACTAGTAGAATGCCACATGGATCAGTTCTCGGGCTTCAGCTATTTATTATCTATATTAATGACTTGGAGGAGGGCAGAGTGTAATATATCCACATTTTCTGATTACACAAATATAAGTGGGAAGGTATGTCATGATGAGGACATAAGGGGATATGGGTATGGGTGAGTGCATGGATTTTAATGCTGGAAAATGTGAGGTCATGCACTCTGATAGAAAAATCAAAATTTAAATGGAGACTTGGAAAAAAGTGCAGTGCAGACAAATCTGAGTGGTAGTGTGCATAAATCACAACAAGGTAGCATGCAGGTGCTGTAAGTAATTAGGGCAGCAAATGAAATGTTGTCCTTTATTGCTCGGGGTTTGGAGTTTTAAAAACGGGTAAGTCCTATTACAACTGTGCAGGCTGTTGGTGAGGCTGCACCTAAAGTACTGTGTACAGTTTCGGTCCCCTTATCTTTAAAAACAAGCAGTGACACTGGAGGCTATTCAAAAGAAATTCACTCGGTTGATTCCTGGGGTGAATGAGTTGGCTTATCAAGAATGACTAAACAGGTTAGGCCTTTAATAATTAAAGTTTAGAATATCAGAGTTAGGGGATGATCTTATTGAAATATTCAAGATTCTGAGAGCGCTTGACAGGGTAAATGGTGAAACATTTGTTTCTACATGTGGATAATCTCAAATTAGGAGACATTATTACAGAATGAGGGGGTACTCATTTAAAACTGAGATGAAAAAGAATGATTTCTCCTGGAGGGTAGAGGTGTCTGAAATTCTGTCCCAGAGAGTTGCAGATGTTAGATCACTGAAAATATTTAAAAAGGAGATGGGTAGATTTTTGAAATATCAAAGAATTCAGGGATATAAGGAGCTTGTATGAAAGAGGAGTTGCGATTTGGAGCAAGCATGAGAGCCTACAAATCGGCCTATTCCTTCTATTTCATATATAAACCACCCTTCTGAAAAAACATGCAGTCCCTCCAATTTTTCTTCCTGCTGTGCGAGCCTCTGAGGTCCATGCATGGAACCACATAGTGGCTACACACATGCAACAGCGCAATTTAGACTGGCCTTTGCCCTCTACACCCGCCTCACTATTTAGTATAAGTTAATGTAAAACACTCCCTAGAGGCCATGTTATGTGTTTTGCTAGTCACTGGTTCCTGCACAGTTCAAGGTGAAGGCAATCCCAGTGGCACAGCATCTTCTTTCCTCCGTATTGGTGCCATTGTCCACGAATCAAACCCATTTGCCCATGCTGATCTTTCATGAACATTCTCTCTGAAATGAGATTGGAGAGTTTATTGCTCCTAACGAAAATCTGATCACTGTCCATGTGCATTTGCATGTGTCTTGTCAAGCCAGCACATAAGAACCAATCATAGTCTGAGTTACAAATTTGTCCGTCAGTTTATCTGAACTGAGATTTTATAAGCTTACATTATTTGAAAGCAAAAGCTTCTGAGGCACATTTTTGGTTTTCTGGGCCTGTGAAAATTCAAAAAAGTATGAACTGAAGGGATCTCTTCTCCCTTATGGAAGGCAGAGAAGAAAAAGCCAAAATCTCACATCTAGTGTATCTTTGAGATGTAAAGGGGGGGGAAAAAATGTTGTTTTTCAATTCTTACAGCAGGTCCCTGATTTCAACAAAAGCTGATTAATTGTTAGACAACTTGCCACCGCAATGCTCCACCTTGCTATGGTGTTGCCCATAAATGCAGCCATCTTATTTGTTTTGTACTAATTTGTTCCTGGCTTGCCATAGTATTTCAAACATTAGTTCCTAGCTACTCCTACTCCCTTGGCAGAACTTCCTTTTTTTTAAGTCCTGTCTATGTCATTGGTACATAAACCAAGACAGCTTCATTCTTCCACTTTTTTTATTTTCCCAGTCCCAAGGAGTTGCCCTTAAACCTAGAACCGGGGAAGCATTTCAACTTTCAGACCTTTTACGCCCACTGATTACGAGCCCCTCAAATTTGCACACTAATTCACATTTAATTTAAGTCTGAATTAATATTTCCATTAGTTTCCTCATTCCATTAGGTTTCAGACATTCCTTCAAACTAATTTAGATCAAAACTCTCCAAGGCTGGTAGAAATTGAACTTGGATCTTCTGGCTTAGAGTTATGAGCACTATGCCATGAGACCCCATAGAAGAAGGTACATATGCATGAACCATTGAAGATGGAATGGCAGATTGAAGAGTTGCTTAAAAGGGCATAAGGGATCCGGGGCAATATATACTGAGGCATACAGGACAAAACAATTCAAAGATGTTAGAACCATGGAAAAGTTACAGCACTCTGTTTAATTTCCATAATATTTTGACCACCTCAATTAATTCACCTCTTAGTCTCTTCTGTTCTCAGGTGAATGACCCTAGCGTATTCATCTTTTCTCACGGCTATAATTTTTAAGCCCTGACAACATTCCTGTAATGAAACTCTTGAAACATTGGCTTGACCTCAACTAAAGTGTCCAATCCAGAGCACCACTCTTCAGGCAGAATGCGAATGCTTTCAAGAAAATACTGGAAAGGTTGAAAAAATGGTTAAAGGGATAAGAACTTCCCATAACAAGATATACTGGAAAAGAAAAAGTTTGAGAGGAGTTTTGAGAGAGGATTTCAATTTAAATGAACTTTATAGTCTTCCCAATATTCAGAAAATCTATTTTTCACTCCATCACCTATTTGTGCTGCTGGCTTCCCCGCTCCATAAAATGCCTGAACCAGTTTTTTCTTAACTTTGGCCTCCTATCTGCTCTTGAGCATCCCACTCTGATACCCCTAAGGTCTTTATTCTATTCTTAGTTTTTTGGTGTCCGTTGCACCTGTTCTGATGATCCTAACTTTCACACTAGTACTTCCTATATGTCTTTCTGTGGATACTCCTCCATTGCTCCTCAATCTTGCATATCTTATTTCCCAGATTTCTGATCTCACTACTTCACCTCCCACTTAAAACAACAATTGTATCAAAGTTAAGGACATGGGGAATCCTATTAGCCTTCCCTCTTGAATATTTATCCTTATTATTTCTGCCACTTTAAGCCACAATGCCATAACCAAGCATACAATCCCTTTCCTTTGAGCATTCTGAAGACTTGTTCGCTGCACAAGACAACACCAGCCCTTTTAGTTCCTTTCTTTTTCACAACTGTGAGTCTCTGTCCAAGTGAAAGAGCCATTTATTTGTACATTAAATTTAGTATAGTGCATTCACAGCTTGCAGTGCTGTTTCTGTAGCCTTGACCAAACGCAAATTGGGAGATGACTCGACCTTTTAATTGGTGAGCATGCTCCTGAGCCTCCAGTTACTTGGTAATTTAATTCTCTGCTCCACTCTCACTGAGATGCCTGCACTGTCCCTTTTATGTATTGTTCTCATGAAAATGTAGGTGTATTTGTTTAATTACTAAATATTGCTAATGATATTCTCCCAATCTCTGAACTTTTTTTTTTAAAAATTCATTTTTTTTGGTTAAGCTTGAAGAACTTATGTTTCAAAAATAATGATTAGATTACTTACAGTGTGGAAACAGGCCCTTCGGCCCAACAAGTCCACACTGACCCACCAAAGCGCAACCCACCCAGACCCATTCCCCTACATTTACCCCTTCACCTAACACTACGGGCAATTTAGCATGGCCAATTCACTTAACTTGCACATTTTTGGATTGTGGGAGGAAACCGGACACCCAGAGGAAACCTACGCAGACACAGAGAGAATGTGCAAACTCCACGCAGTCATTCGCCTGAGGCGGGAATTGAACCCAGGTCTCTGGTGCTGTGTGGCAACAGTGCTAACCACTGTGCCACCAAGCTGCCCATGACCTTCAGCAATAATTTTTTTAGACACAAGTAGATTGTCCCTCAGTCCTAATTTCTTGGTGTACATAACTTGCTGAATCAAACACAGAGGATGAAAGAAGAATAATATAAAAGGTTTGCTAATGAGTAAAGTAAAGAAACAGAAGATGGATCCAGTGGAGATGACTGAGATGGTGATCTGTTGGTAATGCCACTGGGCTAATGATCCTGAGGTCCTGGCTATTTGCAAAAGCAATGTGGCTTTAAATCTCATCATAGCAACTGTTAGAATTTAAATTCATTTGTTAAAAATTTCAATAATAACAGGAATTCAGCTAATCTTAGTCATAATCAATCGTGAAACCATTGTCTTTTGTTGTAGAAACTCCCCTGGTTCACTCATGTCCTTTTGGGGAAGGAAGTCATCCTATTCGTATCTGATCTTGTCCACATGTGACTCCAGAGCTACAGAAATGGAGTTGACTCTTGACTGCTTTCTGAAATGGCCAAACAAGTCACTCAATTCAAAGGCAATTAGCGATAGACAACAAATGTTGACCTTGCCCATGAAAGAATTTTTTAAAAAACGGCTGGACTTGGCAATAACAGAATCATTAGTGGCAATTGCATTTCATTCTTCAAAACTGCAGAACAGTGCATAAAGGATAAAATGATATCCCTTGACCAAGATCTCTATTCTTTGCAATAACCGTTTGGTAGACTTCTTATTTGCTATTAATTTGTAGGTTTACCCAGCTAACAGAAAGCATCCAATTTCATCTTGGCAATAGCGAATATTTTCCAAATTTCTGCACATTAATTGCCTTGCATGTATGCTCATACATAAACCTCCAGTTGTTGAAGAATTACTATAACCTCTCACTGTCATCTTCCCATTCAGTATATCTGATTCAGTTAATGATCATTAAGTATGTTTCATTCTCAAAGGATTAGTGTGGAGTTCATCAAAATTTTAAGAAGAATTTTGGCAATGAATTTGCTTTTTGCCAGATGTGCACACTTATACTACTCTGAAGGTTCCGTGCCTGAAAAATCAATTTGTCTGTTCTCTTCGCAAATATTGTTCCCAGACTTCCTGCAACTGCAGCTTTTAATAAATTATTGTTTCTTCAGTAATTGCTCATATTTGATAGCACCTTATTCAACCACAAGCTTATGAAAAATAAAATGGCCATCTTCATTATAACCTGCTGTTATGTCTTATATGGCTGCATTAATGGAACTGATAGTACAACTACTGAGAACCTTTTGTGTATTATTTTCAAGCATAATCTACACTTTGCAAGAGGTAATTCAGTTGGCTTAAATAAAGCAAAGATTGAAGATGCTGAAGATCTAAAATAACAAATTGCTGGAGAAATGCAGCAGCGCTGGCAAAACCTGTGTAAAGAACAATCATGGATTCAATGTTAATTCTGCTTTCTCTTCTTAGATGCTGCCAGACCTGCTGAGTTTCTCCAGCAACGTCTGCTTTTGTTTCGCAATTTAATTGACATTGCACATGCTCAAAATACATATAAAAGCCATTTTTGAAAACCTAACTCAGTTGCAAGCTTTCAAACTTCTTTTTTTCAGTTTTAAGCCAAAGCATAAAGTGAGCCACATTTATTGAAAAAGAAAGAATGATGACTTATTCCCAAGCCTTAACTTTGCTGATCTTAAACCTTGAGTCAACTTTGTTCAAAACATACTGTCTTTTGTACTTGTATAATTCTCTGTTAATACTTACGTTGACAATATGAAATGGGGTTTAGCTTTCTTTTGGAATTCAGTTGGTTTGGCTTATTCCCTACAGAGCCTGATTTTGGTCCAGGTATCTCATGTGAGAGAAATTTAGCACACTAATACAGAAGCTTTCAGATGGCTTATCAAAATATTATGCAACGTCTTAGTTTTAAATTGTGATTTTTCACAATTTTGTTTACACTGAGTTTCTGCTAATTTCCTGTACCATATGATGCATGACTTTCTTAAATATTAAAGGCTATATGAATTTTCCCTTTTAATCACAGGAGAAGACTGACGTCGAAGGGACCTTATTTGTTTATGCAAGGTATGAACAATTAGGAAATAATTCTATTTACCTGTGATGGTTCATTTTGTTAAATGCACTAAATAACTAAATTACTTGACCTTGAATGTCCCTTGTGTTTGTGACAAGAAACTTGTGTAATCTGGTCATGCACCAGTTGCTTTAAGATTACAAAATTTTGTGTGCAAGTACAATATCCCCAAATTTCTTGATGTGTTTCAGCCATCTATTAGATTATATTTTCCCTGTCTGAAAGTTGCCACTCTACCTTGGTAATAAATTTGCGAGACTTGCATTTCTGTACTGCTTTGAATGATCTCATTGTCCTAAACTTTTTAGATTCAATGAAATATAGTGAATTATAGACACTGCTTTACTATAGGAAACATGCTGGGTACTTTTCATACTCTAAGGCCCTTACATGCGACAATGACAAGAATGTTGTTTTAACTGATATTGTTTGAGGGATAAATGTTAGTTAAGTCACTAGACATCATTCCTATGCTCTTTACTAATGTTTCCAGGAACCTTTTGATGTCCACTTGAGAGTGCAGATGGAGCTTTGGTTTAGCATTTTTGTCAACAGTGGTTATCCCTGACTGTGATGTAGTATACAATAAGTATTGCACTTAATTGTCGACCTAAATTTGTCGTCCAGATGATATGACAAAGAGATGGTGGAAACCAATTGTTTGCAGTTGTTGTCTCCATTGAATATTTAGTTTTATACTTATCAGAATAGCAATAAATTTGAGCTCTGTGTGGCACCCAGAATGGTTACATTTACATACTTCTGGCTGTGCTCACGAAGGAAATTTCATGGCTAGACTACATTTAAAACAAGGTTGTATAAAAGTAGAAAATCAGGAGATTTTGAATTATGCACTTTCAATGTAATGTGCTAAACTGTGGCACAATTTTTCTTTACACCTTTTAATTCTATGAAACAACAAACTTTTCTAGTCATCACTGACTATCTAATTACATTTCATTAGTTTATCTTCAAGTTTATTTCCGGCTACCAAAATGCCAAGATCTTAAGGACGTCTGAGTATATTGTGAGATATTATTGAGAACTTTATTTCATTGCATAATCCATTTAAGTTATGGCCTCTGTTTGATGTCTGTCATGGCAGCTATTAATAGATAACTCTATTTACAGTTGTAGCACCTTTTTTCTCTGGTATATGTTCTCTTTCTGACAGTATTATCTAGACACAATATCAATACTTGCACTGTGCTTTCTTATGAACCCACTCTGCCAGTCCATGGACCTCATTTTTGGGTCATCATTATGAACCAATATTTCAACTTACCAGTAGCTATTCATGCATATTCTACAAAGGTTGCAATTCTCTCTTTACCAGATGTCCCTGGAATATATGTTACCTAGGTATCCACTTTAGAGAATTGGCCTTTCAATGTCATACAAATATACAAAGTAGGACAAGAAGTGGACTATTCAACCCCTTAAGCCTGCTCTACTATCCAATGTGATCATCAATCTATACCCAATAATCTTTGACTTTTTTTTCCCTGCCTATCCACCTTGTCTTAAAAAATATTCAATGACCTACCTCTGAGGCAGCATCTACCACACTTTGCTGATATCTTTACTTTTCTGTTCAATTTCTCTTGCAGTAAGGATAGCATCCCATTTGTCATCTTGATTATAAACTGTACCTACGTATTAATGTTTAGTGGCCCATGCACCAGAAGACATAAATCTCTCTCTGAACCTTGGAATTCTGCAGTCATTTTCCATTAAAGAATACTCTGTGCACTTTGGCTTGAAGAATAAAAAACAACTTTACGTTTTCCCCACATTGTATTTGTCTGCCAGGTTTTCTTCTACTCGTTCCACCTCTCTTTGTCTATCTTTAACTTCTTTGTTGTCTTCACAACATATTTTCCAACTATCTTAGTATCATCTGTGAATTTGGCTACCAAGCCTTTGTCATTGATGTAAATTGTACAAGGAAAATTGTGGTACCAGCATAGATCCCTGCAGGATTTCACTCAGCATATCATGTCAATCTGACAAAAGTTCCATTTGTGCATATTTCTCATTTCTGTCACACACCAATGCTGTGTTAATGCTAATATATTATCATCTACATTGTGAACTTTTGTTTTTCTTGTGGCATCTCACCGATTTTTTTTTTGTCTTTCAGACATTTAAATAGACTCCCTTTTATTAACAATTCCTTTAAATAAATGAAATAAGATTTTCCTTGGTAAATTCTTTGCTGACTGTTCCTGATAACCTCGAACCTTTCCAGGTGTGCAGCTACAATTTTTTTAAATGACTTATTTCAATACTTTCTCCACAACAGATGTCAAGCTAACTGGCCTATGGTTCCCTGTTTTCTACAAATCCCTTTCTTGAATAGAGGGGTTACATTTGCTACTGCTTGAACCAATGCAATCTTTCTTGAATCTGAAGAATTTTGGAAAATTAATATCTAAAGCTGATGCAACCTGAGCCAATTCTCTTAAGACCTTTAGAATAAAATTCATTAGGACCCAGACACTGGTCAACCTGCAATTCTTTCAATTTGTTTTATATTACTTCCCTCTTAATCTTAATTTCACTAAGTTTCTCTCTCAATTGGCTGGCCAGGGAGGTCAGGGATAGCATAAAAAGCAAAAGAGAAAGCATATAATGTGGTGAAGGGCAGTGAGAAGTTTACAAAGATCAATAGATGGCAACAGAAAAAGAAATAAGGAGGGAGAATGTTAAATATGAGGGCAAGCTAGCCAGTAATATAAAGGAAGACCTGAGGGTTTCTTTAGATATAAAGGGCAGAAATAAAGAGGCAAAAATGGATATTGGGCCATTGGAAAATGGTGCTGGAGAGATAGGTGTAGGGAACAAGTAAATGCCTGAGGAACTGAATAAGTACTTGTGTCTTCCACTGTGAAGACTGGCATAATTTCCCAAAAATTAGAGAGAGAGAAAGCACAGAGCTAAGTATGGTGGCCATCACACAGGAGAAGATGCTAGAAAAACCGAATAGCCTGAAAGTGGATAAATCGTCTTGACTAGGTGGACTACACTCCAGCTGAAGATATAGTGGAGGCATGAGTGGTGATCTTTCAAGAATCTCTAGATTCAAGGATGTTCCCAGAGGACTGGAAAATCGCTAACATGACACTTCCCTTTAAAAAGGGAGTAAGGCAAAAGATTGAAAATTATAGATGAGTTAGCATAACCTTGGTTGTGGCTAAGATCTTGGAATCCTTTGTGAAAGATGAGATTTCTGAATACTTGAAATGTATGGTAAAATAGGGCAAAATCAGAATAGTTTCATTGAGGGGAGGTCATGCCTGACAAATCTGCTAGAATTCTTTTGAGGAAGTAATGAGCAGGTTTGACCAAGGGTAGCCAATGAATGTTTGCTACCTGGACTTGGACTTTGACAAGGTGCCACACAGGATGCTTCTGAGTAAGATAAGGGCTCATGGTATCAGAGGCAAGGGACTAGCATGGATAGAAGCTTGGCTGTCTGGCAGAAAGCAGGCAGTGGAGGTAAAAGGGCCCTTCTCAGGATGGCAGCCACTGAAAAGTGGTGTTCTGCAAAACTCAGTATTGGGACCATAACTTTTCACTTTATACATTAACAATCTAAAATGAAGGAACTGAGGGCATGCTGGCTAAGTTTGCAGATGATGCAGGTAGATTAGATTAGATTCCCTATACCGTGGAAACAGGCCCTTTGGCTCAACAGGTCCACACTGACCCTCCGAAGAGTAACCCACCCAGACCCATTTCCCCCTGAATAATGCACCTAATGCTATTGGAAATTTAGCATGGCCAATTCACCTGGCCTGCACATCTTTGGACTGTGGGAGGAAATCTGAGCACCCGGAGGAAACCCACGCAGACACTGAGAGAATGTGCAAACTCCACACAGACAGACGCCAGCATTGGGAATTGAACCTGGGTCCTTGGTGCTGTGAGGCAGTAGTGCTAACCATTGAGCCACCATGCCACCCAAGGTAGAGGGACAGGTAGCATTGAGCAGGCTGCAAAAGAATTTGGACAGGCTAGGAGAGTGGGCAAAGAAGTGGCAGATGGAGTACAATGTGAGAAAGTGTGAGGTCATGCAGTTTAGTAGGAAGAATAGAGACATGGACTATTTTCTAAATGGGGAGAAAATTCAGAATTCTGAAGTGCAAAGAGACTTGGGACTTCTAATCTAGGATTCTCTCAAGGTAAATTCATAGGTTGAGTCAATATTTAGGAAGACAAATGCAATAATTAGTGTTTATTGAGAGAACTTTAATGTAAAAGCAGGGATGTACTTCTGAGGCTCAATAAGCTCTGGTCAGGCCACATTTGGAGTATTGTATGCAGTTTTGGACCCCATATCTCAGGAAGGATGACGTTGCCATAACAGAATCCCCACATCAACATCTTTGATGTTGCCATTGGCCAAAACTACTCATGTAAATACTGTGACAATTAAAGCAGGTCAAAGGTTAGGAATCCTGCAGTGAGTAACTTATAACCTGACTTCTCAATGCCTGTCCACCATCTACAAAGCATAAGTCAGGAATGTGATGGAATATTGTTTGAATGAGTGTGACTCCAACAACAGTTTGAAGTTTGACACCATTCAGACAAAACAGCCCACTTGATTGGTGCTGCATCCACAAACATCCACTCTTTCCCCCAGTGATGCTCAGTAGCAACCGTGTACTATCTACAAGATGCACTTGAGAATTCACCAAAGGCTGTTAGATAGCATCTTTCAAATCCATGATAGCTTCAGTCTTGAAGGCAGCAGATATATGAAGCACCAATAATTGCAAGTTCCCCTCCAAGCCACTCATCATCTTGACTTGGAAATACATTGCTGTTTCTTCACTGTAACTGGGTCAAAATTCTAGAATTTCCTCCCTCTCAGCATTGTCGGTTTACATACTGCACACAAACTGCAGTTGTTCAAGATCATATCTCACCATCACTTTCTCAAGGGCACCTAGGGATTGGCATCATGAATTAAACCTCTTCTGGAACAACATATGACCACACTTAATAAAGATGTTTTGAACATTCTCTGTACATCTGAGATGATACAGTTTTAATTTTCTTATCAGTTTTTCACGTACATAAAAGCTTGCTAAGTCATTGTAACAATGGTGGAAAATACTGTTTGCATCTCAGTATACTGAACAAGATGCTGCTATTTAAATACCAAACACTACAGAGCATTATCTTTTTAATTCAGCAAGACTCATTTATAAAGGTGGCTGAAAAATTATATAGAACAACATAATGAGCAACATGTCCTGAAATCTGATTGCCTAATGGGAGTTTGAGAGCTTTAGAGAAGACAATGGTTTACATAAACTAAGATTATTATGTATATTATATAATGGATAAGAAGCTGAAATACTAAGGGTTAGACATGTTCAAATTCATGGTATAGCAAGATTAAGTGAAATAATTTTGCTTATGTTAGGAGTACCAAATATGATCCTAGAAAGACAAATAAAAATGTTGGTCCTACAAATGAAATTCTACCCATTTCAATGTCCACAGATAAAATTGCACACCCAGGTGCAAAGTAAAGCATTTGAGATTGCAAATTTGTGCTGACTTTGCACAGTTCTGTGCTGCATTTTTTGACTTGTTCTCAAGTGGATTACGCTCAAATTTCTTTCACATTGTACTATAACCATCTGTAGAATCGGGAACTTCATACTACAAAAGCAGAAATTGCTGAAGAAATTCAGCAGGTCTGGTAGCATCTATAAAGAGAAAGCAGAGTTATTGTTTTGGGTCTGGTACCCTTCTTCAGAACTTCAGACTTTCTTTATACCATAATGATATCTGTTTGGGTTAGATTTCAACCCAGAACTCTGATGTAAAAGTATACTTCCCTATTGGAGCATGCTATCCAATTCTCAAAGATTTACCCTAAAACTTAATGAATTGTATGCAATGAATCATTTTTGTTTGATTGAATATTGTGATAAAAGTAACTAAATTCAAGATACATCTATACTCTTGTACAGTATTCTTATTGTTGAGAAGAATTATTGCTTTCAGTTAGGTTGTAATGTGATACCAGTAAGTTTCACAAAGTGGTACCCTACACTTTTCAGTAGTAGCAACTGAGGAACCATAAATATTGGCCATTGTTATACCTCTGAATTTATGGGACTTTCTGCATCTGCACCTGCACAACTAGTTGTACAAATCTAGAAGTTGCTCTTGGTGGTAGTGTTTCTCCATATGTTGAGTGGCTGAAGTCTCACAGACTACAATTAATTAGGAAGAACCAAACTGTCAAAGCATTCTCATTTACACTAATATTATTAAGAGCTGCTGAAAATGCAGGAAATGTTGACCAAGTAGGATAAATCCCCAGGACCTGATCAGGTGTACCCCGGGACTCTGTGGGAAGTTAGGGAAGTGATTGCTGGGCCTCTTGCTGAGATATTTGGATCATCGATAGTCACAGGTGAGGTCCCGGAAGACTAGAGGTTGGCCAGTGTGGTGTCACTATTTAAGAAAGGTGGTAAGGAAGAACCAGGGAGCTATAGACCAATGAGACTGACATCAGTGGTCAGCACATTGTTGGTGGGAATCCTGAGGGACTGGATTTACATGTTCTTGGATAGGCGAGAACTGATTCGGAATAGTCAGCATGGTTTTATGTGTGAGAAATTATGTCTCACTAACTTGATTTGAATCTTTTGAAGAAGTAATGAAGACAATTGAGGGCAGAGAGATGGATGTGACCTGTATGGTGATTGACAAGATTCCTCACAGGGAATTGGTTAGCAAGGTTAAATCACATTGGATACAGGGAGAGCTAGTCATTTTGGTACAGAATTGACTCCAAGGTAGAGGACAGAGGGTAGTGGTGGAGGGTTGAGTTTCAGACTGGTCAACAGAGGCATGCCACAAGGACCGATGCCTTTCGTCATTTATATAAATTATTTGGATGTGCACATAGGAGGTATCATTAGTAAGTTTACAGATGACACGCAAATTGGAGGTGTAGTGTACCCCGAAGAAGATTACCTCAGAGTACAACAGGATCTTGATCAGATGGGCCAATGGAGTGAGGAGTGCGAGAGGGAGTTTAATTTAGGTAAATGTGAGGTGCTGCATTTTGAAAAGACAAATCAGGGCAGGACTTGTACACTTCATGGTAAAGTCCCAGCAAGTGTTGCTGAACAAAGAGACCTTGGAGTGCAGGTTCATAGCTCCTTCAAAGTGGGAGCTGCAGGTAAATAGGATAGTGAAGAAGGTGTTTGGTGTGCTTTCCTTTGTTGGTATGAGATTGAGTATAGGAGTTGGGAGGTTATGTTACATCTGTACAGGACATTGGTTAGGCCACTTTTGGAATATTGCGTGCAATTCTGGCGTCCTTCCTATTCTTGAAAGGGTTTAGAAAAGAATTACAAGGATTTTGCCAGGGTTGGAGGATTTAAGCTATAGGGAGAGGCAGAATATACTGGGCTGTTTTCCTCTGGACCATCAGAGGCTGAGAGGTGATCTTCACAGGGATTTATAAAATCATGAGGGGCATGGACTAGGAAAATAGACACTGTCTTTTCCCTGGTTGGGCGAGTACAGAATCAGAGGGCATAGGTCTAGGGTGGTTTTGCAACATTGGAAGTATTCAGTATGTAAAGTCAGTTTAAAAAAGTGAAAAGTATACATTATATATGAAGCCAGTTAAGTTTAAGAACATGCATTGTAAAACAGTAGCTGGCTTAAACTCCACTATTGACACTCGCTGAATGTAACAGTCACCCAATCAATATGTATGTTGCCTTATCTGGATGCTCCTTCCTGTAAAATGATGATGTAAATCATTAAGAAACTGCTGTTGAGAGAGAAGACTGGGAACCCGTGTCCCTGAACACATGGGCGATTGTTCTCTCTCTCTCCCTCCAGGGCCTGGGATAAAGATGATGGAGGTAAAACTATCCTGTGTTTCTGAGCTGGGGGGAGCGGGACGACAATTTTGGTGTAGTCAGCTGGATCCAAATGGATAGTTACAATTGGACGATATCAGCACCCGCTCGGAACATCGGTGTCTCGAGAAGGATGGGCCCACAAGGTAAGATTTTAGATCTTGGTCCCTCTTGATATCCCTGTGTGCCAGAAACGGTCCCCTCTCTCTCTGTTGTATGGACTCCTTGAATGGTAATTAGTGCAGTTGAGAGACAGTTTCACAAGCGTGCTGGCAGGCAGAGGTGAGAGTCCTTTGTGGGGTATTGGGGTTCAAGTCCAGTAGCAAATTTTAACTATGTGCTAATCCTCAAGGACTTCTCTGACCTTAGAAGCTTCTATTTTATTTTATCTCATGTCAAATAGATAACTCCAAGATTTCTAATATCAAAAATCTTTTTTAATATTTCAACTTCAGATATGTCTGTCCATTTTCTTGGTACATCAAAATTTCTAAACGAGGAATAATCAGTGAGTTTTACTTCAGGTTTGCTGTCCATACGTCGAGACTGGCTTGCTTGTCCTGCTTCAAAACATCATTGTTGCTGAATGCCTGGAAACCACCTGGATGTGTCACTGATTTCAAATGAATGTCAAAGAAAGGTGAAATCCATGGCACAGAGATTTCTTGGTCTTTGTAGGAAGCATTCTTTTGAAGTCAGCAGTGAGCACTATCCCAATGCTGACTGCAAAATCCTGGCCTTCTCTGTATCTATTGAAGTTGTGAAAAATGTATTTTTTTAAAAAAAATGTGCAATAGCACCTGAAGAAGGAAATGAGATTATTATCTCTTCAGGGTGTGAAGGGATATGGGGGTAAAACAAGCCAGTCCTGTCTTGCACCTTAACTTTGTCAACATTCCATAAAATTCACAACCAGAAAATCTTGCATGAATTTATGATGAGAGGTGTATTTACTCTACAGTAGCAATGTCAGTTAGTTTCATGCTCAAATTAACGTTTTGCTGTTTAAATCTTGGTCCAGAATTTGAACCTTATCAAAGTACCTGGATCAGGACATCTCATTGTGCTACATCACAGTCAGTTTTGGTTCTTATTTCAGATTTTTATCTGTAAAATGTTAAGAACACCATAATAAATGAACCATGGGAGGTTTTTCTAAATTTTAGAAAAAGCATGGTTATGTCTCTGATGGAACTACAGGTAGGCAGTGGAGAGCAAACTCTGTTATCTGCGATTGAGGTATAAATTGGTAGAATAATCAAAGCGGAAGTGATACAGTGGCTGTGTAGAATTCCAGGTCAACTTTTAATTACAATTAAAATTCTGCGTATAATTAATGAATGCATAGGAATGTTAGAAGTTGTAATAAAGGTTGAGGTTAACTTGTGAAACACAAGTTCTACCATCATGTGAACTTCATATTAGAGCTGTGAACACCGTCAAATGCTTTGTTGTAGCACATGCGCACGCAGATTAGGAATAAAATGTGAGCCCAAGAAAAATGTACAAATGTTAAAAAAAATTGATCAATCCCTGAGTAGTTTGTGAAGTGTAGATGATAGAACATTACAGCTGTTACAGTGGATATTGCTGGTAGGTTTGATGTTAGTGGTTGAACTGTCAGTTTTGAGATTCTTGGCTTCGCAGGTTGATTGCAATTTATTTTGTCCTTGTTCCTTTTGACAGTGGTTGGTGAGTGTCTCAGTGAGAGGATATTTTTTTTCCCTTGGTTCACTTGCAGAGCAGAGATGTTTATTGGCTGTCTTGTGATCTTCAACCTCATTAAGACATCAGGACACCACTATATTCCAACAGGTTTAAAACATATCTATGGGAAATGATCCAGGTTGTTCAGTAGTCAACCTCTCATTATCACTTCCATTTTTAACCTTTCCATTTTCCTGATTCTGCACAGGTTTGACATTTCAGAATTCTTCATTAAAATACCAGACAAAGTTATAATGACATTTTTTTAAAAAATTGACCTTCATACAAAAGGAAAATTCTGCAAACACTGGAAATTTAACACTGAAACAGAAAATGCTGAAAACACTCAGCAGGTCAGGCAGCATCTGTAGAGAGAAACAGATTTAATGTTTCAGATTAAATTCTTTGTTCTGATTTAAAGGTTTTTCCATATTTACATACTATTTTTCATACTAGATCAGAGTGATAGCTGGTATGGATCTTCTGAACTATCCATTCGTCTAACTTCTCTTTCCTAGGTTATAAAAGCCGAGCTGAATTAACACTTCAGCATTAACCTCATTTGGGTAGCTAGGATATCACTTATTGTAACGCAAGTGACCTATTTTGTTAGAAATGTTGTTTTGTCTAATACTGACAAAGTAGTTTCTGACCTTTCACCTTCAAAGAACTAAATCCAAAAAGGCATTTATTCTACTTTCGAACATAATTTCCCAATGTTAATGCTATATTATGAAACAAAGTTTTTGGAATTTTCTACCTAGAGAATTGCGGATGTTTTATCTTCAATTATGTTCAATGGATCTTTAGGGAAAAAACAAAATTAAGGGATATTTGGATAACATGGGAAGGAGGATTTGAAGTAGAGAATCATCCATCAATTTGCTGAACTTCTTACATTCTCAAAGATCAGTTAGCAAATGACAGAACTGAAACTAATCTTTTATGCCATTTTATAGTTACTCATAGAGCTCAATTAATAAGTGAACACCACCAGTCTCTTAAACACTGTTGCATGCAGAGCCTATTTATAAGAATTCAGATCACTAGTGACTTAATGTCTACTGCTGGAGACATTTAAACACAACTAGATAGACTATTGGACTACAAGAAAATCAAAAGTTATGGAGGGTAGGCAGGAATTAAAACTGAAAAGTGATTGGCCACTTCCTTTTTCAATTGCAGAAGTAGCCTGGATAGACCAAATTGTCTACTGCACATGTATCCTCCAAGCTGCATGGCTGAACGTGTGGATCTTCAAGAATCTGCCATACATTGCATACCTTTCAGCCTCTGCTCGTCATTTTAGCCAACTAGTTTCCTGGTTTTAGCCTCTTTTTTGTTTTTATTTTTTATGATAATTTTAACTTGCTGCAAATTTCACATTAAATTTGCCATAGAATGTTAAGCCTAGTAATAAGGGGAGTTGATGGCCTCGTGGTATTATTAGTAGACTATTTAATCTAGAAATTCAGCTCATGTCCTGAAGATAAGGTTTGAATCCCACCATGGCAAATGATGGAGTTTGAATTTAATTTTTTAAAAATTAAGAATCTGCTAATGTCCATGAAACTATTGCCGATTATCAGAAAAAAAATCTGCCTCACTAATGCCCTTCAGGGAAGGAAATCTGCCATTCTTATCTGGACTTGCCTACATGTGATTCCAGACCCACCACCTTGTGGTTGACTCACAACTATCCTTTGAAATGGCCAGTCAGGCACTCGGTTCATGGACACCATGGGAAATGCAATAAATGCTGGCCAGCTAGTGGCGCCCATGACCCACTAATAAATTAGAAAAAACATAATTATCATATTGCTTAAAATAAATATTGTGGCAGCTGAGCTGTGGCTGGCAAGTAATCAGTTAATCCTGTAGAATCTCACTTATTCAGTTGGCAGATTGGTTAAGATTTTACAAAATGTCAGTTAAAATTTGACTTTTTTTCTATAAATGTCATATTTCTATTCTCCTCGCACATTCTGTTTCTTTCTTGTTCCTTAGATTTATTTGGCAAACAGCTGCAATCTTGATTTCACTGACATCCTTGATGTCCAGTTATACTGTTACTAGTTTGCACTTTCAGCAAACGATGATGCAACACGTTTGTCAGCTGGAGGATACAGGGATAAAAAAAGCATTGAAGAGCTGTGAGAAACACTGCTGTAGGCATAATGGGCCAATTTGTTAAATCATCTTATGCAAGTTTAGAAAAATATATATTTTTCAGTATTTAAATTGTGATCTATACGATAGCAAATTTTTAAACACTGTGCCTGTACAAACAAATGCATGCATACATCTCTACAGAAGCACAGTCAAGAGTGAAATAGAATGTTGTTTATTGCCAGGAAAATAATTTTGAACCTGATACTGTGTGAGAAAAGATGTATTGTACAGGTCATTCTGCTATAATGTTTTGTTAAATTAATTCACTATAATGCGATTGACTAATTGGGGACACTGTTTCTAAAGCGTGAACTGTTAAAATGTGTGTTGGCTGTAACATAATTACATTGCCAACACTTTCAGTGTTGTTTCTAAGGTGTGATTTTTCTATAACGTATAGTTGCACAAGAACACAACCATCACATTACAGAAGAATGACTTGTATGTTGCTTTTGGGAATTTGGAATTTTAAAATAGGCAGTTTGTGGCTTCAGTTCTGAGAAGATAACTATTTTGCTAGGAAGCCATTTTGGAATAATAACCTAAAGAAGTAATTTCCAAAATTGTATGTGTTCCTGTCAAGTGCCTCACAGAACTTTGATCCAAATGAATGAATTTTATACTACAGATATTGCCATATGACAGGAAAAATGTATATTAGGGGCTATAGTTCAGATTTGACTTCAGTTCAGAAGAATCACGAATTCAGAACAGAACTTTTACCCCAGCATGGATGTGGTTCCGTGAATTATGTAGTAAACTTTAGACAGGTGGATAAATAAGCTTTTTTTTCATATGTTCAAGAGATACTATGATAGTCTGATAGAAATGTATTCATAGTTGCATAGTTGAACTGAAAGTATCAAAACAGTTGAAGAGAGAATCAAATAAAAAATTTAAACGATAACCCTCCAGTAATCGGCTTTCATAATAAAGTTTATTAAAATTTTAGAATATTATGCTATCTCCTCTGAAACAATGAAACTGACTTAAAAAGTTATAAAAGACTCTCAAGTTGATTGGTGTGATTACACCAGCAAAATCATTTTTGGTTAAAAGTGGTGTTAACGTGTTACCCATAAAACAATGCCCTGTCAGACTCAATTGGGATACCCTCCTCCAATGGAAGAGATTAAGTTCATGATGGACACTATTGTTACTGAACATAATAGCTTGAGCTCACCTATTGTGATGATGCTGAGACTGCATGTTTCAAAAGGAATGGATAATTGCCAATTCAATACAATAACAAGAACTAATTAATATCTCGTTCCATGATTGGAAGGTTAAATTAAGAGTAGTTGGCAAGCAAGATTTGTCACGCATGTGGAATACTTAAAGATATTGGCAAATTCCATTAACTGCTAAAGCCAAATATTTTTTGTAATGCTGCTTGAAATGAAATGTGCACCAGCAACATTTAACAATTAATCAATAAAGTTGATGAAGGATTATGGAACAGTGTAGATGATTTGGTTGGATTTGGCTAAAACTGGCAAGGGTGTTTGTGCTCATTCACCAAACTGATTAGTTAAAAGGAGCCAATTTGATCAAAAATCTAACTAAAAGTGAATTTGCTAAAGCAGACGCGGCTTCTTTTTTGTGCCACCTAGGGGCCCAAAGATACATCCAGAGAAGGAAATAAGAAGTGTTTTCTTGTATTTTCTTATGCTTAAGCCAAAATACAAAATTCTGCATGAGTAGATTTTACTGGGATTTTGTTTTGAATATTAATGAAATATGACAATTTAGTTAGGGCTGTTGTCTTGGGCCAATTTAAATACTGTGTTACTTTTGAACTTTAAGCTTCCCTTGCGTGACGTGGCATTAAGTTTAATGGAGAGTTGATTTGATGAATTTTTCTAATTCTGCTGCTATGATTGCAAAGACCTATAGGCATACAGACACGATGACTGCATCTCACAAATAAAGGAGTTCGTGACAATGAAATAGTAGCCACAATAATCCAAACAAATCTTGAGAGCCCTCAGGAAAACAAAAGTGTTTCAGCATTTAAAAGGCATCTGGATGGGTACATGAATAGGAAGAGTTTGGAGGGATATGGGCCGGTTGCTGGCAGGCGGGACTAGATTGGGTTGGGATAGCTGGTCGGTATGGACGAGTTGGACCGAGAGTCTGTTTCTGTGCTGTATATCTCTATGACTCTAAGCGTGCAGGACAACATACCTGGAACAGCACCAGGCTGACCTAAGAATGAGGTGTTACTTGTGTGCCAAGTAGCATAAGCAGACAAGTGATAGGGTGAAGTGATTCCATAACCAACAGATCAAATCTAAGCTCTGAAACCCTGCCACATTCAGATTATTAATGGGGTAGACAACTAAACAATGTACTGGCTTCATAAATGCCCCCATTCTCAAGGGTGGAGGAGCCTAGCACAACAGTTCAAAAAGGAGAAGGCTTGAGCATTTGTAACAATCTTCAGCCAAAAGTGCTTGATGCATTAGAATCACAGATGCCAGTCTTCAACCAATTTGATTCACTTCACATGATATCCAGAAATGTATAAAAAGGTACCAATACTGCAAAGGATTGACTCCTGACAACATTATGTCAAAAGTACTTAGACTTGTGTTCCAGAAATTATTACACCTTTGCAAAGCTATTCTATGGCAGCTATAATACCAGCATCAACACAACAAAATGGAAATTGCCCAAGTATGTCACGTACACAAAAAGTAGAACAAATCTAACTAGGTTGATTACCATTCAGTATACTCTCAGTAAATCAGTGAAGTGGTACAAGGTGTCATCAACAGCACTATCAAGAACACTTACTAAGTGAGCAGGTTATTGCTTCTGTTCAGTCTGGGTTCCACCAGAGCCACTTCGTTTGTGATTTCATGACCGTCTTGAATCACAAAGATAAAACCAGGTGAACTCCAGAGGCATATGTGAATGAATGGCCTTGAAATCAATGATACAATGTGCCATCAAGGAAGCCTAGCAAAATGAGTATCAATGGAAATCAAGGGGAAAACTCTGTTGGTTAGATTGTGGTTGTTGACCATCAGTCATCTCAGCTCCAGGACATCTCTGCAGGAATTGCTCAGGGTAGTTTCTTAGGTCTAACCACCTGCAGCAGCTTCATCAATGACCTTCTCTCCATCTCAAGACCAGAAGTGAGGATGTGCATTGATAATTACGCTGTGTTCAGTACCATTCGTAACTCATCAGATACTGAAACTTGTCAGATTAATTTGCAAATACAGGACCTGGACAATATCTAGGATTGGGCTGAAAAATGGAAAGAAAAAGTTACACCAAGGTGCCTGGTAATAACCACCCCCAACAAGCAAGTATCTAACCATTGCCCCAAGATATTTAATGCCATTTCCATCACAGAATCCCCATAATCAACACCCTGGCATTACCATTGACCTTAAACTTGAAATGAACTAACTGTGGTCATAAGAGTTGGTTAGAGGCTAAGAATGTTACAGCAAGTTACTCGCCTTCTGACTCCCCCAGAGCTTGTTCACAAGGCACGACTCGAGAGTGAGAGTGATAGAAAACTCTCCACCTGCCTGGATTGCTGCAACTCCAGCAACTGTCATGAAGTTTGACACCACCGAGGACATAGCAACTTGCTTGACTGGCACCATTTCCCCAAACACTGACTTTCTCTACTACTGACTATGTAACAGCACAATAACAGCATTGTCCCAGTTAAAGGTGCGTGGCAGAAATTCACCAAGTTGCCCTAAGCTGTACTTTCCAAACCCACTACAATTACCATATGGAAGAACAAAAGGGAAAGGTACATGAGAACACCTCTCCCAGCAAGCTTCTCTCCTGAGCACTCACCATATATAATGGTTTCCCCCCGCCCCCCCCCCCCCCCCCCCCCCCCCCCGGCCCGGTCTTGTTGGTTCAAAGCTCCAGAATCCCTTCCAAACAGCATTGTGGATTCAACTGCACCTACACCAAATGTACTGCATCAGTTCAAGGAAATAGCTCACCACCACCTTCCCAGGGCAACTAGGGATTATTGCTGGCCCAGCCAACAGCACTTTCATCGCAGAAATGACTTGAAATATTGAAGAGATTTTATAATACAGTATTCAATATCATACTACAACTTAGAACTGATTTTTACAATAAATATGTCTTTAAAATTGTCATCTCAATTATATTTTGATCTCACATCTGGATATAACAATACAGTATCCAGGATTTTTAAGTTAGAATTCTCAGTTATAATATTTGTAAACTGAACAAAGATGTTTCTGCAATAATTGACTTTTACATATATATCACCCAGAGATAAAATTTTTCTAGTGTGAAACATCGTTTTATATTAGATTAGATTCCTTATAGTATGGAAACGTGCCTTTCGGCGCAGTAAGTCCACACTGACCCTCCAAAGAGTAACCCACCCAGACCCATTCCCCTACCCTATATTTACTCCTGATTTGGCAATTTAGCGTGGCCAATTCACCTGACCAGCACATCTTTGGATTGTGGGAGGAAATCCACACAGGCAGTTGCCCGAGGTGGGAATTGAACCCGGATCCCTGGCTCTGTGAGGCAGCAGTGCTAACCATGCCGCCATCATATATACTGAAACGCAACAACTCTGTTGTTTGTTTTCCCCCCCAATACTCAATGTAGAAATTCAAAGATTTAATAGAGATTAGGTGTCATATCCATTCTTACTGCAGTTGACTTTTGTAATAGGCACATAAAGAAATTTAACATCTATGTTAAAGAATAATACCCTGTCAAAGAATTGATATCTGAGCTTGCTATGAAGGAATAAAATATAAACCTTTAAACATTTTCACTTTACACTTTTATACTTGAGTATGTTTTGCTTAGTTTGTAAAGTGAATAAATTACTAAAGTTCCATCAAACATCTTGATTTTTAAAAAAATTTTCACTTTTACTCACGGCGAGATACTCTATCAGCGTGAAGGTTTTGTTGCAAAACAAATATTAATATGTTTCAAGTCAGACTTTTTGAAGCATGAACACTACACAAGCTATGCAATGCAAATTCTGTTATTTTTCATTAAGTATCTCATTAATGAGATTTTCTTATTGCTTACCGCATATGCGATCACAATATTGTCAGTTGTATTGTGAAATCACAAAAAAATTAGAGCCCATAATGGAGTTGGTCATCTTCACTTGTTCATTTGGACCCAGTTGCTCAGGCTTCTTCCTCATTCTTACTTTCCTGAACAACAGTATCCTTTCACAAGGCATCAATAATTTTCACATGCTTCCTTTTATCAACTCCATCGATGGATTGTCAGCTGAGGGAATGTGTAATCAGAATTACCTGCTGCTGCAGAGTTGACGGTGTGCGTGCCTAATGTGTCTATTTCAGTTGTGAAGAGCATGAAGTTACAATGACAAAGACAGTTGACATTGGATTCTACTTTCCTCCCTTGCTGAATGGATTGTGACTGTTGGCCAATGTATAGCATGAATAATACAGCAATTCTTTTTTCAGAAATTGTTTTTCACAGTAAGCAATTCTTGTTGTGTAACTTCATGGTACATCATCCAAACTTGCCTTGATATGCCACATTTAGTATGAGCATATTGGCTTTTTTGTACTTGGGTTTAGTACTTCACGTAAGTAGTTTTTTCATTCTTCAGTTTTTGAAGAAACCTTTTGTGTCTTATGGTTGAAGTAGCAGTAATGCCATTGATTTCTTTCTGTAGGTTACAGGCAGACTTCCAACGCCACAAAACTACTGGATGCTGTGATGGAGTGGAGAATTGTTTTATTTCCCTAGTCCTGTTACAAATTATGGAAATTGTTAGCTTTTCCTTGCCTTTACTTGACCATTTTGAACTCAAACATTAGATTAGATTCGATTAATTTCAGTGTGGAAACAGGCCCTTTGGCCCAACAAGTCCACACCCACCCAGACCCATTACCCTAGATTTACCCCTTCATCTAACACTATGGGCAATTTAGCATGGCCAATTCACCTAACCCTGCACATATTTGGCCTGTGGGAAGAAATCGGAGCACCCGGAGGAAACCCATGCAGACACTGGGAGAATGTGCAAACTCCACACAGACAGTCGCCTGAGGTGGGAATTGAACCTGGGTCTCTGGCGCTGTGAGGCAGCAGTGCTAACCACTGTGCCACTGTGGTTTGTAGATTGCAGTCGAATATCACTTGTTTCTAAAAAAAAATCATCAGTGTTGTAGAACTATTTGGCATAATATTGAGAAGAGTGTTTTGGTCATCCATTTGTTGAAATATTCTGGATTGCTTGTTTTTGCACCAGGGTCAGATTTCAATGCAATTTTGAAACTTAATCTGAAGTACAGAATTTACGTGCCTTCTAAATTAATGAGGTTTTACAATCACGAGATTTAAATGTTCTGACTTGCTAAAACTCAACAACATTGACATCTAGAGATTATTAATTTTCCATTCCAGTGGTGGCAAAACTAGTCCTAAAAAAGGTTAAAGCAAGATTGCATAGGCATAAACTGGTTTAACAATCAACAAAGCAGTGGAGTGATTCTGTAGAATGCAAAGTAATAGTGTCCGTACCCCTGGACTGACAGTCACACGAGTCATACAGCATAGAAGCAGGCATATTTTAGCATGACTGCAGATTGTGTTTTTTAACAAGTGTACCGCTCAGTTTCAAGTCCCACCTGCTTCAGAGGTGTCTCATAACAACAGGTTGTTTGGGAAAAAGCAATCTACACATATAATATTTCTATTTGTAGATATTTTTTCATAATCTGTGTACTTGAATTAACTAATAGGAGTGGAATTTAAGTATGAGGTGGTCATTTTTACAATTATTTGTTAATGCTGTTCTGACTCTGCTTTTGGTTCCAGATCTGCTTCTCCAAGGCATGGTTTTACCATCATGAACAGACTTAATGTGGAGAACAGGACTGAACCAATTACCAAGGATTTGGACTTTCAGTTACAAGACCCTTTTCTACTCTATAGAAATGCACAATGTAAGATTGAGAGGGTTTTTTTTATAATTGTGCATATCTGTTAAAATTGTATTTGATATGTCGGACACTGTTTAAACTTTTCGATACAGTTTAGCTTGCCTGTTCATGTTCCTGAACTAACAAAACTGACTTGAATTGAACAAAAGTAGCTGTTTCTTTTATAAAGCAAAAGACTCTGGATGCTGAAAGTCTTGCACAAAAATGGAAATTGCTGAAGAAACTCAGCAGGTGATGTAGCATCTGTGGAGAAGGGGGGTCAGATGTACTTCCTGAAGAAGGGTCACTGGACTAGAAACACGAACTCTGTTTTCTGTTCAGAGTTACTGCCAGACCTGCTGAATTTCTCCAGCTTTTATTTTTGTTGCTATTTCTTTTCCTCCTGGTCTACTAATTAGAGCTATGGTATTAATAACACTTGTCATAGTCTTGGACAATTAGTAAAAGCACACCAGTTTTAATCATGGCATCTATGGCATTCTCAATTTGTTTTTTAATCACTCATGGGATGAGAGCTAGACCAAATTTTGTAGCCCATTCCTAATTGTCCTTGAAGGTGGTGGTGTTGAGCTGCCGCCTTGAAACTATTCTGTTTATTAAAGGAAATTTGCAGTTTCATGTGAATATGCCTCAGTGACTAACCACCATGTTAACCAACTAAACAAAAAGAAATGATCTATTAAGCCACATTTCATTTTGAAATTTGACTTGGTCATATACCATCATATTAGAATACAGAAATAATTAATATTTTATTTGAATCAGAGCATTTTAGACCTTGTGTCCTAATTACTAATTTTTAAATACTTGTTACTGCTAATTTATCTATATCAATATAGTGATCTAATAACCATGGTTAAAGAATACTACTTTTGAAGAGGTTAACAAATGAAAGATGAATAACAGGACTGACTGACATTCAGTGTGTTGAGTCATTAAAAATATAAATATTTGGAGTACTTTGTGCTTCTGTAGAATGCAAAGTAGTAGTGTCCATACTCAGGGCCCTGAGACAAGGGCTGACATCAGACCCGACAACTGGGACAGAAAGTCTTTCAGTCCTTATCTCTGCCTATACTGGAATCACAGGATTGATTCATGTGAAAGTCAAAGTTCGACATTTTAAAGCCAAACTCATGAGATTGACTTTGACTTTGAAATGGATAATGTTCTTCAGGAATTATCATGCATAAAAACCAATAATACTAATGAAATTGCATTAATTCTCTAACATTTATTTAACTTTCAATATTACAAATGATATACATTTAATTTGACACAGTATAAATGAAATCATCATTAATAGTACAAAGGTTGATTATTTGTGCAGTGGTGAAGTTTCATGAACGCATTAAATAGACCCAGTGAGAATAAATATCAAATTGGAGTTGGTAAATCTCATCACAAGCTGGTTCGTTGGCAAAGTGGGTTATGTTTTTCGTTGTACAGTGCTCATGATTTCAAGTTCCAATCTTCTCTAGTCTCTTTTTTTCACAATAGCTTTAATGCATCCAGCCTTTGCATGAATGTGAGTGACAATGTCTTTCCAAAACTCCTTGAGAGTTTTGTACTTGATTATCATCATTGGCTTTAATTTTGCCATCTTGCTGTGCAAGATGAAAACATTGTGATCTACGTCTTGTGACTCGTTGTGTGGACATTGTTGAATCCTGTTAGCTGTTGTTTGTTGATATGGTAAAGTTTATTGACATTGTGAAGATGTTGTGAATGTTTTCTTTTCTGATTAATTACAAAAGTGTGCCTCTTCATGAATCTTATGAAGCATCTACATTACTTTGCTAACTCAGAATTCGAGGTTTCTCGCTTCACTAAGGATTTTGAGTTGAAAATTCTATAGGTAACATGACCATTTTGCTGATACTCATTGATACATATTCAGACGATGTCACTTGCTAAGTCTTTTTGTCTAGTTTCTAGTTTACTGGATATCTTTTTTTCACCTCAAATTATTTTCTTGCAAACATTACATTTTCCAGTTGCTATACACCTATTAGTCTTCATGGTAAATGCCACAATTTTTATTTTGAATTGAGCTGTATTCTTGTTGTTCTTAAATGCATTGTGGTGGATCAGGAGGACACTGGTTAGCCTTGCAGATTGGCTGTGGGATTGCTGCTGGTATAGGCAGAGAGAAACTCTAAAGATTCTTTATTAATTACTATATTTAATTAAATCGTAGCTGCAAATGTGTTGCTGGTCAAAGCACAGCAGGTTAGGCAGCATCTCAGGAATAGAGAATTCAACGTTTCGAGCATAAGCCCTTCATCAGGAAGGGCTTATGCTCGAAACGTTGAATTCTCTATTCCTGAGATGCTGCCTAACCTGCTGTGCTTTGACCAGCAACACATTTGCAGCTGTGATCTCCAGCATCTGCAGACCTCATTTTTTACTCGTTAATTAAATCGTAATCAACATGTTTTTTGATCCCTGAGATATTAGGGTTAAAGTTGTAATGAGCTACGTTATTAAAAAAAACTTTTTTAGTCTGAATGCAAAATTGTTTGTTCTGTAATGAGAGTGGGTGTTTTTTAGAGGGAGCTTCTTACACTTGTTTCAGGATTATTAAATTGGATATTAGGTGATGTCGTGATCAAGGTCGCTGATGGCCTTTGAATGTTCCACAAGCTACGTAGTTTCTGCTCCCAAGAACACCTTTTTATATGTGGAAAAAAAATGGAAATAAAACATTCTAAGTATACAACCAGAAACTAGGTAATTCTTCAGTATATTGAATGGAGAACTTCAGAGTAATGTTATTACTTTTTCTATCAAAGCTCTATCTATATGTGGAAAAAAAATGGAAATAAAACATTCTAAGTATACAACCAGAAACTAGGTAATTCTTCAGTATATTGAATGGAGAACTTCAGAGTAATGTTATTACTTTTTCTATCAAAGCTCTATCTATGTGCTTTGAAAGGTCATCTGAATCAATCCTTCAAGTATGCAGCTGCATCTTTAAATACTGTAACAAACTGATGATTTCCTGACTTGCCACACAGTTTTCAGGTGTTGATGGGCTATACTTTGAGAACCGACTGTCTGATTGGTTCCAAAAATGAGCTGTTCAAGGAAACTGTCTCAAACGTTCTATAATTTCCTCAACCAGGCTACTGCAGGCAATCTACTTTTTCCAGTTTATAGATGGATTAGACTCACCCATGATTATTACTGTGCTTTATCACAAGCACCTAATATATCATTTTGGATACAGCGTCCAACTTTTTGGTTACATTTTAGGGGCCCTAAACCATACTCATGAGTGACTTTTATTTTCCCTACTGTTCCTCATCTCGGCCCAAACTTGAGTCTTCTTCCAGAAGGGATGCATGTGAGTAGTGGTGTGCCACAAGGATCGGTGCTGGGTCCACTACTTTTCGTCATTTATATAAATGATTTGGACGTGAACACAGGAGGTATAGTTAGTTAGTAAGTTTGCAGATGACACCAAAGTTGGAGGTGCAGTGGGCAGCGAAGAAGGATACTGGAAATTACAACCGGATCTTGATCAGATGGGCCAATAGACTGAGGAGTGGCAGATGGAGTTTAATTTAGATAAATGCGAGGTGTTGAGTTTTGGGAAAGCAAATCTTAGCAGGACTTATACACTTAATGGTAAGGTCCTAGGAGTGTTGCTGAACAAAGAGACCTTGGAGTGCAGGTTCATAGCTCCTTGAAAGTAGAATCACAGGTAGATACGATAGTGAAGAAGATGTTTGGTATGCTTTCTTTTATTGGCCAGTATTGAGTATAGGAGTTGGGAGGTCATATTGCAGCTGTACAGAATGTTAATTAGGCCACTTTTGGAATATTGCATGCGGTTCTGGTCTGCTTCCTAGAAGAAGAATGTTGTGAAACTTGAAAGGGTTCAAAGAAGATTTACAAGGATGTTGCCAGGGTTGGAGGATTTGAACTGTAGAGAAAGGCTGAATAGGCTGGGGCTGTTTTCCCTGGAGCGTCAAAGGCTGAGGGGTGACCTCATAGAGGTTTATGAAATAATGAGGGCATGGATAGAATAAATAGACAAAGTCTTTTCTCTGGGTAGGGGAGGCCAGAACTAGAGGGCATAGGTTTATGGTGAGAGGGAAAAGATACAAAAGGGGCCTAGGGGGCAACCTGTTCATGCAGAGAGTGTTGTATGTATGGAATGAACCACCAAAGGAAGTAGTAGAGGCTAGTACAATTACAACATTTAAAAGGCATCTGGATGGGTATA
This sequence comes from Hemiscyllium ocellatum, assembly GCF_020745735.1. Classification (NCBI taxonomy): domain Eukaryota; kingdom Metazoa; phylum Chordata; class Chondrichthyes; order Orectolobiformes; family Hemiscylliidae; genus Hemiscyllium; species Hemiscyllium ocellatum. The sequence continues at coordinate 45,328,255 of NC_083419.1, forward strand.
TGAATAGGAAGGGTTTAGAGGGATGTCGGCCAATTGCTGGCAAATGGGACTGGATTAGGTTGGGTTATCTGGTCACATGGCCGAGTTGGACCGAAGGGTCTGTTGCCGTGCTGTACATCTCTGACTCTCTGGTCAATATGAAATAGACTTGCCTTGAGTGAAACAGAGACTGCAGTGAGTGCGTTTGGGAATTTGATTCAAAGTGGAAATTCTAGCAGAGTCAAAAAACTGTATACTGCAAGAATGAAAGTTTACGGAGTGGGAGTTTGGCAAACAGTAATGAGGAGGCACTTTTTTCTTCTTCTGTTTCAATAAGTTCATTCATTGGTAAGAAACTGCTATTTGGGACTATCTTTAAATTGCTGTCAATTAGAAGAACATTTCATTTTTAAAGAACTACTGATACTTGAATTTAACTAAGACACATCCGGAATAAGGGAATGTTAGACCAAGTGATAGGGAGGAGAAAGAAAGGAAGAGTAATGTGCTGAGGAAACACACAAATGTTTCTGTGGCTGTAGACTTGGCCCGAGGGTCAGTGATGTCATAGAGCAACTGCAGGGCATTCTTCTGGGAGAAGGTGAACAGCCAGAGATTGTGATCCACTTTAGTACCAATGACTGGTAGGAAGGGAAATGTGGTTCTGCAATCAGAATTTAGGGAACTAGTTAGAATATTACACCATAGCCACAGCTGAAACAGAGGAAGTTATAATGAGAACAAAGAGACCATTAAGTATATATTTGGTTCTGTCTTCACAAAGAAGGACACAAATAACATCCCAAAAATTGTTGGAGAGCATAATCTAATGAGAGTAAGGAACTGAAGGAAACCCGTATTACTGAGGAAATGGAGTTGATGAAATCGCTCCCAAAATACTGAAAGAATTAGCCCTAGAAATAAAAGATACAGAATCTTAAAATATGACTGCCAATGTATAATCTGGAACAGTTCTTATGGTTAAAGAGAAATCTGACCAGCTAGCCTGACATCAGTAGTAGGGAAAATGCTAGAATCCATTCTAAAGATTTAATAACTCAGAAAATAGTGAAAGAATCCAACAGAGTCAGCATGGATTTACAAAAGGAAAATCATGCTTGACAATTGACTAGACTGTTTCCAAAATGTAACCAGTAAGGTTGATGAGGAGTAAGCCAGTGGATATCATTTATTTGGATTTTGTAAACACCTTTCCTAAGATCCCACGTAAGAGATAAAAATGTAAAACTAAAGCATATGGAATTGAGGGCTTTGTAATGACATGAATAAATCACTGGTTGGCTGACAGGAAACAGAGTCTGAATAAATGGATTTTTTTCTACATGGCAGGCAGTGATACATAGGGTACCACAGGAATCAGTAGTGGACCCCAGCTATTTACAATATCTGTTGATGATTTTCGATAAGGGAACCATAAAACTGTAAGGAATAGGGTTAGACTGTTCAGTATCCCCAGCCTGCTCTGCAATTCAATGCTGATCTGAAATTCATTACGTCCACTTTTCTGCCCTTTCCTCATAATCTTAGATTTTTGATCAGTAGAAGAATCAATCTATCTCGGCCTTAAATATGCATAAGGACTCTGCCCTCACAGTTCTCTGTGGTAAAGAGTTCCAAAGACTCAGTCTTCTGAGAAGAAATTCCTCCTCATCTCAGTCTTAAATTGGCACCCATTTTTCTAAGACTAATCCCTGTGGTCCTAGACTCACTCATGGGGGGAAACATCCTCTCAGCATTTGCCATGTCAAGTCCCTTAAGAATCCCTTATGTTTCATTGAAATCATCTTTCATTCTTCTAAACTCCAGTGAGTAGTATCTCAACCTATATAGCCTTTGCTCATAAGACAGTCCCTCCATACCAGGAGCCAATGTAGTGGACTGCCTACAATGTGATGATATATTTGCTAAAGTATGGATACCAAAACTGCTCATAGTACTCCAGATGTTTCATAAGCATCTTGTACAGTTGCAATAAGGCTTCCCTACTCTTTTTAAATCACCAACCTCCGAAAAATAAAACCAATATTCCAGTAGCCGCCTTATTACCTGCTGCATCTGTGTGAACTAAATATAATATGTTCTGTTTTGCAGATGAGACACCGCAAATAAGCGGGAGAGTGAATTGTGAATTAGATGCAGAGGTGCTCCACTGTGATTTGGGCAAGTTTGAGTGGCTGGGCAAATGCATGACAAGTGAACTATAATGCAGATAGATGTGAGTTTATCTACTTTGGTAGCAAAAACTGGAAGGCAAATTATATTGAATGATGATTGAGTTCAAGTACCAGAATAGGGATGTTTTACTACTATTATACAGCCCCTTGGTGGCACCACACCTCGAGTATTGTGTGCAATTTTGGTCTCCTTATCTGAGGAAGAATGTTCTGGCTATGGAAGGAGTAAAGCAAAGATTTACCAAACCGATTCTTGTGACGTCAGGACTGACTTGTGAAAGCAGACTGAATTTGTTAGGACTATATTCGCTGGAGTTTAGAAGAATGAGGGTGGATGTCATAGAAACCTATAAATGTTTAATAGGACTAAACTGGGTAAATGTAGGAAACATTTTATATGTAAATGTTTAGTATAACTGGAGAGTTCAGAACCAGAGGTCAGAGTTTAAGGTTTTGGCATAAGTCATGTAGGACTGAGCTGAAGAGAAATATCTTCACTCAGAGGTGGAGCTGTGGAATTCTCTGCGGGAGAAAGCTGTTAAGGTCAAAACAATTTAAGGTTTTCAGGAAGTGTTTGATATAGTTATTCAGGCTAAAGAGATTTAAAGGGTATGGGGCTGAAGGAGGGTTTCTTTCAAAGAAGCCTTTCAAGTCCTGAATTTATTGATACAATTTTAACTCTTTACCAATGTAGCATTTTGGAGACTGCCTCCAGAGTGTCTCTCTCATGTTGTATTGGTAAATAGCTCAAATAAAGATTGAATTGCGTCGCTGAACTTGGGACTTGAGAGTTATCTTTTGAAAGAGTATTATTGGGGAAAGATTTTAAAGAGAAGTCTTGAATCCCATGTCCAACAGCACAAATTGATCTTTGTTTGGAGCTTCTTACCAATGCAACATGGGAGAAGTCTCTGGATGTAGTCCCTAAGGCAGTCTGACCGTCCCAATTAAATTCAGTATACAGGTAGTTCTTCTCTAATGTGATGGTCGTGTTCTTGTGCAACCCACATTATAGAAAAATCGTGCTTCAGAAATAGCGCTGAAAGTGTTGGTGATGTAATCACATACAGACCTCCCAGCAGTGGTCAGGACCAGAAATGCAAGACAAAGCAGGAAATAAATAGGGCATGTCAGAAAGGCAAGGTCACAGTGATCATGGCGGACTTCAATATGCAGGTGGACTGGGTGAATAATGTTGCTGGTGGATCCAAAGAAAGGGAATTCACGGAATGCTTACAGGGTGGCTTTTTGGAAAGCTTGTGATGGAGCCCACAAGGGAGCATGCTATTCTGGACTTAGTTCTATGTAATGAGGTCGACTTTATAAAAGATCTTAAAGTAAGGGAACACTTAGGAGGCAGTGATCATAATATGATAGAGTTCAGTCTGCAGTTTGAAAGTGAGTAGGCAAAATTGGATGTAATGGTGTTACAGTTAATTATAGAGTCATGAGAGAGGAATTGATCAAGGGTACAGTGCAGAGGTTCATCCCAAAGAAAAGAAAGATTATCCGGGGAGGGGTTAGTCAGCAATGGCTGACGAAGGAAGTTGGGAAATGTATCAAAGAAAAACAGAGAGCCTATAAAATGGCCACGAGCACTGGGAAATCAGAAGATTGGGAAGACTACAAAAACAAACAGAGGATAACAAAGAGAGAAATAAGGAAGGAGAGGATCAAATATGAAGATAGGCCTAGCCAATAATGTTAGAAATGATAGTAAAAGCTGCTTTCAATACTTAAGAAACAAACAAGAGGTAAAAGTAGAAATTGGGCCGCTCCAAATTGATGCTGGAAGGCTAGTGCTGGGAGATAAGGAAACAGGTGAAGAACCTAATAAGTACTTTGTATCAGTCTTCACAGTGGAAGATATGAGTAATATCCCAACAGTTAAGGAGAGTCAGGGGGCAGAGTTGAGTATGGTAGCCATTACAAAAGAGTAATTACCAGAAAAGTTAAAAGGTTTAAAATTTGCTAAATCTCCTTGCCCAGATGGGCTATATCCTAGAGTTCTAAGAGAGGTGGCTGAGGAAGTAGCGGAGGTACTGACTGTGATCTTTCAAAAATCACTGGAGTCAGGGAAAGTCCCAGATGATTGGAAAATTACTGTTGTAACCCCCTTGTTCAAGAAAGGATCAAGACAAAAAATGGAAAATTATAGGTCGATTAGCCTAACCTCTCTTGTAAGTAAAATTCTAGAATCCATCGTTAAGAATGAGATCACTAAAGTTTTGTAAGTGCAGGATCGGATTAGAACAAGTCAGCATAGATTTTGTAAGGAGAAGTCATGCCTGACAACCCTATTGGAATTCTTTGAAGAAGTAACAAGTAGGTTAGGCCAGGGAAACCCAGTGGATGTTATCTACGTAGACTTCCAAAAGGCCTTTGATAAGGTACCTCATGGGAGGCTGCTGAGTAAGGTGAGGGCCCATGGCATTTGAGGTGAGCTACTGCATGAATTGGAGATTGGCTTTCTGACAGAAGACACAGTTGGGATAGAAGGTGACAAGTGGGGTCCCACAGGGTTTAGTGTTGTGGCCGCAGCTGTTCCCTTTATATGTTAATGATCTGAATGAAGGGACGGGGCATTCTGGCCAAGTTCGCCAATGATATGAATTTAGATGGACAGGCAGGTAGTACTGAGGAGTTGGGGAGGCTGCAGAAAGACTTAGACGGTTTAGGAAAGTGGTCCAGGAAATGGCTGATGGATTTCACTATGAGCAAGTGTGAGGTCTTGCACTTTGGAAAAAAGAATACAGGCATGGACTATTTTTTTAAACGGTGAGAAAATTCATAAAGCCAAAGTACAAAGGGATCTGGGAGTGCTAGTCCAGGATTCTCTAAAAGTTGATTTGCAGGTTGAGTCTGTGATTAAGACAGCAAATATAATGATGTCATTTATCTCAAGAGGATTGGAATATAAAAGCAACGATGTACTTCTGAGACTTTATAAAGCTCTAGGCTATATTTAGAATACTGTGTCCAATTTTGAGCCCCACACCTCAGGAAGGGCATACTGACACTGGAGTGTGTCCAGCTGAGATTCAGATGGATGATCCTTGGAATGGTAGGCTCTTTATTCCTGATGAAGGGCTTTTGCCCGAAACATCGATTTTCCAGCTCCTCAGATGCTACCTGACCTGCTGTGCTTTTCCAGTGCCACTCTAATCTAGACTCTGGTTTCCAGCATCTGCAGTCCTTGTTTTTCCCTGGTAGGTCTAACATATGATAATCGGCTAAGGATCCTGAGATTGCATTCATTTAGAGTTTAGAAGGTTGAGAGGAGATCTAATAGAAACTTAGGATAATGCATGGCTTAGAAAGGGTGGACGCTGGGAAGTTGTTTCCGTTAGGCAGGAAACTAGGATTAGAGGGGGTCAATTTAATGGAAATGAGGAGAGATTTCTTCAGCCAGAGAATGGTGGTGGAATTCATTGCCACAGAGCGCAGTGGAAGCCAGGACATTAAATGTTTTCAAGGCAGAGATTGATAAATTCTTGATTTCACAAGGGATTAAGGACTATGGGGAGAATGCGGGTAAGTGGAGTTGAAATGCCCATCAGCCATGATTAAATGGCTGAGTGGACTTGATGGGCTGAATGGCCTTGCTTTCAGTCCTATATCTTATGATTTTATTACAACTGACACACGTTTTAAAAATTTGCGTTTTAGGAAGTGTCCCAAATTCGTCAATCACATTACAGTGAATTTGCATTAATGAAATGTGCATTATAACGGTATTTATACATTCTTGCATTACAGTAGCCACATGCCATATTAATCTCATCATAGTTTATTTAAATTAAAGACAGTAACAACTATTTCCCTACAACAAACAACATTGTTCTAAGCCCGCATTGTGATCTAGTTTGAGAGAATTCTTGCGGTCTCATGACTTCTCGAAGTAATCATTTGATATGATCACATCACAGTGGCCAGGTTGATCTCATAGCTGACTGTTTGGTCTTTTGATTTTGTTTCTTCCTGTGTGTATGCTGACCTGACTAACTCCTATGCTGCAAATTACTGTTGTTTTGAATTACTGACCGTTCCCTCTGTCTTGGCACTGGGCCAAATTGCACGCGTTTCTACTACTTTTGTCAGGAAACATCCTACTTTCTGCAGAAGTAGCTCTCCTAAGCTTATTTCATACCAGCATGATTATTTCATTGTGCCATGCTGAGGTATAATTCTATTTTCCTATGATTCTGGCCTTCGGGATGATACCTAGAGCAGGGTACTGAGTTGGATGACCAATAATGATTTGTTTTGGACAGCTGAGGCGGCTCAAAGGGTGAACTGAACTATTCCTCGTCCTGTTTTCTTTGTTTTCTATGTCCAGTCTCCAGATCCATTGTAGTGCCACATGCATGTGAGAACAGAGAGAGAACAATAAGATAGATGAACTTTTGCCTAGAAAGGTAATGCAGAAGAGAAGGTTTGATTTTCATGGGACACTGGAACTAACTCTGAGTAAGATTGTACTTGTACCTAATTCTTGGAAATGAGGTGGGTCAAGTGGTTAAGTGACTGCAAGGGAACATTTAGGGGATTGTGATAATTGGATTATTAGGTTTAAGAAGATGGTGGAGAATGACAATGGGCAATCCAGAGTAAGAAAATTAGTTTTTAGACATCCGAATACATTAGAACAAGAATGGAGTTGGCTGGGTGGACTAGAATGAAAGGTAGGAAACACTGTAACTAAGCAAGAAGTTACCTTCAAAGAGAAAATGTTTTGGGTAAAGTCAAGGCATAATCCCTCAAAGGGAAAGGTAGGACAAATCGGTCCAAAGCTCCCTGAATGAGAAGGTAGACAAGCAGGAGGCTGGAAGAACACAGCAAGCCGGTCAGCATCAAGAGATGGAGAAATCAACGTTTGAAATTAATATAAAGTGTACTTATGACCAGTGTCATAGAAAATACATTTGATAACCAAGGAGAAAACAGAAGGTTCAGAAGGGATATGAAAAATCATTTTAGAGAAGCAAAGAAGAAATATGAGAAAAGAGTGTAGTATTGCAGGAGTTGACTTAATTACAACAAAACAAAGAACAATATTCAGATTGGGTATGAAAAAAATGGTAGAAGAAGTATGTTAGACATCATACTAATCATTTCAAAGGGTTAAAACAGTGGCAGCTATAAAGGGAAATTTACAAGTGTTAGATAAGCACAAAGATAGTAAGTGGGTGGTAAAAGAAGAAATAGGGCAAATTGGGGACCAAATTGATAAGGAGCTATTTTATCAATTTATTTATCATGTCAAAATATAAGAATATACAAGATTTAATCAGTCTTCAGAGACTCTCTAACCAGTGAGCTCCTTTCCCTGTAATAGAGCTGGAACCAATTCCAATCAGCTGAATTCAATTTTGCTCTGTTTCTGACTCTTTGCAAAAAGTCTTCTTTTTTCCTTACGCATTTCTCTCTGCAAAGTTAAATTTTGGTGAGTAAGGTTATTTTCACATTGATGTTATAAATGTTCAGTATTCAAAAAATGTGGGAGTGCATTCAACATGAAATATTTTTCCATATGTCATCTAATTTTTTAAGATATTAATGTGGTTAGAATAAATCTAGAAGCGCTGTCTTCATAGAAGCAGAAAACTTAATTTTTTTTGTTAATGCTTTCCTCCAGTGGCAAAACTCTTGTCAGGCAACAAAATTATTTGGCAAGCAAGTAAATTTTAGAAAGTAAAAATAAACAAAACTTTTATAAGAACAATTGGAACAAATGTATTGACTCCATGTATTGCACTTTTTTAAAAAACTGTTCACGATACAATTGATGGTAATACTGAAATGACCAGATTTCAGTTGAGAATTATCAGTTCAGGTGCATAATTATCTATTTGTATCTTGATACCAAGATAATTCTTGTTATTTATGATCAGGTTGAATAACCATGACATCTAATAGCTGAAGTGTGTTCTGAATGTTCATGTACAAGTAATTAAGCAAAAAGTACTTTTTAATTGTTTTCAGTACCATTCATGGCAGTTCAAATACTGAAACAGTCAAAATGCATCTGCAGCACGACATGGACAACATTCAGGATTGAGCTGATAAGTGGACAAGAACCATCTCCAAAAGCAGAAATTCCAACCATCAGTGTCCAGCATTAAATGGCATTATTTTACCTGATCTCCTCAATATCAGTATCCTTGGGGTTTCCATTGATCAGAACCTGGTCAATATTATTACTTTGGCTATCATAGCAGTTTAAGGGCCGGGAATTTTGCAGCTCATAACTTTGCTCCTGACTCTACAGAGGAGAAAGTGAGGACTGCAGATGCTGGAGATCAGAGTCAAAAAGTGTGGCACTGGGAAAGCACAGCCAGTCAGGCAGCATCCAAGGAGGAGGAGAGTCGATGTTTTGAGCATGAGTTCTTCAGGAATAAAGAGCTTATGCTTGAAACATACTGTCGTGCTCCAAATGATGGAATACTTCCACTTAAAGTTGTTATGAAGTGTCAGGGGAAGTATATTTACCTAAGGGCTTGGACATTTACATAAATCAAAGCATGCGAAGGTATATGACTATGAACAATAGCCAAAACAGTTTAGATTTAAATTTTCTCTGCTAAGAGCCAGCACAAAACTGAATAACACTAATTCTGACAATGCAACGAAGCAACTGAATTTTAGAATTACTAGTTTAGCTTTTTCTACATTAATGTAAATGAACTGGAGATTGGTTTAGAGGTTTAAGACAGATCTTCAATGGAGGTGTCTTCTTAGCACTCCTGATGTGTAAATTTATCGGCTAAGATGGTGACTACATTACATGACTTTGTCACTCCCTGTGATGACTAGTTGTATAATCAGACATTTAAATCATTCACTTTATCTGTTATCAAGTACACTATCATAACAAGGACCTTCAACCAATTGTTTTAACCCTATATTAAAATTGCTAACTGTATTAAATGAGCATCTTAATAATTGAAATTGGGAATGGAACTGATCAAATCTGGTAATCCAAATGAAAGCCATGTGTTTATACATAGCTTTTCCTGTCTGTGATTACATTGCTGTTTTGTATAGTGGTCATTCTTTATTTCATTTCCTAAGTTGTCTATCTGCATTGACAGACTACTTCTGTAAAATGTCAGATTGTAAAACTGTATTTTTAAAGCCTATTTTGGACTTATACATAATACAGACTAGTGCAGATACTAATTACAAATTGGAGGTTTCATCCCTTTCAGATTATAAATAGAATTTTAAAAATACTGTTAAGAATGAGAGTAGATATGTGTCTCCTGTCTGCTATCTAATCAGGCCTTTTATAGTCAAAGGAAGCTTTGGCTGTGTCTGGGTTGCATATAGATCTGTCTTTGTGACTGACTGTGAAGAGTGGTCTGCCAACACTCTGTGTTCTAGCAAACTTTAAGATAAGATAGAGTTCCGTGTGGATGTGAAGCAATTCCATGCATTAAAACAAGTTGCTGGAAAGCTTTGGACTTTACTGATTTACCAGGATCAAAATCTGAAGGTCTCTATCAACATCTTTATTTTCTAACTCCGTTATTATTTAGCTCTAATATCAAGCAAGCCAAAAGACTTAAATTCACTTTTTTAATGTATTGAACATATTCAAAATATTTCTGGTGAAAGAGACTTTCTTCATACTTTCCTCCCATCTAGCTAGTTTTCAACTCCTATATTCTACAATGTTCAGTATCTTTTCAAGTAATCTAGTTTCACTTACCATTGAGGTGGCTTTATTTTGTGAAGCTGAATTATAAATGGGATGAATCTTTCTTGGGCCCCAAATGATATGGGCTCTCATAAGACACTTTGAAGAATTGTCAAAGTCAAGCAAGGCTTTTGTCAGTGTTGAGCACAAGCCACATGTTCCAATTAAGTTCCAGATATTGTGGTGGCATTCTCGCTAGTGAGCAGGAAGAGACCTATTGACCGTAAGTCATTGCTGTTATCACACTAATTATGACTTAAATTGCCTTCTCAATATGCATGTTCTTATTGTATCCCTTAATGGATAAAAACTAGACAATGAGATTTCCAAACGTGCAAGTCAGAGCAGGAGGTAAAATGGCTCCGGCTCCAGCTCACCACTTCTTCCGTCAAGTACCCACCTTGGGTACATTTCATTGCCAGCAGCTGTATACACATCACATACATGAGCAGTGGTATCCCCTGCAGCCCACCCTCTGCACGTCATGCTATTTCTCCAGTCTACTTGCTTTTGCCCTGCCATACTGCACTTTGCAGTGCACCAACTTCCATGAGACTGTGCTGTAAGGTTCACTTTGTGTGAAGGAACAGGCACCCAGTTCGTGGATTGGACTAGGTTAAATCTCTGGACTGCATGCTAAGTGTCTTAGCTTACATTTATATAGCACCTACTTGGATGTTCAAGACTGGATCCAAGATTAGATCCCTGCTTTGTCTTGCTTACGATGCCCAGTCACACTTAATGACTCACCAGTCTTGCCTTGCAGTTTCGTGCAAGCAAAGCCAGGCTTGCTTGTCATGCTGGTCAGCAGTTATCAGTCAGGGGGGTGGATGTGTTGCTGAGTGGCACAATGCTACCTCAGTCTTATATCTACACCATCTGCCAGCCATGTATCTGCCAATTGCGTCTCGTGCTGTCATGAGAATGTGCTCTCTATGTTTCAAAGTCTTAGACTTTTGTCCCCTTAGTCCAGGGAGATGTCTTCAGTCAAGGGTTTAAGCTCAGTAAGTCACAGGCAGCCTCCAATATCCATGCAGGACTTGGTCTTGGTCAGTTGGTTAGTCAAGGCTGTCATATTCATACCTCTCAGGTCCAGTGAGCAATGGTCAGACCTGTGAGCCCAAGGGCAACCAGTCTGAGGTGTCACAATCTGGGAGCTGTACATATATCAGTGAGGGGTCTAATTACTCATTTTAAAATGACTGCAACCACACCTGGAGTGGGAAGGATGTGTTTTGTTCTGTGAATGAGTAGTCTTCAAGTTCAAGCAATGTGAGGCCCTTCAACAGCAATAGGCAGACATCTCTTCACTGAAGCTGAAATATACATACAAGCACTAAATGCTTTGTGAACCTTTGGCATGAGCTTACTGCATGCTATCTAAGTTCTTGTACCATACATTCCTGACCACGTCATTCAAGTTACAAATTAATTCCACTAATGATTGTAATGAGTAGCAATTTTGTCTTTTCAGGAAAGGTAGAGCATAGTTCTTAAAGTTACAGTCACATGCATTTTACCCATTGTCTACACATGGTGTAGGAAATGTTCAGCCTCCCAGAGCTCTGTATCTATAGTGTTGTAGCTAAAGAGAGACTTGTGCACACATGATGGTGTCAAGAGAACAAATTTACAGCAATGTGTCTCCCATACTACCTGCTTGTCTTCTTTCTTTCCGTCTATTACATCTCGGTGCATTCCTTGGATCGGTAGCTGGAGTGAAGAGACCCTGTCCTAGAACCTGTTGATCTTGCAGGTGTGGTCAGGTGATCCTATGTGCATTTTTGTCTCGAGGGCCTTGGCATGGTATGTGTGCTTGCTCCTTAGTGTGACTTCCCACAGAGCTGAGAGTGTCAGTTAGTGTAGTAGAATACCCAGCCACCTCTGGAGTTTCCTGAAAGGAGACATCTGGTGAGCATGCCTCCAGAACATTCTGGACCTGGGTGCCTAACTACAATGGCATGCGGGGACTCAGGACACTTGAGTGTTTGCAGAGTATAGGATAGACTGTGTTTTTCTGGTGGCAAGGGCTCATGGTGGAGGCAAGGAAGTCATAGAGTGACCTGAATGTTTTGTTTTATTTTATTTTGGCTAAGATGGCACCAGAGCATGGCAACTTTATACACTTTTCACTGTACTCCTGTATTCCTGTTCTGTGTATTTCTTGATCCCCTGTCACCTTACTGTTGGCATTGAGCAGCAATAGCGAGAACGATGCAGTGAAGATCTGTGCACGTATCCAGTTGACTGAGACTGCTGGACCAGCTGTCCACTGCAGGCATCAACTTGTCATGGAGGCAGCCAAATGCTTGCATGGTTGAGTCAGCAAGTCCTAACCCTGTTATTGCATTCCTACAGGCTTTGTATTATGTTGTCCAGTACCCCCGATTAACCTGCCTGCAGTCCTGTGTCAGCTTGTGAAGTCCTGGATTGCTGACACCATGGGGATAATGCATAGTCTTGTGACAGCAGATAGCATAGGCATCTCACTGGTGCCTTCCTGGCTTAGAAAAAGGTGTAGAAGCTGTGGCATGTTAACATCAAATGCACAGTGGTGATAATTTGGGAGTAACGTAACAATTAATAATGGTTCTTAGTTGATTTCCAGGACATGGAAACCCACAGGAGATGTCAAAGTCTTCACCAGCCAGTATCAAGACCCTCTCCTTATAGGACATGGGAAGTCAGAATATCTGATACCCCATTATTATGTAGTTGGGTGTTTGTTGCCCCTTTAAGAGAGTGGTGTGTCGGAGGTGGGATCTAGAGGGGCAGTCCAGAACCGACCATGGAGCCAGAAGGACATCCAATGAAGTATTCCCTGTTTTAGTTTACTCTCAATCTACCTTGTGTTCTTTTTCTGCTTCTAGTGAACCACAAACAGATCACCCATGACCTGTCCTGGCTTTTCATCTTGTCTTAGGCCTTTTTCTCCTATACTGAGATATAGAATATTGGCAACATAGCCGTTAGTTCTGCTACAGGTCGGGAAATATGGCACAGACGTGCAGGGTCAGAAGTCCGGAATGAGTTTGGGATGGGCAAGAGTGAATTAGAGAGGCTATTGCAAGTAATGGTGAGAGTGGTAGTGCATGACTTTTGGTAGAAGGTGAGTACAGTAGCAGAGAGAGTGAAGATGGTGGTATTTACTTTTCACAAGTGGAGAAAGTTCTTCTTCTGACACGGCTGAACAGTCCTCCAAACCGTGGCAACCTCTGAACCAGATTGGCAAGGCCTGGTGTCATGGCCTTCATTGCCAGTTCTGGGGAAATAGGGTGGCTTTGTCCTGCAGAACCTCCTCTGCCAGAACTTCCAGGTTCTTGTTGGTAAAATAAAACACCAATTTCTCCTTCTCATGCAAATGTCTGCAGCATGTAGGGCAGCTCCAGATTGCCAACACTTGACCTGGTGTCCAACAGTCTCTCCGATATGGTGATCGTATATCCCAGCAGTGGTCAGTATTTCTGCCCATAGTGAGTGGGAGATTCAGGTTAGCATCAGATGAGAGGAGCACCATAGGAACCTTTTATCGGAGTGAATGAGGTGTGTTTGGACAGTAGTTTTAAAAAACTGAGTCTTTATGGAGGAAAACTCCATGAAACTCAGTGAAACTGACATTTGATCAAAATGTTGTAAGGTAAAGCCCACAGTATAATTTAGTTTTGAGGGTAGTTGATTTAATCAGATTAAACGCATTGAATGAAAAGAATCTCTCCCTCATAACTATTTTAGTAATTTAGGGATTAAAAGTTGATCTTTATTTTTTATTTGATTTAAGTAATTTGTAAAATATATTGAGTCAATTAATAAGTTTAAACTTATGAAGAAGTCAGAATATCTGACACCCCATTATATGTGTAGTTGGGTGTCGTTGCCTCTTTGAGAGTGGTGTCTCAGAGGTGGGAGTTAGAGGGGCAGTCCAGAACTGCCTGTGGAGCCGATCAGGCATCCAATAAAGTATTCCCTGTTCTAGTTTACTCTCAGTCTACCTCTGTCCGAGTGAACCACAAACAGATCACCCCTTACCTGTTCTGGCGTTTTTCACCTTGTCTTGTAATCTATAAAATACATGTTGAGTCAATTTTAATTTAAAGTTTAAAAAATTTACCTCCTATAGCTACAATCAGTGCAATCAATCAAGTTGCCAAAGAAAAAGCCTGCATTGAAGCAAAATGCCTTGTTTGTGCTGTGTGAATTGTAGATACCACAAGGCTGAATTCTTTTTATACTATGATTTTACTTTAATTCCTGACATTTCTATGGTAAGTATATACCACACGGAGAGTTCAAAATAGAACTACTCTCAAATGAATGACAGTTGGAAGACTTGGGGTTTTCTTAGCGCTATTTGTAGTCTCAACTTTTTAAAGCTATGTCAAGATTTAGGGCCAACTCTTAAGATACTGCAAAACAAGGAGGCATGGACCTGAAGGCATTCAAAATTTAGCCTGAACATGCTTAACTTCCTAGAATGTGAAAATTAGTCTCCAGATCCTTGCTCTTTTTGTTCTTGGATAATGGCAGTGGGTGCCATTACCTGTCCAGTATCTAAATAATCATGCAATCATAGTAATCATGCAATCAAAAATATACTTCCCTTACCATATTTTGGCATGTTTATTATATCATTTGTCCTTCCTCAAATGGTTGTCATTTGATTGCTTTAGTGGGGTCATTCATTTACCACCTGATAACAGTGTCGACATCTTTAAAAGGTAATAAATTGGCTGTGTCATGCTTTGTAAAATCCTGAAGTCATGAAAGGCATTACATTTTAAATGAAGTATAATTTGTGTACTAAGGCAAGGCTAAGAACTAGATGCATCAGAAATAGAAATACTTCTAATATTTTGTTGACATGTGAACATTGCTGACAAGGCTATAATTTGTTTCTCATTCCTAATTGTCCTTGAGAAGGTGGTGGTGAACCACTGCAGTCCAGATAGGATACCTAAGCAGTGTTGTGCCTACTGTGTGTTGAAGGGAGTTCTGACATTTTGACCCACCAACCTTGAATGAATAGGGATGTGTTTCCAAGTCAGGATGTGTGTGTCTCGGGAGGGAATTTGTTAGTGGGATTTCCCATGCATCTGCTGCCATTGTCTTTCTAGGTGGTAGATATTATGTGTTTGGAAGGTGCTATTGAAGGAGCCTTGACAAATTGCTGCAGAGAATCTGGTAAATGGTATACGCTAGAGCAGCACAGCGAATATTTGCAGGTGATTAATGATCAACCAAGTTGAATTCTCTAGGATGGTTTTGAGTTTCTTCAGTGTTGGTGTCTCTCTCATTCAGGCATGAAGAGAATCTTCCATATACTGCTGAATTGAGATTTTTCATCGTGGGGGTAGGCTTTGGGGAGTCAGGATGTGTTATTTTGTTGTGTATTAGTGCCAGTGTTGGACTGGGGTGGACACCGCAGAAGTTAAATACCACCAGGTTATAGTCCGACAGACTTATTTGAAAGCACAAGCTTTTGGAGTGTAGCCCCTTCATCAGATGAAGGGAGAGAAAAGCACATAGGCACAGAATTTACTGGCAGAGAGATTTTTAAAAAATCATACAAATGGTATGAGTACAGTGTCAACAGGCCAAATATTAAGCCTCTGCAGGTGATCATAAGTGCCAGACAATGTGAGTAAAGTGTCAACAGCTGAGTAACAAGCAAAGGGATGACCTATGATCTGATTAAATAAGGCAGAGCAATAATTACAAAAAATTAAGGTGGTGCTGGAGACAAACCAAATGACTGGAATAACATGATGGGTGTAAGAGTCACCTGATGGGGGTCTAACCAAAGTAATAAGTAATCTAAAACTGTACAAACTAATAAAGGTAGAGAGGTCATAACAATTTGTCAAGGTGATGATGTCAAAACAGAAGAGTAAGGAAGATTTTACAGGTACAGAACAGCGTGGTGGGGGTCACATGTAGTGGGACATGAACCCAAGATCACTGTTGAGACCCCTTCATGGATACAGGACCACCTTAATTAGTTTGTACACTAAAGGTGCTTTGTATTCAAGCCCACTTCTACAATTTGTTGCCTTTTTTTGTCCCTGAGGATGAGATGGAGATAGCTTACTGTATTGTAAATACATCAGATAAAGATGCTTGTTATTTCTGTCATCATCTTTGAGGTGTCCATGGCATTTTCTCCAGAGGCAATTGCACCTGCAACATAAGTCCCAACGTGCAATTCCAGCCGGTTCTGCTGCAATGATTCTGCCCATTAGAATAGGTGGACCAATGCCATGGATTAGATATTCGGATAATCGACTTGCTTGGGCATGTTACAAAATATTTCTGTGGCAGATTGAACTGGGTTTTCTAACTCTTTTTCTCCTTGTAGCAGAATCTTTTTTTGTTTTAAGGCAATTGAACAATTTGAGCCCAAATAGCCCACAAAAAGTTTTATATTCTAATAACTGAACTAACCTGGATACTGGTAAACATGATGAGGTTGCTAATTGTCAAAGTGCAGACCTATTTGTCTAGCTTATCCAACTCAAATAACAGTGGTGGAGGCAGTCACAAATTGTTCATTCCACACCTCATTATGTTGTAATAGAATAAAGAAGCCAATAATTAAGCAGACCTTTGACCAGCAGTCACTCATTTAATTACCTTTTGTTGCTGAACCCATACCGAGAAAGACTATGTTGAAATTTCACAGGATCTAAATGAGCATTGTTATCAAGGAAAATTGGTCTTTTTTTAAGACTGGGTCAATTTGTGTTCTTTTGGACAGTATAAAGTAAGATGTGAGAACAACTAAAGTGAATGGCATCCACAGTAATGATCATTAGCGAGAATGGTGTTGCAGTATATGAATTGGATTCCTGCATTATGCTCACGTGGAACATTATTGTGCAAATATCACACTTGTTCATAGAAATCCAGAATACAATGGCTGATGGAATGTAATGGAGAGTGTGATGCAATACACACTTTTTCGGATGGGAATAAAGATAAGGTGAACTGAACTGTAATTGTCTGCTGTTAGAATATTGCCACATGCCTCTTGTGTTTATTTTTGATTCGTAGTCAACTAGGCAAAGTCTAGATGGTGGGCACAAGGTTCCAGAGGGTGGTCACAGATATTGAAACTGGATTTTAGCAAAGGGAATGGATATTGCCAGATAAGATAGGAGAGCAGAGCAAGGTGATGAAAAGATTTGATCTATAGAGCCTACCTAGGAAATCTACATAATGATCTCCAATTTGATAATTTTTATGACCATTTATGGTTGTGGTTTAGTGGTAGCTCCCTTGCTTCTGAGTTAAAGGTTGTGGCTCAAGTCCTACATAGAGTTTTGAGCATTCAAGTTAGCAGTTCAATACAATTTGAGGAAGTGTTGTGTGTGCTATAGTTTGGATGAGACAGTAAAATGAGGCTTCAACTCCCTATGTGTCATTGTTCCATTCAAATTAGAGCATCAAAGTTCTTACGTCTTTGTCAGTATTTAAATTTAATTGAGAACCTAAATACAGATAACCTAATCACTTAATTCTATGCTATATGGCTGCATATTTCTTGCATTGTAGTGACTACATTTCAAAGGTAACTAAATTGGGTGTAAGTTGTTTTGCAACATTGAGGTTTTGCTGCCAACGTGTGTTTTAATTGTACTAAGTTTTAGTTTTGATTCTAATTACTTTAAAATTAATACATGCATAAAATGAAGCTACTATGCATAGTTGCAAATGTTTAATCATTTCTTCAACAAATGTTATCTACATGTATTAAACAAAGGAGACTGAAGAATTTTAGAACTAAAATTTTAAATAACCTGATGAATTTCTGTTGCAGTGCATTACAAAATGAATGTTTTGCATTAAAGTGTTGAAAAGCAGTTTGCTAAACAAATTTGTACATTGCATTGCAATAATATATTAGACCTTGAAAGACTTGCTTTGTTTTTATCAGAAAATTAAGATAAATTTGTTATATTTATATCTTTCCATTAATTGAGGAAAAATGCATACTGCCAAGATTACTGTAAATTTCACAGTTATATTTTGGAAAATATAGTTGTATTGCATGTAGTTTATTTTATAATTTTAAACATTACAATCGTTTTTGCAAAAATAAATGTAATCTGTGATATGTTTTTGTTATTGATAACAGAAATTTAAGACCAGGAAATATCAGTATTTAGGTACTTGTAAAGGTTGGTGATATAAATTTGATCATTGGCCAAAGAAATGCAGTTAAGTCATCTTCCAATTTTGGATCCAAATCTGAAATGCAGCTTTTAAAACAACTTTCTAAAAATATTGTTTTAAGTTGTTATTGTTGACATGGGCAAAGACATGAGAAAATCCTACCTCCTGGACAAGTGTAGAAGCAGTTCAGCCGTGTCTCCGTCACAATAATGCCTTTGTATTTGGTATCCATTCCTTGTGCTGGTTGTTTGGACAACTGTATGGTGGCTTTCTGATGAAGAACTGATGGAAGCTTTTTACCTTCCATGGCAATAATTCTGTGTTCATTGAAAATTCTTATTACTTTTTGCTGAAATCAATCTCAAAGTTATTTCTTTGAAGATCAATCCATTGTGGCATAGCTGGGGTTAGAATGTTTATTCTTCCTAATGAATCATGTCCAAAAGTGAGAGGTGGAGAAGGACGTGGCTTTATATGTTGATGTCCTCCACTCTAAGGAGTTAAATTGTGGCATGCATCGGTGCTGACATTTTGATATGGGGCCTTCATCTCTTTTAAGAGGAAGCAAAGATAAAAGCTCCAGCCATGCTCGAAATACAAGTCCGTTAAGATTATAAAATTCTCCCAAGAATTTGTCACGATCTTGTGATGAACTTTCAAAACATTCTCTACATTTTTAACCCAGCTGTGTGTGGGAGAGGTAGGGAGAGAGAAAAGAGGGAAAAATGGACATTATTTGAAGCAAGTAATTATTAATATTTCTTCTGGAGTCTCCTAGAACGAATATCAGTAAAGTATTTTTCATATTGCAAGGGAAGTACATGGAAATTAGGTATCAAGTCAGTATTGTGTGTAATGTTGGTATTGTTGATGGACCATATCATTAAACTGTGTTAATTATAACACAATACTATGAAGAGTTATTTGTGTTCTATTTGTGTTAATACCATAAATCATTTATTTGTAAAAGCCAGATGAAATTGAAAATTTTTTAAATGTCATGGCAGCTAGTCTCATTAATTGCTCTCCCATCTGAGTCATAAAGTTGTGGTATTCAGGGTTTGACATTCAGCTATCCATCACAAGATCATGATTGAAAAGTCTTAGCTGATCAATAGTAATCAATCACCAGTAAGAATCTCAGCCCATTCAGTAACATGCAATGATATTGCCATCACTGAAGTACCAGCATCAGCGTCTTAATTAGAAACTGACTTAGACCAGCCATCTGCACTATAATTACTGGAAATCAGAAGCTAGATGCTCTATGATGAATAGCTTGCTTCCCAATGCCTCCAACCTCCACTACTGACAAATGTGATGGAATACTTTGCTTGCTTGGATTGGTTCAACTGTCAGAACACATTTGTTCAGTTTACCAACACTTCAGCCATTGCTCTACCATGTCTAAAACGCTAGGACTGCAATGTGTACTACCTACACAATTTTCCGCATCAATTTATCAATGATCCTTCCTTAACAGGCATTGAGGTCTGGGACAGATCAATCATGACCTTGTTGTAGAGCAGGACAGGCATTAGGGACTGAATGGATCATTCCATCATGTTTCTTAAATTCTTATGTTACCTCCCAAACCTACAACCTTCATACAGAAGATACGGTCAGCTGCATGGAAACATGTCAATAATTCATGCATCATTCCTAACTTTTAGGTATTTACCATCGTATTTGCAATTAGATCTACAGTCTTAGAATGTGCAATTTAATTTAAGTGGAAAAGAAAGTACTTTCTGAAATGTAGTCACTGTTGTAATATAGGAAACATGGCAGCCAATTTGTGCACAGCCAATTGCCACAAACTGCAGTATGATAGTGAGCAGGTAATTTTTTTGATGTTGATTGTCACACAAATATTGTTCAGGGATAAGTTGCCTGCTTCTTTGAAATAGTGTCATATGATCTTGTACTTTTACCTCAGAGCAGATGGACCCTACATTTTTAGCATTTCATTCCAAAGATGGCAACTCCAATAGTACACCTCCCTCAGTACTGCACTTATGTGACAGCCTTGGTAATTTTTGTGCGCTCGATTTTCTGAAGTGGGATCTTGAAACTCAGAGGGGCAAGTAATTATGAACTGAACCACAGTTGACAAATACATTTTGTCTTCCTTGAGTGGGATGGTGATCATGCTGTCTCTCTGCCTCACTTGTGTTAATCCAGGGTGAGAAGCCATGTGGACGGTCTTCTTTTCTGGATGCCTGTTGAGGCCCTTAAGAGAAAGAATTGCATTTCACCAATGCCAGACAGGTGACCAATTGTTGGATTTGCTCGTGTTTAGATGGGGTGTCGGGTGGCTGTCTTTCAAGGGCATTTTGTTCCTGATTTGGGGACAGTGAATCGAGAAGTTAATCCCCTCCCTTTTTCCTCTGACCTCTGCTCTTTCCCAGCTCCCAGATCCAAGCCCACTTCCACGTCCTCCTCCCCCAACCCCAACCCCCCTACCATTCCCTACCCTTAAATTGGCAACCTGTTGATCCTGCAATCACTGTCACTTTAAGGTTCTCTAGTGATAAACTTTGCTGAAAGGCCAAGTGTGTTACTGCTTTGTTGAAAGTTTTCTGGAGTGGAATGTCTGCTCTACTGGAGGAGGACAGTAATTAGATATCCGGGCAGCATTGTTCCCTCTCCCAAATAAGGCTTTAATTCTATCAGGGCACTCTTGAGATCGATCGAGCAGAAGTGCCATCTGTGGGTGTCAGGCTCTCCTTATTCAATTCAACCATTTGTTTATGGCTGTTAATAGAATCAATTAAAAATATACTTTCCGCACTTTAAAATTATTTTGTTGATTTTTGTCTCAGGTTATTTTACTAAGTCTTCAATTTGATTCTGTAGGCCTACTATGAACAATTGCACTGAGGAGAAAATATTTTTACTACAGTTGAAAATACCTTTTCTCCCCATTCCTCCACCATTCAAAATCCTCTGGTTTATACAACTTTTTGAACTCATGCATCCAGTGTAGCTCATTGGCTAGCAGTCAAAATATGCTTGGATCTCTCCCTGTATTACTCAAACAAGTCTGTTTGCACTTAATCATGCCATCTTTTGTAGAAATTTTTGATTATATCACACAATTGGGATTCAGTAGCTTGGTATGGTAAATTATATAGAAATTAGAGTAATACTTGTGCATTCTAACATACAGTAGAATTTGGCAAATCAAAAGGCACAGTCTTCATTTGTGTTGTTAATTTTTAGTTTTCTCTGAAACTAGTTGCAAAACACCTGCAAGTTATAATTGCAGTCATGGAATGTGAAGATAATACGGTTAATAATCTGCACTTAATTTTACTTGCGGAGAGATTTGGGCTGCATAAAAGACTAAAGTTGTCAAAAATTGTCATTTATTCGTGGTGGAAGTGACACTACTGTGACTGGCACCAAAACGTAGTGCAGTGGTGGTATTGGTGAACCATGCACTGCTTAGTGGATGAAAGTCTTTTCCATCTTGAGTATCTTGTTCAAATTTAATGCAGTATTCCTAAAATAGTAAAGTGAGGTTGAAACAGGAGTGCAGGATCCAAATATAGTTTTGCAGCTCATGATTGCTATGTAATATTGACAATTTAATCATAAAATTTTAATCACTTTGATTAATAATTATGATGTGTTGGTGCCAGTGTTGAACTGTGGTGGGCAAGGTCAGAAGTGACATGACGCCAGATTTATAGTCCAACAGGATTATTTGAAATCACAAGCTTTGAGTGCTGCTACTTCAACAGGGAACTTCACCTGATAAAGGAGCAATGCCCCAAAAGCTTGTGAAAACACTGGTGAAGGAGCAGCGCTCAGCTTATGATTTCAAATAAACCTGTGATGGACTGTAACCTGATGGTGTGTTCCTTCTGACATTAAAATTTTAAAATCATAATTATGGACTTTATTGTGACTTCTGTGTCTTCAAAATAAAGACAAAACATTGCTGGTTGAAATCCAAGTTGTGCTGCACAATACTTCCCAACAATTATGCTGTTAATAATCCAATTTGTAGGAACCATTTTGAAATGGAAATGTTTCGACGTACAAATTAGAGTTAGTGATTTTAGTGATGATAAGGAGCCAGGCACATGAAGCTGTGAATATAGTTTAAATTCTGTGCAGCCATTTTTAAAAACAAGCAAATTAGTTTACAAAGTTCAATGTTCTTCAGGATTAGCTCCTTTTTATTAAATATACCATTTAATCGATAATAGATATCATACCCATCTTTACATTCCTGTAGTGATTAAGAAATGGTCTGCATCTACTTTCAGTTATTGTCTCGACACGCCAATGCAACATTTTAGATTAGATTCCCTACAGTGTGGAAACAAGACCTTTGGCCCAACAAGTCCACACCGACCCTTCGGAGAGTAACCCACCCAGACCCATTTCCCTCTGACTAATGCACCTAACACTACGGGCAATTTAGAATGACCAATTCACCTGACCTGCACATCTTTGGACGGTGGGAGAAAACTGGAGCACCCAGAGGAAACCCACACAGACACTGGGAGAACGTACAAACTCCACACAGACAGTCACCCGAGGCTGGAATTGAACCTGGGTCCCTGGTACTGTGAGGCACTGTTAAGGCAGACAGATCCTTGTTAGCTAGATTTTTGCAAATGGTGTAGCTTAATCCACTTTGGAGTAAACCTGTTAATGCTTTTGTTGGTGAGGGATACTCCATAATTCAAAGATACATACATTAGAGTATGTTAAAAACTGAATAACCTAGAGCAGATCCAGGACAGTCTGTCCTATTTTACTGTTTGCCTTTTATTGCTTTAAAATATTTCTGCTTGAAATTAATGGTAGCATGCTGGTTTTTGTCAAGCAAATTCAGCAACAAACCAAAGAGGCTGTGGCACGAGGAGCGACTTTTTTGTGTGGGCTTTTTGATACATTACTCCAGTAAATCCCTGTGTAGCTTTTAAATATTCACCCAGTGTACTGTTACTGGTGGAGCAGCTATTTATATTTTATTTACAATCTGAATTGTGTATCAATTTTGAGTCATGTATTTTAAACTAATATCATACTGCTAGCCAGAAAAGATGATAAATTCTTATCAGTCTATTTACTACTTTTCATTAGGCAGCAGTTGCAATTTTTAGCATGTACTATGCCTGCCTTTTTTTTCCTCATTGTAGATAGTGCCTCCTCTTCATGAGCCCAAGATAATATATTTTTAACATTTATAATGTAAGTGTTGAAATTGAGAAAATTTTAGTTTGCATGCTGTCATATACCTGTTTTTATATTATTAATTTCAGTGTCAATCTATGGCATCTGGTTCTATGATGAGGTGGAATGTCAAAGAATTGCAGAACTTATGAAGAAGTAAGTATTTCTTTCTCTCTCTTGCTGTGTCGATATAATGGAAATAGAGCCCTCTGCCACATCCTCAATTGGTAGGACCAGCATTCAAATTTACGCTTTCTGTTTCTTTTGCCCAATTCTGTTGACATCTACACATTTTCTTATTTACCCAGTTCAAGGACTGAGCAGAGCAAATATGACAAGCAGATTTAAACTTCACAGTTCGTAACTGTTATAAAATTTGATAATTATACGTGAAGTTAACTGTGACTTAAATAATTCGTTATGGAACTTGATTAACACTTGAATGTCGAGACATTGAAAAATAAAAAAATATTGAGATGCTATTTTTTAAAAGTGATACTCATGGTTTTGGAGTAAAGTGAGAAAATAAACATGTCTGCACTGTCATTCTAAAACTTGCATTTCATTTTGCTAGATGCATACTATTCTTTAATGTTTCTGTATGTGTTGAAGGCTTTTCTGAGAATTTTACTGAAGAGCAATTTTAGTTTCCATATAGGTTGTGACCAAACAGGCAGTCTATAAATGGGATTGACCTCAATTAACATCAGCCAACAACTGTTTTTGGATCGTCCTGACCGTAGTGCTGAGATTAGGCCAGTTAATTTTGTAAGTTAAAGCGGGGTCCTGTCGGCGCTGTCGGAGGCTTTAAAAGATTTTGTGAGCTTATTTTGAAAAAGAGCCACAAATGCTCAGTAGCAGCAATGCGTGCCATCTCTAGTAATTCACCAAGGCTCCTCAGACAGCACCTACCAAATCTACTTCCATCTAGAAGGACAAAGGCAGTAGATACATGGGGATGCCACCACCTGCAATTTTCTCTCCAAGCCACTTACCATCCTGACTTGAAAAGATATCACCATTCCTTCTGTCACTTGGTCAAAATACTGGAAACCCTTCTGTAAAGTCAAAGTGGATGTATTTACAATGAACAGCAATGGTTCAAGAGGCAGTTCACTGCCACCTTTCTCAAGGATCATTAGGGATGGGTAATAAATGCTGACCTAGGCAGCAATTCATAATTCCAAGAATAAATTTTTAAAAATAGTTTTGCTTAGAATAGCAATCAACTTTTAATGTCCATACCAACATTCAGGAACGGATCATATGGACATTGCTATGCTTTTTCTTCAGTCTTTCAATGTGTGAATTGAATTCTGCATTTTCCACTTTAATGAGTATACCTCAAAAGTATTTAATCAGTTCTAAAGTGCCTTAGGAACCCTTTTTGCGAAAGATGCTAAATAAATGCAAGCTCTGAACATAAGATCACAAGCCAATTATTTCTCATTAGTATCACTTCTGAGCTCACTTTTGGCCTGGATGTTAAATTGCTCATGAATCTGAGGTCCTGTGCAATGCTAGGTACAGTCAGATCTTCAGTCACATCACAGTGATGACCTTCCTCTAGTCTGTACAACTCACTAGCTCAATGAAAGTCAGAACCACGTCTTTACTGTTCAACATTGATCCTGCACCTGACGCTGACCCAAACAATGGATACGCTGAATTTTTGAATCAAGTGTTTTGGCAATCATTAAGAAATTTTTTGCAGTATCAGGGCTTTGCTGGTTTGATCAGCATTTATTATTTGCCCCAAATTGCCCCTGGGAAGGTAGTAGTGAGCTATCTTGAACTGTCAGTCCATGTGATGTAGCTACGCAATGAGATGCCAATCAAAGATACTGTTTTATTTTGGATGAAATCAAGATCCATGCGTATTGCTCAAGCTGCACTGCTCTGATAAAGTGGAAAGAATTCCATTGTGGACTTGTACATTAAGATGCAGGACAAACTTTGGGAAATTAGCTGGTGAGATAATCACGGCAGAATTCCTCACCACTGATCATCATCATTTTGCAAATAGTCATTACCTACTACTTGCGTGATATGAATGTTAATCCATCCCAGTTTTAAACGTTGTCCTGATCTTACTACATTATAAAAATTGTGACAACCCATGTATAGTTTTAATTTGGTTTTGTGTTAATGGGAAGATATTGCTTCAGCATTCTAGGAGTCTGGAGATTGGTTTTGTCAAGGTGCATTTTAATAAGATTTGTGATTTTTTTTGAAGATTTGTAGTTCAGGTTGTAAGTTTGCTCGCTGAGCTGGTAGGTTTGTTCTCAGACATTTCGTCACCATGCTAGGTAACATCATCAGGTGAGCCTCCAGTGAAGTGCTGGTGTTCTGTCCTGCTTTCTATTTACATGTCTTGGTATGTTGTGGTGGGCAATATCATTTCTTGTTCTCTTTCTGAGAGGTTGGTAAATGGGGTACAAATCAATGTGTTTGCTGATGGAGTTCTGGTTTGAATGTCAGGTCTCTAGGAACTCCCATGCCTGTCTTTGTTTAGCCTGTCCTAGGATGGATATGTGGTCCCAGTCGAAATGGTGTCCTTTTTCATCTATGTGTAAGGATATTAGTGACTGGGTCATGTCTTTTGATAGCTAGTTGGTGCTCACGTATCCTGATGGCTAGTTTCCTTCCTGTTTGTCCGATGTAGTATTTGTTGCAGTCAAGAACACCAGCACTTCGCTGGAGGCTCACTGATGATGTTACCTAGCATGGAGACATAACATCTGAGAACAACCTACAGCTCAGTGAGCAAGCAACCTGAATTTTAATAAGGTTTTTTATTACCCAGTAATAGAGAAACGGTTAACAGATTTGTTTTTCCCAAAGGTATAGGAAAATAAACTGAGCTATTGTTGAGTGACAAGAATGGCACACTGAAAGGCAGAGTAGTCTATAAAGCAGTCACTCTCTATCTAGTTAGGTTAGACAAATGGAAACAGGAATGTTGAACTCCAAGAAATCTAAGAAATATTACTGGAAACTGAGTTCTAGGACCTGTTAAAATAAAGCAACAATGAGTGTAGTCTGTACTTTGCTTTAGGTGTCTTAAGGAATATATGAGCTGGAACAAAAATCGATCTAATGAATGCACAGAAATTTGCTCAAAGGAAGCTCATTGCAGCTGTGCCAGTCTGAGCAAGAAGCCTTAGTGTGGAAGCAGTGGTAACACTTTTTTAACTGAGTTTTTTCTGTTTGTTAGAATATTGCTGGGGATAAAAGAGTACTGAGTTTGAGTCCTTTTCTGATGATTAATGAAAACTTTGCAACCTTTTAATCTATTGTAATTAGTTTTCTTTTCCTTGTTAATAAATGGTTTGTTCTTTGTCTTAAAAATACACTGGCAGTCCCCTGTAAATATGTTCAGTAACTGATCTCCATGATTTAAAAACTCATGTCAAAGTTAAGATCTAACAAGCCAGGTTTCATTCGGGAACTGATTTGTCCAATATTAACATTAACTGATATCATAATAAAGTAGGGGCTTTTGAGAGATCAAAGCTCATTGAATTCAAGATGAATCTGAATCCTTAAAGATATAACTGCATAGTAACAAGAGAAAATAAATTACACTCCTTTAAATTATAAGTAAATTTTGACTCTTCCAAGGTGGATGATGTAAATGTGAAAGTGTTGAAACATTTTGCGAAGGCTAACCTGAGAGAGTTAGAGGACAAAATGAAGTAAGAAATAAAAACAAGATCTCATGAGCGTAACATAATAGTGGTTACTCAGAATTTAGAGTTAGAAGGCGAGACTCCTGAAAGTGATGTATCGTACCTAGAATTAGCTAAGATTCTTTTACAAAAGAAAAACAAAAGTTTAATTTGAGGAAAGAGAAAAATGAAAGACCTTGAACTGCAGGGAAAAAGGAGAAATGAAAAGATGGAAAAGAGCGAAAAAAAGGAAATCTTAGATTGGCAATAGAGGAGAAAGATAAAGAATGAGTGATGGAAAGGGGAATGGAATTTTTTAAAAAAACACTTGAAATGCAATGATAGAGGAAACTCAAAACTTGATTTGACTACAGGAAATCAGAGTAAAGGAAGAAGAGGAGAGAGATGATCAGAGAATGATCTTGATTCTGTTGAGTAATTTAATTAAAATTCTTTGGTTAGTATCTGAATTTACAGAGGAGAGTTGAATGATAATTCACCTATTTGAAAAGCTAGTTATGAACCTGAAGTGACCAAAAGATGCTTGGACTTGAAGTTGCAAAGTTCAATACCTGTGAGCCTGTACCTGAAAGAGGGTTTGAAAAAGAAACCTAAACAGACATTTGTAGAATTTCAAAGAGAAATGGAAATGTTGAGGGATGAGTAGTTTCCACACTGTCGGAAATCTAAATCTAAAATCTAAAAACAGGATTAGGTTCTCCAGCAAGAAGCAAAGGAATTGTATAGTTGAATTAATGCTTGCAGCATGCATTTCTGAGATGCTAGTTTAATGTGGCATATTCTTGGAAATCTGATGTCTCCTGGGAACTATTCAAAATATTTTCTGGCTGTCATAGCACATATCCTGGATCAGATATTAAAAGAATATAGTGCAATTGTAAAACTATGTTGTACACTGTTAAGTTTTACTTCTAGTATTGTTTCCTTTCTGTTCTTGAGTTTAACTCAGCTGGAGCAGTTGAAGGCACAACAAGAAGTTGGATCACCAATTTCTAACCAAAATGAAGCAGTGGACATTGTGCAGATGCTGTTCAAGGCTGAACACGAATATAATAAGGTGAGTGTGGTGAACACTAACCAAGATACAAACAAAAGATTGAAGGAAATATTTGGACAGTCTCTGATGGTTAAACGTAAATAGAGTGGAAAATATGTTGTAAACCTAGTTTAATCTTGTTGCAACCTTGTTCAATTTCTATTTAATGTTTCATTGGGGATATTGAGCAATTTTGAGTAAAATATAAATATGTCAGAAAGCTCTAGAAATGTATATGAGGTCACTCCAGTGGGTTGTATATCATGCGTTTTCCTTGGTCAAATATCTAATGGGCCTGGTATAACTGGAGTTGAAATGTCAAAAATAAGATTAATGCAGACAGCTAAACTCAACCAACTACTGCTTAACAAATTACAATAATAACACAAGAACAAACAAGTTCATCTTCTCCAGTCATTATTAAGAGTGGGAGTACTGCCTGTTCTCAGATTTCATCTCCAAGAATTCAAACTTTAACATAATGCAATCATAAAGTCCAGCTCATAAACTTCTATGTAATATGTGATGAACCGTGTATACCCGTTGTAAAGGAAAATCTCGTGAAAGTTGACCCATGTCTTTTAGCTTAAAATTTTGTAGTTTGTCATATAATTCTTGTATAAATTTGAATTATTTTTTTCACCTTCAAAGCTCATCGTTTGACTTGCACTCTTCACCTCCTCTTCCCTGCAGGAGTCTTCTCACACTGTATGTATTTAATGAGGCTAGTACTTAGTAATGACTTTCACCTCTACATCTCCACCCACCCCTGCTCCAACTCATTTGTTTCAAAAGTCCTCATTCATGCCATCTATTCCAGACTTGCCTATTTGGTGCTGTTATGAACAGCCTCGAATCCTCAATAGCCACTACAAAGCTTCAGATTTAAAATTCTTAGCCTTGAGTTTAATCTTATGTTCTGTCTCATCCTTTACTATTTCTGTAATCAATTCTGATCCATTAATATAGCATCTGTGACTTGAGGTTAATCATGTACTGTTATGTTCTCTATAATCTGGTTTGAAAATTTATTGGTATAATCCTTTACCATCCTCTTTTCACTCAAAGGCATAAAAATGTAAGAAATAGGAGCAAGAGTAAGCCAGTCAGCCCTTCATTATTCATTTAAATATTGGCTCATAGAGTCATGTTGACTATCCCTAATCAGTCTTTGCCTTTCCAAATACATGTAAATCCTGTCTCTCAGGATCTCTCCCCCCGCCCCCAACAACTTGCCCACCACTGATGTCAGGTTCACCAGTCTGTTGTTCACCAGCTTTTCCTTACCACCTTTTTTAAATGGTGACACCACATTAGTCAACCTCCAGTCGTCTGGCGCCTCATCTGTGGCTATCAATGATACAAATTTCTCAGCAAGGGGCCCAGCAATCACTTGTCTAGCTTCCTGATCTTCCACTTCAACACCATTTACCTGCGCGATCTCCATAATTCTGATGTTATTAATATGTAGAAATCTGTTGATCTTTGTCTTGAATATATTCAACAAGTGAGTCTCCACAACTCTATATGGTGTGGAGAATTCCACAAGTTCTCAACCCTCCTGAGTGAAAAAAAAATCTTCCTTCTCTTGTCTTAAATGCCATGCTCTTTGTTCTGTAATGAACTGCTAGCTCTAGATATTACAGTCTAAAGGAAACTGCATCTATAAGAATTCTGTATGTTTCAATTAGGTCACTTTCACTGTTCTAAACTCTAGACAATACAGGTCCAGCCTATTTAATCTTTCCTCAAAAAACAAATTTTCCATCACAGAAACTATTTTGGTGAATCTTCATTGCACCTCAACTGTGGTAAATATAGCTCTCCACTGGTAAGGAGACCAGAATACATGTATGTTAACTTTCAGTGATTCCTGGTAAGGGCTCCCAAGTCCCTTTTGAAACTCTGCACTTCCCAGCATCTATTTAAGAAATGCTCCCATTTAGGTTTTTTTTCCTACCAAAGTGGGTGACTTCCCATTTCTCCATATTGTCCTCAAGTAAGATAAAATAATAAATGAAACTTGCCTCTGAATTTGCTTGATCATTATTCATTACTCTGTATTTATTTTTTTGTTTCAGGTTAAGCTGTCTTCTGAGCCAAAACAGATGACTAGTTCCAATCTGATTCGCAATAGTTCAAATTTGATCAAGCCAATTCCAATTAAATTGACTGAGTTTGGAACAGACACTCATTACCAACAAGTACAGCAACAGAACAAGGTATTGGGTTTAAAGTTCACTGATGACAGTATTTGTACTGTTCTCTTTCTAATGTGTCTGAGGATACATTTTTATAGCAACATAAATATGTGTATGTTCTCATATGACAATCGTGTACTGGGCAAATATTAGGTATCTCTATCAGTAATTTTAATTATTCTATTTCTACAGCCTGTCTTTTGACTTTTCATTTTTCTGCCATACTTCACTCCATGTGATTATCTGCATCATGCTATCCAGCTTTGTACCATTGTTCTAGCTTTGGTCTTCTTCAACTCCCTCCTTTTGTGGGTTGTTCCTCTTTCTTTTCTGGTCATTATCGATCTGTTGCTTCTTCAGACTTGAGTAATGTGGGAAGATAAAAGGCAGGAAATATTAAAATGGAGCTTAGGAGTTATGCATGTAGGTGATCTGAGAAGGATTATGAACATAATGATTAACTTAACAAAGGCAGAGAGGTGAGGTGCCAAAACTTTGCCTGAACTGGGGTGTGAATAGATGAAAGTGGTCCTACTACTTTGGGTATTTGGAGCATTGAGATCCTAGGAAATACAATCATAGAATGGTTACAGCACAGGAAGAGATTGTTTTGCCAGTTTAGTCCCTGCTAACTCTAGAAGAGCAGTTGAGTGAGTTTTACCCCTTACCTTTTCCCAGTAGGCATGCAAATATTTTCCATTTTGAAAGTCTTTTTTTTTCCAAACAAAGGTTTGAACAAGGTTTCTTTCGTGTTGTAATATCACTATATGTAATGAAAATTATAGCTAGCAGTCCTTTTGATTTCATAAGAACTAGCCGCAGGAGTAGGCTATCTGGCTCTTCGAGCCCGCACCGCATTCAATAAAATCATGTCTGATCTTTTCATGGCCTCAGCTCCACTTACCCGCGCTCTCACCATAACACCTGCCCTCTCACCATAACCTTTCCACCCTTAACTTCTTCATAATCCTTGAATGTATCCCATCTGGTTCTGGTTACCTCGCAACTTTTAAGTACAGTTAACCATTTTACAATCTCCCCTTTACCAACTTGTAGCCAATTTAGTATTTCAACTGATTCATAACTTTGATAGTAACTTCTTCCTTCAGAAGGCCAGATGCAAAGTACTCCATTTAGTAATTCAGCCTTCTGCCTCCATGTTTAGATCCACTTTTGATGCTTCATCAATACCACCACACCCCTTCCACCCAATTTTCTTATAACCTTTTTGCTATTTATATGTCTTTCTAGTGGATTATGGATTTTTAAAATACCAGATGCAAGTCTTTTCCTGTATGCAAACTGCTCCTCTTATATCCTTTCTTACCTCCTTTCACAATTGTAAAAATTTACTCATTTTATATTTTGCTTCATCTCATGTTTTTCTTTTGTCACACAGGGACCTCTAGCTTTATTTGCTTTCACTTTTCCCCATTTGTGAGAGTGTAATTAGACTTTTCCTCAAATGTGATTGCAATCAGAGGTCTGGGAGAACTTTGAGGATTGGAGTGGATAAGAAGCACTCAAAGGGAAGCTGAGACTTTGTTACATTGACTGGTTGCGTTGCAAGGCTTTGGTAGAGAGAGCTAAATTTGGCCAATGTTCCTTTTAAGGCCTCCACAATAATTTACATTATTAAAGATGCCCCATTATATAAATTGTCCCATGATGCTTCACCAGAGTATTATTAAGATACTGAGGTTAAAGGGAGATAAAAAGGAGTGTCTTAAAGGAGGAAAGAGAGGTGGAGGGATTTAAGGAGAAAATTTCAGAGCTTTGGGGCTTTAGCCTCCAGTATTGGAATCAGGGTTGTGTAATTAGCCAACTTAAGTGTGCAAATATTTGAAGGGTTACAGGCCTGAAAGGGATTACTGACATTCATGGGGGGATTTTGGGGTGGATGGAGAATGGGCATGTGTATCAAGTAATATGTGAAAACCAAAGTGAAAAAAGTGTGGAAGAATCGTTAGCAGGACTGTTCCAATCTCAATCCTCAACAGGAAATATCTCTCTGCAGCAAACTTGCTTGGATAAATCCAGTTCCTTATTCCCTAAAGGTACTCACAAGTTGCTTCAGAAACTATTGTACCCAAGCATCAATTTCCGCATCATGTCTTACTGTTATGCACTCTGACCTCCTCTTCAGCAGAACTCCGAATGGTTCCCAGATGCAGCCTGTTTCACAGTCTCAGTCTGCCTATCTTAGCTCCACCCTACAAGTGCAACCTGAAATGCACCATGTTCCAACAATAGACAAATCCAAGAATTCTAAAATAGGGTAAGTGTAGAACAGCAACATGAGGTAATTAGTGAGTGGAACTTGGTGCAAGTTAGGATATATGCAAGAACTTGTATGACCATAAGTGCATATTAGAAGACTGGCTAAGACTGTGGAAATTGTCAAGCCTAAATGTATCAAAGATATGGATGGGTTACATGTAGAGGATCCTGTTCTGATTCTTACAGCACCTTTTAACTTTTTCTCAATATAGTCCAGCTGCAGGTGGACAATCCACCATTTTGTAGACTATACCTTTGCACCGTACATAGTGCCTGCATCCCGGAGCAAACAATTTGCACTACCTATGGTTTATTTTTTGGGAGCAAATTTAATCAACACTGTCCCCACTAATTGTCCAGCTTCTTTTTGTGTTGAAATCTTTTTTTAATCCTGCAGTGTTGGATATATGTTTGTTAAAATGATCTGGTGCTTCATAAGTTTACCACGCTTCTACTGATTTTTTTAATCTCGTGTTTCTTTGACTTCTTTGAGTTTTGTGAAGTTTATATTCTACTCATAAAAGTTTTTTTTGTAGAGCACAGAATTGGGAACAAAACATTTGAATTTGGCGGTCTTGTTTGGAACACAAGAAAAATCTACTTTAACTAATGTGCCAAATGAAACACAGGAATTCAAGAGTAAAGCTTCCAGTCGACCAGCTGTTGTACGTTCTCTGTCTTATGAGGAACCCAGAAAACTGCTCGAGCTTGAAACTTCCCAAAATGTCAAAAAGCAGTTTTGTCCTGCTATTCAGAAACTAATGAGTCGTGGAGTTGACCTGCATCCAGTATCTGAGTTACCAGAAAATCATTCTTGTGAAAACCAAAGTGAAAGAAGTGTGGAAGAATCATTAGCAGGACTGTTCCAATCTCAATCCTCAACAGGAAATATCTCTCTGCAGCAAACTCGCTTGGATAAATCCAGTTCCTTATTCCCTAAAGGTACTCACAAGTTGCTTCAGAAACTACATTGTACCCAGGCATCAATTTCCACATCATGTCCGACTGTTATACACTCTGACCTCTTCAGCAGAACTCCGAATGGTTCCCAGATGCAGCCTGTTTCACAGTCTCATTCTGCCTATCTTAGCTCCACCCGACAAGTGCAACCTGAAATGCACCATGTTCCAACAATAGACAAGTCCAAGAGCACTATTGCCTCAAATAGTTGTACTAATCAAATACAAGCCTCCAGTATCATACCCCCTCATGAATTGTTTCAGAAGCTGCAGATAGTTCAGCAGGATCAGCAACATCATGCTGGAAAAATGACTCTTGCAGCTAAGTTTTCAGCTCAGCCGCCACCATTAGTCAATCAGTCTGATTCTGCAATGAAACATTTTGATTCTCAAACTGAAAAATTTATCAGTTCAGAAAAACCAAACCTACTTATTCAGGTAAGAAAACCTAACTGAAAGGAATTTTAAGATTTTGCTATGGAAAATTGACCAAGTCCTTTACCAGAGTAACTTTGTACATAAATGATTTTTAAATAACCAGATTGCTTTTTAAGCTAGTCTTTATTAATGAGTAACAGGTTTGCTTTATAGTTGGACAATTATGTTTTCGAGCATGGAATGTTAAATTGAGGTTTTGTATGTTCAAAAGTATTGTGCTCCATTATGCAAAATTCCTTGCAGCAAAGCTATTGGTACAAACTGTTTTCCAAATGTAAGTTGTCAGAATAGTGGAAGTGATTTTTGATCCTGGTAGGACCAAGTCAGAAGTTAAAATGTGTCAGAATGGCAACTAGGAATTCGGGAAGCAGGTGGGTGAGGAAATACCTTTCAGGAGGTTGCACTTCTCCATTAATAGCCTTTGACTTCTAATATGTTAGTTGATTTTCCCAGGCCTCAGGAAACCTATCCAGTAAAGGACTAACAAAGGGCTAGATATATAAAATGAAATGCTTTTACATGGTGATTTGTAAATCAAGAGGGAAGGCAATGGTCCAGTGGTATTAATGTTGGCCATCAATCCAGAGACCCAGGTAAAGCACTGAGGACTGCAAATGGTGGGATTTGAATTCAATAAAAATCTGTAATGAAGAATTTAATGATGACCATGTAATTATTGTTGATTGTGAAACAGATTGGTTTTTCCAACAAATGGCCTTTAGGGAAATAAATCGTTGTCTTACTTGGTCTGGCCTACATGTGACTCCAGATCTACAGCAATGTTGTTCACTCTTAAATTGGAAGCTGAACAATCCATGATGGGCAATCTAGCAATCCTGTGAATAATGGAAAAAAACCAAGAAGGAGGGAAATGTTTCCTAACCTGTAAATCTCTGTTGTTCACTCTCCTACTGATCTGTCCAATGTCTTGCTCTTCTCCATGCTGATTACCTTGGTGCTGCCTCAACCATGTGAACTCATGTGATCTGTTCTGTAACCCTTTGGTTTTTCTTGCCGCCCTGCAACTCTCACCTTACATTCTGAAAGTTATAGCTGTTCTTCCTGTCTCTGATGAGGACTGGAGAAGGAAGCAATGAGCAAGACGTTCAACAGGAAAAAAGGTCTGCAGTGACCAGGTGATGTGGGATTGGAAGGGACTCTGGAGAGTTGGCAGTGAGCACGGAGTTAGAGAGTGGCAGAGGCTACAAACTGGACAGTCAAAGGAAAGAGGCTGATCAATAAGAGGCCATGAACCAGAGGGTCATCAATGAATGGGAGGGTCACAGTAGTAAAGACCATGAGCTGGAGCATTGGCTGTGAGTGTGTTGTTCAGGGAGGTGGGGTATTGTAAGTTGAATGTTCTGCAAGCAGGTTTTGTCAGTGATTAGAATGTAAGCAAAAAGTTAGCACATCTAATGGAATCGGAGTCCCGAAGAGACCCTTCAGCCCACTGAGTCTACATTACCAAAAATATACCACCGCCTATGCTAACCCACTTTCCCACAATATGCCCACATAGCCTTGCATGTTATTACACTTCATGCTCATTCACATCCTTTGCAAAGTATTTGAGGTTTCCCGCCTCAACTACCTTCCCAAGCAGTACCTCACAGACCCCCATGACAATCTGTGTGAAAACATTTTTCCTCAAATCGCCTCTAAATATCATGCTTTTTACTTTAAATTTATGCCTCTGTTTTATTGATCCTTTGACTAAAGGGAACAGTTGCTTTCTCTTCACCCTACCCAGGCCCCTCATAATATTATCAGTGTCCCCTCAATCCTTTTAAGCTCCAGAGAAGAAAACCCAGGGCGCTTATACAGCCTCTCTTGTTATGAAGTAGAAAGCATATAGTGTACCTTTTAAGAGTGAGTGAATGCTATTCTGAACTAAGATAACAAGCATTTGTGTATATGACTAGATGGCAGTCCCAGAATGTACTGGAAAATTGAAAATATGTAATATTTGGCTGTGAAATGATTATCATGAGTTTTGGTTGCAGTTTTGACAACAATTCGAATTTAACCAATCAGTTTAAATTATGCCCCAGGATACAAAATCCCAGTAGAGTTTGGTTCGATGTTGGCAAAACAATAAATTCAATGAAACAGTCTGATGTTGGGCGTATAAAATGTAGACATTTTGAAAGTTGGAGAGAGAGCAGCTACTATTGAGACAGAAACTCATAGGAGAACTAACATCTTGCTGTCCAAGAAATTAGGAAACGCTCTCTATCGAAGGTACCTTTTCATATGAAACATACTCAGTGAAAAGAAAGAAGACGATCCAGGGAGATCTTCAGCCAAAAGAAGGACACACAAGACTACAGCAGCTGTGTGGTTTTGAAATTAAAGTTGATGTAATTTTAATAAGTGTCTTATTGGTACAGCATATTGTTAAAATGTTGGAAGCCGATAATAAGCAGTTCAGAGAAAGGGTGGCTTAGAATTGTGAATAGTTTGTTTTAATGTTCACTTTTAGAGTTTAAAAAAATTGATGTTACTTTCTGTAAATAGTGAAATTCGTGAGTTCTCTGTCACTCCTATTTTAATAGATTACGAGGCGAGGTGAGCTTTTCTGGGTGTTTTAGTTTAATTAAGAGAGCGGTTCACCTCCTTGTCATAACACTCTTAATAGCTGAAATGGTCCATCCCAGACAACTTCTTGGTGAATCTCCTTTGTACCCCTGCAGTGCAATGAGATCCTTCCTATAGTGTGGTGACCAGAACTCCACACAGCACTCCAGCTGTAGCCGAACCGAAGTACAGTTCCAACATGAAATCCCTGCTCTTATCATCTAAGTCATGACTGATGAAGGATCTCAAATGCATTCTTAACTATCCTATTAACTTATCCTTTCACCTTCTAGGATCTGTGAACTCCAAGATCCCTTTGTTCCTCTGTGCTTCCTACTGTCTTGCCATTTATTAAGTACTACCTTGTCATGTTCTTTCTTCCAAAGTGTGTCACCTCACATTTATCAGGGTTAAATTTCATCCGTCACTGATTTGCCCATCTGACCAAAATGCTTATATCTTCCTGTAACCTAACACCTTCCTCCTTACAGTCAACCACCTAACCAATCTTTTTGTTATCCATAAACTTATCATATCCTCATCTATATCACTTATGAATATCACATCCTCCATGTTTCTTAATTATTTTAATTAGGAAAGTTATTTCATTTGCCTGTAGTAGAATTTAACAATGTAAAATATTTCAGCTTCTATAATGTTT
The DNA here is from genome assembly GCF_020745735.1 of Hemiscyllium ocellatum. NCBI lineage: Eukaryota > Metazoa > Chordata > Chondrichthyes > Orectolobiformes > Hemiscylliidae > Hemiscyllium > Hemiscyllium ocellatum. The sequence goes on from NC_083419.1 coordinate 45,365,340, forward strand.
TAGTTTTTTTTCTAATGAGAAAGGCCTTGCACAACCTTACTATAGCTTTTACATTGATTTTGATGGGAAAACCAGATTTGCTTCAAGTTGTTTCACTTAAAGTTGCAGTTTTCAAGGCCTCAACAACAATGTTTAAATGAGGCCCTGTTCTCTTTCACATGTCCTTTTTGATTTTCATCCTTCAGCATTTCTTTATCTCTGCAGGCACATTTTCATGAGCATGTTCTTAGGATAAAAGCTGTACCAGTAATACTCTATTAAATAATTTCCCAGCCCTGGTGATACATAAGAAAGCATTTAGGAATAGTCTCGTATCGAGCTTAGACCAGAAAAGTGACAATTTAAAACAACTAATCCAATTTATTTAAAAAATTTAAACAGGAGCTGTGGAAAGTGATCTTGTCCAACCCATGGAAAAATATTCTGGTTTACAGTTCATAAAAGCTCTTGATGGTACTCACAAGCAAAGCAATTGCTAGGGTTAAAACAAAGGCCTAGGCATCTTGTTTTTTGCTGAAATATCCTTAAGAATCCAAAAAGTAATGGAGAAGCTGTCAACAAACTCTGTTCACCTGATTTTCAGTTTAATTGTAGCCACTATAAATTTTAGTGGTGGCTAAGGGGCTATACCTATAGATGGCACTACAATACCTCGCCAATGTAAAAGGCATTACGAGATTCAAAGATAAACAAATGGAAAGACTGCATCAAACATTGTAGTGTGGATTTAGTATGAGCTGATGGTCCTGATGTGCATTTGAAGATTCCTTTCTCAAATGCCTACCAGTTAGAATAAAGCACTAATGTAGGTTCCTCTCTACCTATGCGTGTTGAGCTTTCCTAATGCTGAATAATGTGCAGTGAAATTAATCTTTGATCATTAAAGTTTAAAATATACTTTAATAATAATTTGCCTTTGTAATTCAGAAACTTTGCTGCTGCAGTTGACCCTCAAGCACAATATTCATTATTTTACTAAATTCCACCCTCTATCACTTAATGCATACATAGATCTCTTCTAGCTCTTGTCAGTTCAGGGTGGCTCACAACTTATATTCTGGCATGAAGAGATGTGTGGAATATATAACATTACAAGGTAAGTCACAAGATAACAGTTATTCATGAACCTCATCACAGTCTAAATTATTAATGATTTGGAGATGCCGGTGTTGGACTGGGGTGTACAGAGTTAAAAAATCACACAACACCAGGTTATAGTCCAACAGGTTTAATTGGAAGCACACTCGCTTTCGGAGCGACACTCCTTCAGGTGATTGTGGAGGGCTCGATTGTTACAATCGAGCCCTCCACAATCACCTGATGAAGGAGCGTCGCTCCGAAAGCGAGTGTGCTTCCAATTAAAACTGTTGGACTATAACCTGGTGTTGTGATTTTTAAATCATTAATCACTATCCTCGTCACAGCCTAAACTTGGAACATAGCATTTAACAAGCCTTAAAGATTCAAAGGGTGGGCAAACTCCTGTGAATGCAGGAAGCTGAAATAAAGGTAGAAAATACTAAATATTCTGACCTGTTTCAATTTGTAACTATTCTATATTCTTTATTTTGTGCATCTGCAATACCTGTGATATCTTTGAAATGTGCTGCATTGTTGTAGATTCCTGAATTTTATGTTAGTGCAAGTGATCACATTGATGTAGAGAAATGACGATACATCAAAGTTGTTCATAATACTATGAGTGGGGCCAAATCTGAAACAACCCAATTAGGTGTATTTTTTTTTCACACAAGTCCATGACAGCTATTGTATTTTGAGCAAACTAGCACACTTTCAAAAGTTGGAGCAATTTAAACATTAAAATGAAAGAAGGAAGAAAGACTTGCATTTATATGATGCTTGAACATATCACAGTTTTGAAAATGATAAAAACATCTTCTTCCTAGCCATTACTTCAGGTGCTAGCTGTGGTTCTGAGTCACAAGATTACACATTCACATCCCACTTTAGGATTTGAACAGAAAAATTGAGGCACACATTGTAATGTAGTCACTGATGGAGTGCTGCACTGTTGGAGCATTAGATTTTTGAATGAGATGTTAAACAAAGGCCCTGCTTTCCTGCACTGGTCGATGTTTAAATATCTCAGGCACTCTCTCAAAGGAGAGAAGATGAGTTATTTTATGTTTTGGTCAATATTTATCCATTGGACAACTGTAACAATACACTGGATCATGATTTTAAAAAAGCTCATGCTTATGTACGCAGTTCCATTCATGGGGGTAATTTAAATATCTGACCGATGAACATTTTCTATACTTAGGAATGGCTGCTTCATATTGTTCTGCATTGTGTTCCAACTCGCATACAAATTGACTTGTGCACAGACTCTGGAATTTAACATGGTCATGACCGGAAACTGCCTGTACAGGCAACCTGGTCATGATTTGAATTATTGCTTTAAGAGCTGGATGTGCTAATGAGGCAAGGACCAGATAAAATCACATGACTAACTGCCATGTATATTCCAGCATAAGCATGCGAGAAGCAAGTTGCATTAATAGTTATCTGTAAATACATTTTGTAGTCTGAGATAGTTAAGATAAGCTGCAGCCAAAAACAGCACATGGTAGAATTGTTTTTTAAATCAGTTGCATTGCTGGACCGACACACAATTGTAATCGTAAAGCAGCAAGACTACTGTATATATCCTAGAATCAATTATTTATTAAAGACTGAGCACCAGAAAGATGAGTATCAAATTCACTAGCATGTATTGGAAGACCAGATGTCCCTTCTCAATTCAGGCTGATTACACAAAGGATGGAGTTATGTTTTTTTAGATTTATCCATTTCAGACCCAGACAAGGAAGTGATGAAAATAAAGATAACCATTAGAAAACAAAGGATTGCACTGAGTCGACACTTAAGGTTCATCTTGGAGAAATGGAGAGATCCTGTAGAGATGATGTGTTATAGGCAACCATCACAAGAATCTATTTAATCAGTTTATCAGTCGGTGCCATGACAAGGCTGAGGACTGATTTTTCAGATGTTGAGCAGATAATGAAGCTGGTTATAGCTTCAACACCTATCAAAGCTTTCAAGAAAGATCTTTTCAAATAATAGGAGGGTCATGACGTTGACATGTCATTTTAAAGATGGTAGACAATATGAAGTAATTGTAGCCAGCAACAACATATATAAGCATGTTCTGTGTTGGTGCAGTTTGCTGGACAATAAAGTAAGCAAGCCATGTGGGAAGTGAGGTATGTGCTACACCTGTCTCAAAGCTGCCTTGCGTTACAAGCCTTTTCTAAGTTATGTGGCAAAAAAGGCCTGTACAAGAAATGTAGTTCCAAAAATATAGCCAGAGGCCATAATATAACACAATCCAACAAAAAACATGTGCAATATGGCTGACAGTATCAATGAGGAATGCATCAAAGTCCTGCAAGACCCCAAGCATAAGCTTTAACTAACTGACGGAGTGAAGATTCTGAGTGAAAGAACCTGCAACCAGATAATGATCAGGCTCATTTCTTAAATGTTTGATCCCTGCGTGTTTGGAATAAGCAGCAGTTTCTTAAGTATTTTTCATGCAAATCCAAGGCCCCTATTTGAATATTTTTAGCACTCCTCATTCATTTCAGGCAGTCAATAGGGATCCCAAAGGTGTACTTTAACCAATGTGACCGTCGATGCAATTCCTGTGTGCAAGGCATTCACAAGACAGTGTCTGGAGTATTAGCCCCCTTCCTTGAGGAATTGCATTAGAGATAGTTCAGAGGAGGTTCACTAGATTTATGTCAACAATGAGGGCATTGTCTTACAAAGAATAATTGAGCAGTTTCGATCTGTATTCTCTGGAGTTGAGAAGAATGAGAGAAGTTGAGGTATGTAAGATGTTTAAAGGGGATTGACAAAGTAGATATAGGAAAGGTGTTTTGTGGGGCAATCCAGAACAGAAGGTCATGCTTTTAAGATAATGGATAGCGATTTAAAACCGACATGAGCATAAATGAATTCTCTCAAAGGTTTGTGAATCTTCATAATTCACTATCAAAGAGTGGTGAATGTGGACACATTAAAAATTTGCTTCCTCCTTACATTTACTCAATTAGTAATGGGTTGAAAGGTTACAGAAAGCAGGCAGCAAAATGGTGCTGAAATCAGCCATGATTGTATCAAATAGTAGGATAAGGGGTTGAATTGCCTCCTCTTGCTCCTAGTTCTTACCTAATTGCAGACAAATCTTCATTTCTTTTGAATTTTCTCATTGATATTTTTCTCTGAAGAACACAAGTTAATTTTCGCCACTTGTATATATGGATGATCTGAATTTTGTTATAGAGAGCACAATCATAAAATTTGCTGATGACACTGAAAAGGGTAGTGAACGTAACTAGAAAAGGTTGATCCTGATATCCTGGCAATCTGATCCATTCACTCCTGTGCAAGCTTCAGCTAAGCATTGGACCACCTTTATCTCCCTATTTCTATTCTGAATATCACTGCGTGCAATTCTTCAGTTATCACCCTTCTGCCCTAATCTTGTAATCTCATCTCCCAATAGATGTAGGTTTGCTTACTGAGGTGGAAGGTTCATTTTCAGACGTTTTGTCACCATACTAGGTAATCTCTTTAGTGAGCCTCTGGACAAAGCACTGCTGATGATTCCTGCTTTCTATTTATATGTTTGGGTTTTTTGGGTTAGTGATGTCATTTCCTGTGGTGATGTATGGCATTCCAACCAGAAGTCTATCAACAAACACATTGGCTTGGACCCCATTTACCACTCCTGAGAAAAGTATAGGAAATGACATCACCAACCTAAATAAATCCAAACATATAAATAGAAAGCAGGAATCATCAGCAATGCTTCATCCGGAGGCTCACTGAAGATGTCATCTAGTATCGTGATGAAACATCTGAAAATGAACCTTTGAGCTCAGTGAGCAAACCTACAACCAGAACCTCATCCTGAGCTACAAATCTTCTCAAACCTCACTCGTACCCCAGTCCTGAAATTGAAAACATGTTCTGTTGTTTTAACCAATGAGATAAAAAGAAGTCCTTAAGGCAACAAATGAAGTTATTTTCAAAAAAATACTATATGAGACAAAGTGGTAAATTATTAGAAAAGCTGAATTGAAATTGTAGTTTTCATTTAAAATTTTATATTGGTATATTTCTTAACCGCTTGTTTTCTCTCTTGACAGGCAATCTCCCCACAGCGCATTCCAGCTACAGTTATACCATCTCTGTTGATGTCGCCCACAGTGTTCACCCAGTCTTCAGTGGGAAAGCCAATGACGAGAGTAGAAGCAAGTGCCATACTTTTACCACAGACAGATACCATTATGGCTCCGAAACAGTTACACAGTGGTTTGCATTCATCTGCACAGGTGGCAGAGCTGACTATTAAAAAAACACATACGCTTACCAAGACTCAGTTACAGGAAACTCTTTTGTATCTTTTGCAGGTATAATTTTTATCAGTCAATTTCTGGCTTTCTATAAGAAGAATTGTTCTGGTCACTGCATGTATTGCATTGTTGAAAATATATATTGCTTTTATCACCGTACAGAGAGCTTGTAACAATTCTTTTCTCTGTTGCTTTTAAGTCCAAATTTAATATCAATGTATCGAGTAAACAGCCTTTCTAAATCTAAAAGTAATTAAAATATCAACTGAGCCTACACTGGTCCAGTAACTTGGATTTTAAAAAAAATTCAAATTCATATCTATGTGTTCAGATTCAAATTACTTTATTAAGAAAACAGAATTCAACTTTGTGTTTTTGTATTAATATATTATTTAGTCACAGGTGCAGTTTTCAAGTAAATTCATTGGTGGTAATTTTAACTTATGAAAGCTAAAAAGCGAAGATTAATACTGTGTTTCCATTTCATAATTGTAAGAATAGATTTGACAGTAAATCAGTAACAGTTCCAGTAAATATTTCCAAGTTCATCTGTTAGAAACTTACTGTTAAAGTTGAAGCAATAGAATTTCTTTGGAATTGACAAGATATATTAACCAATTAGGATCTTTTTTTAAAATGTTTATTTGGTTAGGTATTATTTTCTGATTGTGTTGTAGTCCTAATGAAGTATTTTGTTTTTTTTTCCTTATGTTTAAACATTCGCTTCTGAATATTCTCTAAATTTTCAATTTTTGTTACTTTAAATTTCAGAATGATCCCAACTTTGTGAATGCCATTTATGAAGCTTATCTCACAAGCCAATCAAACACCTCAGCAGAGAAGAAAACTTGAAAGTTTGATGCAAGATGTATAAGTAGATCTAATTTAGTGAAAATAGTCGATGGTTCATACTACTAAAATAATTATTTTGTTCTTATTTTGTAAGAGTATTTTTGCTTTGAAAATTATGTTTGCTTTGAATAGAACAGCTTAAAGGGCTACCTTTCACACTGGATAACTTTTACTGCTGCTCAGGCTACTTTTTAAGCTGTTTTAAAATTATGATCATTTTAAAAAAGAATTGCAATATCTGAAAAATTATTTTATCTAAAGACCACTTCTGTTTCATGAGATATTAGTATTGTATTTTTTCATTGATTCAGCAAAATAAAAACTCAATTCCAGTCTGTTATTTGAATCACCAACAACTTGTTGCCCATGTACAAAAAGGAATATTGGTAAAGCAAAACTCACTTTTATTTGTCTGACAAAAAAAACATAACTACCTTGTTTTCGATCCCACTACTTCAGATTGTTCCAAATGAATTCTTTGTATAGGTCTTCATGTGGGCATCGCTTACTTTGTTTAAAATGAAGCCTAACTTGATTTGATCTGGAAGGAAACTTTGTAACAAATAGGATTGCTTATCCAAATTGACTCTGCGCAATGCTTCTAGGATGCTGTGTGACAAGTCATAGTCATAAAGTGTCTGCTTACACCTGTGCTCATGTCATCAGGCTGATGAGAGGGCTGGGAAGGTATAGGAATGGTGGAAGGTATAGGAATGGTAGATAGAGAGTTTTTCTCCCAAGTGTCTAGCAAAATGTCTGTCTTTTTAAAAATCCTAATGTTAACTCTCTCTCACTTCCCCATTTTCAGACAGGGATTGACAGAAACTCTGTTTCTGAAATGGCCGCTGGATTGCATTTTCATTTCATAATTGTAGGAATAAATTTGAGAGTAAATCACTAACAGTTTCAGTAAATAGTTCCATGTTCATCTGTGAGAAAATTACTGTTAAAGTTGAAGCTATCGAATTTCTTTGAAATTGATGAGATATATTAACCAATTAGAACCTATATGTCTAAGAAACCATTCTACCTGCAGCCAGATCTGTGATGTGTGCATGGAGTATCCTGGGGACTTTGGTGTTTGTAGCAGTTGAAAGAATGACAAACGGCAGATAATGAGAGCGGAGAACGCTAATGTTTCCGATTAGGCTCTGGCTGCTCCCAAGATTTGTACACGCTGCTCCTGCCACTCACCTCAAAATTAGGGCCTGGCTAATTGACAGCAGCTCCAGATCAGTAGTAAAAGAGAACAGGACTGAAGGCAAATGCTGGTTCTCTAACCAATCCGACTAAATGTGGGGTAGGACTGAGTTGATCCATCTTATTGTAACTGACTCAACTGGCCTCTGGTGAATGGGCAGCAGGAGCTAGTGAAGTGGGTTGGCCAGGAAGCTGCTTTCCTGCATGTGCCCACTCGTTGTTCTGTATGTTATGTTTACAATAACTTTAGCTGTTACAAATATGAAATTTGTCAGATTATATTTTGGGACGTTGCCTTCAATTTTAAGATAAAATGGAGGAATGTAAAGGTTCTCATGACTTGTCCTGTTTTCTGCCAGTCAGCAGGCTTGTGTGGGTTGGTTGTGAAAGGTTCAGAAGGAGTCTAACTTGACTTATTAAGAAAGAAGAAGTGTGATACTCACACCTAGAGTATTTGTCTCAGCTCTCAGTCCAGCCTCATTTTTCATTCATCACTAACGGTCAAGACAACAATTGGATTATTGAAACAGTTGTACCCCCATTTGATTTGACAGCCTTGACTGTTTGCTCCATTTCACAATGTTTGTTTTCAGTGCTTTGTAGTTTCAGATGTTAGAATTTAAAGGGATTGGACAATTGACAAATATTGCCTTGCAGTGGAAAGAACTTTTTTTAATAATGAAGTTACGAAGTAATACCTTTAAAAAGATTTTGCGAATATGTTCAACACAACCATTCATGTAACAGTTTATAGTGAGTGAGTTGGCACAGAATGTCACCTCTTGGTAAGAGGTCACTGTTAGGGATGGTGATAATGTTTGGGGAAATTCATTGGCATGGTGGCACGAGAGACCATGGGGATGTTTGGGGTGATATACCTTTGCATGGGGCATAATGGTCCTTGTAGGTTGAGATGAAGGACCCGTACCTTAACCCAGCAGCCATTGTAACTTAGAAAATATGTGCAGGAGTAGGCCTTTTGATCCTTCACCATCATTCAATTTCTATTTCTGCTCTCAGGACAATCCAAACAAATTGTCTTCCAGCACTCTGCAAAACAGAAAAGCCCATTCACAGTCTGTGATGGTCACGACCAATTTTTTTTTAAAAACGCATATTGGTAAAGCCTGTTATTGTTACATGCTGCCTTTGTACCATGCTTCCAGACTTGCCTGCAGCTGTTCTGTGTATCCCAGGTGACCAAGAAGAAAATAGAGAGACATAAAAGATGTCTTTCCAAAATCAGGTGTTACTGATCTCATTAATTTGGCTGTTCCAAATTGGTCATCATACAATATTCTGCATCACATATGTGGTGGAAAAAGTCACTGCTGAGGACCATTGGATTTGTAGAGTTTGACAATAATATATACCAATATAGAAAAGGAAAATGCTGGAAACACTCAGCAGATGTGATAGTAACTGGAGTGAAACAGTGTTTCAGAATTGGGACCTTGATTCAGTGTTCTGAATATTAGTTCTGTTTCCCTGTCTCTATAGACTATGTAAATTGAGGGAAGGTGAAGAGTTCAGTTTTCCCACCACCATTCCATTTTGTCAGTGTAGAGGCAGTCCTACTGTCCAAAGACCAATTATGTCACTTAAGTGACCAATTAAATGTCTCTTTCCACAATAGTTGTTAGTAGATGGGAGACTACTTGTTGAACAATGGTGGTCTCTCTAGGTGGAAGATCTCCACTTCAAGTCACGTATGGCCTGAAGGCACTAGCTACCAGCACAACCTTGCCAGGGCCTGCTAGTTGATTCCAGATCTCTCAGATCCTGTTTAGCATCCTGAAATGGCGGCATCATCTTCCTAGTACAGACCTAACAGTAGGCCCCATTCCCAGTGGTCTTGATGTAATTGCTAAGTTAATAGTACTCTAATTGACCAGCAGCTTCTGGGAATGAGTAACTATCCTTTCAAGGGACAGCAGAGGACCTCTTGTGGTTTAGTGGCAGTATGTCCCTACCTCTGGACTGGGAGCCTTGGGTTCATGTCCCAGCTGCTTGAAAAGTGTGTAATAATATCTCTGAATGATTTGGAGATGCCAGTGTTGGACTCAGGTGTACAAAGTTAAAAATCACATAACACCAGGTTATAGTCCAACAGGTTTAATTGGAAACACACTAGCGTTCGGAGCGCCGCTTCTTCAACCACCTGATGAAGGAGCGGTGCTCTGAAAGCTAGTGTGCTTTCAATTAAACCTGTTGGACTACAACCTGGTGTTGTGATTTTTTTAATCTCTGAATGGGTTGATTAGGAAAAATAGATTAATGTTTTTTGAGCATGATGAAGGGTCAGCAGACCCAAAGCAATTAATTATTTGCCTGATTACTGTGGAATGTAACCAAGGCAAATGGCTGAGATGGGATGACCCCAAGTTTTCTGTCCAATTATCAGAACTCCCACTGTAGGCATAAATTTAGCAGAAAATTGAAAAGGACTTCAAATTCAGCAAGATTCTGGATAAGTCAGAAGCCAACCTTGTGATGTTTCCAAATCGTTTCTCAAGGACAAAGCAGTTGTTTATCATAAACAATCATGTTGATACAGATCATTCACCCTAAGCATAACAAACATAAGGTTCTGAGAGATCAAACTCCAAATTGTGACTTAGAAGCATTAAGCAGACATGTTTTAAAGCCAGAATTTTGTACACCAAGTCATTGATGGCCTCACAAGTTATTCGTCTTTATACACCTACGCAAAAATGAATTCGAAACCACCCTCAAGTCTTTAGCCCTACCATTGCATCAGTAACCAAAAACAAATTGCGCATCTGCCAAATTAACGTGACATTTTAAATGAACCATAATGATGTAACATTATTAGCCATGGGATCATATTGAAGCTTGCACCTCTGCAGAAATCCCCATAAATCCATCAAACTATTGTTAGAACCCTTTTTTTTTCTATTTTTATCATTTTTGGTTTAGACCTGTGAACTGAGAGCTAATGGTGACTTCTGGACTATGAATGTTTTTTTTAGGAGAAAAGAATTTGCAATTTGATATTGTTTGAGGCCAGGACTGATGGTTAATTTACAGTTTGCTTGTTGTTCAAAGCAATTTTGATCCATAGATACATTGTACAAAAACAGGTGGCAGATGCTTGGATGTTAACTAGCACCGTAACACCCTGTGAGGTCTCAATCAGTCCAACAAAGAAATGTTTGGGGAGGAAAAGAAGAGAAAGCCATTTTTGCAGCAGTTTTGAACCGTCTATTTTTGTCAGAAGGATTGTGACTGTCAAATCTACAGAACAGAAATTTAATTGCACCCTCATTAGCCTCTTACTATCACCTTAATGTTTGAAGAGTAAAATCTCAGTTATAAGAATGAAGTGACTATTCCTTGGAGCCTCCTGGAAGAAGCTGTTTGCATTAACCACTGTCTTCAAAAACAAAGCAAGATACGATCCTATGTGCCTGAAATATTACTGATTGCGGAGTCTGCATAAGTGAACTGGCTGATTACATGTCTCTCATTTTTCTTTTAATCCATCTCTTAACTGTGTCTGTCTTCATAAAAGTGGGGGCTAGAATCAAAGAAGATTGTGATTATAGACATTAACTGAATTACCTTATTAATTAACTTGCTCTACTAAAGCTACTGTATTATTAATAAATTGTTAATTTCTTTTTATGCTATAAACTTGGTGACTGGTACTAGTTCTTCACAAAGTCTGGTATTGGTTATTTAAAAGCTGGGTTGAAGCTCCTGGGACAGTTTTGAGAGTTAATGAGTATTTTAATTTTGTTGTATTGCAAATAGATATAAGGAGGATGTTGATTTGGCTGTCTGTGTCATAACATATTAAAATAGGTTCTTAGCAAAAGAAAACATTTTAAAATTTGCTGAGCTTTTAGGTCACACATAGCAATTCTAAAGAGACAGAGCACGAAAACCCTAAGCATGTTTTTGCTTTCCTCAGTCTATGTTTTTCTGCTTAGCTTACTTATTTCACTAATATTCTTGAAGTATAAAAAGTTACCATCCTATCCTGGTCTGGCCTGTAGCAACATGGTTAACTCTTAACTACTCTCTGAAATGGCCTCAAAAGCCATGTTGTTGTATCAAATTGCGAAATCAAATTCTTATCAAAGGAATAGAACTGAATGGATCACTGGGCGTCAACCTAGGCACTAGAAATAACAATAGCAAATGCAGTTTAGTCCACCCCACAAAGTCCTCTTTGTCAATACCTGGGGTTTACTGTCAAAATCAGGATGTTGCTAATCCTGCTAGTGACATATTTATAGAATTATTCCATACATACACTTTTCCAACAAAATAATCACCATCTGTGGATATGAACTCTGGCAGGACAGATCCAGCAGAAGCAGCAGCACAGTGGTGTTCAGTTGGGAGGGGATTTCCCTTGAAGCCCTCAGCATTGACTTCAGACCCCATGAGGTCTCATGGCATCAGATTAAATAGGTAATGATAATTGATGGTCAATCCCTTGTTGACGAATGTCTCTCACCAAGCAGCATGACAGTTTGATGGATTGCTACAGGTGTAGCTGCTGGACTGTTTGCAGTAGGTAGTCTGGGAATGTCCAAGAGGGAAAAACATACTTAACCTCACTGTCACCAGTCTGCCTGCCACAGATGCATCTGTCAAGGATAGTATGAGTAAGCGTGACCATCACACAGTTCATGTGGAGCCAAAGTCCCACTTCATATCGATAATACCTTACATCATGCTGTGTGCCACTACCATGTGCTAAGACGGATAGACTTTGAACAGATCTAGTGAGTAAAGACTGAGCATCCAGATGCCCAGCTGCAGAGATGTACTCAACTACAATCTGCAACTACATAATCTGGTATATCCCCACTCCACCACTACATCAAAAATCTTGAATTAAAAGTCTAGTGATGACAATGAATGCATGGTTCACTAATTTCCTTTATGGAGGAATCTGCCATCCTTGTATGGCCTTTTGAACTGATTTGTTATTATCATGTACCTAAATACAGTGAAAAACATTATTTTGCATGCTAACCAGACAAATAGTACCTTACATAAGTACATCAGGGAAATAGAACACAATTCAGAATATAGTGTTACAGCTACAGAGAAGATGCAGAGAAAGATCAACTCTAACATATGAGAGTTCCATTTATAAGTCTGACAACAGCAATTCTTAATGCTTTTCAAACTTTGTATCTTCTGTCTGATGGAAGAGAGTATAACCAAGGTGGGAGGTGCCTTTGATTATGTTGGCTGTTTTTCGAAGCAGCAGGAAATGTAAATGAAGTCTATGGAAGGAAGGCTGGTTTTTCTGATGGATTGGGCTTTGTTCACAATTATTACAGTCTTGGGCAGACCAAGGTGTGATGCATCCGAATGGAAGGCTTCCTATTGTGCATCTGTAAAAGTGGGTATGTCAAATTTCCTTTAGCTTTCTGAGAAGTAGAGATTTTGATTGTAGTGCTGACATGGATGCACCAGGAAAGATTATTGGTGATATTTACTCATAGGAACATGAAGCTCTCAACCGCCACTTCCACAACACCAAGGATACAGACAGGAGGCTGTCTTCCTGAAGTCAGTGACCAGCTGCTTAGTTTTGCTGATGTTGAAGGAGAGATTATTGTCTTACACCATGCAACTGAGCTCTCTATCTCTTTCTTATAATCTGTTGTTTGAGATCTGACCCTATGGTGGTGTCATCAGCAAGTTTATAAATGGAGTTAGAGCTGGATTTGGCCACACAGTCGTGGCTATATAAGAAGGATAGTAAGGTGCAGAGTACACAGTCTTGTGGGACTCCAGTAATGGATCAAAGCAATGTAGGAGACCAGAGATGTGTATTATTACTGACCTTTCAAAGCACTTCATAATGATGCAAGTCATAGCCATTAGGTGGTAGTCATTTAGGCATGTTGCCTGCTGTTTCTTTGGCACAGTTCTGATGGTGATCGTTTTGAAGCAGGTGAGAACCTCCGATCAGAGTAAGGAGAGCTTGAAGATGTCTGCAAATACTCTGATCAGCTGGTCCACGCAGGATCTGAGTGCACAGCTGGGACTCCATCTGGGCCAGTTGCTTTCCATGGGTTTGCTCTCATCCAGACTAATCTGACATCTGCAGTGGTGACTGTGGATACAGGTGCACCCGAGGCTGTCAAGGCAGGTGGTATCATTTCACTGACCTTCAATGGGGAGTGGATCTTATGGTACATCCATGGCTTCTGATTGGGGAACACTGGGATTAGTTTCTTTGGCATGTGTGTCCTCTACATACTTACTTACTAATGAAGTCTGTTATGGTAGTGGCATACTCATTTAGTTTGAAAGTGGAATTCGTGAATTTTGCCCATTCCACCAATTCGAAGCAGTCATGTAGATGTTCATCAGTTACCTCAGACCAGTACTGTACAATTTTCTGTACTGGAACCTCCTGCTTTTAAGCCACGACAAGGAGCATAATGCGGGCATGGGATGGAACGGTATGTGTCTTTGGTTGTGTAGCAATGGTCCATGGCATTTTGGCCTCTGGTGGCTCAGTAGACATATTGGACCTTCCCCTACCACCGCAGGAACTGCAAAACCTGCGCCCACACCTCCTCCCTCACCTCCATCCAAGGGCCTAAAGGAGCCTTCCACATCCATCAAAGCTTTACCTGCACATCCACTAATATCATTTGTTGTATCCATTGCTCCTGATGCGGTCTCGTCTACTCTGGGGAAACTGGACGCCTCCTAGCAGAGCACCAGGACACCCACACCAATCAACCATAGCGCCCTGTGGCCCAACATTTCAACTCCCCCTCCCACTCTGCCAAGAACATGGAGGTCCTGGGCGTCCTTCACCGTCGCTCCCTCACCACCAGACGCCTGGAGGAAGAACGCCTCATCTTTCACCTCGGAACACTTCAACCCCAGGACATCAATGTGGACTTCAACAGTTTCCTCATTTCCCCTTCCCCCACCTCACCCAAGTTCCAAACTTCCAGCTCAGCACTGTCCCCATGACTTGTCCTACCTGCCTATCTTCTTTTCCACCTATCCACTCCACCCTCCTCCCTGACCTATCACCTTCATCCCTCCCCCACTCACCTATGGTACTCTATGCTACTTTCTCCCCACCCCCACTCTCCTCTAGCTTATCTCTCCATCCTTCAGGCTCTCTGCCTTTATTCCTGATGAAGGACTTTTGCCCGAAACTTTGATTTTACTGCTCCTTGGATGCTGCCTGAACTGCTGTGCTCTTCCAGCACCACTAATCCAGAATCTGGTTTCCAGCATCTGCAGTCATTGTTTTTACTTAGACATGTTGGTGGTATCTTGGTAGCATACTCTTGGGGTTGGCCTGATTGAAGTTATTGGTTTGGCCTACTCCAGACCCACAGAAATATAGTTGACTTTTTGTTCTTTATTCAGTTAGTCATGATTTGGAATTGCCAGTGTTAGACTGAGGTGTACAAAGTTCAAAAAAATCTCTCAATATCAGGTTCTAGACCAACAGGTTTTATTGGAGGCATTAGCTTTCAGAGCGCTGCACCTTCATCAGTTGGTTGTGGAGTACACAGTTGTAAGACACAGAATTTATAGCAAAAATTTTCAGTGTGATGTAACTGAAATTATACATTGAAAAATATCTTGATTGTTTGTTAAGTCTCTCATCTGATAGAATGACCATGTTAGTTTCACTTCTTTACATATGTAAATTGCAAAACTATTTTTTAAAAGTTATATTCTCAGATGAACTTTATCTGAGCTGACACCAATTGTTAATGTGTTAAAGGTGTTAGCTCCTATGTGCTGCTGTCTGTGCCATAATATTTAGACTGATTCGAATCTTCAAAAAATTATTTAACAGAATCTTATATGGATTTGTGCAGTTTTTGAGCACAGTACAGTGTAACTCTGCAAGTACAAATTCACCCCACAAATGTATGTGTGTGTGTGTGTCCAGGTGGTGGGGTGGGGGGTAAGGGAAGCAGGGGGGTGGTGGCGGTGGTGGTTGTGTCTGTGTGAGAGAGAGAGAGAGTGTGTGAGGGAGAGGAGGTCTAAGTCTGTGAGTGTGCTGCACACATACACCCTGTCAGGTGCTGCAACCGACAAGCTACCCTTCGTTGTCCAGTACTTCCCAGGAGCTGAAAAACTGCGCCATGTTCTTTGCGGCCTGCAACACATCAGCAATGAGGATGAGCATCTCGCTAAGACCTTCCCCACACCTCTACTGCTCGCCTTTAAACAACCACCAACCTCAAACAGATCATTGTTCGTAGCAAACTGCCTGGCTTGCAAGACAATTCCATATAACCCTGTCACAATAGGTGCTGCAAGACTTGTCAGAGTGCGGAGGTGGATAACACCATTATATTTGGGGACACCTCCCACCATGTACGGGGCAGGTACTCATGCGACTGAACCAACATTGTCTATCTCATAAGCTGCAGGCAAGGATGCCCTAAGGCATGGTATATTGTTGTGTGGTGCCCATTCATCCGTTGTTGTAGCCTCTGCTTGGTTTCACCGATCAACAGCCAGGAGTGTTCCTTCCCCGTTGGAGAGCACTTTAGCAGTCCAGAATATTTGACCTCGGAATTTCAGGTGACCATCCTTCAAGGCGGACTTCGGGACAGACAGCAGCGAAAAGTGGCCGAACAGTGGCTGATAGCTAAGTTTGGTACACATAGGGATGGCCTCAACCAGGACCTTGGGTTCATCTTACACGACAGGTGACCCCATATATACATACACACACACGCACCTTCTCACACACTCAGACCCCTCTACATTCATACACCCACAAACACATATACACTTTCTCTCACAGACACTCACAACCCCCTACCCCACCCACACACCGGCGCGTGCGCACACACATATACGTTTGTGGGGTGAATTTGTACTTGCAGAGTTACATTGTACTTAGCTCAAAAACTGCATGAATCCATGTAAGATTCTGTTAATTCATTTCTTAAATTAGAATCAGTTTAAACATAATGGCACAGACCGCAGCATACAGGGGCTAACACCTTCAGCATATTAACAATTGGTGACAGCCCAGATAAAGTTGACCTGAGAATGTAACTTATAAAATAAAATTGAGGTTGACATATGAAGTGAAACTAACATGGTTATTCTAACAGATGAGACTTAACAAACAATCAAAGTATTTTTCAATGTATAATTTCAGTTCTATCATACTGTCAACTTTTGCTATAAATTCTGTCTTAGAACTGTGTACTCCACAACCACCTGATGAAGGAGCACGCTCTGAAAGCTAGTGCCTCTAATTAAACCTGTTGGATTATAACCTGGTGTTATGTGATTTTTTAACTTTATTCAATTAGGGATGGGCAGTAAATGCTAGCCTAGCCAATAATGCCCTCATTCCGTGAAAGATTATTTAAAAAAAAGGATTAACTCTTGTTCAATGCAGAGTGTAGAAGGACATACTTTAAAATGAAGTGTCATGGTCATGAAGCCATAAAACCAGGCTAATTGCACATCAAATATCATAAACAGCAAACTATACTGCTATGCAAATTCAAAACCAAATGATCAGACCTAATTTCTTCAGTCCTGCCATGTATAGTCATGAATGCTGGTGGACAATTGAACAATTCACAGGAGTAGGAAGTGGTTCTACAATATCTCAATCCTCAATGCTGGGGGAAGCCCTACCCATCAGTGCAAAAGTGGGAGCATTTTTGAAATCTTCAGGCAGAAGTGCTGCTTGGACAATCCATCTTTCTCTCTCTCTCTCTCTCTCTTTCCCTCCTCCAGAAGTGCCCAACATCATAGATGTTCGTTTTCAGACAATTTGAAGAATTCCACATGGTACCAAGATAAAATTGGAGTTGCAAAATACTGAAAAGGCTTTGGGACTTGATAAAATTCTCGCAACAGTACTGAAGTCAGATGCTTCAGAAGGTACAATACCCCTGTCAGGCTATTACAGTATAAATACAACACTCACCTACATGACAGTTTACAAACTTGCACAGGTATGCCCTGTACACCTAAAACAGAACAAATATAACCTAGCCAATTTATGCACTATTAATCAACTTGATTATCAATGCAGTTTGGAAGGTGCCATCAATAGTTCTCTCAAGCAGTACTTTACAATAATCTGCTCATTGATGCTCAGTTTGACTTCTGTCAGGTTTTTTCACCACCTCAACACAAAAGACCTGAATTCTCAAGGTTAAATGAGAATGACTGCCCTTGATGTGAAGGCTGCATTTGACTGCAAGGGGAATCAAGTAGTCAAAGCAAAATTAGTCATTGGGAATCCCAGGGAAAGCTCTTCATTGTATAGAGTCATACCTAACACAAAGGAAGATGGTTTAGTTGTTGGAGGTTAGTCATCTCAGCTCCAGATTTTCATTTTATTCATAAGATGTAGGCCCTGCTAATCCTTAGTTGTCCTTGAGAATGTGATGGTGGGCTACCTTCTTGACCCACTGTAGTCCATATCATGGAGGTAGACCTACATGCTCTTTGGGAGGGACTTTGAAAAGTTTAACTCCGTGACTCTGAAGGAAAAACAATATATTTCCAAGTCAGGATGGTGACACCTCCTTGGGATTCCTCAATGCAGTCTCCTAACCCCTGCCATTTCATCAATAGCTTTCCTTCCATCATAAAATCAGAAGCATGTTCAATGATGATTGCACAATGTTCACAACTCCTCAACTGCTGAATCAGTCCTAAATCAGTAAGACCTGGACAATATCCAGGCTTAGGCTGACAACGCAAATGCTAACCAGTGACCATGTCTAACAAGAAAAGATCTAACCATTTCCCCTTGACATTCAAAACTCCATCATCACTGAATCCCCTACTAACAACATCCTAGGGGTTACCATTGACCAGAAATTGAACTGGACTGCCATATCAATACTGGACTACAAAGGCAGGTCTCATGTTAGGGATCCAGCAAGATTTTCACCTCCTGGCTAACTGAAATCTGTCCGCCATCAATCTGGTGTGATGGAATGCTCCCCATTTGCCTCAGTGAATGCACTCATGAAGCCTGACACCATTCAGGTCAAAGCAACCAGCTTGGTTGGTACTACATCCACGAACATTCACTCCCTCCAAACCCAATGCTCAATAGCAGCACTATGTACTATCTAGAAATTCACCAAAGCTCCTCAGACAGTACCTTCCAAACATGTGACCACTATTATATAGGACAAAGGCAATAGATACACCGCTGCCACTCACCACCCTGACTTGGAAATGTGTCACTATTACTTCAGTATTACTGGGTCAAAAACCTAGAATTTGATCTCTAATGCATTGTAGTGTATCCTACACCAAATGAAATGCAACAGTTCAAGAAGGCAGATCATCATCACCACCTTCTGAAGGATAATTATGGGTAGACAACAAACTTTGTCACAGCTAACATTGCCCACATCCTATGAATGATTGAAAAGAATTCAAAGCATATCTCTTTATCTGATGGCAGTACCAAACTGTTTTTGTTCCCACAGCATGCCCTGTGCCATGAGCTCAGCAGCATCCCAGGCCTGCACAAAGTAAAGAAGGCCATCCACCAGCTAAAAAACAATGAGGCTTTTTAGAGCAGATGGTATCCCTGCTGAGGCGTTGAGGTAGGGAGGCAAAGAGCTCCTGCTGCAGCCACACACCTTCATCTGTCTTATCTGGAAGGAGGAGAGCATCCTTGGAGATGCCGCAGTCATGAGCATTTTCAAAAAAGAGAATAAATCAACTGTGGTAACTACAGAGGAATCTCCCTGCTGTTCAGCATTGGGAAAAGTCATCGCCAAGGTCCTCCTCAACTGCCTCCTCCCTGGGATTAAGGAATTCTTCCTGGAATTACAGTGTGGCTTCCAGCCATGGAGAGGCACAATGGACATGATTTTCACTGCGCAACAACTGCTGGAAAAATGCAGAGAAAAGAACCAACATCTGTATGTGGCCCTCTTGGATCTTACAAAGACCTTTGATTACATCAATCAGGAAACATCCTTCTTGGCTTTGGCTGCACCATGAAGCTTGTCACCATCCTTCAGGACCTGCCCCATGACGACATGGTAGTCATGGTAATAACAAATGGCTCCACCACCAAACCATTCCCTATTTGGACAAGTGTCAAGCGGGACTGCATCATCACCCTGACACTGTTATTGATCTACCTTATTGCAATGCTTCACCTCACCACTGACAAGCTCCCTGTGGAGTGGGACTAATTTACAGAACCAGCATGAAATTGTTCAACCTCTGCTACCTTCAAGCCAAAACTAAAGTCATCCCAAACTGTCATTGAGCTGCAATACACACACGATGCTTGCAGATGTGCAATCTCTTGAATATGTACTCCAAACCATTGTCAGCAGTTTACACAGCACGGGTCTCACCCTGAACATCTGTAAAATGAAGGTCCGCCACCAATCTGGCCTGGCATTGTGGAGCGAGCCCCTGATTATCAATGTCTTTGGGGAGACCTTACAGATTTCCAATACCTCAGGAATTTCCTGTCAGCCAAAGCAGTTAATACTGAAGAGATCCAGTTCCGTCACAAGCATGTTAGAGCAGCCTTCGGTCACCCGAGTAAAATGGTGTACAAGAACAACAACATCAGATCTGAGACCAAGCATCTGATTTATAGATCTGTGGTGGCTCCAGCTCTCCTATGTGGCTCTGAGATGTGGATTGTAGACACCTCAAGACACTGGAGCAGTATCACCAATGCTGCCTCCGCAAGATCCTGCAATTCTGCTGGGAAGAAGGGCTCACCACTCCAGCATTCTCAACCAGACCAACATTCCCAGCATCAAGTCTCTGACCACCCTTGTTTGACTGTGATTGGCTGGCACATCACCGCATGACTGACACAATACTCCCCCACCAGATGCTCTACTTCCAGCTCTGAAACAGCAGGCAAGCCCGAGGCTGACAGAAAAAGTGCTTCAGTGATAACCTCAAGGCCTAATTGGCGAAGTGCAGCATTCCCACAGACACCTGGGAATCACTAGCCCAAGACCATCCAAAGTGGAGGAGGAACATGTTGCAAGGTGTCGAGAACCTCGAGACTTGCTGTCAGGGCAAGCGGAAGTTGGGGAAATCAGCGTAAGGAGAGTGCTGCCACACTAGCCACCCCACCTACTCTTTCCCATGACCACCTTCTGCCCCAAGTGTAACAGAACCTGCAGAAGCTGCATCATTCTGTACTGCCATCTACAGATTCACCCTAGATGTGGAAGAGAGTCATCCTCATCTGCAAAGAACTGCTGATGGTAATGTTTTTGTTTAAATGTTGAATTCTGGGATATCTTTATAGTTTCTTTTCTGCCCAACAGCATTTCATTATCTAAAGATCAGCTGTGCAAATAACGTAATTGTTTTGTGAATCTGAAGTCTTTCATTTAATGTATGTAACCAGACCAGAATGTTCGGGCCCCTGGTGGGGCAGGTCATGTTCTGGTGGTAGTTGGGCAACACCTGCCTTTGATTGGCTTGATTGAAGTTGCCACTTACAGTAAACAGGGCCTCGGGGTGTTCTGTCTCCAGGGTGTTAGTGGTGGAGTACAGCACATCCAGAGTTTCCTCAACCTTTGCCTGAGGCAGTATGTACACAGCAGTTAGTATAGCAGCAGTAAATTCCCATGGTAGATAGAAGGGGCGGCATTTGATGGTGAGGAATTCAAGATTTGGGGAGCAGTGGCTGCCCAGGGTTGCCATGTCTGTGCACTACAAGTTGTTGGTTAAAAAGCAAGGCCCTCTACCCTTTGTCTTACCTGAGGTCTATACGACGGATCGAAAAACCATCAGCCTGAAATGCGCAGTTGGGAATGGATGGGTTGAGCCAGGTTTTTGTGGAGCAGAGTGGGCAGCAGTCCCGCCGTTCATGCTGGAAGCTGAGCCGTCCATCTGAGTTCATCCATCTTGTTCTCCAGAGATTGTACATTTGCTTTGAGTAAGCTAGGAAGGGAGGTCTTGAAATCGCGTAGCAGGCCGGCATGCTTACCCCACTGCCTCGCAGATTTTTTACATTTGAGTGGTCGGTGGTCTGGTGGAGTGGATTATGACTGCTTCCAGTTAAATGATCTTTTCTAGGACCCTGTGGAGTAGGTAGGTTGCAGTTTAGTGTATTTTTACAGAAGGTCTACTTAGGACCCAGTGTAGCAAGTAATTTACTGTGTGTTTTTTTTCACTGGAGGGAGTTTGCTTCGGACCCATTGGAGAAGTTCCTGGTTTCAGTTGCTGCCAATTTGCTGCTCCAGGTCCAGCCACGTTTTTTTGCAGAAGAGTTTGGGCTACTCTCCAGGTATGTTCTGATAGATTTCATGTCAGGCAGGCGTCTTATGGAGCTGGGAGCATTTCCTGTTGGTTCTCCTTCCTGGGGTAGGTTTCTCAGGCATCTCCCATTTTCTGGCAGGCCCCAAGCCTGGGCCTCCGGCTGGCCTGGCCTTCTTCCGGGGTGGTCAGATGGGTCATGGCACCACGTGGTCTGATGCCTTCATCCAGTAATCTGGCTTTGAGGATTGGAGGAGCTTCAAAGCTGTGAATTTACTTAAAACATAGCTATTAGTAATTTTTAAAAGTATGCTATAAAGTTTAAAGAGTGTAGAATGATTGTAGGAAATTGGAAACTGAGGTCTCCACGCAGGACCTTGCAAGGAGTCAACCATATCCGGTGCCATCTTGGATCAGTATGACCTCCTATTGGTAATTCATGTGCTACCCACAACATCTATTTTCCATAACTCATCAGTATCACAACTTGATGAACTTCTGCCCATTTTTTATCTGCTTGAATATGTGATGTTCTCCATTTCTTCATCAAGACTTTGTATTTAAAGTAGTGACATTATGGTATCCATTCAGGTTCTTCTTCTGTGTATGCTTTTTGATACAACTGCTTTATTTTTTTCCTCTTTCTGTTGTAATTCAATTCATTTCTCTGAACTAAAAATATCCACTTTCTTCTCCATGTCTTGTTTTTTTCTCAATAATTTGATCAACATAGTCTCTGATAATTGAACTTCAACTTCCTTATCTTTATTCCTTGATTTATCTCCTTGCTTCAACCTGTGGCTTTGTGACCAGACCATCAGGAAAAATCCCAAAATATACTTCCTGTAACACCTCAGTTGCTTGATTTTCCACTGGCTTTTCAATTGCAGTCGTCATCACTCCCACTTGCGATCCAGCTAAGTCATTAGCAAGGATAAACTGTCTTTCCAGGATCAAGAATTTCTCTGTTACTTCCTACCACCTCACCACTTTTACCAGACTCTCCAACTTTACTTTATTTAATGGAATACTGCTCTTCTCACCATGAATTCCACATTTTCTTCTGGCATACACCTTCTGAAGAGAATATCTCCTCATCCCTCACCATCAAAGACTGATTTGCTCCGGTATCTCGTAAAATTTTAATTTCTTCACTTACTCCTCCTGGCAAACATGAGTAAACTTTACCCATGCAAGAGTGCAGGTTCATAGTTACTTGAAATTAGAGTTCCAGGTAGACAGGATAGTGAAGAATGCATTTGGTGTGGTTGCCTTTATTGGTCAGTGCATTGAATAAAGGAGTTGGAAGGTCATGTTGCAGGTGTGCAGAACATTGGTTGGGCCACTTTTGGGATATTGGATGCAATTCTGGCCTCCCTGCTATAGCAAGGATATTGTGAAATTTGAAAGGATTCAGAAAAGATTTACAAGCATGTTGCCAGGTTAGAGGATTTGAGCTGTAAGGAGAGGGGAGAGGCTGAATAGGCTAGGGCTATTTTCCCTAGATCATCGGAAGCTGAGGGGTGACCTTATAGAGGTTTATAAAATCATGAAGGACATGGATGGGATGAATAGCCAAGGTCTTTTCCCCGGGGTGAGGGGGTCCAAAACTAGACGGCATAGGTTTAAGGTGAGAGGAAAGATTTAAAAGGGACCTAAGGGGCAAAGGTTTGTGAGTGTATGGAATGAGCTGCAGAGGAAGCTATGGAGGCTGGTACAATTACATCATTTAAAAGGAATCTGGATGGGTACATGAATAGGAAGGGATATGGGCCAAATGCTGGCAAATCGGACAAGATTAATTTAGGATATCTGGTCGGCATGGCTGAGTTGGACCAAAGAGTCTGTTTCTGTGCTGTATATTTCTAAGACTCTATGACTCTAAATAAAAAGAGATCTGGCACTTCTTTCTCATCCAATCCCTGATTAAGTTATAAATTATTTTACAACATTTTAGCTTCCACTGCGCTTTCCTTTACTATTTCAACAGAACTTATCCTGTTTCCCACGTCTTTATAGTGCATTTTCTAAACCACTAACATTGCGACTTTGTGTGGCCTACTTTATTCCAGTGAAAACACCTGAGGTTTTTTACTTTTCTTTCATCCTTATGTATTTCCTTTTTACCTTGTGGTAAGCAATCTTTATTAATCCAGTGAGATCTCCTCTGCTCTACCTGTTCGTTTTCTTTCTTTCTTATTTTTTCTCTTTTTCTTTTTTCTTTTTCTCTCCCCTTAGCCCAGAGGCGAATCCTGGAGCAGTAGCAGGTGCGGGCAGCGTGTGATGAAGCAGCCCTGAAGCATAGCGGGCAGTGAGTCCCGGAGCAATGCGAGGGGAGTAAGCCCCGAGAGCAGCATGTAAGGAAGCAGCCCCACAGCAGCAAGTTCTGGAGCAGCACACAGACTGCGAGCACCCGAAGCAGTGCATGAGAGAGCATCCCCAGAGCAACATGGGCAGAGACTGGCATGGGGGAGACAGTCCTGGAGCTAACATTAGAGCAGCTGAGAGCCAGCATGGAATAGACTGGAGGCGTGGAGTGGAGTGGGGATGGCCGTTGGACTGGGGTCTGGCACGGGTGATCAGACTATATGTGGAGGCATTGCGCTGAGCTGCTGTGATATAATGTGTATTTGAATTTTTTTTTACCTGGCTGTAATGTCAGTCCTTTAATGATGTCTTATTTCTAACTTATTTTTTAAACTCTGTAAAATAATGCAACTACTTTTTATTCCCCTTTTGTATCCAATATTTGTACCTAGATACTTGTACCCTAAGCTGGTGCCATAAGAAACAGACATTGTCAAAGCTATTCACTCTACTTCTACAATGGACCACACGTGACAATATAGGATATTCTATTTCTCTTTTCCCCAATTTCTATCCCTCACAGGTTGATATTGATTCTGAAGCCAATCTTTGATTTATGAACCAATTCATAATCATCAGCCATTTCAGGTGCTGGTTTTGCCATTTTAACTCTCTGCTCTTCCACATGAGTTCACACTACTTCAGAACTTTTGAACTCCTCCAAAATAATTATCTCTCCAAGAGTGTCATATGTTTTATCTATTTTCATTGCCCTTACACACCTATCAAAATTATTTGGTTTGATCCTTTCAAACTCAATGTACTTTTGACCAGGTTCCCTCCTTAAATTCCTATAACGACTGTAGGCTTCTGGTTCTAGTTCATTTGTAGGATGGTTTTTTTCACCTCATCATACTCCCCAGGTGCCTCCTCTGATAATGCAAATATCTCACTAGCTCCATCTACCAATTTTGTTTGAATCAACAATACCCATATGGTCACTGGCCATTTCATTTGTTTGGCCACTTTCTCAAATGCTTGGACATATTTAAGCAGATCCCTACCTAGTCTTTGGCGACATGAGGTTGCTCGCCATCACTGTCCTTATCATTACTCCAACTTTCACGTCTACCTCTGTCATTTTAAGTCAACTTTGAGTTTTCAGTTCCAACCACCAAAGTTCAAAAACTCTCTCTTTCTTCTATTCTGGTCACCACATTATAGGAAGAATGTGGAAGCTTTGGAACAGGTTCAGAAGAGATTTACTAGGACGTTGCCTGGTATAGAGGGAAGGTCTTATGTAGAATGGCTGAGGGACTTGAAGCTGTTTTCGTTAGAAGAGGTTGAGAGGTGACTTAATTGAGACATGTAAGATAATCAGAGGGTTAGACATTTTAGCCAGTAAGAGCCTTTTTCCTCAGATGACGATGGCTAGCACGAGGGGACATAGCTTTAACTTGAGGGGTGATAGATATAGGACAGATATCAGAAGTAGTTTCTTTACTCAGACAGTAACAGGGGTGTGGGGCGCTTTGCCTGCAACAGTAGTAGACACTCCACCTTTAAGGTAAAAACAATGACTGCAGATGCTGGAAACCAGATTTTGGATTAGTGGTGCTGGAAGATCACAGCAGTTCAGGCAGCATCCAAGGAGCAGCAAAATCGACGTTTCGGGCAAAAGCCCTTCATCAGGAATAAAACTTTGTTTGAGATGGAGTTGAAATACTGTTTGTTGAGAGTATGAATTCTCCTGAGGATGTAGTACAGGCTGGGTCCTTTGCTGAGAGAGTGTGGCCTTCAGCTGAGGCAGGGCTGACTGGAGAGAGGTTAGGTGCCGGCACATTGCTGCAAGTGTGGAGCGGAGGATCTTGAAGGAGAACTGTTGCTGATGTTTTTGAATCTGTAGTCTGTACTGTTTGTCCTGTTCGGGTCCGAACTCTGCTGGTTTAAAGGTGGTCCGGAGTCCATGTGGGATGAGTTGGTTACGGAGGCAGGCACTGAGGATGCAAATGTGGCTGTAGTAGCGAGTTTGTTTCAGGACATGGTTGAAGAGCTTCAGGGCAGAGGAAATGACCTGGGAGTTGCAGTGGGAGAGAGACTCCCGGAGATTCTTGTAGAGAGAGGAGGAAAATTTCTTCAAGGCAGGTGTCCTTGCAAGAGGATTCGCAGTAGGGTTAAAATCAACTAGGTAAAAACAATGACTGCAGATGCTGGAAACCAGATTTTGGATTAGTGGTGCTGGAAGAGCACAGCAGTTCAGGCAGCATCTGAGGATCAGGAAAATCGACATTTCAGGCAAAAGCCCTTCATCAGGAATAAAGCCTTTATTCCTGATGAAGGGCTTTTGCCCGAAACGTCGATTTTGCTGCTCCTCAGATACTGCCTGAACTGCTGTGCTCTTCCAGCACCACTAATCCAAACTCCAATTTTAAGGGCACTTAAGTAGTCGTTGGAAAGGCAGATGGACGAAAATGAAATAGTGTAGATTAGATGGGCTTCAGATTGGTTCCACAGGTTGGCGCAACATCAAGGGCAGAAAGGCCTGTACTGTGCTGAAATGTTCTATGTTCCATGTTCCTTTCTTCTGCTAGGGCCTTCCTTTACTTTTTCCTCTGCTGGAGCTATTCTCTGCTTTCGATTATAATTCAAACTGTTTCATTTCCTTTTCATGTTCAAGTTGCTTCATTTGCGACTGAATTTTTGCCATTTCCAATGGTTCCAGTGACATTTCTAGCAATTGTAAATGTCGAACTATTGCTGTAATTTCAAAGGCAACCCTAACTCCAGCTTGTCTGCCAAAAACTTTGCCTTGCTCACTTGCTGTAAAAGCGCAGCAGGTTAGGCAGCATCCAAGGAACAGGAAATTCGACGTTTTGGGCATAAGCTCTTCATCAGGAATGACCTGATGAAGGGCTTATGCCCGAAACGTCGAATTTCCTGTTCCTTGGATGCTGCCTGACCTGCTGCGCTTTTCCAGCAACACATTTTCAGCTCTGATCTCCAGCATCTGCAGACCTCACTTTTTCCTCACTTTTTCCTCACTTGCTGTAAACGCTTGAAGTGACTTCTTCCACCCCCAGCAACCTCCTAGTGACTGAAAGAGCAATTATTACACAAGGCATACCCCATTTAAACGAACCAAATCCAACAACTAAAATAAAAGAAACACCAACACTATTCATTGCCTTTGAGTCCAATAATCCTAAACCCAACCTGGAATTTGAGACGTTGATGCCGACAAGAGCACTCAATTTATTATGGACCAGACAAAATCTCCCAAAATATGTTAAGAAGATAGCCTTGATCCTAACGTTTATTTTAAAGGTAAGAGCAAGGCATTGTGTTCCAGATTCAATTCAATTGCTCAAAGTACTTAACCTTAAGCAAAATACGCTTTAATTTTTAAACTACAGTTAAAATACAAATAAAATAAAAAAGAAAAGGATTGAGTTAACTAACTCTGTCAAAATGCTTAACAAAATAATATATGTTAACTACAACTAATTAACTGTTCCATTATGGTAACATCCCATAAACACACCCTTGGCAAAGCCATATTCAGAAAAATAGATTATTTTTGCATGCAATTTGAGTCGCAGGACGAGAACCCCAGCTTTTAGCTGTAACAGAGAATAGTATAACACCTTGCACATCCAACTTCAAGGTTATACAAGTGCTGAAAGCTAAAACTAAAATCCTGGTTCTGTGGGAGCTTGACACCACCCATTCAGACAACCTCTTTTGTTCCAAATTAAAAAAAACCTAAGACCTCACAAGCTGTTTATCGACTTTGAGAAGATTACTTTGCATCTCCATCTCAAGCTTTCTTTATAAAGAAAAGGTCAAAATAAACGTCTTAAAGCCATAGTATCGTCACAAGCTCTGAGCCTGCGTTTGATCACTCAGATGAAAGAGCACCTCTTGGAGTCAAATTCCCACTGGGCCAATTCCAACTGGGTGGTGGAAATGGCTAAGGATGATGCGATGAATATGGAGGTTGGTGGGGTGTAAGGGGGAGGTGCAGTGATAGTTTGGTGCACCGACCTCTATACTGCTGAAGCCAGGTGCCAACCCGAAGACACCTCCTCCTACCGTCCCCTTGACCATGACCTCACCCCCCCATCACCAATCCATCATCTCCCATACTGTACACAACCTCATCACCTCAGGGATCTCCCACACATAGTTTCCAACCTCATAGTTTGGGAACCCCTGACTAACCAGTTCTATCAAGGACAGAACCCCTCTGGTCCTCACCTTCCACCCCATCAACCCCATATACATGGCATCATCTTCCATCATTTCTGCAACCTACAAACGGACACCACCACCAGATATATATTTCCCTCCCCTCCCTTCCCCTATCCGCCTTCCATAAAGACCATTCCTTTTGCGACTCTCTAGTCAGGTCCACGCCGCCCCCCCCCCCCCCCCCCCCCAACAACCCAGCCTCCCCTCCCGGCACCTCCCTCGCCACTGCAGGAATTGCAAAACCTGTGCCCACACCTCCCCCTGACCTCTGTCCAAGGCTCCAAAAGAGCCTTCCATATGCATCTGAATTTTACCTACACTTCCACACATGTCATTTATTGTATCTGTTGCTTCCGATGTAGTCTCCTCTACATTGGGGAGACAGGACACCTGTTTGCAGAGCACCTCCGAGAACATCTCTGGAACACCTGCACCAACCAACCCCACTGCCCCATGGCCAAACACTTAACTCCCTCTTCCACTCTGCCACAGACATGCAGGTGCTGGGCATCTTCCATCGCCACACTCTAACCATCCAATGCCTGGAGGAGGAATGCGTCATCATCTGCCTTGGGACCCCCCCAACCATAAGGCATCAATGTGGATTTCCTCATTTTCCCTCCCCCCCCCCCCCCGCCTTACCCCAGTTCCAAACTTCCAACTCTGCACTGCCCTCATGACCTGTCCTACCTGTTTATCTTCCTTCCCACCTATCTGCTCCACACTCCTCTCCAACCTATCACCACTATCCCCACCTTCCTCCACCTATAGCACTCTCAGCTACCTCCCCCCAGCCCAACCCCACTCTCATTTATCTCCCCACTCCCCTCAGTTCACAAGCCTCATTCCTGATGAAGAGGTTTTGTCCAAAACACCAATTGTCCTGCTCTTCGGATGCTGCCTGACCTGCTTTGTTTTTCCAGCACCCCACTAATTGATTCTTCCAACCAATCTTATATGTTTCTTCCGGCAGCAACAGATTGAACGTTGTTTGCAGCTTGTTTTTAAACAGTATGTGTGATGAAGGGCTTATGCCGGAAACATCGATTCTACTGCTCCTCAGATGCTTTCTGACCAGCTGTGCTTTTCCAGCACCACACTCTTCAACTCTGATCTCCAGCATCTGCAGTCCTCACTTTCTCCCTGTATGCTGGCATATTCTGGAAAATGGCGTGAGGTGTGTTTCATTACATACTAGAAAACTTTGATTTGACAAACGAATGACCCCTCCAACTTCATGTTTTCAAGGAGTGCATGAACATTTTCACAAGACCATTAGATGAGGGGTAGTAAGGGCCCAACTTACTGTGCCAATTCCATTCCATTCCATGTAGTCAGTGAATTCCTGTTCAAAGATCTATAATCCTGCTCAGGATTACAGAACCTTGTTTATATTTTGTTCTGTTTCTCGATGGTCAAGTTTGCAGAGGTGAACTTCATTACCATCACCTCCAACCACTTAAAATGAGCATCGACTGTCACCAGCAGTATTTGGCCCTCAAAAGGGACCTGCAAAGTAAATGTGGGCATGTTGCCATGGCATTTTGGGTCATTTCCAGCATCTAATGACAACAATGGCTGCACATTTCTAATTTTGACATGAGTGGCATTAGTTGCTTTTTCTCAATTTGGCCGCCAAAAATAGCCCTTGCAAGCTTTTTTATCCTCACCATCCTGTCTGGCACTGAAGCAACTGTTCCATACCTTCTTTAATATGTTCAGATGATGGTCAGCCTCATTCCTTATAGTAAACAGCTGCTCTAAACTGACAGCTCCCCTCAACAGGACATGAAGGGGTGCTTGGTGGCTCATGCCAATTGGGCGGCACAGTGGCTCAGTGGTTAGCACTGCAGTCTCACTGGACCAGGGTTCGATTCCAGCCTCGGGTGACTGTGTGGAGTTTGCACATTCTCCCCATGTCGGCGTGGGTTTGCTCCAGTTTCCTCCCACAGTACAAAGATGTGCAGGTCAGGTGAATTGGCCACGCTAAATTACCCATGGCGTTAGGTGCATTAGTCAGAACGAAGTGGGTTATTCTTCAGAGGGTTAGTGTGGACTTGTTGGGCTGAAGTTTCACACTGTAAGGAATCTAATCCAAAACCCTGCCTTTTCGGATCACATCCATCACTTGGCTTGAAACAGGATCTTTTCTGAAATAATTCCTCATTTGTGCCACTATCATCAGAATCTTCAAGCCACTACTAGATTTCCTTGCACTTGAAGGCAGGTATAGCCTGGACAATGCATTTGCTTTTGTGTTTTGTTCTGATTGCCTGTAATTTATATTTTATATTTTATTGTGCGAGTGCTACAAGAGGAGTAGAGCCCACTCTGAAGCTAATTGGCTGCCGTTGGGAAGTCCTAGTGTACAAGCCAAAGTTTGATGTGAAAGGACAATAATTTGTTAGCAGAAATGTGCCACCTTTGTAAGTAATGGTAAAATTTTCTCACACTGATAAATGATGCTGAGGATGTCCTTCTGTAATTGGACATATCTCTGCACTAGTGAGACCACACAAAATAAAAACAAAAGCAATCGACCCATCCTCAAGGGGTTCACAGATTCAGGGGAAAAGGCAAGAGAATGGAGTTGAGAAATCTATCAGCTATGATCAAATGGCGGAGCAAACCCAATGGGCCAAATGGCCTGGGAATGTTGAACAACAACATATAAGAAGACGTACAATCCTAAAGCAGGTGCAGGAGCAGAGGGACCTGAGGGTTTATGTACGTACATGATTGATGATGGCAATTACTAAAGCATACATTATACTGGGATTTATTAATAGGGGCAAGAATTTAGGATAGAGGAGATAATGCTGAACTTCTATAAGACAATTGCTAGACCTCAGCCGATATACTGTTCTGAGTGCCACACCATAAGAAGGTTGTAAATACATTGGAGAGAATGCAGAAGAGATTTGCAAAAGTAGTTCCTGGGATAATAAATGTTAGTTATGAGAATAGATTGGAGAAATTGATATTTTCTTCTTGGAAAGATGGCTCGAAGGAAATCTGATGGACGTTTTTAAGAGAACGCTTGGCAGAATAAAGAAGAAGAAACTTCCACTCATAAATAGACTTAGAATGATAGGGCACACATTTTAAATGATTTTCAAAAGAAGCAAAAGTGATGTGAAAAGGGTTATTTTTTTACACAAAGAATGGTTCGGGTCTGGAATGTACAGCCTGGAAGTTTGCTGGAAGCAGGTTCAGTTAAGTTATAGAAAGGGGCATTTTATGATTATGTAAAAAGAAACAATGTGCATGGTTATGGAGAAAAAGCAGGAGAATGGCACCAAGTCATAATGATCATTTGGAGAGCTGTTGCAGACGAATAGGCTAAATGGCCTCTTTCTGTGACGTAATAGTTTTGTAATTCTATACAAGGGGTAAGTTTGCATCTGCTGTGCCTGCATGAAAATGTTCTGTGAGAAGTGGAGTTGTTGGTACCAATGACTGGGGAGTGAAATTTTGTGCTGTCCATAACAAGAACTATTTATATTTGAATCTGCAAATGTGCTTTTTGAAAGTCTTCTCTTTAACCTAAGTGACAACTATATAATTTATAAGAGACAGGTTTATTTCATTTTTTATTTTTTTGTTTGTTCAGGTTTTTTTTAAAATTTAGCCTTTTTTACTGAAGAAATAAGGAATCCATTATAATGTAAACAGAAAGCACTGAAGAAATTCAGCAGACAGGTAGCATCTATGGATATACAGAGTTAATCTTCCAAGCTCAATATGACACTTCTTTGGATCTGACAGGGTGTAATGGAAAAATGAGTTTATGGGTTTTATGATGTAGAAAAAGTGAGTAGCAGGAGCAGCTGGAACAGATGGTCAAGGTACCTCACAGCAAATGGTAAAGGGAGTGCTAATGAATTGTAAGTAAACCGTGTAAGTAGGTCGGTTGCAATATTCGATTTATGTGCACTCATTTTTCAATTATGAAAAGAAAAATAATCTTCTACAAAAGTGTACACATTATTTTATAAAATTAATTTTTATTGCATAATATCTATTTTGATATTTTAATAATATTGCTCCTTCAAATTCTCCATAAAACGTATTTGTGCTTTTGTAATTTCTTTTGACTTTAAAAATAGAAGGTGAAAATGATTACTTAGCAACTATACAAATTTAAAATAAACTAACAATGCAGAATGGCCCAGATTCTTTCATAGTCAGTACTGCAAAGTCGTTACTCAACCATGCAGAATTCCTGTTGTAGCAGACTCTGTAGGAATTGAAGATTCTACTGGGCAGTTTCTCTATGCCTGGAACCCTCTGAATATCTCCATTTAAATTAGAGAATTCAGACGTTTCTGATGAAGATTAGTAAATAGTTTCTCAGGAAAGTTATTACATACCTAGTGTAACCCTCAGTAACCGTAAAATTGCATCTCCAATTTACCTGAAACACTCCAAAACTTCCTGCATTCGAAGTCTTACATCTCCTAACACTCCCTCTCACTCCAGACCCAAACAGACCCCAAGATCCAGCATTCTTCCTCTATGCCCATGGCCTGTAAATCCCACAGGACCTTCTCGTCCCTGCTCTCAACCAAACAATCCCTACCTGCTACCAGACCAGACAATCCCTGCCCACCACTGGACTCAATCACCCCTTCTCCTAATCCTGACCTGAATGCCCCTGCACTCTATGACCCGGCGCTGACTCCCCCAGTCTGAACCCAAATCCCATTTCCCCACACTGTGTCCAACACCTATGCCTTGCTGCCATATCCAACCTCACTCTCCTATTCCAGACCTGATCCCTCTCCCACACTTCAGAGTCCTTTCCACCAATTGGGGCCCTTCATCTCTATCCTGCAGCCAACCTAAACAAGCCCAACTGCTCCCTTATAATCAGACCTAACAAAAGAGAAACAGAAAAATAAATGCTGTTTGTCAGCCTCCACATATTTGTTTTATCTTCTCCTAAAGGCTTTAACTCCTTGCTAGGGACCATTTCCAAATAGCCATTTTGATAAGTATTTGGCAGCCAGCAACAGCTTGTAATCCAATCTGTACTTTCAACATTGCATCAAGAGACCATTTTCTCTAGCTGACACTCAGAAGCAATTAGGGACAGGAACTAACCAAGAGACTGTAAGGCCACTTGTAGCTTTCAACATCGATTTGTGAATTAAACCTTTGTGATCTTGTATGATATATTTAGCAACTAAACCATACAAGACATTTTCTTTGCAGCACTTTAAAATAGTTCACAGTAGTATAGGAATATTTAAAGGTAGGCAAGTTTCCAACTGGAGATGGAATCTGAAAATTGACCACACAAAATACTTTCTGATACAGTTTGTCATAGGTTTGTTGATCAGCATCTTGATAATCACATGGATATCACCAATGTTTTGTAAATCACTGTTTTGTAAATCAGCAAGATGGAAACAATGGTTCAACTTGAGTTGTTTCTACCATCCAAAAGTATTGTCATGTGTGTTGCCCTATGAAACGTTTGCTTGACAAAAATTGTGAGTTGAAATGAGCTGGTAGTGTTAAAATCTAAATATAGCTCTCAAGTCATTTGATCTATAGCTTCCTTAGACAAAAGTAGCATTGTTCTTCGATATAATTTACAGATCGTAATGTAGGAGGTGGCATTAACTCAATAATTTCTTATTGAATTGAAAGGCATATTACCATATTTCAAGTTGTTCAGGGTTATTCCATTTAAGTCACAAATAAATGCCCAATGCATGAGGCACCTACGTGTCTTTTGCCTCTTGTCCCTTCACAGATAGTCCACTTTTCCAAGTCCAGGACAATCATTCACTGGTCCCCTGGAATAGTCATGCTAAGCACAATGTCAGAAGACTAACAAATCATTTGTGTCTATCTCCAGAAATGATGACACACAGAACACTTCAGAAATTGAGGGAAATCAAAGGCTTCTTATTTTGGCTAAGATGTATCATGTTTTTTGGAGGATTGGTTATGGTAAGGCCTGGTGGGATTTTCTGCCTTATCTTCACAAATGTGCTTCATTAATTACCTCTCCCTCTGTATGATATCTCCCATGTTTGAATTCCACTCATTTTACCACTCACAATTCCCAGAACATCTCAAACTCAGTAGATCTCCGCTGACACACCCAAATCCAGAGTCTGCCACATTCCATCTTGGAATACAGACTCTTGGACCCACGCCATCTTTTAAAGCTTGTTGTGCACATGGGTGAGCATTGACCTTCCGAAGCTGCCCTCCCTGTCAAGTACAGAGTGCAAACATTTTGGAGAAAGGAAGATGGCACAGTGATTTTCTGACAGGGACTGGAGGTCCTGGTGAATGGGCTTATGTTTGGCTCACAGGGTGTATCCAAATTGTTCTTTACAGATTTCGTTAAATGTAGTTAAGAGAAGACTTGACAACAGCAATTTGCTTAAATATGAACATTTATTGGGTAATAATAAAAGATGGAAAGGAAGGAAAAATGCAAGATTGAACAATGACCATCTATTAAGTAATAAAAAAGATGTAAAAAGGAATGAAAACAAAGCAATGAGCCACATATCCTCCTGCATGTCGGGGACCCCTTGATCGATGGCTGGTGTGGAGGCTTAGCTTTGTTCCTGGCACTGTTCATGATCCCAGTCCGAGGTGAAATCCAAAAACTTGAAATGAAACTCTCTCTCTTATACAGTGTAACAATCAGCCAGCACAGAAAAGCCGATACTGAAAATAAGCTGCTTGCAAGTGCAGAAATCAAGTTTTGATGGTACATTCCGCGGCACGTACTCGAATGTTCACAAGACTCATTGAAAGTCATGCAGCTGTCGAATATTATCAACAATTTTAGCCCTTCAGCCTATCCTACACCTCACATATTATAGTGAGTGGTACAACTGGTGCATGCTGGGGAAAGGTGTCCCGAAGAACTGTGCAGCAGCACAGAGACCATATGGGTTTGGTGGAAATGGAGGTTGGGAGTGTTGAGATGTGGGAGAGGTGCTGGGAAACAAGTGACGGAAACTGTTGCATTCAATAGTAAGAGTGGCAGTCCAGGAGCTCTGGTAGGAGATCGTTGTAGTAACAAGATGGAGTGAGTATCTGGGGATACTTTAAAGTTAGTTTGCATTTTGGAAATGTGTGGTGATTTAAAAATGTGGTGTGTGCCTGCGTGTGGCTGTATGAGTGTGGAATATGTACGGTTAATGTAATGTCCTTTTAAGAAACTGTCAGTGGTTGTATAAAGCAAAAATCTGTGAAATATTGATTCAAATATTTGATTTGTAAAACTTGGTAAACTTTTGGAATTGGCTTTGTGGTATGTTTGGACTTGGGTAAATTTTAATTCCAGAAATTACCATGTTTGGAATTTTGTTTTCTGACCAGCATGAATTTCCAATTTCTGTTTTGACACGAGTGAATCTTTAATTCCGGATGATAAGATTGAATCATTGTTAATATCCAATTGATAGGGAAATAGGAATGTTGAAAATGTAACTGTCTGTGGGCGAAGGATTGAGAAAAGGCAAATTTAACAAAAGGGTGGGCTTCTCCTTTTTTGAGGTTGCAGTCAGAAGGGTGTGACACCTACTCTGACAGAGAAATGACTTTTTTTCTGTCTTTTCCTCCAGCCCTTGAGATTGCAACTTCAGACCAGGCTAGAAGGGAGGGCTTTTCCTTTGCTGAAAGTCTACACACTTATTCCGTCAAAGGAGGAGGAGAGATAAATGATGTAATTATTTATCCCAGCCCCTTTGTTAAATCTATATTTACTAACTATCCAATTCTGCCTGATGTAGAATGGATGGAGCTTGTTTGTTTTTTTTAGAAATTTGAGACATTGAAGGCTGAACCCATTTGCAGACTTTCAATGTCACAACACAGTGGTGGATGAGGCAACCTCAACCTATTAAGCCATTCATCAATAACACATTTCAGTATTGGGGAAGTACTGTGGAAATAGTAATTGTAGCGAGTGTCAAGAATTTTGAAACCACTGAGCCTAGGTATACTTAAGTGCATCATGACAAAAACTATATTAAGACTCACATGCCCTCTAAAATATTTAAATGGAGTAGTTACCTGAAAATTTAAAGGATTCTGGGAAATGAAAAAGTGCATGCACACAGTCTTAGTGGTTTCAATGCATACAAAAGTGACTTTAAGAGAGTAAACAGATTATTGAATTTGGACAAATTTACACAGGGATATATCAGATATCTAGAATGAGTTATCAAATAACTTCTAAAAATCTGAGTCATTTTAGAGAAAGAACAATCGAAGTCTGTTGTGCCTGAATCAAACAGATATGTTTGACTTCTGTTTTAAAATATTATAAGATTATGTTCCATGGACTACAAATCTCAACAGATGTTTGGAATTAGATATGATGGTAATAGTTAAATTGAAAAATTGAATGAGACAAAGTAATTAGGGATGGAGGTTGGTGGCAAAGAAAGAAAGACAAAAAACAAATAGAATAATGGGTTGAAATGGCAATTGAGATTAAAATGTATTTTAGTGAAGAGGAAGTTTAGATGAGAGCACCAACCTGATAGCTTTCTCTTGGTGATGTTTATGCCCTTGTCTTTCTTTTTAAGAAAATTGAATTGGTGATCAAGCCACTACCCAAGGCATCGGGACCATACATGGAGAGATAAGTAAAATCTCATACATTATTTGATGAGATTATATGGGAGTCAAGAACATGTGACATGGTCTTGGGACACCGATGTAAATGTGCAAAAGTAAATGTTACCTCAGCGGTAAGAAACGAGACGGTACAAAAACATGCATTGAAGAATGAGTCTCAGACATGTACATATATTTGACAAAGGAATTAGTGGCTTGGAAGAGCACAAAAACATAAATGATAAGGCACTGTCACAAAATCCATGGAGAAACAGATTTTAACGCAATGAAAGTAGTATGTGAAAGGGATGTCAGAAAAATCATGATCAAAGTATAATGTGTGATTGGTTATTAAGTCAAAATGTTGCAGGAATGAAAGAATATGGACTCTGGGAGGAGTAATGGTGGACTGAGTGAAAGGGGCCATTGATTGACATACAGATGCCCCATCTTGAGCGTTTGTATTATTAAACCAGCAAGTGAAATTGTAATGTGTTGGGACAGTTAGTGTATGTGAAACAAGGCTGAACTAAGACTCAGGTGGTGTAAGAGTTTGGAAAGTAAAAAGTGGAAAGCATAAGCTGAATGCAAAGCCTGATGAATGTTAGAGCTGTATTGTTTGATGCCACATATATTGCAGCTCAATGCGGGTACTTGCATATGGAGGTAGTTACCACTCAATGATACATTCTTAAAATTGGCAAGGAAGGAAACATCGAAGAAGCATCCTCAAGACGGATACAGATGAAGAGACCTGGAGAAATTTTGAGTCCATTTATGGTGTTATTTTACTGTTTTGAGGTGAGGTACTCTGTGGATAGGATAAAAGATAAAAAGTAGCACAAATTAAGGAATCTGAATCTGGAATATACTGAATTCTAGAGCAAATTATATAAATAGATTAACTGAAAAATGTAAAATTGACTAACAGCCAGTTAATCTAGCAGGCGTTTTGCTTCCCTCTCTCCTTCTTGCAGGTTTTAAGGGCCTTCAGCAGGAACAGGATCCTCAACTCTAGGACAGGAGTCAAAATAGATTAAGTTGCGTGTATATAAATGTGACACGGTTGCACTGCAACTATAATTAAGGATATTATTGCTATTAGCGTAAGCATGGAAAACTAATCTTCTGTGGGCTCCTCTCAATTTTGAGGTCATTGGAGGTAGACAGGCACATGGCATGACTCGTTGATTTCACCATGGCCATAATCGAATGTCAGACGTGGGATATATATTGAAGGGTTGGTTCCCATAGGTCACTGCAATTGTTAATTTAATGATA
Source organism: Hemiscyllium ocellatum (assembly GCF_020745735.1). Classification (NCBI taxonomy): domain Eukaryota; kingdom Metazoa; phylum Chordata; class Chondrichthyes; order Orectolobiformes; family Hemiscylliidae; genus Hemiscyllium; species Hemiscyllium ocellatum. The sequence goes on from NC_083419.1 coordinate 45,403,466, forward strand.
TGGTCGAATGTTGTACTGTTCGTATTGGTGATGGTTATTTTCCTTGTAGTTTTATTCTTCTAGTGCAGATTACATACTCTTTTTATATGTTCTTGATTTGCATCTGCATCTGCAATTGTAACATGCGCTGTGACATATCATTGAGGTGGATTGTATCGGATGGGCTGAATGGCTAAAACGGTTGATGATATTTGACAGCTGCATGACATTGAATGAGTGCTGTGAACATTCCTATATGTGCTGCAGACTGCACAATCAAAACGTATTTTCTGTACTTGCAAGCAGCTTATTTTCTGTATCTGCTTTTCTGTGCTGGCTTTGTTACACTGTATAAGAAAGAGAGTTTCCTTCCAAGTTTTTGGATTTCACCTTGGAGCAGGGTCAGGAACAGTGCCAGGAACAAAGCTAAGCCTCCAGACCAGCCATTGATCGAGGGGTCCCCGACGTGCAGGAGGATGTGAGGCTCTTTGCTTTCTTCTCCTTCCTTTTTCATTTTTTTTTATTACTTAATAGATAGTTATAGTTCAGTCTTTTATTTTTCCTTCATTTTCCATCTTTTATTATTACTCAATAAATATTCATTTTTATGTATTTATTGAAAAAAGTTGACTCTAAAAAGAAATAAAAATGAGAAAAGTACAAAAATACAGAAAAGTTGAAATAATACCACATTATTATATTACAGTAGTGTTATACTGTAACAATTTCTGATATACAGTTCATTAGAATGTTCTTTCTTGCACAATGTGTAAGAATGTTTAATAGCCTCTTCTCATGCTCACCCAAAGAGGGCAGATTTGGTAATCCTAAAAGAAGGAATACCAGGCCCTCTTTAACTTCAATTCCCAGGATCTTCTCTAGCTCATTTACTATGGCACCCCAGTATCCACGAATCTTGTAGCAGGACCAAAAGCAATGGGTGCCTATGCTGATTTTACATTTGAGACATCCTGGAAAAGATTCTTTCGTAAAGTTTGCTAACCTGTCTGGTGCTATACGGGCCCTGTGAAGGATTTTCAATTGCATAGCCTGTGTTTTATTGCATACTGAGATTTTCTTTACATTCTCCCATATATCCTCCCGTGTTTCCAATGAAATTTCTTCCCCCAACTCCTGATTCCAGATCCCATGGAGTCTCTCCATATTCCCCAAGGCGCTCCCTCTCTGCAGAGGGCATATGGCACTAACCAAAAGAGCAGCCCCACACTGGAGCACTCTTCTCTCTATATCCAACCTGTAGAGCTGAGCAAGAGTGTGGTCGTCTTCTGTCTCTAACCCCTAATCTGAAAGTATCAGAAAAGGTCCCGATTAGGAATCCTATATTTCTGACTTAATTAGTTGAAAGACATCAAGACCTCGTCCTCAAATAAATCTCTCAAACAGGAGATTCCCTTACCTTCCCATGCTCTAAAGCCAGAGTCCATTGACCCTTGCTTAAATCCTGGGGCTCACTAATGGGGTGAACAGTGAAGTCTTAAGCTAATTTCCCTCGCCCTGCCACATTATCCTCCATGCTTTCACTGTATTTAAGATATTTGGGCTCTCACAGTGCTCAGCCATAGATCACATCTTGTTCATAAACAGTAAATTGACAAGAGGATACTTCACCTGCAATGCCTCAACTTCAAGCCGTATCGGCCTTGAGTCATTACGCACCCAGTCACCCACATATAACAGCAAGACATCTATTTGTTATCTTTTCAGATCTGGGAGTTCACCATCTCCCCCACCCCCTCCCCCAATATCCTGAGGAAGTTACAGCTTGGTAAATTTAATTAGGGGGTGCTAACAGCATCAAATAAAGGATCCAAGCCAACCATTAACCTCCGCAGCACCTGCCTGGGTAACAACAACAAGAGCATCCTCATAGGCTATAATAGCCAAGGAGGAACATTCATTTTAATCAAAGCTATACAGCCGAGCCACGATATTGGTAGCCCCTCCCACCACTGCAAATCCTGCTTTATCCTCTCAAACATTTGTACAAAGTTAGCTCTGTACAGCTGAAGGAAGGTAGAGGTAATAAAAATTCCTAGGTAGAGAAAACCTTTCTGCGACCACTGAAAAGGAAACAGCATTCCATCCTCCAGCCCCAGCACTTCCACCAATCCTCCCTCAGGCATGACTATTGACTTTGTAAAATTTATCCTGTATCCCAAAAACTGCAGAATAGTTTAATTTACCAGGGTACGGACTTTTCCGGATTAGCCAGAAACAGAAGGACATCATCCACATAAAAAGTAGTTTTGTGCTCCCCAATTCCCACCTTTGGTGCCACTATTTCAGTGTCCTTCCAGGTGGCCTCTGCCAATGGCACAATTACCAGGGTAAATAGCAGCGAAAGGAGAGGCTATTATAGCCCTATGAGGATTCTCTTGTTGTTGTTACCCAGGCAGGTGCTGCGGAGGTTAATGGTTGGCTTGGATCCTTTATTTGATGTTGTTAGCACCCCCTAATTGAATTTACCAAGCTGTAACTTCCTCAGGATATTGGGGGAGGGGGTGGGGGAGATGGTGAACTCCCAGATCTGAAAAGATAACAAATAGATGTCTTGCTGTTATATGTGGGTGACTGGGTGCGTAATGACTCAAGGCCGATACGGCTTGAAGTTGAGGCATTGCAGGTGAAGTATCCTCTTGTCAATTTACTGTTTATGAACAAGATGTGATCTATGGCTGAGCACTGTGAGAGCCCAAATATTTTAAATACAGTGAAAGCATGGAGGATAATATGGCAGGGCGAGGGAAATTTGCTTAAGACTTCACTGTTCACCCCATTAGTGAGCCCCAGGATTTAAGCCAGGGTCAATGGACTCTGGCTTTAGAGCATGGGAGGGTAAGGGAATCTCCTGTTTGAGAGATTTATTTGAGGACGAGGTCTTGATGTCTTTCAACTCATTAAGTCAGAAATACAGGATTCCTAATCGGGACCTATTGACTGCCTCTTCCCACATTAAAATTGGTGACTTTGACACCATTCGTGATAACCGCCACCTAGGGTCTCTATATAACACTGCAACTCACCCAGCAAAGACCTCCCCTCCCCCACACCGATCAAAGCGATCTAGAACATCAAAGAGATATGACCATTCCATCCAATCAAACACCTTTTCTGCATCCAGGTGACCAAGCCCAGAATCAATCTCTGCTGACATACTTGCACGATATTCAATACCCTCCTGATATTATTGGAAGAGCTGCAGCCCTTGGTAAAACTCAACTAGTCCTCTTTTATAATAACAGGCAGCACTTTTTCCAACCTTAGAGCCAGCATTTTGATAAATGTTTGAAGTCTACATTCAACAATGAGATGGGTCTGTACGACATGCAATCCTCAGGGTCTTTCCCTTTCTTTAAAATAAGGGGGACTTTGGCCTCTCTAAGGGAGGGTGGAAGGCAGTCCTGGCTATACAAATGACTGTATACCTCCAGAAATGGTTCATGTGCATAAACTCCTTGTCAAACTCACTCGGGAACCCGTCTGCACCAGGTGCCTTGCCAATTTGGAGCTGCCTTACCACCTCTTGCACCTCTTGTATCATCAGAGGTGCATCTAAAAGGGAAGCCTGCCCTGCATTTATATCAGGGAGGTTTTCTAAAACGGATTCCATTCTCACTATTCCATCCCCACAGCTCTCTAATCATTATTACTCTGCATAAAATCCCTGAAACCTGGCACTAATCTTTTTCAGCTTGCATGTGATGTTAGCAGTTCTCTCCCTATTAGACACAATGGGCAGCGGAGCACCTTTCCTCCTAGCCAGATAAGCAGGCTATCTATCACTCCCTTGCAAATCAAAGGTTGTTCGAATATGGGGAAAAGCCAGGTATTTACTTTTTGCTTATGTCCATGTTCAAACAGCCTTTGCTTTGCAAAGGAGACCCCTCTCTTCACTACTTGTATGAGCGCTGAGTGCAGAGCAACCCAAAGAGCCATGACCCATTGTAACTTAACCATGTTATAATATGACGGGCCTCAAGCGTCTGGTGCTGCCCTCCTCTAGTTGTTTCTAGTTGTTCTACTCTTACTCTTAATGTCCAAGTACACTGCCACAGGGTCCAAAATAGTTATGTTCCCAATCCTGCAGGCCAACACCAAGTCCAAACAAACCAATGGAATAAAGAACATATCTTCGCCATGGTCCTTTGCTCGACCACTTCCATGTATCGATTCAGTGACTGAATCTCTTGCTCATGCCTTTCCAACATGGCAGAAATCAGTTCTAGCGCTGCTTCAATGTTTTTCACAGAGTTTTGCGAACTCCAGTAGTAGATGCTGCTGCTCCACTGAGTTCAAAGGCACTGCCACAGGAGTTGAAGCAGCGGCTATGTGTGTACCTGACACAGTAGGAGAGTGCCTAGCCTGCTGTGGTCATCTTGCTCCTTTTCCCCAATTTGTCTTCATCTCAATGCCAGAACCTCCAAATCCAAATGTAAAAGGTTCTAAGTGTTTTGCCTGCTTTATACTAACAATCTTTCTTAGGGGTGGCTAATGAGGGTTGGTGGGGGTAGAAGTCCACGTTGCTTGGGGTATGGCACAGAGCCCAACACAGCAGACTTTTCAGAGTGCCGCCATCTTGAATCTCCTAATATTCGTATTTAAGCAAATTGCTGTTATCGAAGCTTCTTTTAACCACACTTAACCAAATCCAAAAAATACAGCTTGGATGTAGCCTGGAGCCAAAATAATCTTACGCATCCCCTTCTTTTCTCTCATTACAGGAGAAGTCAGCCCATAACAGGGCTATGTTAATCTTAATCTACTTTAGATAAATTGGATCAAATTATTATTAGCTTAAACTACTTCAGACATATGCAAATTAATGAGTGAATCTATTAGCTTAAACTGTTTTTGACATATTCAACAAGTGAGTCAGACATCCTTTTGCTCATTGGGAACCCTTCAGCGATGCTGGCACTTGGAGCTCGATCACAATTTCCATGATACCGTTCATGAACCAGGTCCAATGGTACAGTCCAACAAACTGTAAAAAGTCCCTGATATTATTGGTATGCTGGATTTGATATTACATGATCATATGTCTGTTCTGTGCACTTTTCCCAAGCATTCCTCTGTGATTGGTTATCAAAAATAAATCCAAGTATTGCTACGAAACAACTTGTTTTCACGCCAAGTTCATTTTCTTGCAAATCAGCCTATTCTTACATATTTTTCTATTCTCCATCACTTGCTTATTGCCAGGTCCAAATAATTCTTAATGATCTGGTTGAAGATATCATTTTTGGATTCATCCACTAAGTGAATAAGTACCACTTCATTCTCATATTCACCCTGCTGGCATGCTCAATCATTGCACACCATTTCTAAACACTGACTGCAACATTTTCTCTCTTTTGCTTTGCAGGTTCACACGATTTTTCAGGATCTCTATAGAGAAACTGCCAGCTCCCTCAGAAGTGACTTACTTGATCTCTGAGGATAAGCATCAGCAAGTCTACCTCTTGCACACCCCACCAACTTAGGTACTGACACCCCAACAAACCACATAGAAAGAAGAGATATGAAATCTGGTGAGAACCTCGGAGCAACTGCTGTGCCCAGGCAGTTATCATTCAGAGGATGTTGGAAACTTGGCACCTGTTCAGTCCCATGTAGGAGAGGATCCAGAGGTATTGATAATTCACATGCACAGGGAAGAACAGGCGCAGCGGACTGGCATCTGAGAGGCAATGGCCCTTGTTGCCAAGAAGCTGCAAAAGTAAAGCGAATCATGCAACTGTCTGGCTGCTCAATCCAGCTGCTTATCCTCACAAGGAGACTGGGCAGTGGCAGGAGGGTCCGAGTGATGGAACCATGTACATCCAGACAAGACTCTGTATTTTTCATTTAGGACACAACATTGGCAGCTGGAGCCATACAACAACAATTGAACCTGCCTGCTCACTCCCAATCCTTGAAAGTTCAAGCCAAGAAGGGTCAACATATCTCTGGTAAGAAAACCCTTGGCATATCTTGTTTGCCTAGACATAAGCACCTATGGGATCATGGAATCAGAGGGTCACACAGCACAGAAAAAGACACTTCAGTCCCTGCCAACAAGACATCCCAACTGACTTCATCCCATTTGTCAGCATTTGACTCTTATCCCTCTAAATCCTTCCTATTCATCTACCCATATGCTTTTTAAATGTTGTAATTGTACCTGCCTCCACCACTTCCACTGGCAGATTGTTCCATACTCATACCAGCCTCTGCATGAAAACATTACTGCTCAAGTTCTTTATAATTCTTTTGCCTCTCATCTTAAACCTATGCCCTCTCGTTTTAGACTCCACCATCCTAGAAAGAATACGTTGGTTATTCACCCTATCCATGCTCCTCATGGTTTTGGGTCATCCACCAAGTGTTCAGGACCAATGGGCTCAATGCCATGCAGGCTTCCTCTACCCAGTCATGGACTCAGTGAGTGCATTTAGGTGTAGTAGGATGGAGAGAAAGAGCAAAATGTATTGAGGGCTTTTTGGTGACTGGGTTGAAAAAAATTGATCCATCAGAACCAATTATGCCTAAATGTTCTTGATATTAGCTTTCACATGTTCATGTTATGGTTCAATAGTAGGCTTGATGGGCTGTAACAAAATACTCTATGAGTTAAGTGATACTAATTATTAGTGTTAATTTGTATATCAAGCAATGATGAATATATTAAGTTATTAAGTTAATTATGCAGTTAATATGAACATATAACAATAAATATATAGTAATCTACTTTAGATATATTAGGAACATGTAAACTAACGAGTGCTAAAACTACTTTAGACATGTTCAACAATGAGTCTCACTGTTTCCTGCCTGTCAGGGATCCTGCTTTACAACAGCTAGTCTGATGAACTTGAGGTCCCTGGCACCATTTGCAATCCCTGCCCAAGGTGAAGTCCCCTGATTAGGGCAAAGCCCCTGGAATAATTCCATGGAGGCTGGTATCCCATCATTAAGTCACCCTTTATTTACCTATGTATAGTACATAGACTCAGAGCCAGTTCAGAGCCAGTTCCTAGAATGAAGAGAATTTCTCAGACTCCTGTTTACTTTTTTTTCTTCTTCTGTAGCTTATCTCGACATTTAACTTAAGTCACATTCTTTCTGGGTGAAATAACTCCACAAAGGCCAGTATCCCATCACTGTCATCCTTCCTTTATACATGTAGCATCCTTCACATTGATAGGGGTCTCTCAGAGTGAGCAGAGTCTCTGACACACCTGATTTTATCTGTCAGCTAGGACTAGGTAAACAGCCCCAATCAGGGATCTCATACTCAATGTTCCAATTCCTCGTTCCAATCACTACAGTCCCAGATGTTAATACAATTCTGAATCTAAGATTACGTGTTGTATAATCATTCTGTGGTACTTCCAGTGCTTTTCCAGAATCCCATTATGCTGAACAGCATCTTCAAAACAGTTACTACTGATAAATTTGTCACATGAGTACTCTTCAGTCAAGACAGGCTGTTTTCGCATTAGGCCTGTTTTCTAGCACTTTTCCACCTTACTTCAATTTCTCATTATCGTGTTCAATTAACCCTTAATGATTAACCCTTAGCAGTCTGGTTTGAAGACATTATTTTGTAAGCTTACCACTACAGTTCATGAATCTCTGTTTAAGCATTAAATGCATCTTCACACTCTCTGGTAACATTTCATAGCCACAGATGATGCTTTGTACATGGAGATCTGTGGTGAGAGCCTATTGCACCAACTGGAAGTAGGAGTAGCAATGTATATACATGGCCCACATGGCATTGGGTCATGATGATATCTTTGGTCCCTTCCTCACTCAATATTCAATGTTTGGCTCTCTCTACCAGAGAATTGTTCAGCAGTTGTTATGGAAGGGATGCACAACATATAGACAGTGTCAATGCTGTAGAATGCCAGGATATAGACAGCCAGAATGTCTGTGTGCTGTATATTGGATGGGCCTGTGACTAACGTTCTTTCCTTTTAACAGCCCTATGAACTATGTGCTGCAACGCCTCCCTCACATGTTGAGTCACTTACCCCGGGTACTCCAAGTGTGCTTTCAGCCACTTTCCTCTGCATTGCATACTTTGATTTCCAGTATGGTAGAAAGTGACAGTGAATGCTCCTCTGCCACTTGATGATGAATACCGTGAACAGTTTTGATTGACTTATTTAAAGAAAGATATAATTTTATTGGAAGCAGTTCAGAAAATGTTTGTCAGAATGATACTTGGTATGGAGGTATTGTTTTATGAGCAAAGGGACTTGGGTTGCTTGTGCATCAAACATAGAAAGCAAGCACAGATGTACAGCAGGTCATCAGGAAGGCTAATGGAATGTTAGCCTTATTTCAAGGCGTTTGGAGTAGAAGAGTAGGGAAGTCGTACTGCAACTGTGCAGGGTGCTGGTGAGACTATATCTAGAGTATTATGAGTAGTTTTGATCCCTTATTTAAGGAACTATATTGTTTTATTGGAGGCAGTTCAAAGAAGGTTCATTAGGACGATTTCCCAGTATGATGGGATTGTTTAATGAGCAAAGGCAAAATAGGTTCAAAGTCTGCTCACTGGAATTTAGAAAAATGAAAGGTGATCTCATTCAAGATATGGAATTCTTAAGGGGTTTGATAGGTAAGTGCTGGGAGGATGTTTCCTCTTATAGAAGAGTCTAAGACCAGAGGGCATAGTTTTGAATAAAGGGATACAAAATTTAAGACCAAGATGAAGGGTGACACGATGGCTCAGTAGTTAGCACTGCTGTCTCACAGCACCGGGGACCTGGGTTCAATTCCACTCTTGGGTGACTGGCTGTGTGGAATATTGCATATTCTCCTTGGGACTGCGTGGGTCCCCTCTGGTGCTCTGGTTTCATCCCACAGTCCAAAGACATGCGGGTTAGGTAAAGTGCACAAAGCACCTGGGGATGTGCAGGCTGAGTGGATTAGCAGGGTTACAGGAATATGGTGGGGTGGTCTTCGGAGGGCCAACGTGGACCTGAATGGCCTGTTACCACACTGTTGGGATTCTGTGAAGTGGAACTTTTTCTCTCAGAGTATTTTGAGTTTTTAGAACTCCTTGCTGCAGAGATCTGTGGGGGTAGAGTCTTGTGTATATTTAAGGCTGAGACATATAGAGTCTTGATCAATAGGGGAATCAAGAGTTGTAGGGAAAATACAGGAAAGTGACGTGGATATTGGATCAGCCACGATCCTATCAAATGGCAGAGCAGGCTCAAAAGGCCTAAAGGCTTACTCCTGTTCCTATTTCCTATAGCCTTATGATCTTTTTTTAGATTAGATTAGATTACATACAGTGTGGAAACAGACCCTTCGGCCCAACAAGTCCACACCGAACCGCCAAAGCGCAACCCACCCATACCCCTACATTTACTCCTTACCTAACACTATGGGCAATTTAGCATGGCCAATTCACCTGACCCGCACATCTTTGGACAGTGGGAGGAAACCGGAGCACCTGGAGGAAACCCATGCAGGCATGGGGAGAATGTGCAAACTTCACACAGTCAGTCGCCTGAGGCGAGAAATGAACCCGGGTCTCTGGCGCTGTGAGGCAGCAGTGCTAACCACTGTGCCACCGTGCCGCCCACAAACACCATCTATTAAACAATGAAAAGACTATTGGCTGTGAAGAGGAGGTGGTCAGATTCAATCTTGTTGAAGATGGTCATTGCATGGCACTTGTGTAGTGTGAATATTACTTGCTACTCTCAGCCCAAGTCTGAATGATGTCCAGGGTCTAATTGTATGTGGATATTGACTGCTCAATATCTGAGGAACCAAGATTGGTGCTGAACACTGTGGAATGAGTAATCATCTCTGCTTCAGTCTTGTCTCTTGCACTGATCTGCTAATTTGAACTTTTGAATAACCAGCATAGTATGTAAAAATTACATTTGGGAGTCATATCACTATTCCTGATAATTCACTGCCAACCAAATTCAGACAAACTGGTATTGTATCTCAATATCAACTAACTAACCCACTTACAACACAAATTTGGCCTAGAAAGTTTGAAAACAGTCTCTGAAATATACGAGACTGGAAGAAGCATCTGTAAGGTTGAGTCATTTTTTGATAATAATGGTCACTTAATTAAGCAAGAAAGAAATTAAATTTTTATTTTGATTGATTGTTATCAATAGAGGACATGTATGCACCACATGATTAATTCACACATATGAACATACAAAGATCAAGAATAGGTCACTTGACCCTTCAAGCCTGCTCCACCATTCAATGAGATCATGGTTGATCTGATTTTAACCTCTACATTCCTCATATTCCTGGTTAATTTTTCACCCACTTGGTAATCAAAAATCTATCTACCTTAAATAAAAGTAAAGATTCTGCATCCGCTGCTTTTTGAGGAAGGATATTCTGAAGAGTCTCAACCTTTATCTGTTTAAATGGATGCCCCTTAATTTTAAACTATTACCCCTAGTTCTAGATTCTCCTTCAAGAGCAAGTATCCATTCAACACCCATGTGGTCAAGTCCCCTCAGCATCTTATGCATTTCAATTAAGTCACTTCTGACTGTTCTAAACTCCAGAAGACATAGCCTAGTCTGTCTGGCCTGTCCTCATAATATATTATGTTTTTTCCAGTATTAGTCTAGTAATCCTTCTTTGAAGTGCTTACAATGTATTAACATCCATCTGTAAGTATAGTGACCAGTACTGTACAAAGTACTCCAAATGCAGTCTCATCAATGCCCTGCATAACTGAAGCATAACTCTTGCGTTCAATACCCCATGCAATAAAATGTAACATTCTATTAGTTTTTTCTAATTAATTTTGGTATCTGTATACTATTCAATGCATTAAGGCACCCAGATCCCTCTGCATCTTAGAGCTCTGCAACATCTCAACATTTCGATAATGTGCTTCTTTTTTGTAATCTTGTAATCTAACATTAATTATCTGGGGCTGCTGGGTATAGTGCATAGGGCTGTACAGTATGGAAGTCAACCCTTCAATCCAACTCATCCATGTTGACCAGATATCCTAAATTAATCTAGTCCCATTTGCCAGCATTTGTCTCATATCCCTCTAAACCCTTCCTATTCATGTACTGATCCTGATACCTTTAAAATGTTGTAATTGTACCAGCCTCCACCACTTCCTTTTTCAGGTCATTCCAAACAAGCACGACCCTCTGTGTGAAAAAGTTGCCCCTTAGGTCCCTTTTAAATCTCACCATAAACTTATGCCTTCTAGTTCTGGACTCCACTATCCTGGGCAAAAGACTTTGGGTATTCACCTGATCTATGCCACTCACAGTATTATAAATGTCTACAAGGTCACCCCTCAGTCTCCAAAGCTTCAGGGAAAAAAGCCTCAGCCTATTCAGCCTTGCCCTGTAGCGTAAACCCTCCAACCCTGTCAACATCCTTATAAATCTTTTATGAACCCTTTCAGGTTTCACAACATCCTTACTGTAGCAGGGAGACCAGATTTGCACACAGTATTCCAAAGTGGCCTAACCAATGTCCTGTACAGTCTCAGTATGACCTCCCAACTCCTATACTCAACACACTTACCAATAAAAGCAAGCATAATAAACACCTTCTGCACTATCCTGTCTACCTGTGAGTCCACTTTCAAGGATCTATGAACCTGCACTCCAAGGTGCCTTTGTTCAGCCACACTCCCAAGAATCTTACTATTAAGTGTATAAATCCTGCTGATTAGTCTTTCCAAAATGTAGCACCTCACATTTATCTAAATTAAACTCCCATCTGCCACTCCTTAGCCTATCGACCCATCTGATCAAAGTCCCTTTGTACTCTGAGGTAACCTTCTTCACTGTCCACCACACCACCAATTTTAGTGAGATCTGCAAACTTACAAACCATATCCCCTATGTTCACGTCCAAATCATTAATGATGACTATTACTTTTAAATAAATCAGTCATGAATTGGACAGGTATTACACTGCCAATCCAAGAATGACCTGCACTAATAAGCTAATTAGAGCCCAGGAGTACTGACTCGAGAGGATTGGTTTTAGATGAAGAGTATGTACAATGAAAACAGCAGAACCTCAGCTTACAGAACAAGGGGCAGAACTCAAATCAGTTGAAAGTTGAGAGCCAGTCTTCCATTGGGAGTTGACTAAATCCACTGCATTATTAAATATCAATTATTTTGTACTTTCTCTGATAAATGTAATAAATACCGTGAAGTTTGTGATGATTTTCTTGCACCTGTAATGGGGCTTGCAATTATTCAAAATGGTATTTTCAACTCACTGTATAATTGTAATTGATTTAGGTCTTATAGTTATATTAAATCCCAAAATCTTACACCACCCCACACACACACACACACACACACACACACACACACACACACACACACACACACACACACACACACACACACACACACACACACACAGGTTCCTCTGAAGTTAATATAGTAGCCAATCTTGAGTTTGATCTGTATGAAGCTGGGAGAAACCATTTTAAAATATAACATCTGGATTTTCAAAACTTTTGAAATAAAAACCTCACTCTGCCACATTAAACAGAACTGGAGAAACATATTGGCATTAAGGAATTGTTAACGTGACAAAGCAGAGAGGAGGAATGAATGGGTAATTTTCAAAATGGGATCATGTAACTGGTGGTACCACAGGGGTCAATGTTTTGCCACTGGCTAGTTAAATAAAAAGTGGAGTTGATGCTCATGTTTTAGCCATATTACTTGTTCAGTCAATCACCTCACCTACCTGCGTTCTTAGAGTTATGCATGGCAATAATTCTGTTTTAAATTGCATATAATGAACAACTGCACATGTAATGCAACATGTATTGTTATCAAGTAACAAATAGCAGTTATTAGTTATCTGATTTGTAGCTTGAATATAACTTAATGGCTTCCCTTTTCCATTTCCTAACACTTATCCATTGTACCCCTAAGACTCTGTTTTTTAAATCTCATCTACATGTTGCAACTCAGTGACATCTTCCAAAACCCATCATTAGTTTTCTCATGTTTGCTGACAAAGCCCAATTGTATTTCATTAACATCTCTTGACTCCTGTTGCTAAATTGTCGGACTGCTTGTCCAACATGCATTTATGAATGAAAAGCCATTTTCTCCAATTAATATTGGGAAATCAAAGCAATCATCTTTGAGCCCAACAATGAATTTTCTTTGTTGACAGAATACCTTCATTTCTCTCCATGACATAACCAAACTGTTCACAACTATGGTATTTATATTTAACCCCTGAGATAAACCTCAGTCCAGATAATTGTACAATAGCTGCGGCCACATTTCTGCATCTTTAACACTGCCTGTTTTTCTCCTTGCCTCCAATCATCCATGCTGATCCAGTGATCCATGCCTTTCCTTGTAGAGTATATTCAGGTCTGGTAACGTGTGGTAAGGGAAAGAGATTTAACATTAAGGTTTGCGACCTTTCAGCAGAGCTCTAACTTACTACTTTGATCAGCCTTTGGTCATTTTTGTTTTTTGCTTTAATAACCACCAGAATCTCAGCCCATATTTTTATCACCACTGTAATTATAAAATTCCTCACTGAAACTAATTTAAATCATTGTATTATTGCAGTTTTTGTTTTGTTTAAATTGAATATACACCTGTCTACAAAATATTATTTTTCTGGACATGTTGGCATCTGTTAGAGCTATTTCATTATAACATTATTAGGTATCTGTTCTGAAGTCTGCTAGAAAGGTCAATATTTTTTGTATGCTTCAGGTTTTCATGAGTTCTGCTTCTTGACTTTAATCGATTGGTTTGTTGAAATCAAAATGCATTTATTTTGCCACTTTTTATAATTGATTTTAGGGAATTAATCAATGTGGAGAAAGAAGAGGGAGTAAATGGATGAAAAGAGAGCTGAACATGGCTAGCACCACCTCTCATTAACTCAGTCATTGCAAAGACTTATTTTTCTATGATCTGATTGGATAAAGAGACCTGTCTCCAGCAATCAGAATAATCCGGTGTGATTCCCTTCCCCCAGTACCGCCACCATCATAAATCTGCAACCATTTAAAGATTAAATCTGGTTGGATTATACACCAGCTGTGATGTTACACCAGTTTGCTCTCATTTTTTCACTTGAACTTGACCAGGTCATTGGGCGCTTTGAACACTAAAGACCACCTTAATCAGGACTCAACAACATTATCTGACATTTTCTTGCAGTCTTGAGGAGAAGAATGGATGCTGTTTCAATTGCATGTTTGCATATGCACAAATGATTCTTTGTTCAGAGCTTGTTGAAATGTTCATGATTGACTTTCAGAGACAGGGATATTTCCGCTGTTCATGACAGTAAATAGAAATAAAATGGATACTCAGCACTTAGTGCTTTTCTTCTTTACCAGAGGAGGAATCTTCACTGAGAAGACACTACTTCAGGCCATTATGTGAACAACGTTCCTGCAAGTTTGTTGGATCAAGTGGCTTGTTTTTGTTCATATTATTCTATTTATTTTGGTTTGATGGAAAAGAGAATGCTCCGATGGTGCTTTGAGAACGGTTTGAGGCTATACTTTATTTTGTGGATTATCTGCTCCAGCTGCTGCCTCCTTTGTTTGGTCAAAGCCCAAAGCAGGATCCCAACTGAGACGTAAGTACCCAGCCTCATTGCATTTTAGCATTTTAAACGGAAAATGCATATATTGTTTTAAGAGAGCACTAAGTTAAATCCCTTAATGGTTGATTTTCATTTTTTATCTTCTGTCCAAAAGTTTTCTACTTAACATGATGAAAATGTATTTTTAATTTTTAATTTCCGAAACCTCTTGCCAGTGTTTGCTCAAAGATACCCATTCAAGAGCATGTATTTTTTTCAAGAGTTTCCTCAACATGTGTAGTATCTAACTAGTTGACCAGTGTTAATAAATGGAAGTTATTTCACTTTCTTTAAACAAATACTCTTACTATTGTAAGTTAGAACCCATTCTAAATATCCTTTTCTTTGTTAGTGTGCAACTGTGGGCTTCGGAATTTGGTGGAGAGCTGAATTCCATTGTTACAAAATATTCAGGCTCCTTATTGCTACAGAAGGTCAGTAAAGAGAATCAAATATTTTATATATTTTTAAACAGGACATAAACAAGACTTAAAACAGTTACATGAAACAAATCCTTAAACAGTACATGTTGGCAAAATCAGTGATTACGGGGTTCATGCAAGACTTCATAGGCTATTTGAACATTTGTAAAAAAAGTCCTTGTGATGAAAATTGTATTTAATTTATTCAGTGAGTGACATATACCAATAGCCTGGAGTATTAATGGGATAATTTTGAAACAATGTCCAAAGCATGTATAATAACATAAGTTAAATTTTGTATTTCAACCTTAATTAACTTTAACTTACCTTCATTCTATTTTCAACTATTGTTGACAATGGATTCATTGGTGAAATCTCTCATCACTTCAACATATGAATGACCAGCAAGTGCATTGTTTAATTGGTAATATCTCATATGATCTTAAGCCAGGCCCTGATTCAGAAATTGCTGTAATTTGACATTAAACAGCCAAAATGTGGGCAGTCAACTTCAACTGAATGTAGTAATAGGTTCTAATGCAATAGAATATTAGGTATTATTGCTGTAAATCATTGAATTTGCTATGCCCTTAGAAAGCCATCTACTGTTAACACAGCAGACAACACTGTACATGTTACCTCCGTGATGGAAGAAATTGTTGGTAAAGATTTCTTAGTTTATTGTATGTTTAATGTTCTTTAAGCTATCTTATTCATATTCTTTTCTTATTTACATTGAAAACGCATCAGAAATATGTGAAATATTATCAGCTTTCGAACTTGAATTGTTTTTAGAATAAGGTATATGGCTACAGGTTAGTGCTGTAAAGATCATAAAATCTTTTAAATGTTGTCAGAAGATGTGACTACAATTTTTAAAGTTTGGGAGAACCCATGCAGTGTTAATAGAACAAATATTTATAGTTCTGGGTTTATAACAATAGAAGCACATTAAATCATTAGTTTGTGTTCAGTTCAGGAAATACCAGTTTTAGTTAAGAATCAAGATTTGAGTTTAGGAACAAATGTTTTTGTATTGCTTTAGTATGTTTTGATTCAGTTCACTGGAACTAAGTCTCTACAGTAGCAGTGTTATTTTCCAAAGCCAAGTGTACAAGCCAGGAAAGCTCAGGGTGGAAATCTTCAGGTTATTAGACTTCAAAAGTTCAGGCAATCAGACTCTAAGATGAATCATAAAATTGTCTCTAAATCAAGAAAGAAACTAGAAAGAGTAAGTAAACACTTAGATTTAAGAATACAGTTTCTCTGGACTTGCGTGTCAGTGGTGTTGGGAACGAAGATAAACTTTGTTTTTGATGTTTGTTAAGATTTTTCTAATATAATATCAAGAATTTGGTTTGTTTCTTTGCTTATTTTGTATGATGAACTTTGGTTCTGTTGTTAAATGACGTACAACTTCATGTTATATATTTGTGACTAATGGATCATCAAACAAGTGGAGCTGTAGGACAAAAATTTTAAAATTCTCTGATAATGATGAAAATGATTTTTGCAAAAAAACCCCACCAAAACTAAACATTTAGTCTATCAAGCAATGTTTCATTCAGTGATCTGACTTGTCCACATATAGTATCAGCTGATATCATGACAGTTGCCATGTTTCTATCAAAACATTTGGAAGAAAGTACAACATGTACAAACAAGGGACTGAGACATCAACCATCCAGGGCAGTAAATTAAACTGTTAATTACCGTTAACACTTTGTAATACAATTGTAGCATTTAATTCATTTTCATTGTTTATTTGAAGCTCTTTCCATTCCTATTGTCAAGTCTGTGTTTGCCTTTTAAGAGACAATGCATAGATTGAGTTTTAATAATTACCATTACAACAGTTATCCCTTCATTCTGCTGAGTTTGCAGTTCTGAAATGTTGTGTTTCTTAAAATCTGGAACTAGATAACTGTACATGAACAGAAGGTTTGACTATAGCTATTTGTTTTGATATAACCTCAATTATAAATGTAACAGTTGATGTCTCCATCATGTGACTCAAAATTCAGTAGAACAAAATAATTTTTTGAACTGGTATCTAGATTCTAGAATTTTAAAATTTTAGAATTTTCCATATGGCCCTCATCCAGCATGGGTATGTTCGGAACTAAAAAGATGGGCAGAAAATAGGGAGAAACTCTAGCCTGGTAGTATCTATGGAGAGGAAAAAAGAATGTTTTGAGTCAAATAACTGTTCAAAAAAAGGGGAGAAGCCTGCAACCCTGAATGTCTTTCATGGAAAACTTTTAACACAGAGAGTAGTTTGATTGGGCAGCCAGTTGTCTCAATGATTAGCACTGTTGCCTCACAATTCCAGGGACTTGGGTCTGATCCCACCCTTAGGCAACCGACTGTGTGGAGTCTGCACATTGTCCCCATGCTGGTTTCCTTTGGGTGCTCCGGTTTCCCCCCATACTCCAAAGATGTGCAGGTTAGGTAGATTGGCCATGATAAGTTGTCCACGGTATCCAGGTATATTTAGGTGAAGTGAATTAGCCTTGAGAAAGGTATGGTTACAGGGACGGGGTAGGTGGTTGGTCTGGGTGAAATGCTTTTCGAAGGATCAGTATGGACTGAATGGCCTGCTTCCACACTGAAGGAATTCTATGATTCGATGTATATGGAATGAACTGTCAGAGGGAGTGGTGAATGCAGTTGCAACATTTAAAAAAATATTTGGTATCTACATGAATACGAAAGGTTTGGAGGAATATGGGACAAATGTAGGCAAGTTTGGAATACGGTCGGCATTGGCTCGTTGGACTGAAGAGTCTGTTTCCACGCTTTATGACCTATGACTGTATGACCTCTGGGCATCCAAATTGTTTCACAACCAATTAAGTATAATTGGTGTAGTACTATGTTCTGGCTTGAGATCATCCATATTTAAAAAGACATCCAAGTAATATGCTTTACATGAGAATTGCATAACAAGGTTTAATTCTTAAAATGAAAAGCTTGATTGTATATGGAGCAAAGCAAATAAGTAAGTTAATCTTAGTAATTATAACCATGTATAGTATGCAGTCTGTTCTATTTGTGTCCCAACAATTCTCTTCAGTCACATCAATCTTAAAGTTATTACATCTATTTAAAAAAAGCCACAATTATGCTAAAGTCTTATAGAAACTTTTTCTCTACTCCAGCAATTCTCAGAATTTTCTTCACCATCCCAGGGCTGCAGATGCCTTTCTAGTTATTTTTTGCAGCACTTAATATTGCTTTTTAGGAGAGGTTGTTCTGAGCAAACAAACTGCTGCTTTTTCCACATTATAACATTGATCACCAACGTGAAATCTAGTTCATCATCCATGTTAATAGCTTTAAGAGTAATTTTTAGTTTTGGGAGGTTAGTAAAAGTAAGTTGTTAAAATGTTGTGTTTTACAGATTGCCAGGGAAAAAAATGACAGCTCATATTAATCTGCTTGTTGCTATTTCTGCCACAAGACTCCATGAGGAACACTAAATTCTTCTAGTTTTAGATTGGATAATCTTCTCACAAAACAAAATCAAAAATCTGCTTTTTATTTCAAGGGGAGAGCATGAACAATAAAAATTGCAAACCTCCCTAAAATTCATGATTTGAGAACATTCTAGCGCAGACTACATCAACTGTTGATTTAATATTCACTTGAAGCTTGACACCATCTAGGGAAGAGCAGCTTGCTTGATTGGTACCACATCCATTCCTTCCACCATTGATGCTCTGTAGCAGCGGTGTATACTATCTATAATATGAACTACAGAAATTCATAGAAAATCTTCAGACAGCAACTTCCAAACCCATGAACACTTCCATCCAGAAGGACTAGGGCAACAGATACATAGGAACACCATACCATACAAGTTCCCTTCTAAGTAGAAAGTGAGGTCTGCAGATGCTGGAGATCAGAGCTGAAAATGTGTTGCTGGTTAAAGCGCAGCAGGTCAGGCAGCATCCAAGGAACAGGAAATTCGACGTTTCGGGCAAAAGCCCTTCATCAGTAATGAGGAAAATGTGTCCAGCAGGCTAAGATAAAAGGTAGGGAGGAGGGACTTGGGGGAGGGGCGATGGAGATGTGATAGGTGGAAGGAGGTCAAGGTGAGGGTGATAGGCCGGAGTGGGGTGGGGGCGGAGAGGTCAGGAAGAAAATTGCAGGTTAGGAGGGCGGTGCTGAGTTCGAGGGAATCGACTGAGACAAGGTGGGGGGAGGGGAAATGAGGAAACTGGAGAAATCTGAGTTCATCCCTTGTGGTTGGAGGGTTCCCAGGTGGAAGATGAGGCGCTCTTCCTCCAACCGTCATGTTGTTCATGTTCTGGCGATGGAGGAGTCCAAGGACCTGCATGTCCTTGGTGGAGTGGGAGAGAGAGTTAAAGTGTTGAGCCACAGGGTGGTTGGGTTGGTTGGTCCGGGCGTCCCAGAGGTGTTCCCTGAAGCGTTCCGCAAGTAGGCGGCCCGTCTCCCCAATATACAGGAGGCCACATCGGGTGCAGCGGATGCAATAGATGATGTGTGTGGAGGTGCAGGTGAATTTGTGGCGGATATGGAAGGGTCCCTTGGGGCCTTGGAGCGAGGTAAGGGAGGAGGTGTGGGCGCAAGTTTTGCATTTCCTGCGGTTGCAGGGGAAGGTGCCGGGAGTGGAGGTTGGGTTGGTGGGGGGTGTGGACCTGACGAGGGAGTCACGAAGGGAGTGGTCTTTGCGGAACGCTGATAGGGGAGGGGAGGGAAATATATCCCTGGTGGTGGGGTCCGTTTGGAGGTGGTGGAAATGCCGGCGGATGATACGCTGTATACGGAGGTTGGTGGAGTGGTAGGTGAAAACCAGTGGGGTTCTGTCCTGGTGGCGGTTGGGAGGGGCGGGGCTCAAGGGCGGAGGAGCGGGAAGTGGAGGAGATGCGGTGGAGGGCATCGTCGATCACGTCTGGGGGGAATCTGCGGTCTTTGAAGAAGGAGGCCATCTGGGTTGTTCGATATTGGAACTGGGAGCAGATGCGGCGGGGACGAAGGAATTGGGAATATGGGATGGCGTTTTTACAGGGGGGAGGGTGGGAGGAGGTGTAGTCCAGGTAGCTGTAGGAGTCAGTCAGTTTAGTTCCCTTCTAAGCCATGCACCATCCTGACTTGGAAATATATGGCAATTCCTTCATTGTTACTGGGTCAAAATCTTGGAATTGCATCCCTAACAGCAGTATGGGTCTATCACCACTACATCAAGGGTAATCAGGAATAGGTAGGAAGTGCTGGCCCAGCCAGCTATTCCTGTATTCCATCTGAACAAAAGTATTATCCCTCATTTACACTTTCTTCTTTTGATCTGATGAGGAAAACTTTACAATTCAGCCTTCACTAAAATGTTTTTTAAACCAATTTAACTCTACCTCCTAAAGCTCAAACATCTCTGGACTATTCATCTTGCAAGCTTTACAGACAGCATGGACTGAACCTTAATAATATTTTGACTAAATCAACTTTTCATCCAGTTGCTTGGGTATTTTTTCCATGAAGTGTAAGATTTTTCTCACAATATTTGTCTCACCTCACCTCATTAATTACCTCCCACTTCAGGATGGCACTTCTGTCATCATCAAATGCTAGCCCGATTCAACCACATTTTGATGCCAAAAGTAATCATCACTCACTGGATGTTTCAAATGTTGCAGTGCCATCTTTAAACTCTGGCCAAGTTTGGAAATTGTGGAGCTGCCCTTACAATGTAATGGCACAGCAGCCCAAACATGCTGCTCACAATCTACAGCTGACGTGGCAAATGCACCCGAACAAATACAGCTCCACTTTCATATCCTAATCTGTTTACTAACCAGGTCACAGTTTAATTGTCCTGAGCCACATCCCATCAACTAGCCTCTAAATCACTGCTAGTCTCTCCCCCAGTGGTCACTGAAGGCAGCATCTTCTGACTTTCCGGTGATGGACTATCACAGACAGGAAAGCATTCAGGCATTTCCAAATATGAGCTTTCACTTAGTCATCAAAATGAGAGGCACGATGCAAATGCAAAGCTGGCATGATGACCAATGACTATTTTACATTTCAATGACAGTCTGCACCCAGCTCCCATCTATTCATCCCATCTGATTTGTCCTGCTCTTGTGTCGTTTTCCTCTTCTGAAAACTGCTGTCTTGACCTTTATAGCCACCAGTAGAGAATGACCTCCTACTCCTGCTGGTCTCAGGTCCTGATCCAGCACAGTTCTATTGCAGTATCCCAGGACATACAGAAGCTGCATCAACACTGCACCTTTATTATCCCAAGAAAATAAAATTGAAGTTGAAAAGCTCTGGCCCTCTTGTAGCTGTGTGTATCCTGAGTGTATCCGCAGATGTGACCTTTGTCTGAACTGTAAGCTTCTTAGCTTCTGCAGCGACTTGCTGCAGCTCCTGAGCTTCCTGTAAGTTTGCCCCTCTTGCAAATGTCTAATATTGCTGGCAGCATGGTGAGTCAATGGTTAGCACTGCTGCCTCTCAGCGCCAGGGACCCAGGTTTGATTCCAGCCTCAGGCAACTGTCTGTTTGAAGTTTTCATATTCTCCTCGTGTCTACGTGGGTTTCCTCTGGGTGCTCCGGTTTCCTCCCAAAGTCCAAAGATGTTCAGGTCAGGTGGATTGACCACGGTAAATTGCCCATAGTGTTAGGTGCATTAGTCAGAAGGAAATGGGTTTGGTTGGTTACCTTTGGAGGGTCAGTGTGGACTTGTTGGGCCGAAGGGCCTGTTTCCACACTGTAGAGAATCTAATCTAATCTAATCTACATGGCTTCTTATTGGCTGGGACTTATGTTGGGTCACAAACAAATTCTTAGCTCGTTGAAATCTCCATGATGGCATAGTCTGCAGGTGATGGCTATTTATACTCCTCTACAATAAAACATGCTGTGCCCCAGCAGTGCCACCTACTTGGTAGAGGTACTGTAATGACTGAGTGGGCAACATAATAGTTGCTTGGGACTGTTCTGTGTGCTATGAACCCTTCTCATCTCAGCCCCACAACAACCAAAGAAATTATCACTGCATACAGTAGTTCCCATCATTACATACAGCATTCTTGAAATTGCTCGAGTACTATTGTGGCCAGTATCTGGCTCTTTTGAAGTTGATGATGAAATCTGTTTCATTGAAATCTGTGCAAGTTGCAAGGACCAATGCCATGGTGGATATCATCTGTGACCAGCATTTAAACCCACCAAACACTTCTTTATACTGAAGGATCTCATGTATGCTGATATGATTCCATATGAAGCCTAGTTGCATTTTGAAAGAGCACCGTTGCCTTTGCCCCTTTGATGGTCTTGCTTTCAGCAGAAGTGAAGCCTGTTTTTATCCATTGAACTAACACTGACTCAATCTATTGGCCCAGACATTTTCGAGCAGTCACCTTGAGCAAATGGCCAGTGATGACAGGGAACGCAGCTCATGGTGGGCACTCGGCCTTGTCACCAGGTGTGCTTACAGAGTCTAAATATCCTTTTACTTGGCCTATTTCCTTCAAACCCCATCATGCGGAAACCCACCACACAAAGCTTCACCTCCAATTTTCCTTTTTACCCCTGAACCTTGGCACTATATCTTTTAAATACCCACCGTAGTCCTGTACACTCTTCTTGGAGACCACAGTGATTGTTATTATTAATGCCTCCCATTCTGTTGTGTTGCAGACCCACCTACCTGTTCCATGTTACTTGCCTTCTCCACCCACCCACACCTAAGATATCACTCATTCCCATCAAGACGGTGACTGATGGCATGTTCAGGATGTCAAACAAAACATGCATTTCTGACTGATCAAAATAGCTAGGTTGATAAGGAACTAGAAAGGGGAGGCAATGGCCTAGTGGTATTATCGCTGGACTTTTAACCCAGAGATCCAGGTAATGTTCTGGGGATCTGGGTTCAAAACCTGCCAGTTGGTGGAATTTGAATTCAATAAATATCTGGAATTAAGAGTCTGTGATGACCAGGAATCCATTGTCGATTGTTGGGAAAATCCATCTGGTTCACTAATACCCCTTTGGGAAAAGAAACTACCATCCTGACCTGGTCTGGTCTATATGTGAGTCCAGACCCACAGCAATGTGGTTGACTCTTAACTGCCCTCTGGGAAATTAGGGATAGGCAATAAATGCAGGCCTAGCCATTGACACCCTCATCCTGTGAATGAATTAACAACATAGGATTCAGGGCCAACACAATGCTAGATATCTCCAGACTGTCCAGCTGTCATTGACTACAAGCATATATCTGACCATCTAGACCCCACAGACTAGGCAACGTCCTTCATATACTGAAGACTCATTTGCTGTTGAAATCCTGCGTACAGAAACAGTAAAGGTGAATGAATGTAATTTTCTTCTTGTGTTTACTTGGTGATAAAGTACATTTTAAAATGGTGTTTATCTTTTTTAAGGATGGAGATGTGCAAAAGAATTCATGTTTTTCCTTTTGGAGTATCAGATAGAATGAAATTAGACACTTTTATATGGCTGAAGTAACAGGAAGTTTGAAACTTCAAACATCAACTAGCTTACATTTTTAGCTGTAAAAGGCTGTTTTAGAGCAGTGCAATTGACTCAATTATGTAAGAGTGTCACTAGGAGTTTGAGGTGAGGAAAAACTGCCTGATGACAGCCCTCTGGTCAAGCTACAGTAAGCTGAGAACATTACATCCACTTCCACTATCTTTCTTCCATTTTGAGTAAATAGAGCAAAAATAAAAAAAAAGTCTCATAAAAAATCAGACCAATTCCACCTGATCAGGGATTTAAATTGAAGAATTACTCAATTGCAGTACCGTTACACCTGATTCCAGTTTCTTCCTCTCAAACAGCAGGATGAATTCTATCACATTGTGGTCACTACCCCCTAGAGGTTCTTTTGCCTTAAGCTCCTTAATCAAGTCTGCCTCATTGCACACACCAAATCCAGAATTGCCCATTCCCTAGTGGATTCTGCCACAAGTTGCTCCAAAAAAACTATTTCACAGACATTCCATGAATTGCTTTTCTTGAGTTCTGCCACCAACCTGCTTTTCCCAGTTCACCTGCATATTGAAGTCCCCTTAAGCACTATACTATGGCTGGGAGGCCTGTACATAACTCCCAGCATGTTCTTCTTTTTTTCCTTTGAGATTCCTCAACTCTGCTCTCACAGATACTATGCCTTTAGACTCTATATCAATTCTTGCTATCAATTTAAGTTCATTTCTTACTAACTAGGCAGTCTGCCTCTCTGCCCATCCTTTTGATAGGATATATAATCTTGGATGTTTCTTTCCCAGCACTGATCTCCTTGCACCATATTTCTGTAATACCCACAACATCATACCTCTAATTTCAATCTGCGATACAAGTTCATTTACCCTGTTTCTCATGTTGTGTATATTTAAGTACAACTTCTGCAATCCTGTATTGACTGCCCCGTTTCTCATTGTTGTCCCCTTATTTGCTGTGCATGAAGTTAGATTCCTGACCCTTTCCATAATGTCTGTTCTATTACTTGTTCTGGAAACTTAAATAGATTCTGCTAAGGCCTTTTCCCTTAACTTTTTTCATAACTTTCTGTGTAGCTGCCCTCCCACCTCCCCCACCCCCACCCCCAACCCACCCCATCACCACTACCACGATTTAGTTTAAAGCCCTATACACAGCCCTAGTTATGTGATTCACCAGGACTCTGGTCCCAGCATGATTCAAGTGGAGGCCATCCCATCAAAACAACTTAAAAATCATTCAACATATGAAGCCACACTTTTTTTCAGGGAACAAAGGAAAAAGGACCAGGTATCTCTACAGAGATTGGCTTTCTGAAAAAGAAAAATACTAACGATTGATTTATTGTTGACATTGAAAAGACAAAGCCATGGAATATTCTGGAGTTTGTTGCTCTGACATTCTCATGAGGGACATGGATAGTGTGAATAGTCAAGATCTTTCTCTGACAATGGGGAGTTCAAGACTAGAAGGCATGAATTTAAGGTGAGAGGGGAAAGATTTCAGGGACCTGAGGGGTAACTTCTTTCATGCAGAGGATGGTGCATGTATGAAACTACCAGAGGGAATGGTGAAGGCTGGTACAATTACAACATTTGAAAGGCATCTGAATAGGAAAGGTTTTAGAGGGATATGTCCAAACACTGGCAAATGGGACTGGGTCAGATTGGGATGTCAAGTTGGCATGGACGAGATGGACTGAAGTATCTGTTTCCATGTCTTAGACTCCCTACAGTGTGGAAACAGCTCCTTCGGCCCAAACAGTCCATACAGACCCTCTGAAGAGAAAACAACCCAGACCCATTTCCTTCTGACTAATGCACCTAACACCATGGGCAATTTAGCATGGCCAATTCACCTGATCTGCACATTTTTGGACTGTGGGAGGAAATCGAAGCACCCAGAGGAAACCCACACAGGCATGGGGAGAATGTGCAAACTTCACACAGACAGTCGCCCAAGGCTGGAAGCGAACCTGGGACCCTGGTGCTGTGAGGCTGAAGTGTCTATAATAATCATTGCCCTATTGGCACGTTTGAGATGTCTGTATATATAAAATGTTCTAGGAATGTTTGGGCCCTCTTGTGGCACAGTGCTAATGTCCCTAGCCCTGGACCAGAGGCCCTTTTTCAAGTCCTGCCTGCTTGCATTGTATTGCATCTCTGAACAGGTTGATTATAAAATTATGTTAAATTTTCAAAACAAGTCATCAACACTAAAATAAAAGGAGCTGAAGTTCGAGACACATTGTTTGTGATATGGACTATTTTGATGTTCAGAAGTATGTTTTCCCTAAGAAAGGAAGGTGCTTATAGTGGTTGAGTGCTGATCATCTCTCCTCCACCCTGCTCCAGCACTTATCTAATTCAGCAGTTTTGATCACACAATTTACCATCTATAGCACCTGTGGTTTTGGTTGTAATGAGGTCCACATAATCTTTCACTGTGTCTGCGTTTGGTGCCATTTTGCTGTGGATGATAACTGGCATTAAGTATAAACACTGAAAGTAGGCATATAGTCAATTTTGACATTGCAATTTTGGCCTCCCTTCTCAGTGGTATGTAAACAGATCATCGATTGCTAGTAGATTAGTTTTTATTTACTCATTCTGGCTAAGTTTGTGTAAGTGTTGAGGTTTTCTTTGCTGTAAAGTCTGAAATGAGTGGTACTGCATGTGGTGAAGGAAATTTGGTTCTTAATTCAAGGATTCTGGCCTGATTCTGGAATGGGTGCTGTAGTTATCAGTTCATATGTTCTCTAGCATAACTATAATAAGAAAAAGACAAGCTGCTTATTGAGGAACTTAGATGATGAACTGATGCCTTATTCAGACAGGCACTTCAACACTTCTAATCCTAAACTGGGATCAATCTTCATGACATTTCAATTTTCATGCAAGAGGTATTCATTGAAATCTATCTTCACCTGCAGGCAGATCTCAGCCTCAAAACAAGGTATAGATGACATTGTCAGTGTCTGAGAAACTAACCTGTGACATCAGAATCTTTCCAAGTTAGAGCAAATGACAATGATACTATCTCCCTTTTTTTTAATCCATTGGTGTACAAGTGAAATGGCTGATTGTGGTTCTGGTATAGGGGAGTACGCTACCTTTTTGTTTTCTAAAAAAATCTGAAAGATGTGGAACTTTGACCATCATCCGGATTGAAAAGTTTTTACACCATGTTGTTCCTTGGAAATGAAGTCAATAATTTGGGTGCTGTGGCTTACCTTCTGTTTATAGAACCTGAAGTGACTTCAGAGAAAAGACTAACACAGTTTAGAGGGATAACAGAGGGTTTATGGCCCTTAATTACTGGAAGACTTGTGTTTGAAAAATTATGGAGGGCCTCTATACAATAGTAACTCTTCAACCCTTTTTCAGAACTTAAGATTTTATGTTCATTATCCATTTGGTTAGGAAGAAACCCTGAGAGCTGCAAGTCTGTCTCCTTCCCAGCAGAAATTTGATAACCTGAAAGGTTACACATCAGTATTTCCAAAGACTCAAAACTAAAGATCTTCCATCAGTTTGTGGCAGCAATTCAATATCATCATCAAGAAATACTGTCGACCATGAGAAGTGATTGCTTTGTGTGCTGTCTTTTCAGACCCTCGGCCCATGGGGTGTTTTAGCTTTTGTAACCCCATCTTTTAAAAATAACTGCAGAGATTTTGTTTTTGGTTGTTTGTCTGTTTGGGATTAGAAGGATCAACTTTCAGTTCCAGATTGTAACTTGGCCATTAATCAATGTGTGCCATATATTTTAAGGATAACCTCTGTGTTGCAATAAACAAATGACTTTTAGTTCAAAACCATTATGATGATAGTACAACAGAGAATCTATTCACTTTTTTTTTTAATCAGCATGTATTATACTAATGATGTGATTGATTGATTGGTTGTACTTGATTACCAGCATAATTCTGCCATCAAGAGGAACAAGAAATCTCAGTCTTGAGAGATGTGGTAGACCATTTCTGAGGAGAAATTTCTTTACTCCAGAGGGTGGTGAACTTATGGATTTGCTTACTACAGAAAGTTGCAAATTTGAAATCAGGAGGGTGATGGTTAAAAGGTATATTTCTTTAAAATAAATGAGGTATTAGGAGAGAGTGGGAGTTTTGACTTTGAAATAGAGGATCAGCCATGATTGTTAAATGGCGCACTGGGCTCAATTGGTTAATGGCCTGTACTCACTCTATTTTCAGTTTTTCTATATCATAGTCATAATACCAAACAAATTGGAAATGCATATGCCTTCACCAGGATTATTAGTTTCCCCTGTAATGCAAGGTACAGAACAAAACTGCACACATGGCTTTATGAGCACCACATCCAAAAACTGAGATGTACTATGATTAGCAAAGGTTGCTCTCTGTGAATGCATGGGTTATGTGTGATCATGATCAACAAATCATGCAGATAAGCACACAGTATCCTGGCAGTAGTCATGATGTCTTTGTTTTAAAGTTCATGGTATTTCAGCCAGAGGTTATTTGCTGACCACCTGTTGCAGTATGCAACACAACCCCACATAGAAAACATTTTCTTATGGCAGCATGACTGTTATTATATGAGTAGACTGTTGGTGTGTTCAAGCAATGCCCTGCCACATTCATTAGAATGTCTCCTGATTTGTTGTGCAAGACCTGGCAGATCCCAGTCAGTGAGCAGCTAAGGTGGAAGAGGTGCAGGAGGAGGAGGACAAGGTGAGAAGCAAGAAGAGGACTATTCTTTCATCATTACCAGTTATTTTATGCTTCAAAGGAACTTCTGAGAAAATACACTCTAGTGCTTATTGTTGTTTATTGCTTGTGATTACACCTTGTTCTTTTGGCATTTTTTTGAGAAAAATCAATGCAAATTATAAATTTTTAAATTTAGACAAGAAGATACACTCTAGGTTTAATGGCTGCAGAAGGAGTTTTATTCTACGCTTTAACATGTCTGCTGTTCTGCTTACGGCAGTCTTTCCAAATTCAGTAACTTTTTTTAAGTAACTACATCCAGGTGTGACTAGTCCCACAGAATAGATACCAGATGCACATAAATCAAACACTGAGCAATTGAATACTCCAGTGAAGGCAACAGTGCAAGTTTATGTGGAAGCCAGCTGTTTTCATATGATGTAACAGGGTCTTAGTTTCCACTATATAGCACTAAGACATTGCGTGGCTTCTACTTGTGTTAATGAAAGCTGAGACATCAGCTGTAAGAAGCTGCACCACAATGGATTCCACAAATGTACTACCACTTCTACAGTAAAGTGGGTTCCATATTATATGATAAGTTGCATGATGTGATAAGTTGCCATCAGGCTCCTCTCTGCTGTCTGGCATCCAGTCAGCTTTCTGACAGCTGTAACAATGGAGCAAACACTCCTCGTACTGATGCTGATCAATCTTTTTTTTTCTGTAAACTACCCAATTAAAATGTTCAACTGAGTTCACTACAGCATAACCCTGGTGTAAATTGTGCTTCAAGAAGGCGGTACCAATGTGACCCCTTCATATCCTTCTTTCTAAGCTCTCATCTCCGAGTAATAGTAAATAGCCTAAAAATTACCCTAAGGTATGGCAGGACAGCTCAGCGATGAAGAATGCACATCAGATCATATATTTCATGTGACCTTGATGGACATCAATATGGGCAGTGGGGGGAGGGGGGGGGGGGGTGGAGGGGGGAGGGGGGAGATACAAGCGGATTGAATGCTAATGGAAGACATGCTAGTAAACTGAGGTTGGTGTGTACTAGATTGGGTTTGAGTATTCGTGTGCTGGGATGCCTCTACAAAGGCTTCTGACACATTAAAGCATATTCAGATATATGCAGCATGTCACACAGACCACTTGGATACGTTAAATTTAGTATGATTACTACCACCTTGCACACTTCCTCCTAAAACACCTAAGAACAGCAGTGCTTCATATTAGAGATCATGTTACTACTACTTACAGTTCTTTGAGAGAGGAAAGCAGCACTGTGCCCTTGTGAAACCTATAAAATCTTTGCAATGTGCTTGGCAATTTGGTCCCATAGTTGATATTTTAAAAGTCGCCTGTAGTTATTTGTGTTTCAGAGAGATTACTAGGATTAGTTTGAAAGATCAATGACATAGTCAGGTTTGCTGTCTCCAGGATTTGTATTATACATTGTTGGTCAATGCAGGAGCTGCAGTTTACTGTAGTGGCAGGTGCACATTAACTCAAACCCAGGAGTGCTAGTTTAATGCAATAGTGCCTTGAAGGACCTCACATCATCCCCGAATGGACTCTGTTCCCACAGACAGGCCAAATTTATCCTGCCCAGTCTGGCTTTAATGAAAGCCAATTTTCCTCTCTATTGCAAAGTTGACATTAGTTTGAAGATGGAATGTTTTCCAGATCACGTTTGTGAGATTCAGATTTAGGGTCTGCCCTTCATTCTATGTGGCCACCAAACTCCCATGTTCTGTTCTACACAGCAATCTCTGTCAATCAGCTTTAAACCTTCCCATGTTCTCACCCAACCCCCTTTTTGTTAACTATTAATATCCCCTGATAACCCTATTTGACATTTACTCCCTAAACCCTTAAAATTGACCCTGATCCATTCTTAGATCAACTTGAGAGGGCAGCCCCAACTAAGAATATCTCAGCTCCCTTATTAATATCGATGAAGCATCTCAATCGAGAAATTGTAATTACCCGACTGGTTGAATTTGACCTGCAGATCATTGCCCATTCCAGAAGGACTGGACCGCCAGACCAATTCTTACTAAGTGTCCAACAGAACATAGCTAAGCACTTGAACAGAGAATAAATGATGCCCTTGACTGACTGTGGCTGCTCCCCATTGACTGACCATTTTCCCCTTCTCAGTGGACTGTCAGACTTGGCCATTTGATTGAACAACATGCAGTGTGTTTGCTGTGAAAGATGTTGGCACATTGTGTGCATATGGCAATGATGTAGCACACTGCTGTACACTAACATGTTCACCCCTTGATTGTTCATTGCTGGGAACTATGACAACAGCCTGGCTTTTTATCTGTACTGTAAGGCAAGTCAAAACAGAATTACTGTGAGACTGTATGTTATGATTGAAGTGGCAATTCACAAAAAGCAAGAAAAGATAGATACTATGAGCATCCAAGAAAGTGCAAGGTGAGTGAGTTTTATGAGAATAAGCAAAGGGCCCTGAGATGCATCCTGTTCTGATACATGAGATGTATGTCCCTGCATGCAAAGAAACTTGGCAGCAGCATTGCAATGTGTCAGTGAGCTCAAAGTGCAGTAGTGAAGGGCTGAAGTGCCATCTAAGTTAATGCAAGATGTGTCATACTGATGTAGTGAGGGTGCAATGTTGTTGATATAAACCTGTGGACAGAGGGTGCAGACTGCAGTGGAATTTCTCCAAAATGTTGTGACAACATGGAAAATCAGAAAAAGATATCCATGACCTGCTGCTATCAGGTACGAACTGACAAATCAGAAACTGGCACCATTTTAGTTTCTCATTGGAATCTAGGATATTAGCAACCTACATAGAACTGACGTAAAATTAGTTAATAATGAGATGCAAATATATGGAACTAGGTCTTTGCCACTTACTAACAAGATTCTGATCTTGCCAGTGAAATCTGAAGGAGAAAAATAGGATTTTTCTTCTCAACATCCAGAACGTAATTTTTAAAAAGTTTTCACCATACTTCCCAACTTTGTCGTTGATCACATCATTCAAATGCTGGAAAATTTCGGTCCAGTTTTCTACCAACCAACCGATTTTCTGACCATGCTGTCATGCTATACCACAAGTTTTCATTCTTTTCAGTAACCTTTTGCAGGTATCTTATCAAATGCTTTTTGTAAATCTAAATATAGCACCTTCACAGACTCCTAAAATAGCACATTAGTTAAACAGGATTTGCCTTTGACAAAACCAAGCTGACTCTTCCCAATTACTTGAACTTTCCTGTTCCCTGCTTCCCATGACTTGCCCACCTTCTAAAAGTAGATCTGTAGCCCACCAATCACCTTGTATTTACTAAAACTGACATTGAGATGTTTGAGAAATGTAAGTTCAGGTTTGTTTTTTTAATTTCCGTGATGAGAATATTTACAGTTTCTACCAAACAGCATAAACAGGAAGGTATGGAAGTTAGGGAACTCAGGGAAATAAATAGAGATATCTTGAAAAGATTTCACAAAATCGTACAGGAGGCGCTGGAGATCATAAAATGCACAAATCCCTGGAACCTTATCAAGTGTATCCCAGGATATAGTGGGGAGGTAGGGAACAAATTGCAAGACCCCTAGCAGAGATATTTGTATTATTGATAACAATGGGTAATGTGCCAGAGGACTGGATGGTGGTTAGTGTTGTGCCATTATTTAAGAAAGGATGCAAGGATAAGCCAGGGACATACAGACTGGTGACCCTGATGTAACTGTGTTGTTGAAGGGGATTCTGAAAGAATAGGATCTACATGCATTTAGAAAGGCAAGGATTGATAAGGATAGTCAGCCTGGCTTTGTGCATTGGAAATT
Organism: Hemiscyllium ocellatum; assembly: GCF_020745735.1. Lineage (NCBI taxonomy): Eukaryota > Metazoa > Chordata > Chondrichthyes > Orectolobiformes > Hemiscylliidae > Hemiscyllium > Hemiscyllium ocellatum. The sequence goes on from NC_083419.1 coordinate 45,435,542, forward strand.
GTATCTCACAACTTGATTGAGTTTTTTAAAGAGATGATGAAGAAAATAAGTGAAACCAGGCATCCAGGGACAGCTAGCCAATTGGATACAAACTTGGCTTGACAGTAGGAGAGAGAGGATAGTGGTAGAGGTTTGTTGTTCAGATTGCAGGCTTGTGACTAGCAGTGTGCCACAAGGCTCAGTGCTAGATCCACTGTCGTTCGTCATTTATATAAAAGATTTGGATGAGAATATTGGAGGCATGGATAGCATATTTGCAGATGACATCCACATTGGTGGTACAGTGGACAGTAAATAAGGTTATCTAAGTGTACAATGGGTCCTTGATCAACTGGACCAGTAGGCCAAGGAATGGCAAATGGGGTTGAATTTAGATAAATGCAAGTGGTAAAGCCCTAGGGTGTGATAGAACAGAGAGATCTAGAGGTACAGGTTCATAGCTCCTTGAAAGTGGTGATACAGATAGACAGTGTAGTGAAGAAGACATTTGGCATTCTTGGCTTCATCAGTCAGAGCCTTGAGTACAGGAGTTGGGACATCATATTACAGCTGTATAAGACATTGGTAAGGCCCATTTGAACTACAGAAACCATACAGTTCTGGTTGCCCTACTATAGGAAGGATGTTATTAAACTGGAAAGCATGCAAAAAAAAATTGACAAGGGATTATTTGTCTTATTGAGATCTGTCTCTTGATTAAAACTTCAAAATATAAACTGTAAGTAGTAAGTTAGCCTGGAACAACATTTTGTAGAGGAATAAGACAGTGCTATTTCTGAGTCTGCAGATTGAAAGAAGCAAAAAATAACCCTTAGTAAAGTGATATGCTCTTCTTGTCAGATGTGGGAGTTTAGGGAGAGTTTACGGGTTATTGAGGATTATATCGACAGTAAATGCTGTTGGTTGCGAATCCTATCAGACCAAGTGGACTGGTTAGAGCAAGAGTTAGAGGCAATGAGGAATTTACAAGAGCAAGGAGATGTGATGGATGGTAGTTATAGGAAAGGAGAAAAATCGCAGATACAGTCACATAGATAGGTTAACTCCAGGAAAGGTAAGAGAGATAGGCAGGTAGTGCATGAGTCTTCTGTGGCTATCCCCATTTTAAACATATATGCTGTTTTGGAAAATGTAGGGGGTGATGGATTTTCAGGGGAATGTAGCATGAACAGCCAAGTTTCTGGTATCAAGGTTGGCTTTATTGCATTAAGGGGTATGTCGGGTTCCAAGAGATCAGTTGTGTTAGAAGGCTGTTTTGCCCGAGGTCAGCAGTGAAAAATCAGAATGGTGCCAGGATCAAGGATGTCTCAGAGAGGGTCAGAATGTTCTCATGGGGGAGAGGGCCCAGCAGGAGGTCATTGTACACATTGGAACCAACAACATAGGAAGGGAAAAGAATAAGATTCTGAAGGGAGGATATAGAGAGTTAGGCAAGAATTTAAAAAGGAGGTCCTTGAGAGCAATAATATGAGGATTACTCCCGGTGCTACGAGCTAGTGATAGTAAGAATAGGACGATAGGGCAGATGAATGCATGGCTGAGGAGCTGATGTATGGGAGAAGGATTCACATTTTTGGATTATTGGAATCTCTTCTGGGTTAGAAGTGACCTGTACAAGAAGGATGGATTGCCACTGAATTGGAAGGGGACTAATTTACTGGCAGGGAGATTTGCTATAGCTGCTCGGGACAATTTAAACTAGTGAAGTGGCGGGAGTGGGTGGGGAGGTGTTTGTGTGTAGGGTGGGACCCAGGGAGATAGTGAGGAAAGAGATCAGTCTGAGACTAGTACAGTTGAGAAAAGAAGCAAGTCAAACAGTCAGGGCAGGCAAGGACAAAGCAGAAATCAAGGTAGGACTGATAAATTAAATGGCATTTATTTCAATTCAAGAGGCCTAACAGTTCAGGCACTCAAGGCATGGTCAGGAACATGGGATATCATAGCAATTACAGAAACATGGCTCAGGGACAGACAGGACTGGCAGCTTAATGTTCCAGGATACAAATGCTACAGGAAGGACAGAAAGGGAGGAAAGAGAGGAGGGGGAGTGGCATTTTTGATAAGGGATAGCATTACAGCTGTATTGAGGGAAGATATTCCCAGATATACATCCAGGGAAGCTTTTTGGGTGGAACTGAGAAATAGAAAAGGGATGATCACCTTTTTGGGATTGTATATTAGACCCTCTAATAGTCAACGGGAAGTTAAGAAACAAATTTGTAGGGAGATCTCAGTTAGCTGTAAGAATAATAGGATGGTTATGGTAGGGGATTTTAATTTTCCAAATGTAGACAGGGACTGCCATCGTGTTAGGGGTTTAGACAGAGAGGAATTTGTTAAGCATGTACAAGAAAATTTTCTGACTCAGTATGTGGATGTAGCTATTAGAGAAGGTGCGAAACCTGACCTACTCTTGGGAAATAAGGCAGGGCTTATGACTGAGGTATCAGTGGGGGAGCACTCTGGGGGCAGCTACTGTAATTCTATTAGTTTTAAAATAGTGATGGAAAAGGATAGATCAGATCTAAAAGTTGACGTTCTAAATTAGAGAAAGGCCAATTTTGACGGTATTAAGCAAGAACTTTCAAAAGCTCTGGGAGCAGATGTTTGCAGATAAAGGGATGGCTGGAAAATGGGAAGCCTTCAGAAATGAGATAACAAGAATCCAGAGAAAGTACATTCCTGTCAAGGTGAAAGGGAAGGCTGGTAGGTATAGGGAATGCTGGATGACTAAAGAAATTGAGGGTTTGCTTAAGAAAAAGAAGGAAGCATACGTCAGGTATAGACAGGATAGATTGTGTGAATCCTTAGAAGAGTATAAAGGAAGTAAGAGTATACTTAAGAGGGAAATCAGGAGGACAAAAAAAAGGGACATGAGATAGCTTTGGCAAATAGAATTAAGGAAAATCCAAAGGGTTTTTACAAATAGATTAAAGACAAAAGCGTAACTCGGGAGAGAATAAAGCCCCTCAAAGATCAGCAAGGCGGCCTTTGTGTTGAGCCACAGGGGATGGGGGAGATAATAAATGAGTATTTTGCATCAGTGTTTACTGCAGAAAAGGACATAGAAGATATAGAATGTTGGGAAATAGATGGTGATGTCTTGAAATATATCCATATTATAGACGAGGAAGTGCTGGATGTCTTGAAACGCATAACAGTGGATAAATCCCCAGGACCTGATCAGGTGTATCCTAGAACTCTGTGGGAAGCTAAGGAACTGATTGCTGGGCCTCTTGCTGAGATATTTGTATCATTGATAGTCACAGTTTAGGTGCTGGAAGACTGGAGGTTGGCTAACATGATACCATTATTCAAAGGCTGTGAGAAGATTTGTAGCTCGGGTGCTCGTTGTTGTGGTTCTGTTCGTTGAGCTGGGAATTTGTGTTGCAGACGTTTCATCCCCTGTCTAGGTGACATCCTCAGTGCTTGGGAGCCTCTTGTGAAGCACTTCTGTGATCTTTCCTCCAGCATTTGTAGTGGTTTGAATCCATCGCTTCCGGTTCTCAGTTCCAGCTGTCCACTACAGTGGTCAGTATATTGGGTCCAGGTCGATGTGCTTATTGATTGATGAGTGCCATGCCTCTAGGAATTCCCTGGCTGTTCTCTGTTTGGCTTGTCCTATTACAGTAGTGTTGTCCCAGTCGAATTCATGTTGCTTGTCATCTGCGAGTGTGGCTACTAAGGATAGCTGGTCATGTCGTTTCGTGGCCAGTTGGTGTTCATGGATGCGGATCGTTAGCTGTCTTCCTGTTTGTCCTATGTAGTGTTTTGTGCAGTCCTTGAATGGGAATTTGTACACTACATTGGTTTTACTCATGCTGGGAATCGGGTCATTTGTTCTGGTGAGTTGTTGTCTGAGAATGGCTGTTGGTTTATGTGCTGTTATGAGTCCTAGTGGTCGCAGTAGTCTAGCTGTCAGTTCGGAAATGCTCTTGATGTATGGTAGTGTGGCTAGTCCTTTGGGTTGCGGCATGTCCTCATTCCATTGTCTTTCCCTTAGGCACCTGTTGATGAAATTGCGCGGGTATCCGTTTTTTGGCGAATACATTGTATAGGTGTTCTTCTTCCTCGTTTTACAGTTCTGGTGTACTGCAGTGTGTTGTAGCCCTTTTGAATAGTGTCTTGATGCAACTTCTTTTGTGTGTGTTGGGGTGGTTGCTTTCGTAGTTTAGGACTTGGTCTGTGTGTGTGGCTTTCCTGTATACCTTTGTGATGAATTCTCCGTTCGGTGTTCTCTGTACCATCACGTCTAGGAATGGGAGTTGGTTGTCCTTTTCTTCCTCTCGAGTGAATCAGGGGATTCCTGTGAGTGTGGCATTGATGATCCGGTGTGTGTTCCCTATTTCTGTGGTTTTTTTGTGTTTTTAATGATTACAAAGGTCCCAATACCCAGCAAAACCAATGTAGTATACAAACTCCCATGCAAGGACGCACAAAACACTACATAGGGCAAACAGGAAGACAGCTAACGATCCGCATCCATGAACACCAACTGGCCACGAAACAACACGGCCAGCTATCCTTAGTAGCCACACACGCAGATGACAAGCAACATGAATTCCACTGGGACAACACTACTATTATAGGACAAGCCAAACAGAGAACAGCCAGAGAATTCCTAGAGGCATAGCACTCATCCACAGATTCAATCAATAAGCACATCGACCTGGACCCAATATACTGACCACTGCAGCGGACAGCTGGAACTGACAACCGGAAGCGGCAGATTCAAACCACTACAAATGCCGGAGGAAAGATCACAGAAGTGCTTCACAGGAGGTTCCCAAGCACTGAGGATGTCACCTAGACAGGGGACGAAACGTCTGCAACACAAATTCCCAGCTCGGTGAACAGAACCACAGCAATGATACCATTATTTAAGAAAGGTGGTAAGGACAAGCCAGGGAACTATAGACCGGTGAGCCTGACGTCAGTGGTGGGCAAGTTGTTGGAGGGAATCCTGAGGGACAGAATGTACATGTATTCAGAAGGGCAAGGACTGATTTGTTTAGATCAGAGTGCTGGAAAAGCACAGCAGGTCAGGCAGCATCCGAGGAACAGGAAAATTGACGTTTCGGGCAAAATCCCTTCATCAGGAATAGAGGCAAGAAGCCTCCAAATTGGAGAGGTAAAAATAAAGGATAGTCAACATGGCTTTGTGCATGGGAAATCATGTCTCACAAACTTTCGAAAAAGTAACAAAAAGGCTGAGCAGAAGACATGATCTATATGGACTTTAGTAAGGCGTTCAACAAGATTCCCCATGGCAGACTGGTTAGCAAGGTTAGATCTCATGGAATACAGGGAGAACTCGCCATTTGGGTACACAACTGGCTCAAAGGTAGAAGACAGAGGATGGTGGTGGAGGGTTGTTTTTCAGACTGGAGGCTATGACTAGTGGAGTACCACAAGGATCAGTGCTGGGTCCACTATATTTTGTCATTAATGTAAATGATTTGGATGAGAATACAGGAGGTATAGTTAATATGTTTGCAGATGACACCAAAATTGGAGGTGTAGTGGACAGCGAAAAAGGTTACCTCAGATTACAATGGGATCTTAATCAGATGGGCCAATGAGCTGAGGAGTGGCAGATGGATTTTAATTGAGGTAAATGAGAGATGCTGCATTTTGGAAAAGCAAGACTTATACACTTAATGGTAAGGTTCTAGGAAATGTTGCTGAACAAAGAGACATTGGAGTGCAGGTTCATAGCTCCTTGAAAGTAGAGTCACAGGTAGGAAGGTTAGTGAAGAAGGCATTTGGTATGCTTTCCTTTATTGGTCAGAGTACTGAGTACAGGAGTTAGGAGGTCATGTTGCGGATGTACAGGACATTGGTTAGGCCACTGTTGGAATATTGCGTGCAATTCTGGTCTCCTTCCTTTTGGAAGGATGTTGTGAATCTTGAAAGGGTTCAGAAAAGATTGACAAGGATGTTGCCAGGGTTGGAGGATTTAGGCTATAGGGAGAGGTTGAATAAGCTGGGGCTGTTTTTCCTGGAACTTCAGAGGCTGAGGGGTGACTTTATAGACATTTATAAAATCATGAGGGGCATGGAAAGAGCAAATCGACAAGGTCTTTTCCCTGTGGTGGGGGAGTCTAGAACTAGAGGGCATAGGATTAGGGTGAGAGGGGAAAAATATAAAAGAGACCAAAGGGGCAACTCTTTCACACAGAGGGTTGTGCGTGGAATGGGCTGCCAGAGGAAGTGATGGAGACTAGTGCAATTGCAACATTTAAAAGGCATCTGGATGGTTATATGAATTGGAGGGATAAGGGGCAGGTGCTGGCAGGTGGGACTAGATTGGATTGGAATATCTGGTCAGCATGGATGAGTTGGACTGAAGGGTCTGTTTCCATGATGTACATCTCTATGACTTTATGACTGTGTGAAAGGCTGGAACTTTTTTTCCCTGGAGTGTAGGAGACTGGGGAATGACCTTATAGAGGTTTATAAAATCATGAAGGGAATAGATGAAGTGAATAGTAAAGGTGTTTTCCTCAGCATAGCACAGTGCAAAACTATACGGCACAGTTTAAAATGAGAGGAGAAAAATTTAAAAGGGACGTGTGGGTTAACTATTTCACACAGAATGAACTGCCAGAGGAAACACGATTTTTAGAAGGGAACACAATTTTTAGAACAACTTGGTGGCACAGGACCACTTTGAAAGGCATCCGAAAAGTCGTTTCACGGACAGAGCACTTGAATGGCAGGCCTGGGTGCATGCCCGGAAGTCTAATTTTTGACACTTTTTAAAATGTTTGTCAGACTTACCCAATTCTTCTCGTCTGTTCTAAAGGTCAGTCAGAAGCCTATGTGGAGGTCTTTAATCACGTCTGGAGGGAAGGCAACCTACTTTGACTCCAGCAGTCCCTCCACAGGCACATTTTTTTAAAAAAAAGTGGTTGAGGCAAGTACAACTACAACATTTAAAACAAATATGGATTGGTTTATGGATAGAAAATCTTTAGAAGGATATGGGCCAAACACAGGCAAATGGGACGAGTTCGGGTTAAGAAACCTGGTTGGCATGGACAAGTTGGGCCAAAGGGTCTGTTTCTGTGCTGTATGACAATGACTCTAACTAGAGTTTTGTTTGTGTCTTTTTGATTTGAGGACTTTGTAGTTATGATGCAGAGATGCAGTTAAAATGATGTGTGCTTCCAAGTGACATCAGAATAAAATTTCACCATTTAAATTAGGATACGCCTTTGTCTTAGATAATGGCATTGGTGTGGTTGTTGGTGAGGCTGTTCTCTGATGTAGAATTTTGTCTTTTATTGTGTGGAACCTTCTTTCAGGTGAATAAATACACTGATTTGGCATCTGATCTCAATGGGATATGAAAAACTGTATTCAGCTTTCCATGGCCTCCAAATAATTTTGGGAATTCTGACCTGAGTCCTTTTGGGATTGCCATGGCTTTCCAATTTGACTCCTTTATAGATGAACTGCAGATCTATGAAACTTTTCTGGTTTCAAAGTAAACAGTCTGGGTTTGAATCATCTGTGGAATTTCTGTGATTTTGTTTTTCTTTCATTGTACTAAAATGTCAGAGTAAGCTATTTTTTGAATTTGAGTTGAATGTCTCCTGCTCCATCAAGTTGATCAGTGGATGGCTGAAGGAAGACTTGTATTAGCCACTTGAGTCTGAAAGAACTGATATTCCTGCCACAGTATCTAAATTGAAGTGTGTTTCATGTCCATTTATCACAGTTACAGAAATCCAATAATTTCCATTCGATTCTGACATTTCTGTCAGGAATATAACTTAATTATTTTTGCATTAATTTCTCGAATTCTACATATTTTTGCTTGTTTTTCCGTTTGGTTTGAGTTTGACTCATTTTGCTGCAGTTTTAAAATGTCCTTTCTTCTTTGATGAATTTCATATTAAAACATACAGAATGCCAATCTATGGGTTGATACAACCTTTTCTTGCCTCAGCAAGAACATTGCATTTGGCTGCTAGTATACTTTGTCCACATTTTGTGCTTTCACTGCACTGCCTCAGATGTTTTACTCACAAAGTCAGTTGCGTCCTTGAGTAAAATGTGGTTTTACTTTGACAGCATTAAATCCTCCTTTGTAAAATAATCTAATATTGTCTCTCTTAATTAAGACTGAACACAATACAAACCTGAATTAATTTGTCTTTTGATACTCAGTTTCCATTAGTTGCCATAAATCTTTTGTGCAAGAACTAAGCTCCCTCCCGTTCTTTGTTTGAGTCTCTTGAATTTTGCTGTTTGTAGTTATGTCACAGTTTAACCGGAAAGTGTGTGCCAATAATCATGCCCGATTGTTCTATAAGTTGTGGCAAAACATACAAATGTACAAAATCCCAATTTGCCTGACTGCTGATCAGGGTAGGAACAATCCATACCAAGTTTTGTTATTAACAGAAATTAGCTATTTATCATACAACTTAAACTAAAACACAGAAAAAAGGATTTCTAATCGACTACTGTGCTACTTAAGCCAGACTCCTTAAAAAGCCCCCAAATATGCACATTGAATTAGGATTAAGACAGACCAAAAGACAAATGGGGTAACACAGGCACTATGAAGAGAATATAGAAGGTAACAAAATTCCAAAGATCAGAAGTCCAGACCACAATATGGAAAGTTATTTTTACATAGTCCTTTTGATTTTTGCAATGATGACATACAGTCTGCAGTGTGGGTTCATTTTTCGATTTTATAATTGATCAGGTGAATCTGGGATTAGAATTCTTTCATTTGCGCATCTTTTTCCTGTACAGTGAGGCAGACAGCAAGACAAACTCGCTGGGCATGGAAAGATTTTCTTATGAGGAGAGTTTGGGTAGGTTGGGCTTGTATCCATTGACGTTTAGAAGAATGAAACAAACAAGATTCTAAAGGGACTTGACAAGAGACAAGATAGATGTGGAAAGGTTCTTTCCCTTGTTGGGAGAGTCTAGAACCAAAGAGATGAAGAGGAATTTCTTCTCTCAGAGGATGGAGAATCTATTAGATTCTTTACCACAGAGGGCAATTGAGGCAGGGTCATTAAGTCTTTCAGGGCTGAGTCAGGACAGGATTCAAGGGTTAAGGGGAAAAGGCAGGAAATGTAGTTCAGGATTATCAGATCAACCCTGATCACAGTAAATAACAGAGCAGATTCAACAAGCTGACTGGCCTATTACTGATCCTATGTCTTATTGTTTTATGCTTTCTATTTTCATCTTCTGGATGTTTTCCCCTCTGCCCTGATACTTACAGCTTTTAATAATCTTGTGCTCAACCAATCAGGTGTTTGTTGTCAGGAAAATTTCCTTAACTTCAGAAAGTCTCAGTGCTACCAGTTTTAGGGTTGTCAGTCTCTAATTGTCCCTTCTAATGCCCCTGAAAGCAATATTAAATTATGTGATACAACAAAGTGTAACATCTGACTTTCAACTTGCAACACTCTCCTGGATTTTCAGTTATAGCAGTTCAAGTTGCATTTTAGTTTAAAGTTCCAAAAAGAAAATACATAGTCTCTACAATGACGTCTTTGCTGTGTCACTAATATGCTTTAGCGTAGGAACATGTCCTTGTGAAGTTTCTCTGCTAATCCCAAAGCAGTTCTGTACCTTATAAACGTTTGATTTGTGTATGGGGTTGTAGTATCAGTCCAAGGTGGAGATGTACCTCCAAAAGCTCACTAATTTTAATTGGATGAACACTGACTGTTTTTTCCCCACAAGAGTACCTCCATGTGATGTGATGAATACTCTATATAAATCTAACATTAATTTCCTCTTGGATATTACTTTCCAGATATCATACTTGATGATTTGTTTGTACTATTTATGGCCTTAACTTGAGTGACTACTTACAATGATTTATCCATCTACATTCAGGGTACTCTTTACTCCTGAATCTGGACCTTTAACCATTCAAGCAGCCTTCTTAATTCTATTACCAAAATGAACCATCCCACACCTTATTTTATTAGTATTTATAGTATAAATTACATTTGGCAGGATTTTTCAGATGATTGGGTTTCCCATCCCACCACCAGAAGGGATATTAATTGCCTGGAAATGGGGCACCTGTCCCTCAATTAACCTGGATCTGATAGGCTTGCAACTCTGTAGTTAGCAGTGAGAGGATGAGCACTACAAGCAATCACCATATTTCAAGCCCTGGGACTGGATGTTATGCCCTCTCATTGATGGGGTTGAATATATGGGAGTGCATTTAAAATCCAGTATTTGGCTTCCCACTGCCTACCTGGATGTTCCTCACATTTTTGAAATTTTGTAGGGGGTAAAGTGGAGGTGCCTATAGTCAGTTAGGTATTTGCATCATTGATATCAGCTATATAAAGTTATTCATGTAATTAGCCTATATATTTTAGTGTGTCCTTTCATCCACACATTTTGGAGAGACTTTGATTGCATTGCCTCTAAATCTCCTTCTTCTGTTGTGTTCATTACTTAAAAAGACATAATTGGCAAAAATAATTTACAGGACTGCAGTGGACTCATTAATCAACAATGTCCTTCAAAAATCAGACTGATCTGTTAAGAACTTGAACTGTTTCACTTTATTGGATTATTAACAGCATGAACATTCCTTTTTTAAGATTCCCAGGATCTTGGTATTGCACTATATTACAACAGTTGCTGTAATGAATTTAAATTGTCACACGAAGTACTAAAACTTTCACTCATCACCTCTTGAAAAATCCCAACAAATTAGGTGTTGGATTTTTTTATTTGTTTTATGATCTGCGCTTGCATGATATGTTGCCAACTGTAGCTGGCTAATATGGTCTTATAGGCTTAGAGATATTGCATAATCCCTGTTGTTGAAAGTAGAGCACCACTGATTTGAAGCTGGATTCCAGGTGACATTGTCAATAATGTGCATCAGAAAACCAGGAATGTCAATATCATTGTATAGACAGTGGCAGCAATGCATTTGACTAAATAGTAAACATACAATAAATGTTCAAGATGCTTGAACATGATTAAATGCTATGTACTAATTGGAATGCATTAAAATTTCTAACTGTTTAACAATGATCATCTAAAAACAATATCATACCACATCATAATGAATAGTAAATGTCAAATTGAATACAACACTAAATGTTGTCTGTCTTTCAATTAGATATTGAATATGATGGCACAATCTAGATAGTAAAAGCAATATGACATTGCACAAATTTAGTCTGCATATCATGTTGAATTTCACATGATGAAATATAATGAATTTCATGACAAAAACAATTATTTTAATTATGTATTACAAAAATTGATATTAATATAGAGTTATGAAAACAAAAATGTATATTGGTCAGAAGTTTCACTGCGATATTTCTGAAGATTTGTAGCTCAGGTTGTGGTTCAGGTTGTAAGTTTGCTCGCTAAGCTGGAATGTTTGCTCTCAGATGTTTCATCACCCTGCTAGGTAACATCATCAGTGAGCCTCTGCTGAAGCACTGGTGTACTGTCCCACTTTCTATTTATGTGTCTTGTTGTGGTGGGTGATATCACTTTCAGTTCTTTTTCTGAGAGGTTGGTAAATGGGGTCCACATTGATGTGTTTGTTGATGGAGTTACGGTTTGAATGTCAGGCCTCTAGGAATTCCCGTGTGTGTCTTTGTTTAGCCTGTCCTAGGATGGATGCATTTTCCCAGTCAAACTGGTGCCCCTCGTTGTCTGTGTGTAAGGATGCTAGTGATAGTTGGTTGTGTCTTTTGGTGGCTAGTTGGTGCTTGTGTATCCTGGGTGGCTAGTTTCTTGCCTGTCTGTCCGATGTAATGTTTGTTGCAGCTCTTCCACGGTATTTTGTATATGACACTCATTCTGCTGGTTGTTGATACAGGGTCCTTTAGATTAACCAAGAGTTGTTTCAGTGTATTGGTAGGTTTGTGGGCTACGATGATATCAAGGGGCTGGAGTAGTCTGGTCGTCATGTCCCCGATGTCTTTAATATATGGTCATGTGGCTAGAGCCTCTGGGAGTGTTGTGTCTTCTTGTTTAGGTTTGTTGTGTAAGATTCGGTAGACTGTGCTTGTCGGGTATCCGTTGTTCTCAAATACATTGTTTTTTGGCATCTCATAGTTCCTGAGTGCTGCCCTGTTGTGGCTTGTTTAAATAATGTCTTGATGCAGCTCCATTTGTGGGTGTTGGGGTGATTGCTCCCTGTAGTTGAGTATCTGGTCTGTGTGCGTCACTTTCCTGTAGCCACTGGTCTGCAGCTGTCCATTGGCTTTTCATTCTACTGTGACAGCTTCCTCTTTGTGAACTTTATACCAATAAGGATGCTGTTTATGTTTTTGTGAGTTTCTTCAAATTTGTTCCATTTTTTGATGACAAAGGTGTCTCCACATAGCAGATCCAAAGCTTGAGCTGCATTGTGGGGAGGGCTACTTGTTCCAACCTCTGCAAAACTGATTCTGTCAAGAATCCTGATATTGGTGATCCCATGGGTGTCCAGTCGATTTGTTTGTAGGTCTTGTCATTGAAGGTGAAATGGGTTATGAGGCACAGTCTACTAGTTTGAGGATGCTGTCCTTGGTAATGGAGTTGGTGCTGTCTGGTATTTGTGTCCTTGGTCTGTGTAGTAGTGCAACCAGTGTTTCTTTGGCCAGAGTGATGTTTATTAATGTGAATCGGGCCATCACATGGAAGGAAACCATGACCTCATCGTCCTCTACCTTGGTGTCTTTGATGATGTTCAGGAATTCCTGGGTGGAGCAGATGGAGTAGCATGAGTCTTCTATTAGATATTTTAGTTTGTGTTGAAGTTCCTTTGCTAGTATGTATGTCAGAGTGCAGGAAGTGAGACTATGGGTCTGATGGGGGGCTCTGGTTTGCGTACATTTGGTAATCCACAGAAATGGGGTGTGTTGTATCCTTCAGGTTTCATTCTTTGGAGGTCTGTTTTATTAATTTCACCTGCCTTGTGGAGTTTCTTCAATGATGTTGTAATACCGTTTTCTAGTTTTGGAGTCGGGTCCATCGCTACCTATTGGTAGATGTCAGAATCTGCGAGTAGTGTGTCCAACCACTTATAGACACAGAACAAGCTGTCCTAGTATGAGGGATGAACTTTAACCACAGGAAAACAGACAAGAAAGGATTTCCTAGCAGCACTGGAATCAACCTTGAAAGACAACGGACTTATGGAAGAAATCCAGCAAGCCATCAGACAGACAGTAGCACCAACATTAAACAGAAAACAAGAAGGGAATACTCTCAACACACAAGAAAGGAAAGCCCTGGAAATACTTTTAAAAATTCAGAAATACTGTAATCCTACCAGCAGACAAAGGGCGCAAGATCATCATTCTAACCAGAACACAATACATTGAAAAGCAAACACACTACTTGAAGATACTGACACCTACCAACCAAGGACACAAACACCAGTCAGCACAACTCCATCAGCAAGGACAGCATCCTCAAACTAGTAGTCTCACAACCCACTTCACCTTCAATGACAAGACCTACAAACAAATCAACGGGACACCCATGGGATCACCAATATCAGGATTCTTGGCAGAAGCAGTCATGCAGAGGTTGAAATGAGCATCCCTCCCCACAATCCAGCCCAAGCTTTGGATCCACTATTTGGAGACATCTTTGTCATCATGAAATTGAACAAATTTGAAGAAACTCACAAACACATAAACATCCTTACTGATATAAATGGAGCTGCATCATGACATTATTTAAATGAGCCATGACACTGCAGCACCCAGGAGCTATGAGATGCCAGAGAAAAGCACTTCAATAAGCACATCGATGTGGATCCCATTTACCAACCTCTCAGAAAAAGAACCGGAAGTGATATCACCCACCAAAAACAAACTAAGACACATAAATAGAAAGCGGGACAGTACACCAGCACTTCAACTGATAATGTTATCTAGCATGGTGACAAAATGTCTTTGAGCAAACCTGCTAGTTCAGTGAGCAAGCGTACAATCAGAAATTTCAATTCCAACCCTGAATAGATTTAAAAAGACGCATTTACCTTTGGATAACTTCTGTCCTGCAGTTTTCTGAACAGGGTCTCCTGTTATGAACCCGTCCAAGAATCTATGAATCCAATAGTGAAGAAGATCATTGTAGAGCCAACTACCCCTTAACAATACTGAATGCTGCAGTTTAAATGCCCAGAAGATAACTTGACAGATACTGGGAGAATGGGTAGGTTGGGAAAGGTGGGTATAGTGCCACATTGGTGAGGGGTATGGTGTTCAAGATAAATAGGAGGATGGGTTGCGTGCCAGGGAGTTATGTGAGTGGATGGGTGCCTAGGTTAGGACAAGCTGGGAAGTGCAGTTGTCCATTGGGATGCGGGGGTGGTATTGAGTTGGGAGTTCATATATTGGATCAATAATGAGTCAGGTTCCGCTTTTATGGTTAACCAGGAGTTAGAGTTGGGTCTTAATTCTCTAACATTTCTTGAGTAATTATTAAGCTTAATAAATTGGAGCCCTTTGAAGTCTCAGACTTTAAAGAGCTTCCTCAGAAACTTCCTGTGCAGTGGAATTGCCCTTTGGACTTTTTAAATTCCCAGTCAACTCTCTCAGAGTAAGCTGCATCAGGAAGTCTGCACGGTCCCTATGCCCAACTCTAGCGTCCTACAATTAACATACAGACCATTTTCTCATAAATGTTTTGTCAATATTTTTATACTGTAGCAGAAGAATTTCCATACTATTAGTCAAAGACATTAACCAATAGGAAGAGTAGAAAACATGGGGTAGAGCTGGTGGAAACAAACTGAACATTGTTGTGTTAGAATGAAAGGCTGCTGTGCTTATATGAAAGCAAGGGCTTAATATGTAACATTTTTGTCACAAGCATTGAGATGAAGGAGTAAGGCTTATGCTTTCCTAATGACAAGACTAAGTTCTTCATTTTCCGTATGACTAATCTGTTGTTGTGTCGCCATAGCCTTTCCACCCCATAAGAGCTGCTCTCTCATTAGAGAGAAGCAATTGGTAGTGATTTAACCCGAAAGCCACCAGATCTCTGGCGAGGGAACAGGTTGAGAAGGAGAGTCCTTCATGTTAACCTCAAACTAGTGATGGGAATTGAACCCATGCCATTGGCATCACACTGCTCTGCAAACCAACAATTCACTGAAACCAATTAATCTGTACTGTATATTAAAAATGTAAATTGCTGAATGCAATCAGATATCCCTGAATATTAGAATATGATCAAAACAAAAACTTTATTCAGCCACGAAAAAGAGGGTAAACCAGAGTTAGAGTCCAGAGAATTCCTGAATGATTGCCATGAGTAGGCTGAGACCTAATGCATCAATAGGATATAAAACATGTTGAAACTTGGAGTAATAGCAGCATTGGATGAAGCAGACAGCTAGAAATGATAGGTGACACACAATTAGTTCACAAGAAGAATAGCCAAATTAGTGATTGTGATACAGTTGCCCTCCCAACAGAGAGAGAAAGAAAGAGATGAGAACTATTTACTGAGAGAGTGAAAGATGACATTACACGTGGTGCATGCTTCGTAAAAGTGGATGACTTTGACAATGTTCTAATCGTTTGATCCCTAAGGACCACTTTTCTGTGCTTGACATAGTATCACAATCAGTTTGGTCTTTTCCTCAGTTTGTTTTTCAAAAGATTTATTATGTGGTGTGCCTTCATTCACTACCTTCACAGTGTTTTAAGATTCACCGATCCCTTTCCCCATCTTTTCTCAACTATAGTGAAAGATGTATAATTTATATATGAATATAATTTTCAGAAGTTGGACTTCAAATTAGAAGCAGACATCCATTGGTTACTTCTGAGAAGGTTTCACTTTTCAAAAACAAAACTAGGTCAAAATGTTATTCTGGAACAAATTCAGCATTTGTCAGCAAGTAGGTGACTGCAGACTGCTGTGGTGTAAACAGAAAGATTTAGATTAATTGTCACATTTATGTCAATACAATTGAAAAATGGTTTCTTGCGTGTTATACACAATATGTTACTCTGCACCGACACCACCTTGAAATATCAAATAAATTGCAAGGTAAGATTTTACTGCAATAGAGTTAATTTTTCCCTCTTCTTCTTGTTCCTCCTTTGCTGAGCCTCCAGTCACTGCTTGATATTGGCTGGGATCTCTAGAATGGACTCCTGGGTCCCTGTAATGGGCTTTGGGTCTCAGTTACAGGCCTCCCACCCGGCCACTCCTTTGAATGCTCCGTTCGAGCTGGAGCTATCAGCCTGGGGATGCATGGGTTCCATATGTCGTGTTCCTCATTCGACATTCTTCCAGATGTTGCCATTGGTCATCGGGGTCCTCCACTATCCTTTTCGCCAATGCTTCTGTTCCTGCAGGCTCCTCCGCTATCATCTTTCTCATGGTTTCAGCCGCTGCCATGTTCCAGATTTTAAAGAAAAGAAAATGAAGTGATGTGAGTGACGGTGCTGTGCTCTTACAGGAAGACAATGAGAAGATAGAAAGATCTATCGGGTATTTCTCCAGGAAATTGGACCTCCATCAGCAGATATTTTCAACAGTTGAGAAGGAGACTTTGAGCATTGTGTTGGCATTACAACATTTCAATGTTTACATTACCAGGAATGTATCTGAGACAATATATAGCTTGCTTTCTATTTATGTGTTTAGGTTTCCTTAGGTTGGGCATGTCATTTCGTGCGGTGATGTCATTTCATGTGGTATCTGTATACATCGATCATAACCCAATGAAGTTTGTGGAGAAATTGTGGACAAAAATTCCAGACTGTTTAGATGGAGCTTGTTGTTACAGCCGTTCAATTTGAAAATTATGCATGTGGCAGGATGAGAAAACATGATTGCTGATGCATTGTTGAGACTTGAATGAGAATCAAAAGTGTTCAGTGGCAGGAGTAAAACAAACTGAAACACAATGTGTATGTTTGCATGATTTTTGTCCTTGGATGCTGCCTGACCTGCTGCGCTTTTCCAGCAACACATTTTCAGCTCTGATTTTTGTCAACATCATGTATATGGGTGTTGTAGGGTACTAACAATTTTAGATTAAGGGGTTTTACAATGAAGCCATCTTTGGATATTGATCGTTCTCTTTAAGCAGGGAGGTGTGATGATGCTGCTCCTTTAAGAAGATTATGGTGTCCTTGGTTTTTTTCAAAAGTGTTTTACGAGATACATGTTCTGAAATGTCTGGCTTGGTCTTCTTGAACAAGTTGTTACGTTAAAACAAAACACTTGTACAATGAAAGGGGAGTGGCCACTTCTCTCAGCTCAGCTTTACTCTGGCTTTTTTGGGTTTGGTTTACCTTTTAGCAGTATGGCTGTTCAGAGCAAGCAGTTGGTTTTGAGGGTGCTGGTCAAAGAAACAGCTACATGGAAGAAGGTGTTCCATGCTAAATTTCTCTGACATCTCTCCTGTAAGACCCTGTGCCAAGAGGTGTTTATGGGGATTGTTGCAGAAATTTGGAACAATGTTATTAAGTTCGGATAATCTGTTAGTATGGATCCAAGGAGCAGGAGAATCGACGTTTCGGGCATGAGCCCTTCTTCAGGAATGAGGAAAGTGTGCCAAGCATGCTAAGATAAAAGGTAGGGAGGAGGCACTTGGGGGAGGGGCGTTGGAACTGCGATAGGTGGAAGGAGGTTAAGGTGAGGGTGATAGGCCGGAGTGGGGGTGGGGGCGGAGAGGTCAGGAAGAAGATTGCAGGTTAGGAAGGTGGTGCTGAATTTGAGGGTTGGGGACTGAGACAAGGTGGGGGGAGGGGAAATGAGGAAACTGGAGAAATCTGAGTTCATCCCTTGTGGTTGGAGTGTTCCTAGGCAGAAGATGAGGCACTCTTCCTCCAGCCGTCGTGTTGCTATGGTCTGGCAATGGTCTGGACCTGCATGTCCTTGGTGGAGTGGGAGGGGGAGTTGAAGTGTTGAGCCACGGGGTGGTTGGGTTAGTTGGTCCGGGTGTCCCAGAGGTGTTCTCTGAAATGTTCTGCAAGTAGGCGGCCTGTCTCCCCAATATAGAGGAGGCCACATCGGGTGCAGCGGATGCAGTAAATGGTGTGTGTGGAGGTGCAGTTGAATTTGTGGCAGATATGGAAGGATCCCTTGGGGCCTTGGAGGGAAGTGAGGGGGGAGGTGTGGGCGCAAGTTTTGCATTTCTTGTGGTTGAAGGGGAAGGTGCTGAGAGTGGAGGTTGGGTTGGTGGGGGATGTGGACCTGACGAGGGAGTTACGGAGGGAGTGGTCTTTTCGGAACGCTGATAAGGGAGGGGAGGGAAATATATCCCTGGTGGTGGGGTCCGTTTGGAGGTGGCAGAAATGACGACGGATGATATGATGTATATGGAGGTTGGTGGGATGGTAGGTGAGGACCAGTGGGCTTCTGTCCTGGTGGCGATTGGAGGGGCGGGGCTCAAGGGCAGAGGAGCGGGAAGTGGAGGAGATGAGGTGGAGAGCATCGTTGACCATGTCTGGGGGGAAATTGCGGTCTTTGAAGAAAGAGGCCATCTGGCAGAGCAGAGGAAATTCACCTATACAGTGTATTCAAAAAGAATGAGTACCCAATGAGCACAATCCGCCGATTTCTCAGCAATAAACCCAAACAAGCAAAACACACCCAGAAACCCTAGCCACTCTCCGCTACATCAAAGACATCTCAGCAATGACTGCCAGACTACTCAGACCTCTTGGCATCATGGTAGCCCACAAACCCACCAACACACTAACACAGCAGCTAATGAACTTGAAATACCCTATACAGACAACAAGCAATACTAATGTAATTTACAAAATACCTTGCAAGAACTGTAACAAACACTTCATTGGACAAACAGGCAGAAAACTAGTCACCATGAACATCAACTAGCCACAGAAAGACATGACCCACTCTCACTAGTATCCTTACATACAGATGAGGAAGGACATCACTTCGACTGGGACAACGCATCCACTCTAGGACAAGCCAAACGGAGACATGCACGAGAATTCCTAGAAGCATGACATTCCAACCGGAACTCTATCAACAAACACATTGACTTGGATCCCATTTACTATCCCCTGAGAAAAAGAACAGGAAATGACATCACTGCAGGAAATGGCATCACCACAGGTCATGACTTCACCAACCCAAGGAAACCTAAACTTATATATAGAAAGAGGGCCATACCATCAGTGCTTCATCCAGAGGTTCACTGATGATGTTGTGTAGTAGGGTGATGAAACATCTGAAAATGAACTTTACAGCTTGGTGAGCAAACCCACATCCATAATCTGTTGGATTTTCGGATAGGTTAAGTTATTCTATATTCTGTTCTCTCTTGTTTGTGTTTCATTTGGTAATCTTGCAAATAAATTCTGTATTGATTAAAACTAAGTGGTTGGTCCAGTGCATTACTCCTGGAATATCCACTGTATACCTGCTTAAAACAATGAACAAAGGTAGACTTTTGGTTATTTTTAAAAAATGTTTTGAGGGGGTCTGGCCTAGTCCATAACAATTGACATAACCAACTCAGGCCAGTTGATTGTTACATCCTTAAAAGCCATGCAACCAATAACAACCAAACAGGATCTTCTCACCCCCTTTCCTTTTGAAAAGAGAACAAGAGGGTGAGGATAATTTCAACAAATTCAAAAGGAATGTGCTTGAGTAGTTGAGTTTAATCTACATTCCAATTGAGAAACTGGTTGCCATCAAAAATGCTGGATCACCAGCTATGCGTAGATGTTGATTTTGTTGCATTTTGCTGTTTTGTTTTCTGTTGTCAAGCTATTATTGCAAAATCCACCAGCAAGTATTATTGAGTAAAGTGATGCTTGAAATCACCATTTGTCTTAAGTCAAGGAATGAGGTGTACAGTGAGCTGTTAGGCAATAAGAGGTTGATTGACTTTCGGTTCCTTACAGACATAACATCAAAACTGAATGAGCTAAATTGAATTGCAGGGTAAGGTCAGAGATTTCACACAAATGTGAAAGCATATGAATTGAAATTGGGTCTGTGGTCCTCCCAATTAAAAAAACAAAATGCTGGAGAAAATACTAGAAAAAAAATCAAAGACAAAGAAAAATGGTTCCAACTTGAAAACTCTGTGTACACCTAAGAAAGCCAACAGAAAATTCAACATGCAATTTCAAGAATCAGATGTGGTGGAACAACTCAAGTTTGTCTCATATTCTTTGGGGCCAGTGACCATAATTCTATTCATTTTAAAATAGTGATGGAAAAGGATAGACCAGATCTAAAAGTTGAAGTTCTAAATTGGAGAAAGGCCAATTTTGATGGTATTAGGCAAGAACTTTTAAAAGCTAATTGGAGGCAGATATTCGCAGGTAAAGGGACGGCTGGAAAATGGCAAGCCTTCAGAAATGAGATAACAAGAATCCAGAGAAAGTATATTTCTGTCAGGGTGAAAGGGAAGGCTGGTAGGTATAGGGAATGCTGGATGACTAAAGAAATTGAGGGTTTGGTTAAGAAAAAGAAGGAAGCATATGTCAGGTACAGACAGGATAGATCAAGTGAATCCTTAGGCGAATATAAAGGAAGTAAGAGTATACTTAAGAGGGAAATCAGGAGGACAAAAAGGGGACATGAGATAGCTTTGGCAAATAGTATTAAGGAGAATCCAAAGGGTGTTATAAATATATTAAGGACAAAAGGGTAACTAGGGAGAGAATAGGGCCCCTCAAAGATCAGCAAGGCGGCCTTTGTGTGGAGCCACTGAAAATGGGGGAGATACTATTTTATTTTACATCATTATTAACTATGGAAAAGGATATGGAAGATATAGACTGTAGGCCTGTGACCAGTGGAGTCCAACAAGGATCGGTGCTGGGTCTTCTACTTTTTGTCATTTACATAAATGATTTCGATGCGAGCATAAGAGGTACAATTAGTAAGTTTGCAGATGACACCAAAATTTGAGGTGTAGTGGACAACAAAGAGGATTACTTCAGATTACAACAGGATCTGGACCAGATGGACCAATGGGCGGAGATGTGGCAGATGGAGTTAATTCACATAAATGCGAGGTGCTGCATTTTGGGGAAGCAAATCTTAGCAGGACTAATGGTAAGGTCCCAGGGATGTTGCTGGACAAAGAGACCTTGGAGTGCATAGCTCCTTGAAAGTGGAGTCGCAGGTAGGTAGGATAGTGAAGAAGGCATTTGGTATGCTTTCCTTTATTGGTCAGAGTATTGAGTACAGGTGTTGGGAGGTCATGTTGTGGCTGTACAGGACATTGGTTAGGCCACTGTTGGAATATTGCATGCAATTCTGGTTTCCTTCCCATCGGAAAGATGTTGTGAAACTTGAAAGGGTTCAAAAAAGATTAACAAGGATGTTGCCAGGGTTGGAGGATTTGAGCTATAGGGAGAGGCTGAACAGGCTGGGGCTGTTTTCCCTGGAGTGTCGGAGTCTGAGGGTGAGGTTTACAAAATTATGAGGGGCATGGATAAGGTAAATAGACAGAGTCTTTTCCCTGTAGTGGGGGAGTCCAGAACTAGAGGGCATAGGTTTAGGGCGAGAGGAGAAAGATATAAAAGAGACCTAAGGGATAACGTTTTCACACAGAGGGTGGAACATGTATGGAATGAGCTGCTAGAGGAAGTGGTGGTGGCTGGTACAATTGCAATATTTAAAAGGTATTTGAATGGGTATATGAATAGGAAGGATTTGGAGGGAGATGGGCCAGGTGCTGGCAGGTGGGACTAGATTGGGTTGGGATATCTGGTCGGCATGGACGAGTTCGACCGAAGGGTCTGTTTCCATGCTGTGCATCTCTGTCTCTATATTTATTCCCTTAAATAGACAATCAATTTGGTGACAGATCCACCAATCAGGTGGTTGACTTAAAGCAATGGAATTGATACAGAGATAATTACTGTGCAAAATGATCAAGGGACAGTGATTTTTGGGGACTGAAAACAGATAAACAGCCCCTGTCATCCTGTGTTTTAAAGTGAAAGCTTACTTTAGCTTCGTATACCTCAGCGACAGCATTCTCCCAAATCTGAATAATCAAGTCCAAGTATCACACTCGCCTTGCGGATACCCATTTGATGGACTATATCTGATTAGCAGTCTCAAACTAAAACCCAGACTTCAAGGCACTGGCAGATAATGCTTACAGGTGTCACACAGAGCTTGGTGAGTAAAGAACAAAATAATTAATCCTTTCCAAGTTGCACACCATTGTCACTTGGAAATACCACTGCTTCTTCACTGTAGCTAGGTCAAAATCCTGGAATTCCCTCCCTAACAGCATAGCGAGTCCCTACACAATAGGAGTGCAGTGATTCAAGATGGCAGCTCACCACCACCTAATAATAAAAAAAATGTTTCTCTGGTTGTTTGTAATAGAGATATTTTTGGTGTTGTCATAGGTGAATGTGTCATGGTCTGCTCCATTTTCTCATATTGTAACGGCCAGAGAGAAGATAAGGTAGTAGTAATTAATTCTGAATGAGATGCGTTGCTTTTCATACTGCTTTATTGAATACACATGTGAACTTTTATATCCATTGTGCTCATTCTTTGGAACATAACTTCAAATACAAGCACAGCGAGCACCCAAATTGTACACTCTAGGTCCATAATTCCCTCGGTCCTCAGCAAATATACTTGAGACATGTGCAGTTGCAATCAAAATCCTTCAAAGTAGTGCTGGATCAGTATTTTTGGTATATTAGGCTGTTATATTGATGCCTGTACTCCCATGATGTCCTTGGCACCAGTACTCAGTGGCAAGCGTGAGAGACTCTGCTCCCCAAACTATTTTAGGTGCTAAAGTCAGCAGATTAATAGTTTATTAAGAAAAGGAGACTATGAGGACTATGTATATAATCCAAAAAGGTTGTGGAGGTCTGGTGATGTAGCAATGGTCATACACATGTGTCATTATTGTGCAAAATTTGTATAAATCAAGTTATTCCCAGCATTGCTTTCCTGAATCTCCAAGACCCTGATACCCCATAAAAGATTCATATACAGTTATGTGCTCCTCTTAATGGCCCAACAAATCTAATGGTCACAAAACCTGTAATTGCAGGTTTCCCAAAATACCGTGGAATTTTAACTCCAGAATTTGCACATTTCACAAAGCCAGCATGACTGATTGGTTATTTGTCTAATGGGCAAGGAAAAGCTGATGCAAAGCTCATACCTCCGAATTACATCCATAAAATTGAGAAGTTAGGAGAATGAGCCATTATGTTGGTTTGCGTGGGTTACAAGTGAAGTTGGTGAGTATGAAGAAAACATTCCTGTTCCTCCTTGATCTGAAATAATATTGTAAAGACATTTTCCTGATGGATCTACTTCCTTTTACCTACATCTTTGTCAAGTGCTGGAAAACCCATTCAACAGGGTTAAATGCCTGGTCTGCCTCCAGAGTGCAAAATAATGGCCCTTGATACCATTTGTTGTTCACTCTATGTTAGTTAACATAAACATATATCATAGAGACTTCTGTTCTTGTAGAGAGATGTCTTGAATTTTATTGTAATAGCAATTTACATGGCTATAATATCACAGATAAAAGTACTGTCAAGGCTGGAGATCTGAATTTTAAAAAGGTGCTGGAGAAACTCAGCAGGTCTAGCAGCATCTTTGGAGAGAGAAACACAGTTAATGTTTTGAGTCCAATATGACTGTTTGGCATTCCCAAGCACTCACCATTGCATAATTGGGAGTATAGGAGGGAAGAATTATGCACATCTGTCTCCCAAATATGAGCACTGCTGGTAAGGCTAAGCCATTGCCTAGAGTGATAGCACATCAATTTTAATAAGTCCCGGTATGTTTAACGATCACAGATTTTATTGTGTGAACTGTGACATGACATAGCAATATATATACTGATGACATTTTATTGGTAACATCACATCAGCTTTGACACTTTGGCACCAAACTAAAGGAAACAAAATGGTGGAATTGACTGACCACAGGTAGTTATGCCTCGTTAGAAAATCACCAATTGTACTGAAAAAAACATTTTCCAATCAGTAATCTTTGACTGCCCATATTAGTTTTAAACCTGTAGAAAGGTTTTGGTTCCCAATTACATCTTTAAACCTGAATAAGCATTTTGATTTCTGTGTTATGTCAGGAAACAAGCTAAATCTTCATTTTATAAGAGGATAGAGATAGAGGGTTTCTAGCTTAATAAGTTGAAGTAGAAATGAGACAATTCTACTTCCTGGCTATTTAAATTGGTGATCTATCCTTACGTAAGCCTATTGTAATTAGTCATTTGAATGTTTTACAATCCACGGCTATCTAATTTTCAGTGACGATTCTTTTATATTTATGTTTATTGTTACTGAGCTACCGCTATAACATTAGGTGAGGAGATCATCAGTGTGATAATTCCATTAGCTCTGGCAACGTAAAATGTTAGCTGTGGGTCACATAGTACTGAAGAATTATGTAACTTACTACAACTCCTGCTATTCATGCATGTACACTGCAGTCACAGGTCCTTTTGTGTTTGGGCTAGTTTTGAAACCCTCAATGCGTACTTTATCCAATTTTTACTGTCACTTGTCAAAGTTTTGAAAGCCTTCATGTTGTGAGGTCATAGCCATAGGGTCTAAAGAAGGATGGTTTAGGGACATCCCAGGGTCCAGGTTAATTCACCAAGCAATGATGCTCTAAAACAATCACTGTGCAATGGGAAATGTATAGACAGATAGATCATTCTGGTTAGCTTGCCAAGGCCAAAAACCTCATTTGTGCGTACTAAAACCTTACAACAGTACAATACAACTGTGAAACTTTATTCAAACTTAACCTACTCAAATAACTATCTAATCCATCACCGTTAAACATACCTTGTATAGACACCCACACCAAAATGTGGCCTTGGGCAGCCTATTATGCCTTGACACCAGCGATGGGTGAGGGACATCCTCAGCTTGCACTGGATGACATTCTTTAGTATTCACCTGTGGCTTAATACCTGCAGAAATTCCAGTATCAGGGAGATGGTAAGTCTCGGTGTGCCTTTGTATGCCCAAAAAACATACAAGACTGTTCATTTTCCTCAAATCACTTTCGTTGTGTATCTAAGGTGAATCCAAAGAACAAGGGTTTGGTTTCTTGTGTCAAAGTTTCAATTTCTTGATCCAGATGTTTATACTTCAAGGTCTTCTCAGTCCAGCCCTCTCCAAGGACTTCAGTTCATCTCCAAAACATACTGTCACATCCACAATGATGATTCTTCAATCCATTTTGAAGACGAGGTCAGTCTTCCATAGATTTCCATCCTTATCCTTCATTCTTGGTTCCAGTAGGCAGTCCATCCATATTCTCCAACAAACTGGTGAAGCTTCTCCAAGATTTTGAGGCTTGATGTGGGCATACTTAACAAATGGACAGTTTTATGCAATGTTTGAAGTGTTTCCTGCAGAGTATTGAATCTCCAGCATTTTTTCTGTAGGTACGGTTTACCTCTAGTTTAAGGTTGTCCTGGTGGGATAAAAGGTGGATCTAAGCAGTAAGCTATGGATAAACCTCGATGTTTTATTCTGGATTGATGGTTTTGCATGTGAGTTGGATACAATATCATTCTTACAGTATTGAATTCTAAAGCCATGACTTGAGGTTCAAACACTTGGCAACTCCCAGTCACACCAAGCCTTGTAGTTGGTAGCGGTAAAGTAGAGTGTTCCAGGATTGATGGATCTGGGGGCACCTTCTGTTCTGCTATCCAGTTTTTGCTTGATTTATTTTTGTTGATAAGTTTCAACTTCCTTGAGGACTTCAAGATGTCTCCGTCCTTCAATTTGTCCCTGTTGTTCTCTGGGCAAAACTGGAAGGAAGCTCAGATCACTATATCCTTAGATCTTTCAAGCAACTATCATTTATGAATAATGGCCACTGGAATGTGGACTTCAAGTTTAGGCATACCCAGTCCTCTGTCTCAATTCCTTGAATAAACTATGCTGTCGGTTGTATGGGCCGGTAAGCATAGAATATCTTTGATGCAAATAATAGCGTCCAGTTTCTGAAGAATATTCTTGAGGATTTCTTTGTATTGGGCAGAGAACAATGTCTTGGAGATCCATGTGTTAAGTTTCTCTCCCCACTCTCCTGTCACACATGCCCCTGGATCAATGCAGACTCCCAAGTAATTTTCTGTTTTTCCCAGGGGAATATAATGGATGTTACCTCATTTGAGTGACCAATGCTTTTCATGGTTGTATAAGAATGTCTTTCCTTTATATGTAAAGTGGAAGCCTTACATCTTCATGATATTGATGGTAAATCCCGTATTATCACAGAATGATTGGATAATCTTCAGGTTCTTTGTCATTGCATTGTGTGAGTCACTCAAGAGCACAATGTCGTCTGTGAAAACCAGGGTGGAACAGTTAATCTTTCTTCCGTCTAATATCATAGAGACTCCTAACATGGCGGTGGTGGTGTTGGGGAAGGGGGGGCGTTGTGAATGGGTGTTGGTGGTGTGGGAGTTTGAAACAAAGTTTCTTTCTAGCTTTTCCTTGGAGAGTGGATATGCAGTGATAGCTGGGGCTCCCATAATCTGTTGAGCCAGCTGTCTTTGGTCTTGCTTGTAGAGTTGTTGAGTTATCTTGAATTTGGATATCTTTTCCATCCAGCATCTTCTCGATCCTGAGTCTTTCCAGAACTCTCTCCTTCCTAGTCTCTTCTTTTCTTCCTCTTCGGTCTTCCTCTTCTTCTCTTCTTTTCTTCTATCTACAGTACTTGGGTAGGGTTCTTCTCCGTTAATAAGGTGGTCAGTGATAATTTTGATAAGCCCAAGTCCCAGGGATCTAACCCATGGTCCCCCTTTTTATTTATGAGTTCTTCTGCCTATGTAATTTAGTTATCAATATCTCGATGTTTAGGAGTATAGGCGGGTGGTCTGATAATTCCTTTTTGTTGCTGGATAGCTGAGGATTCATTTTCAGGTCTTCTAAAGGGTGGCCTCTTGGGGATTTTGACACTGGGGCTTGGAATTCCACATGACTGTTCTGCAGTATCCTATTCTTATCCGAGATCTGTTTTTATAATTAGGATACTGACTATCTTCTTGTGGATAAAAGGTGCAACCTGCATATTGTTACTCTAACTCATGGAGAAGTTGTCTTTTCTTCCATCCATTTATAGCCTCCCTGGTTTAGACGTCATCTTGAGGGCTTCTAGGCACTTCTCATTGTGAATTTCTGCATGCTTCTGTCATTCATGTTGGCTAAGACCAATCTTAGATATAAATGTTAACTTACATCTTGAGCTTGCAAAGGCCCCTGGTGATTTAGAAGGCCCAGTGCTGTTACATTTCGTGTAATAACAGGCTATAGAGTGATATTCTTCACTCATCTCGCATTTAGAGCACCTAGTTGTTGACCTGATGTATCTTGGCCATATGTTCTCTAAAATTCCCCACAGTAGGGAGGAGGGAATTGCAGATTGCACAAAGCAGACCATCTGTGGCATAATGGATCACTACCTCCTTATCAGCTGTTCTGCTTTCTGAGGGCTTGATTCTGACTGGCTCAATGTAAGTTGTCATATCTAATGTTTTGGTGCCCTGCTATTCATGTACTTGCTTCCCCTTTTGTCATTGATTCAGTTGTAGAAGATCAAAGTTGTAATAGTCTGATCTGCACGGTGGGTCATCCTCTTTTCTACGACAGGGCTCCCATCTGCCAGAGCAATACCTGGTGCTGTAGACCTGACTGGACCTTGTATCGTGATCCATGTGGTTCAAACAGCCATTTTACAATTTTTCTCGGTCATATCTAGTCAGCTAATAGTCAAGCGGGAAGCTATCGCTGTTTCTAGCAGGAACTTCAAGGAGGAATGACCATTCACTGCAGCAAACAAAATTGTATAAAAACAACCGTAACTAACTAGGCAAGACTCCCAAAGGAGATCCATCTAAGAGAGTCATAATTACTACCGCGATTAAACAATTTTGATATACTCCAGCACATTTCCCTCAAGTTGTCATGCTACAACTGAATAGAGCTCAGTAAGATGGAGACAGAACTTTAGATTATCAAGTCATTCACCATATCATGGCAGTGACCATCATGAGTATATCCATGAAAGGTATATTGCATACCTGCTGCAAGACATAACAAATAGTGCCTTGAGGGTCCATTGGGAGGGTAGTAAGAAGTAGTAACATATTGAACAAATACTGCTAGTATACTAGTGTACTGCTGAACTTTGTCAGATTCAATTTATTGAGATACAAATGTACTGAATATGACTGCCAATACATCAATCATTGCTGCACACAATATCTTTGTTTGGCACACAAAGGATATAGAGTTAAATAAACAGTCATCAGAATAGAATCATGAGCTGAACATTGAAAATATTATTTGTAATCTGGTGCCAGTGCTCAGAAGGAATTTTGTATGTGGATGAAATTGCTCGATAGTTGAGGTTGATAAAATTTTCAAGTTTCACATACCTTGATTAGTTTTTTTGATGTCCTTAATGACTAGTCAGTAGGGAAATTCATGTACAAACTCTTGTTTTTCTTTTTCTGTACCTACATGGTTTCATAGAATCATAGAATCTGTACAGCGTGGAAACAAGCCATTTGGCCCAAAAAGTCCACACCGACCATCCGAAGAATATCCCACCCAGACCCATTCTACTGCCTTATTACTCTACATTTTCCCTGACTAATGCAACTAACCTACACATCCCTGAACACTGTGCAAAATTTAGCATGGCCAATTCACCTAACCTGCACATCTTTGGACTGTGGGAGGAAACTGAAGCACCCGGAGGAAACCCACGCAGACACGGGGAGAATGTGCAAACTCCATACAGACAGTCGCCCAAGGCTGGGATTGAACCCAGCTTCCTGACACCAGAAGAGAATCCATCTCCATATGAACAGAGGAGATGATAGAAAGACCCAACATCTGAATTCCTATTAACTATGCACAATAAGGTCCGGTCAGGTCTACAGCACCAGGTATTGCTGTGGCAGATGGGAACCACCATGCCACCTTATATATAGCACCTTCATGTAAATTTTGTTAATTACAAATTGTTTACCTCTGAAGATAGCTTCTCATTGCCAGTTGCATTTTCTGCACATGATGGCCACCATATTCCAGGAAGAGCTCCTCTCTGTCTTCCTCTCTGTCATCATGTTTATTTTCCTCTCTCTCATCCTTTCTTTCATCCTACAAGTGCAACATTCCATGAGTACTTTGCCAAACTGCATTGTATTTACATTTCTTTGTCTGTAACGGTCCTTCTTTAAAACACACAATTTGGAATAAAAAATTGAAAAATGTCGATCAAACTTTAAAGTTTAATCTGTCATCATGCCTTATATGTCTGGCTGCTGGGAACCAATGGCTACTCTCTCCAAATATATCTCATTCCTCCATTACACAACTCCCCTGAGTGTGGATACAATATAGCCCATTCTTCCAGCAGGACCATTTGGAGCAGATGATAGGCCTCTTCAAGATGAAGCTGTAATGCTTGCCTCAGTCTGAGGTGGCATTGCAGAACACTCCAGAAACAGCATGCTGCATAATCCTAGCATGCTGTGTTTTGCAAAGCTAGAGCAGGGAAAGAGCTGATGTGATGGATGCTGAAGAGCTGGGACTGCAGCACAGTGTTCTGAGGTGAGAGATGAGAGCATTGAGTGAAAGGAATATCACCTTTATCATAATAGAGTAATTCAGTATTGGGGCAACAAACCAGAGGAGATATCTTTTTCAAGAGACATTAATTAGTTGAAAATACTATTCATTGACCATAATTGTATTGCTGATCCAAATGCAAGCAACCCTTCTTTAGTCTCAAAAACAAATACAGACTTTATTTATTTGTTCTTTCCTCGCTTTTCCTATTGTTTAACAATTAATGTAGCCAACTGTTTCAAAGCTTCAAAGCATCTGATGCTCCCACAACATATATGTTACAATAGGTATTAGGGAAAGAATAACACACCTTCAGACAAAGTTCTCACATTATCTGATGCTGAACAAGGATAGCTTCAGTTGACTGATTCTTGAACCTACAGCAAAAATGACAATCCGACTACTGATTTAGAGTGCAAATGTATTTGCATATGTGATATTCTATTTGCAATGTGCCTGAGGAAAGCTTTCTTTTTCCTTGCTTTCTCACCAACTTATGGAGCAGTCCAAGGGTCTGCAGCTGGAGTAGAGAGAGCTTCCCTGGATCCTATCAGCTTTGAAGATTTGAGCAGGTGAACCTATGATGTTTATGGCTAGAGAGCCCAAACATGCTGAATGTGTGCCGTCCAGGTCCTTGGCTGGTAACTTCCACAAGGTTGGTGGGTCCAGGCAACATACAGTTGAAAGTTTGTGCACCTCTGGAGTGACCTGACATGGCATTCTGTGGTGGCAGATGTATGCTTCTTTCTCTGACTTGGTGCCTTCTCTGTCACCATGGAAGGAGGACTGAGATCAAGGTCCCTCACCCCTCTCTCATTTTCCCATTGATGTTGAGCATCAATGGCTAAGACATTTGATTATAAATCTATGTGCCTTTTCAATAGATATTGACTGTTCTGCTGAATCTCTTTCTCGAAGGCTGCTACCAACCTATCCATTGAGGCAACTAGGTACATGAATATTGAGGCCAGCACCGTACTAATAATGTTGATGGATACATCAAACCTTTAATCCAGTTTACTAAATATCTTGTACAAATTTGCCTGTATGCACAATTATTAATGGTCAACATGTGGAGTCATCTGCTAATTGGGACTGAGCAGATGCCTGGTTTGTGGAAGCACTCTGAATGCTGGTGACCTAGGTTGGAAACTTGTACTCATCAGAATGTGCTCCCAACTGCAAATGTGTTGCTGGTCAAAGCACAGCAGGCCAGGCAGCATCTCAGGAATAGAGAATTCGACGTTTCGAGCATAAGCCCTTCATCAGGAAGGGCTTATGCTCGAAACGTCGAATTCTCTATTCCTGAGATGCTGCCTGGCCTGCTGTGCTTTGACCAGCAACACATTTGCAGCTGTGATCTCCAGCATCTGCAGACCTCATTTTTTACTAGAATGTGCTCCCAAGTCCAGTCTAGCTTATGTACCCATTGAGGTGAAAGTATCTGGGCTGGGGGAAAATGTAGGATACAGCCTTGATAGTACAGCCTGTAAGAGGTCTGTGGCTTTTTCCTCAGAGGTGGAATGGATTTAATATCTGGAGGTACTAGTCTCTTGCAAATAGATGATCCAGGGTGTTGCTGTGCCTAGAGAAGACAAAAGGTAATGAGTTTTGCAGAAGGAGTAGAAGATTGTGCAATTTAAGACTCCATTCACAGCAGTCTTAAAGGGGAGCAGCACGGCATATCACAAGAAAGCTTGCTTGGTTGCTGGGATTCTTGGTCTTGTCACCATGGATATATGAATAGGAAGGGTTTGGAGGGATATGGGCCAGGTGCTGGCAGGTGGGACTAGATTGGGTTGGGATATCTGATCAGCATGGACGGGTTGGACGGAAGGGTCTGTTTTGATGCTGTACATCTCTATGACTCTATAACTGTCTGTGTGGTGTTTGCGCATTCGCCCCGTGTCTGCGTAGGTTTCCTCCAGGTCTTCCGGTTTCATCCCACAGTCCAAAGATGTGCAGATTAAATGAATTGGCCATGCTAAATTTCCCGTAGCTTTAGGTGGATTAGTCAGGGGTAAATGTAGGGGAATGGGTCTGGGTGGGTTGCTCTTCGGAGGGTTGGTGTGAACTTTTTGGGCCAAAGAGCCTGTTTCCACACTGTAGGGAGTCTATTGATCTAAAAGGTGAATGTCCACGCAGAACATTCCTGTCAAGCTTGTCCTTTTGAAATTTTACAGAAACACAGGAAGGGCAACCCTGGCATGCAGCAATTTGAAATTATATGCAGCTGTGTTTGAAACATGGTGCCTGCAACTTAGTTACTGGACAGTCAGTGACTGTCCACCATTTCTGAGCACAAGATTGCACAAGTGCAACACTGTGGAAGAAAGGTGCATAATTAATGAGGAGAGCTAGGGAGAATTGTATGAGAAAGGTTACGAGGGATCACAAGGAAAAGTCCTCCCTCAAACTTCCTGAAATTGACGGCCAAAATATGGAAAGATTCAGTTAAGATAGAATTTTTAACTATGTGTGACAATGGAGTCTCACAACAGTTTGTGTTTATGCCATAAGTTTTTACAATTTACAACAATAACTTAGATGAGGGGAGCAAATGCTTGACAAATAAATTTGCAAATGACATAATACTAGGAAGGAAAATATGTTGTAAATAAGACATAACAAAGTTGCAAAAGGATATAGATGGATTGAATGAGTGGGCAAACAGCTGGAAAATGGACTATGATGTGGGAAAAGCTGAAGTTGTTCACTTTGGCAGGAAGAATAAAAAGCAGAGTATTACTTAAATGGAGAATAACAAAATTCCAACCTGATCTTAGCGTTCTTGTCACTGAGTCACAATACTTTAGTTTGGAGGTACAGCACATGGGATTGCTATCCTTTCATTACAAGAGGAATTGAAAGTTAAAATAAGCATGTTATATTTAGGTTATATAGGGCATCGGTGAGAGCACATCTTGAATACTTATGTACAGTTTTGGTCTCTGTATTTAACTAAGGGTGAAGTGCATTGGAGACTGTTTGGAGGATGTTGAATAGATTGATGCCGGGATTGAGTAGGTTGTCTTATAAGGCTGAAAATGTGTTGCTGGAAAAGCGCAGCAGGTCAGGCAGCATCCAAGCAACAGGAGAATCGACATTTCGAGCATAAGCCCTTCTTCAGGAAAGAAGGGCTTATGCCCGAAGAAGGGCTTATGCCCGAAACGTCGATTCTCCTGTTCCTTGGATGCTGCCTGACCTGCTGCGCTTTTCCAGCAACACATTTTCAGCTCTGATCTCCAGCATCTGCAGTCCTCACTTTCTCCTGTCTTATAAGGCTGGCTTGTTTCTACAGGAGTTGTGAAGAGTGACGGCTTGACTTGATTGAAGTGGATAAAATCTTGAATGGTTATAACAAGGTGAACATGGAAAAGATGTTTCCTTTTGTGGATTTGTCCAATGTTTTCTTTGGTTATGTAACTCTAGAAATTGCTATTTCAGAAGGCGATGGAGATGGAATCATTGTATGCTTTTAACGCAATAGTTTATAGATTCTTGTTACATGTGGAATTGTGCTTTATTGTGGTTAGATGGGAATGTGGCATTCAGAACATGAAAAGATCGTCTGTGATCTTATTCAATGGTGGAGTAGGCTTGATGGGCCAAATGGTCTAGTCCTGTTCCTATTTTGCATGTTGGTATTCTTGATTTTTCCCAATGCAACTCAGTGTTGTAGAGAAGGTTGCAAATGCTCTGAATCACGTTCTCATTCATCATCACTACTATTAGAGCATTCACCCAGCTGACGAATTCCATAACAAAGTCAATAGAATAATAAACTTCAAAAATGTATTTTAGTTGTGTTAAATCTTGGGTTTGCATCTGATTGTTTTGTCAGATGTTAATTCACCATCTGCAATGATTCTGGAAACTTGTTGCAGTACTATCAAACTCCAGGATCCTTCCTCAATTCAGTCAAATCCAGGACCCTGCTTCAGTTTTCGCAAACCAGGAAAATGTTCCATTGTCAGGCAAATTCGGGATTTGCCCATTCCTTAG
Organism: Hemiscyllium ocellatum; assembly: GCF_020745735.1. Taxonomy (NCBI): domain Eukaryota; kingdom Metazoa; phylum Chordata; class Chondrichthyes; order Orectolobiformes; family Hemiscylliidae; genus Hemiscyllium; species Hemiscyllium ocellatum. The sequence continues at coordinate 45,469,171 of NC_083419.1, forward strand.
AAAGCAAAGAGTCGCATGCAAGTACAGGGGCCAATGTTGCAAAATGTAGGTGCTGTTGGCATGGCCATGTCTTTTTATTGCCCTCTCTATCAGAAAAAGCAGTGTCGTACACCTGCAGGTGTGATGGTGCTTCCATATTGCTCGTACTTAAGGAACTGCAGGATGTTGACCCAGTTATTGTAGGAAAAAAAATGATCAGGTCAAAATGTTACGCAACTTGCATGTGAATATATTACATTTGGTTCCTACTGCTCTTCTCCATGTTATAGGCCATGGGTATTAGATTCTCCCATAGTAAACTATGAATTTCCAATTGCAAGTACCTACTATAATGGAATGGGGAAGTATTAAACTAAATTCCACACTTCTTCCCAGTATTATCAACTGTTAGATATTAATGTCTGATGGACACTTGATACACCCATTTTAATGTATATTTTCTTTCTTTAACATAAAAAAAATCAAATCTTTAGATTTAAGTTTAGATTTTATTGCCATGTTTACCCAAGTGCAGAAGTACAGAAGTATCATGAGAAGTGTTTAATGGTGCCTCACATGGCACCATCTTAGGTACAAAGGTGCCTAGGTACAAAAAGCTTAGATACAAAGTAGTAAAAGAAACAAACTTTTAAAAATTAAGCATTACTAGCATAAGTCAAAAATAAACAAATAAAGTAATAGTCTTTCTTATTTTAAATTAGAAAAATAAAGGAATAAAGTTAAAATTCAACAGTCTTTGATGAATCCTACACTTAATTTGCCTTCCAGGAGACCTCAACAGCCTGTTCACAATGCCACCGCTAGGGGGCCTCCCTCACTGCACGCTCTTTCCACTTTGGACCGCAATGTCATTGCTGCTGTTGAAGTTGCCATCTCCTCGATCTCCTCCTGTCACCAGAACATGCCTAGGCAGGACCCACTTGCACACCAAGATACTGCCAGACCAGGCCGAGAGACCAGGCCGAGAGACCAGACCATGGCACCACCATGCCAGCTCGAGAGACCACCACGTGTTGCCAAGAGACTGCAATTGGTCCATGCTGAGGCTGGAAATAAAGATAAGAAGAAAATAAACATCAAGAGAGAAAAAAAGAAAGAAGCAAGAAAGAAATAGATGGAGTGGGCAAGCTCCGGCTGAAGCATCCTACTTTGCCACCGCCACTTTGGACATGTTTCTCATTTCCAGTTTTGAAAGAATAATGGATAGTTATGTAATTCAGTCTCCAAAACAGCTGTAAACAATTAATAAAGATTATAGTTGAATACTTTGAATCACTGTAAATTACATTATTTCCCATAAAGTTTATTCACCTCTTAAGTTTCAGAACAGCGGAGTTAGACACTGCAACAAGAGATCTACTAGTGAACTGAAAATGGACATTTTAATTGGTAATAATATTTACAATGTCTGTAATTGTGCTGCACATTTACTATTTCAAGAGATCCAACTTCGAAATAGAGGCTTAGAATATGTGAATGATGGTTACCTTGTGGTTCACTGCAATTTGTTATAATTGTTTTTTTTTCCCTGTCTAGAAATACAAAGATGTAGAGCCCTTCATAAGGATTGAAGAAGTGGATGGCGTGGAATTGGTAATGCAGTTTGGAGAGAAGATGAAAGAGATGTTAGGAAGGAAAGTTGAGGCAGTCAAGGTACAAACTAATTTACTCAACTCACACATAATTTGTATCCCAGCAGTTGTTTTCTATTAGTGTGGGATTTTTAAATGTTGCATGATTCAACAGAAAAAGCAGACAACTTAACAACAAGTTCCAAAATAATTGTACCCTTGTGTGAAATTTCTACCTCATTGGAGAACTTGAACACATAATCTAGTCTGATGTTTAAAATAATTAATGTTCAATTGTTGAAATTGCTGTCTTCTGGATGAGATGTTAAACAGTGCTTAAGTTGGACATTAAAATTTCCATGAAATTACACAAAGTTCTTCCAATGTCCTCTCTCAACCATTAACCCTACCCCCCACCAGAATTTCACTGAATAACAACAGCACCTACATTTCAAAATCACTGCATGCACTCTAATTTATTTTTTGTATGCTCTGGAAGACCTCCATACACCTCTGCCTCTCTACCTTGCTTTCTCCAAAACAGTCCTTAAAATCTTCTCATTTGACTAAACTTTTGACCTAAACACTCCTTGTGTGGTTCTTTTTTTTTTGTTTAGTAATAAAATGTGACTTCATGTAAAGTGCCAAGATATTATTTTAAAGGTTCATAGAGTCATAGGGATGTACAGCACGGAAACAGACTCTTTGGTCCAACTCGTCCATGCCGACCAGCTATCCCAAACCAATCTAGTCCCACCTACCAGCAGCTGGCCCATATCCCTCCAAACCCTTCCTATTCACATACCCATCCAGATGTCTCTTAAATGTTGCAATTGTACTAGCCTCCACCACTTCGTTTGGCAGCTCATTCCATATACGTACCACCTTCTGCGTGAAAAAGTTGCCCGTTAGATCTCTTTTATATCTTTCCCCTCTCACCCTAAACCCATGCCCTCTAGTTCTGGACCCTGCCACCCCCCACCCCAAGGAAAAGCTTTGTCTATCTATCCTATACATGCCCCTCATGATCTTATAAACCTCTATAAGGTCATCCCTCAGCCTCCAATGCTCCAGAGAAAACAGCCCTAACCTATTCAGCTTCTCCCTATAGCTCAAATCCTCCAACCCTGGCAATACCCTTGTCAATCTTTTCTGAACCCTTTCAAGTTTCACAACATCTTTCCAATAGAAAGGAGACCAGAATTGCACACAGTATTCCAAAAGTGGCCTAACCAATGTCCTGTACAGCCGCAACATGACCTCTCAACTCCTGTACCCAATACTCTGACCAATAAAAGAAAATGTACCAAATGGCTTCTTTCCTATCCTATCTGCCTGCGACTCCACTTTCAAGGAGCTATGATGTCATTATTTCTGAGTAATATCACAGAGCACTGTAATAAGGGAACTTTATTTTCCCTCTTCCCCCCTTTTTCACTTGGTTAGAGTAAATTACTGTAATCATTTTAAAACTGAGGAATCTAAATTGTCCTAATCAAAACAAAGATGACCAATGATTAACTCATATTACTAAATTAGACAAACTATCACTATTGTGGAGCACAATTGAGGGATCAGATTAACTATTCAAAGCCATAGCAGTGGAAGTGTCAAAGAGGATGCTCACATTGTAAGATTATAATGAAGATCATTACATCAGACCTCTGAAGTAATAATGAGGGTTAAAGATGCAATCGGGGGGGGGGGCGACAATTTGGACTCTCTGATGCTACACATTTGTGTTTGGTGCTATAAAACGTTTTATTGCTAACATCCAGGCACATAAGATAGTGGAAGTACTCATTATATCATAACAGGTTTAGCATTAACGTTGGTTCAGTGCTTTGACTATCAAATTACCTCAAAGGCCCTCTACCCTTATTGTATCGAGGTCAGAGTGGCCATGACATGCCTCGATTTCCTCCCCCTTCAAAATCTCACAGTCCTCTCTGGTAACCTACTAGGATGCACCTTATCATCGACAATTGCCCCAATCACTGTGATTATTTACTCAGCCACTAAATACAATCAGGTCAATCCTTAGACGTAAGCTTCCTGCAACCTTGAAAACATCCTGGATTGTCTTTAAAACTCCCCAGATTATATATGACTCACGCTCCACCTGACTGCAGTCCATTCTCTGATCTGAATTTGCAAGGTGTCCCAGACTGACTGACCAAGGCCAGAACTGATTTTACCCGACTTCCAGTATTGACCATGATCCAGTCCCCAGACTGCAACAGTGCAGTGATTTATGTTGGACCAACAGACTAAAGGATCATGACAAATTCCCCAGATCTGAAATGGCCTGGCCCCTGAACTGACTGTGGCAGCGCCTCCCAACTGACAGTGGTCCTTCCTTACCTCACATGTCCACTTTACCTTTCACCTTTTGCTATGGTCTACATGCAAGTACAGTGTGTTTGCTGTAGAAGCTGATGATATATGACACAGTAAAGAGCTATGAGCATCATGTGACTCCACCTTTTGACAGTTACTCTTCACAAAGGGGTGATTAATTCTGCCAAATAACATAATCAATGATAAACCAATATATGTATAGAAACTCATTGCCACCTCATGGTGATAAATGGATGTTACCATCTAAGGTGGGAGTACTTTAAAGTGATAGCTAAACTTAAAGACAATAATCTGAGTTTTGGACTGTTGCGTGATGAAGTAAATGTCTTCAGGTACCTGTTTGTAGCTTCATGAGCTCTGTTAGCATCTGCAGAGTACGATATTGTCCTTGAATTTTCCCTTTCCAATCAAAACGCTTTGTAATTTAGTGTCTGCAATCATTAAGAGATTAGGCAATCAGACTTCCACCTGTTTTCTTGAATTTACATTTTTCAATTTGGAACGTGGGAACAGGAGCCAGACAAGTCAGTGCCTCAAGGCGGATCCATCATTCAGTGAAATTATTGCTGATCTTTAGCCGAACTTCATATCCTTAATACCTTTGCTTAACAAAAAATTACCTATCTTAGGTTTAAATTGATCCAGCATCAACTGCTTTTGTGGAAGAGAGTTCCAAATTTCAACCACCTTTTGTGTGTAAAAATGCTTCCTAGCATTTCTTCTGAACAGTCTGCTGCTCATTTTTAGACTACAGTCCCTTAGTTCTAGAATCCCCAACCAATGGAAATAGTTTCTCTTTATCCTGTTTTTTCCTGTTAAAACCTTGAAGACTCCGATCAAATCAGTCCAAGTTTTTGGGTGGGTCCTTCTTGTATCAACTCCTCCCATCTGAACTTTCTGTTAATAGCCACAAGGTCATTAACAAGACAATCTGCACAACATTTTCAATCAGAATTAAAACTACGTGGCTAATCATAAAACAGCTGTGGACCAGGCGTGATGATTTATGCCAGCTATTCATTTTTGCCACATGAGATGCGAGACATTTTCGGAATCAGCCTTTATTTAAATATGGCTAGGATGATAGTAAATGAGTGAAATCCCCTGAAGTTCCAGCTGCCTATTAACTCTGGGTTGGAAAGCAATCCTGGGAAGAGCTTTGTAAGCTGAAAATGTGTTGCTGGTCAAAGCACAGCAGGTCAGGCAGCATCCAAGGAACAGGAAATTCGACGTTTCAGGCCAGAGCCCTTCATCAGGAATGAGGAGAGGGTGCCAGGCAGGCTAAGATAAAAGGTAGGGAGGAGGGACTTGGGGGAGGGGCGATGGAGATGTGTTAGGTGGAAGGAAGTCAAGGTGAGGGTGATAGGCTGGAGTGGGGTGGGGGCGGAGAGGTCAGGAAGAAGATTGCAGGTTAGGAGGGCGGTGCTGAGTTCAAGGGAATCGACTGAGACAAGGTGGGGGGAGGGGAAATGAGGAAACTGGAGAAATCTGAGTTCATCCCTTGTGGTTGGAGGGTTCCCAGGCGGAAGATGAGGCGCTCTTCCTCCAACCGTCGTGTTGTTATGTTCTGGCGATGGAGGAGTCCAAGGACCTGCATGTCTTCACCTGGACTATCTCAGACTCCTCCCTCCCTTTCCTAGACCTTTCCATTTCTGTCTCGGGCGACCGACTCAACACAGACGTCTACTATAAACCGACTGACTCCCACAGCTAACTGGACTACACCTCCTCCCACCCTGCCCCCTGTAAAAACTTCATCCCATATTCCCAATTCCTTCGCCTCCGCCGCATCTGCTCCCAGGAGGACCAGTTCAAATACCGTACAGCCCAGATGGCCTCCTTCTTCAAAGACCACAGATTCCCCCCAGACGTGATCGACGATGCCCTCCACCGCATCTCCTCCACTTCCCGCTCCTCCGCCCTTGAGTCCCGCCCCTCCAACCGCCACCAAGACAGAACACCACTGGTTCTCACCTACCACCCCACCAACCTCCGTATACAGCGTATCATCTGCCATCATTTCCGCCAACTCCAAACGGATCCCACCACCAGGGATATATTTCCCTCCCCTCCCCTCCCCTATCAGCGTTCCGCAAAGACCACTCCCTTTGTGACTCCGTCGTCAGGTCCACACCCCCCACCAACCCAACCTCCACTCCCGGCACCTTCCCCTGCAACTGCAGGAAATGCAAAACTTGCGCCCACACCTCCTCCCTTACCTCTCTCCATTGCCCCAAGGGATCCTTCCATATCCGCCACAAATTCACCTGCACCTCCACACACATCATCTATTGCATCCGCTGCACCCGATGTGGCCTCCTGTATATTGGGGAGACGGGCCGCCTACTTGCGGAACGCTTCAGGGAACACCTCTGGGACGCCCGGACCAACCAACCCAACCACCCCGTGGCTCAACACTTTAACTCTCCCTCCCACTCCACCGAAGACATGCAGGTCCTTGGACTCCTCCATCGCCAGAACATAACAACACGATGGTTGGAGGAAGAGCGCCTCATCTTCCGCCTGGGAACCCTCCAACCACAAGGGATGAACTCAGATTTCTCCAGTTTCCTCATTTCCCCTCCCCCCACCTTGTCTCAGTCGATTCCCTTGAACTCAGCACCGCCCTCCTAACCTGCAATCTTCTTCCTGACCTCTCTGCCCCCACCCCACTCCGACCTATCACCCTCACCTTGACCTCCTTCCACCTATCACATCTCCATCGCCCCTCCCCCAAGTCCCTCCTCCCTACCTTTTATCTGAGCCTGCCTGGCACCCTCTCCTCATTCCTGATGAAGGGCTCTGGCCCGAAACGTCGAATTTCCTGTTCCTTGGATGCTGCCTGACCTGTTGTGCTTTGACCAGTAACACATTTTCAGCTGTGATCTCCAGCATCTGCAGACCTCACTTTTTACTCGAAGAGCTTTTTAAGGACTGACAATGGACTAGAGTTTTTTTTATAAAACTATTAGGAGCAGGCCAGGACTCTTCTTGGCCCTATCAAAATAAACTTTATGTTTCTTTGTGTTTTTTTTCTGAGAGGCCTCCAGTGAACTGTTTAAAGACCACTGTTTAGGCTACTGAAATCCTGTGCAAATGGTTGGAGAGAGTTTTAATAAACCTATATAAAATCAGTTAAATGTTTACGAATTCAACAACTTTTAAAGTGCCATAGATCGAGTCTGCTCCTGAAGAAACAATAGCAGCTCAGAGCTGGAAAAGATTTAGCAGAAGTAAATCTATCTTTTTAGGATTAAATTGCTCTGAAAAAAGTTATTAAAAAATGAACTTGTGTGGGCCAGAAAAAGCCTCTCAGAAGCTACAAGAAGATACTCTTTGCTGTTTCTTGCTTTCTCTCTCACATGATCTACTGAAACCTATTATCTTACTATAATGCAATAAACTATTGATCTTACTCAAGCACGCGCCTTTTGCTGCTGAAGATTTATTCATAGTGAATCCTTCATCTTTAACATTAGTAGTACAGTATTACAAGAGGAGTTGCTAGCAACATTTTGATGCAAAAGCGCACCTAACAGAACTAAGTGCTAACTCCAGGCTTCTCTTAAAACATAATGCAGTGTGGATTGTTCCCTAAAGTGAAGAAAATACCAGCAATGCAAACAATCTATAGCAACCCAAAGAGGAGAGAGTTTTAATAAATCTATATAAAATCAGTTAAATGTTTACGAATTCAACAACTTTTAAAGTGCCATAGATCGAGTCTGCTCCTGAAGAAACAATAGCAGCTCAGAGCTGGAAAAGATTTAGCAGAAGTAAATCTATCTTTTTAGGATTAAATTGCTCTGAAAAAAGTTATTAAAAAATGAACTTGTGTGGGCCAGAAAAAGCCTCTCAGAAGCTACAAGAAGATAAATTCAAGTTGTGATCTGAAATAAAATCAACATGGTCTGCAGAAGCATGGTCTGCAGAAGTATGGTCAGCCCCTGAGAGGGATGGTGAAAATATTTACTTTAATGGAGGCTTCAATCACTACATATATTGAACCAGCATTTCTTTGGTCTCCAAAATTATTATAAGCTGCAGAAATATTATTCTAGAAAGGAGTAATTATTCAAGAAAAAATACACATTTTCACAGAGCATATTTTCTTTCCTTATCTAGACCCTTCCCACTTACATCCGCAATTCCTCTGATGCTTTGTCAGTTTCAGAAGTTCCAGATTGTGGGCTCCAGATGCCTTTTCTTTACTATGGATGTGGAATCCCTTTATATGTCCACCCCTATTAGTATGGTCTTAGGGCTCTTCACTTAGAGTCATAGACTCATAGACTTGTACAGATGTACAATATGTAAACAGACCCTTCAATCTGACTTGTCCATGTTGATCAGATATCCTAAATTAATCTAGTCCCATTTGCCAGCACCTGGCCCATATCCCGCTGAACCCTTCCTATTTATATACCCATCCAGATGCCTTTTAAATGTTGTAATTGTATCAGCCTCCACCCCTTTCTCTGGCAGCTGATTCCACAATGCACCACCCTTTTTTTTCACACAAAGGCCTGAACTGTTTTCATCAACCACCCCTCTTCTCTGCCTGGATGAGCTCATCCTCACTCTGGACAACTTCTTCTTTAACTCCTCTCACTTTCTTCAAGTCAAAGGAGCGACCATAGATACCTGCAAGGGCCCCAGTTATGCCTATCTCCCTGTGGGCTACATGGATCGTTCCTTGTTCCGGTCCTACTCCAGCCCCACCCACAGCTCTTTTCCTGCTATATCGATGATATCATTGGTGCTGCTTCCTTCTCTTGTTCGGAATTAGAAAAGTTTATTTATTTTGCTTCCAATTTCCAAGCTGATCCCACCTTCACCTGATTCATCTCTGAGTCTGCCATTACCTTCCTCAACTTCTCTATTTCCATTTCCAGGGATAGGTTGGCCACCAATAACCACTACAAATCCACTGACTCCCACAGTTACCTTGACTATACATTCTCACAGGAGAAAGTGAGGACTGCAGATGCTGGAGATCAGAGTCGAAAAGTGTGGCACTGGAAAAGCGTAGCATCTGAAGAGCAGGAGAGTCGATGTTTTGGGCATAAGCCCTTCATTAGGAATGTGTCATTTGTTGACTCTCCTGCTCCTTGGATGCTGCCCCTGGCCTGCTGTGCTTTTCCAGTGCCACACTGTATATCCTCACACTCTGCTTCCTGTCACGATTCCATTTCATTCTCCCAGTTCCTTTATTTCTGTTGCATGTATTCTGATGATGCCAACTTTGATAAGGGAGCCTCCAAAGTGTCCATCTTCTTCCTCAACCAAGGATTTCCCAGATCGTGATTGATATTCCCCTCAACCAGGTCCAACACATCTCCCGCACTTCAGCCCTCACTTCCCTCTCTTCCCTCCCATAATAGCAATAGGGTTCCCCTTGTCCTTCCTTACAATTCCACCAGCATCCACTTCCAAATAATCTTTAGCCACCATTTCCACCATCTACAGCAAGATGCCACCACCAGACGTGTATTCCCCTCCCTCCTTCTACAATACCTGGTCCACTCCTCCTTCATTCCCAACATGTCCTCACACCTCAATGGCACCTTCTCCTACAATCACAAAAGGTCCATTTACTTCCACCCTTCCCATAATTCAAGATGCCAAACACACCTTCCACGTGAGGCAGCGTTTTACCTGCACTTCATTCAATCTAATCTACTGTATTTGCTGCTCATAATGTAGTCTCCTCTACAAATGCAGACTAGGCGGTCACTTCACAGAGCACCTAAGATCCTGCACCTCCAGTTACTTGCCATTTAAATACATCACTATGTTCTTTGGCCAGCATCTCTGTCTCAGGCTTACTGCAGTGCTCCAGTAAAGTTCAGTGCAAACTGGAAGAACAGCACCTCATTTTTCACTTGGAAACCTTGCAATCTTCTGGATTTAATTCGAGTTCAATGATTTTAAGGCTTGAGCACCTTTCCATATGCTTTCCCCACTCCCACACACCAAGCCTTTTTATTACACAGGCTGTGACTGTGCACTACTCTTTGTCAGCCACAGATTATTCCCATTAGCAGCTATTCATTCCCACAGACTGACCTATAACCAGTCTTTTGTCTGTTTAATTGTTCTTCTCTCTTTCCTTTTGGCCTCGGGTATCTCCATTTATCATTCACTCTCCCCACCACGTCTTCTGTATAAAACCATCCTTTTCCAAGCTACCATCAGTTCTGAGAAAGGTCACTAGACCCGAAATGTTAACTCTGATTTCTGTCCATAGATCCTGATCACAAAGACAGGTTACCATCACCTTCTCCACAACAACTATGGTTGAGCAATAAATACTGGTCCAGTAGCAACTCCCACAAGTGAGTAAAGAAAACCTATCTAATGAAGATCCTAGTATAACCATGTGCCAGCTGCAATCATATCTTACAACAATTTTGGCCAATACACAGACTGGACATATTTATCTTGAATTCCTGAAGCTCTCAAATGAGTCACGTGCCTTACCAATTGGTTTTAAGTTGGGAACAGGGTGAAAAAAAAGTAATAAGTGGAACAGGATTTTCTTTTATTGAAAAAAATTCTTGAGATTTCTAACAAAATTAGTACAAAATAGTGTATTCCACTTTACAATATAATAGCAACACCAATATAAAATTAGAAAAACTAACACTAATCTATTTTACAGACTACCAAAACACAAAATAGGATAGCGTACATTATTCACAATGACCAAAAAAAGAAAAGAAAAGAAATAAGTAAATAAATAACTAGATACACATTCAAAATAAATGTATATCAAGTCATAACAAAACCCGTATTTATACGGGATTCTTCCTCCCAGGGGCCCCCAAACCAACCAGCACCATCCCCATGGCGAAGCAAAGGTCCTGAACAATATGGCAGATATATCAATGTAATTCAAAAAGGGCTGCCATGTTCTATAAAATAATTCCATCTTTTGGTGCACCATATTCGTAATGAAGTCAAAGGGATCTATTCCGTGGCCATCCTATGCCAATTTGCAAGTCCTGGTGGCCCTTCGGATACCCAATTCACTCAGATGTTTTTCTTCACACAGAAGGAAAGGATAGTGAATAATTTCCTCCCGTATACATCTAGAGAGGGAAAATTGGAGAACCCAGAAGAAGAGACATTGGGTCCAGCCCAATCTCCATTCCCAAATTCTTTGTCAAGGCATTCGCTAAACTATTCCAATATCTACTAATCTTATGGCATGTCCACAGACAATGCGTGAGAGTACCAACTTCTATTTTGCATTTAGGGCACATTGGAGATGCTCCTGCCTTAAAATTTGCAAGTCATTCAGATGCCATGTGAGCCCTGTGAAGTATCTTCAATTGAATAACCTGATTCTATTACAGATAGAGATCTTCCTAGCATTTTCCCAGATATCCTCCCACACCTCTAAGGAGATCCCCAGTTCTTGATTCCAGGTTTTATATAACCATTCCATGTCCTTCGATACCTTATTATGTAGTAAGTGGTAGAGAGTACTAACCAAGGGTGGACCATCGGCCGAAGCACTCTCCTTTCCCTATCAAATTTATAAGGATTAATCATCAATGTGGTCTTCTTTTGTATAAAAGTCTCGTTTTGAAAATATCAAGAAAGGTCCTTGCAGGGCAACTCGAACTTCTGACGTAACTATTCGAAGGACATTAAGACCTCCCCATTGAACAGATCTCCCAAACAGGAGATAGCTCTGGACTCCCAGATCTTAAATCTAGCATCAGTCAAGTCTGGCTGAAATCCCAATGTTTCCACTATAGGGTTAAAAGGGCAGGTCTTTTGTAGACTATCCTCATCCTGTCGCATTATCCTCCAGGCTTTGATTGTATTTAATACAGTAAGGTTTTTACAATAATCCATAATTACTCTCATCTCGTCCATAAATATTAGATTGATGAGGGAACATTTTGCTTGGGAGGCCTCAATATCTAACCAGATTGATTGTGGGTCACAGAAGACCCAGTCAGCTACATAAGATAACAAAGAGCTCAACTGGTACCTCCTGATGTCTGGAAAATCCAGCCCTCCCCTTACTTGTGGGAGCTGCAGCTTATCTAATTTAATAAGGGACCGTGTATGATTCCAAATAAAGGAGCCAAGACAACCGTAAAGCTTACGCAGCGCCTGTCTCGGCAACATCAAAGGAAGCATTCTCATTGGGTATACAAGACGAGGTAGGATATTCATCTTAACTAAAACTATTCTTCCTAGCCAAGATATTGGGAGATCTTCCCAGCGTTGAAGGTCCTGTCTTATTTTCTCTCATAAATGTGTATAGTTAGCTTTATATATCTGACCAAATGATGGAGTAATAAAAATACCTAAGTAAAGAAAACTTCCCAGTGACCACTGAAAGGGGAAGTGGGATCCATCCGGAAAATTGGATATGGCGGTAAGACCACCTAATGACATGGCCACTGATTTCATAAAATTGATTTCGTAACCTGAGAACATACCAAATAATTTAACCACTTGAATTAAGCGGGGCACAGATGTCAATGGGTCATTTAGGAAAAGAAGAACATCATCTGCATAGAGAGTAATTTTGTGCTTGCCCAGTCCAATCTCTGGGGCCGTTATGTTAGAGTCAGTTCATATAGCTTCCGCCAGCAGCTTAATCACTAGTGTAAATAATAATAGTGAGAGACGGTATCCCTGACAACAACCTCTGCCAACACTAAAGCTATCCAAACTTACACCATTAGAAATCACCACTGCTTTGGGGTCATTATATAATACTGTAACCCATTTAGTAAAGACCTCTCCAACAACAAACCATTCCAAAGTATAAAAGAAATATGGCCATTCTACCTGATCGAATGCCTTCTCTGCATCTAGGGAGACAACGATTCCCAGTATTGCTCCCTGCTCGCAGGCTTGTACCATGTTTAACACTCTCCTAATGTTATTAGTTGATCTGCGACTCTTTATAAACCCCGTCTGATCCTCATTGATAATAAATGATAAAACCCTCTCCAATCTTAATGCCAACATTTTTGAGAGAATTTTAAATTCTACATTCAATAAGGATATGGGTCTGTATGCAGAGCAGTCATCTGGGCTTTTCCTTTCTTGAGAATGAGAGAGATATTTGCTTCTCTCAGAGAAGGTGGAAGGCAGCCCTGACTATGTGAGTAATTATACATATCTATAAGTGGCCCGGCCAATTCACCTATAAATTATTTATAGAACTCAGCCTGCAATCCCTCTGGCCTGGGAAGTTTCCTGCTCTGGAGCTGCCTCACCGCCTCCTTTACTTCCTAGGTTGGCAGGGGGGCATTCAAGAATGACACACGCTCCAGGGTTAGGCCCGAGAGGGCCAGATTTTTTAAAAAAGGACTCCATCTTCTCCGTTCTATCCTCACAACCCTCCAACTTATACAATTCGAAATAGAACTTTCTGAAGGCTGCATTGGTCTTTTTACAATCAAATGTCAGGGTACCAGCACTCTCTCTAATAGACGTAATAGATTGGGGAGCCTTTTTCTTTCTGGCAAGGTACACTAGATACCTGCCCAGCTTATCACTGTATTCAAATCATCTCTGCTTCGCTAATAGTATCTCCCTCTTTGCTGTTTCAGTAAGTGCTGTATTCAAAGTTGCTCTGAGGGCCGTGATCCGCTGTAGTTTAGTAATTGAGGGCCTGTCAACACATGTTGTTTCAGCTGCCTTCGGGTGAGCCTTGAGCAGACGCTGTTGTTCTCCCTTTTGTCTTTTCCGGGTTGCAGAATATGAGATAATCAAGCCTCGGATGTATGCCTTAACAGTCTCCCACATCACCGATGGGTTACTAGCCGTGCCTGAAATGATATCCCAGAAAGCTTTAAATTCCTGCAAAAAATATTTTATGAACTTGCTATCCTTCAATAAAAAAGGGTCCATACGTCAATGTCGGGAACCCATCTTGCGGTCACTAGTCTTAATCTCCATATATACTGCGGCACGGTCGGAAATAGTTATATTACCTATTTTACAAAATAATATCGTGTTCAGGAAGGTCAGAGGGACAAAAAAAATCGATTCTGGTATGGCACTTGTGTGGCTGAGAATAAAAAGTAAAATCTCTACCCTTAGGGTGAAGACACCTCCACACATCTACCAACCCTAACTCCCTATTCAGATCTGCCAACTGCCTAGATCTCATAAATATACCCATAGAGCTGCTAGGTATCCTGTTCACCTCAGGGTCGATAATACAATTAAAATCTCCCCCTATGAGATCCAAGATGACAGCAACACAGTAGGTCTGAGTCTGCAGAGCTCTGCCCATGACTCAGGCAAAGTGGGGTACCCACCCTCACCTCACCTGCTAAATTACCTAAAATAGCTTTTGCCCAGTGTCCTTGGCCATTCTACATCAAACTTTAACTGTTTGATGCTTTTTAAAATGACCAAGGGCAAAGGCTCTCGCAGTTTGCAGCAGACAGGGACACCTCAATCTTATAGATATTTGAAGCTGCAACAGGCTGGATTTGGCCAGGTGTTCTTTTCACCTTACAGCTCAAAAAGTAGGGGAGTGGTCTTTCTTATTCGGAAGAATCTTCCCTTCCAAATGTTAAGCCAGATAAAAGATGAGTTCTGCACGGTATATATTAATTAAAGCCCTAATATATGGAGTGGAATATGGGATTTTGAATCTTTATTGCCCCCCGGTGCACCCTTTTAAACTTGTAACGGAAGCGTTCTCCAAGTTGATGGCTGTTGAGATGTGCCATACAATTATTGGGGGAGGTCTTAACTGTATCATTGACCCAGAGAAGGACACGATATCTAGGAGCTCTGCGGGCATATCTTTGAGATCTATGCAGCTGGCGGATCTGGTTAGGGAGTTGGGGCTGGTAGATGTGTGGAGGTGTCTTCATCCTTTCTATTCTAATCCACACAAGTGTCATACCAGAATTGATATGTTTTTTGTCCCCTCAACCTTTCTGAACTCGATATTGTCTTGTAAAATAGGCAATATAACTATTTATGATCATGCTGCAGCATATATGGAGGTTAAGACTAGTAATGATGAGATAGATTCCCAATATTGGTGTGTGGACCCTTTTCTATTGAAGGATAGCAAGTTCTTAAACTATTTTTTGCAGGAATTTAAAACCTTCTGGGATATCAACTCAGGCATGGCCAGTAACCCTTCGACGATGTGGGAGACTGCTAATGCATACGCACGAGGTTTGGTTATCTCATATTCTGCGACCTGGAAAAGACAAAAGGGAGAACAACAGCGTCTGCTCAAGGCTCACCTAAAGGCAGCTGAAACAGTGTATGTTGATAGGCCCTCCATTACTAGACTACAGCAGATTGCATCCCTTAGGGCAGCCTTGAATACCACACTTACTCAAACAGCAAAGAGGGAGATATTATTTGCGAAGCAGAGATTATTTGAATATGGCAACAAGCCTGGCAAGTATCTAATGTACCTTGCCAGAAAGAAAAAGGCTCCCCAAGCCATTATGTCTATTAGAGAGAGTGCTGGTACCCTGACTTCTGATCGTAAAAAGATCAATGCCGCCTTTAGAAAATTCTATTTTGAATTGTATAAATCGCAGGACTGTGAGGATAGAACGAGGAAGTTGGAGTCTTTCTTTAAAAATCTGGCCCTCTCAGACCTAACCTCGAAGCAGGTGTCGTTCTTGAATGCCCCCGGCAACCCAGGAAGTACAGGAGGCGGTGAGGCAGCTCCGGAGCAGTAAAGCGCCCGGGCCAGTTGGATTCCAGGCTGAATTCTATAAATAATTCATAGGGGAACTGGATGGGCCACTTGTAACTATGTATAATCATTCACATAGTCAGGCTGCCTCCCGCCTTCTCTGAGAGAAGCAAATATTTCTCTCATTCTTAAGAAGGGAAAGGCTCCTGAAGACTGATCATCATACAGACCCATATCCTTGTTAAATGTGGATTTTAAAATTCTCGCAAAAATGTTCGCATTAGTACTGGAGAGGGTCTTCCCATTCATTATAAAAAAAGACCAGTCAGGGATTATAAAGGGTCGCAGATCAACTAATAATGTTAGAAGAGTCTGAAATACGGTACAAGCCTGCCAGCAGGGAGTGATACCGGAATTAGTTGTCTCCCTTGGTGTAGAGAAGGCATTCGATCGGGTAGAATGGCCATATCTTTTTTATAGTCCTGTTCCTTGGATGCTGCCTAAACTGCTGTGCTTTAACCAGCAACACATTTTCATATCTTTTTTATACCATGGAATGGTTTGGTGTTGGAGAGGTCTTTGCTAAATGGGTTACAATATTCTATAATGATCCCAAAGCAGCGGTGATTACCTACGGTTTAAGTTCGGATGGCTTTAGCGTTGGCAGAGGTTGTCATCAGGGATGCCCTCTCTCACCATTATGATTTACACTAGTGATTGAGCTGCTGACGGAAGCTATACGAACTGACCCTAACATAACGGCTCCGGAGATTGGATTGGGTAAGCACAAAATTACTCTCTATGCGGATGATGTCCTCCTTTTCTTAAATGATCCTTTGACATCTGTGCCCCGCTTAATTCAAGTGGTTAAATTATTTGGTATATTCTCAGGTTACAAAATCAATTTTATGAAATCGGAGGCCATGCTGCTGGGAGGCCTTGCCAGTATACCCAATTTTCCAGACAGATCCTGTTTCCCCTTTCGGTGGTCACCAGGAGGTTTTCTGTACTTAGATATGTTGATTACTCCGGCATTTGGTCAGCCAAATAAAGCCAATTATAAACACTTATTAGAGAAAATAAGACAGGACCTTCAATGCTGGGAAGAAAATGGGCAGCGCGGTGGCACAGTGGTTAGCACTGCTGCCTCACAGCATCTGAGACCCGGGTTCAGTTCCCGACTCAGGCGACTGACTGTGTGGAGTTTGCACGTTCTCCCCGTGTCAGCGTGGGTTTCCTCCGGGTGCTCCGGTTTCCTCCCACAGTCCAAAGATGTGCAGGTCAGGTGAATTGGCCATGCTAAATTGCCCGTAGTGTTAGGTAAGGGGTAAATGTAGGGGTATGGGTGGGTTTCGCTTCGGCGGGTCAGTGTGGACTTGTTGGGTCGAAGGGCCTGTTTCCACACTGTAAGTCTAATCTAATCTAATCTCCCAATATCCTGGCTAGGAAGAATAGCTTTAGTTAAGATGAATATTCTACATTGCCTTTTATACCCTATGAGAATGCTTCCTTTGATGTTGCAGAGACAGGTGCTGCATAAGCTTTATGGTTGGCTCGGCTCCTTTATTTGGAATCAAAGACATCCCCTTTTTAAATTAGAAAAGCTGCAGCTCCCATAAGTAAGGGGAGGGCTGGACTTGCCGGATTTCAGGAGGTACCAATTGAGCTCCCTATTATCTTACGTAGCTGATTGGGTCTCTTGTGACCCACAATCAAGCTGGTTAGATATTGAGGCCTCCCAAGCAAAATATTCCCTCATCAATCTACTATTTATGGACAAGATGAGAGTTATAACGAATTATTGTAAAAACCCTATTGTATTAAATACAACCAAAGCCTGTAGGATAATGCGACAGGATGAGGGTAACCTGCAAAAAACCTTCCCTTATACCCCTATAGTGGGAACATTAGGACTTCAGCCAGGGCTGACTGATGCTGTGTTTAAAATCTGGGAGTCCAGAGCTATCTCCTGTTTGGGAGATCTGTTCGATGGGGAGGTCCTGATGTCCAGCTGTGTCAGAAGTTCGGGCTGCCCAGCAAGGACCGTTTTCAGTATTTTCAAATACGAGACTTTTATACAAAAGAAGACCACATTGATAATTAATCCTTATAAATCTGATAGGGAAAGGAGAGTGCTTTGGCCGATGGGTCCACCCTTGGTCAGTACTCTCTACCACTTACTATGTAATAAGGTATCGAAGGACATGGAACGGTTATATAAAACCGTTTGTCAATTGTTAAGAATTGGGGATGGAAATCTCCTTAGAAATGTGGGAGGATGTCTGGGAAAACTCCAGGAAGATCTCTATCTGTAATAGGACTCAGGTGACTCA
Source organism: Hemiscyllium ocellatum (assembly GCF_020745735.1). Lineage (NCBI taxonomy): Eukaryota > Metazoa > Chordata > Chondrichthyes > Orectolobiformes > Hemiscylliidae > Hemiscyllium > Hemiscyllium ocellatum. The sequence goes on from NC_083419.1 coordinate 45,487,098, forward strand.
ATTGAAGATACTTCACAGGGCTCATATGGCACCTGAATGACTTGCAAAGTTCAAGATAGGAGCATCTCCAATGTGTTCTCAATGCAAAATCGAAGTTGGTGGTCTCACTCATTGTCTGTGGACATGTTATAACATTCGCAGGTACTGGGACAGAGTAGCGAATGCCTTGACAAAGATTTTGGGTACGGAGATTGGGTTGGACCCACTGTCTTTACTCTTGGGCTTCCCAAATTTCCCCTCTTTGGATGTATATGGGAGGAAATTATTCACTACCCTTTCCTTTTGTGTGAGGAAAAATATTTTGTCCGAAGGTCCCCAGGACTTTTAAGTTGGCATAGGATAGTCATGGAATATATCCCCCTTGACTTCCTTACGAATATGGTGCACCAAAAAACAGAGTTATTTTATAGAACATGGTAGCCCTTTTCGAACTACATTGACACAGATATTTCGGCCATATTATTCGAGGCCTTTGCTTAGCTGTGGTAATGGTTCTGGCCGGTTTGGGGATCCCCGGGAGGAAGAATCCCATATAAATGCGGGTTTTGTTATGATTTGATAACAAATCTAATTTGAATATGTGTTTAGTTATTTGTATACTTATTTGTTTTCTTTGCTCCTTCTGTTTATTGTCAGTAATGTATGATATCCTATTTTATGTTTTGGTTGTTTGTAGAATAGGTTAGTAGTTAGATTTTTTTTCTTTTTTAATCTTATATTGGTGTCATTATTATATTGTAAAATAGAATACACTAGTTAGTACTATTTTTGTAATTTTGTCAAAAATCTTTTTCAATAAAAATATCTATTAAAAATAATCTCCCCTATAATTGTGTGATGTGCCCCGAGAGCCATCAGCTTGGAGAACGCTTCTGTTACAAATTTAAAAGGGTGTGCCGGGGGGCAGTCAAGATTCAAGATCCCGTATTCCTCTCCATATATTAGGGCTTTAAGTAATGTATACCGTCCAGACTCGTCTTTTCTTGGGCTTAGCGTTTGGGAGGGAAGATTCTTCTAAATAAGAATGGCCACTTTTGAGCTGTAAGATGAAAAGAACTCTTGGCCAAACCCTCCCTGCTGCAGCTTTGAATGCTCCTTATCAAGTAGCTGTGTCTCCTGCAGGAGAGCTACAGCAACCCTTTCTTTTTTTAAGACTTGATATATCTTTTCCCTTTTGATTGGTGAGTGGCTCCTCTTGACATTCCAGGTGCACCACTTAAACAAATGACCAACCGTGATTGAGTTCGAGACCTCCCAGGAGGAAGAACACCACCCAAAAGACATTGGGTAGAAACCATAAAGAATTCACATATAAAAACATCTTTTAAAACAACTAACTCAAAACAATTAAGACCTACACCTAAAAAAAAGCATAGGATACATTTAAAAGAAGACCTTCCCCCTTATACACAGGAGGCACTCCTACCTTCCAGTAATCCCACCATAACATCTCCCAACTAGAGCCATGCTCTTAGCCCAGACATTACAAAGTAGAATAAACAAATGCGAATATCTTATAATACAGGAGTTAAAAGTGGGTGACCAACCTATCCCCTCCACACTATTACCAAGGCACACTGAACAAAACAGCAACATTAGATAAGATATATAAAATTACCAAATTACAATCCCAGCAAATATTAAGGAATAAAAAAGCAACCCAGAAACATCCCGAATAATCGAATAAACTGAGCGAATTATAAATGAGAGTCAAAAAAAAGGAGAAAGAATGAATGCGCTCCCTCCCCCCCACCCCGAGGAAGGATGGAAAAGAGAAAGAGGGAAAGAGGAGGAGAAAGAAAAACAGAAGAGGGGTAAACTAAAATCATTGTCTATATAGTTCAGGTCCAGCAGTCTATTTTAGAGCAGCCAGGAATTCTTTTACTTTTTCTGGTGATCCGAAGTTGTACACAGATCCTCCATTACTAAAGCACAGCATTGCCGGGTATCACAGAGAATATTGAATATTTAAATCCCTTAGATGCTTCTTTACCTCATTGAATGCCTTCCTCTTGTGAACCACAACCGGAAAGAAGTCCTTGAACAACATTATTTTGGAACACTTGTATACCATCCTTCCCCAAAACTCTGGAGGCCTCCAGCAGCATTGGTTTTTCCCTGTCGTGTTGAAGTCGAACTAAGACCGGGCAGGGGCGCTGGTCCGAACCGGGTCTGCGTGTAGCAACCCGGTGGGTCCTCTCAACCCGCACCCGGCCCAGCTCTGACTCCAGTTTTAGCAGCTGTGGGAGCCATTGCTCCAGAAAATCAACATGCTGGCCTTCCTCCTCCCTTTCGGGAAGGCCCAGCAACCGAATATCTTTCCGGCGACCTCAATTTTCCAGGTCGTTGATATGTTCTTCTAAGGCCTGGAGTCAGCACTCCAGAGCATGGACTTGTCCCACAGAGGATTCAGCAGCAGTCTCAGAGGCTGTGGCATGTTGCTCTGCACCTCCCCACAACATACTGCTCGAGTTTCTCAATCTCTCAGTCATGCTTCTGCAGCATGACTGAAATCAACTCCCTGGAACAGTGTATTTTTAACAGCGATTGGCTTGGTTTCTGCTGAGTGGAAATAATTGCATTTCCTGTTCTGATATTGTTAAGTTGAAATTAATGGCCAATCGTAGGCATTGTAAGTAATTTAGGAAATTGCCAGGAGGGAAGGAATTGCAAGTGTTAGCACACTATAAACTCTGAGTTAACTGCCCTCACTCTCTCCACCCCTACACTCACTGAGAAGTCTGCATCTCTCCATTTTGGACTCTTGCTCACCTTCAATTTATTGATTGACTGTTGGTGCCCATTTCTAGACCGTAAGCTATCTTAACACACCTTTACCTTATTTTCCTTTTCTCACCCCTTAAGATATTTACTTAAAATCTTACTCTTTAATAAGTTTTGGTCACCTATCATGCTATATTTATATGACTCAGTGTTCTGACAACAGTTTTCTCAAGTGCCATTGGAGGTTTCATTACTTTAAAGGTACTGTATAAATCAAAGTAATTGTCTATGTTAAGATTTTTAAAATGATAGTCGAGACAGTAAGTGGTAGTTATATACCTAATTGTCATTCACAATAGCTGAGCCAAATCCTGATCTCTGAGCATGCCCTACATACTAAATTATCAGCAACAATGAATAGTAATGTAGAATTAGAACGCTTTCTGATCTTTTCCCTCCATAACAAAGTGAGGAGGAAACCAATTGTGATGACTGATTATTAATCAAAGACCTCCTATTTTGATAATTGGTGAAAGCTCTGCTATGAAGAAGTACAATGAATATCTGGATTACTGTGAATGAGCATACAATGCTGATCTAATATCAACCTGCCAAATTCAATCACCACATCCCAGCCTGCACCCTATATTAACCTTTCACACTTGTGTAATACTTAACAGAAATGCAGGATGTTCTTGCTTTTACTGTTCAAATAAATCATGGTTACTTACAAGTTAGTTACTGGATCATTTCTTCTTGCTGCTGATACATTTGTACGTGATTTTTACTTATATGTAAGCATGTTTTTATTGATTTGAAGGCTTATGGTTAAACAAGTTTTTCCCGGTCATGGGTAATGTGTTATGTCTTCCACTGAGGTTGAATGTATCATGCATAATGTTAATGTTTTAAAACAAGATGAGCTGAGTGGACCGCTTCTGCTCCTGTTTCGTATGTTCATATGTACTTAGGTGAAATCAGTTATTTGGTGAATTTTGAGCAGAAATATTGCCACTAAACTTGCTGTTTTAGTCTGTTGTGTTTAGATACTACTTGTGTTATATCTTTACCTAAAGTTAATGGCAGCAACTTATTCCAGTATTTCTTAGTATTAACCCAATCAGGTTTATTTATTCCTGATGAGTCAGTTCTCAGTCTAGTTCAACACTTCTTATTAAGTTAGTTGTTACTTTAATTTGGTTAAAATTAGGTCTTCATTTTAAATGATGAGATTAAAAATTGTAAATGCTGTAAACAATCAACATCTCTGGAGAAAGTATGTTATCTTGTTGATTGAGCAGCTGATTGTTTCCAGCGCTTTCTGTTTTCATTTTGTGTTCTCATTCTCATGTGGAGCTGATTAGCGCAGGTATAAAATGAAGACAGCAATAAACTTTCTTTTTCCATGCAGAGATTGGTTGATGCTGCTGAAGAAGCTGATTTGTATCACAAGTATGACATGAATTTTGAGGTGAGTGCACTGATCAAGCACCAAAGGTAAAAGATTATTTTAAAATTGTATTAAAAAACAGCACTTCAGCATCATAGCCTGAACTTACACTGATAAACTCTAACCAACTTGTTTTCTGTTTGGTACAGAGATTTAGCAAAGGTTTCTATTGAACTAAGCCCCTTGGTAAAACTTGAATAGATTTGAATTATAGAATCATATAGTACAGATTAACAAATCCAGCTCAGCATGTAGCTGTTCGCTCTTTGGAAGTGTTATTCAGTCAGTCCTAAACCAGGACTATTTGCACTGTACACTGTGATGACACTGCTCTTTTATGTTGTCCTTCTGGAGGTTGTAAAAACACAGGTTCTAAAAAGTCTGGGCTTGGATGGGTTTTAAAGTTAATTTGATTATAGCTAACAAATACTGCCTCAGGCAAAAGACTTTCAAATTGTAAAAAAAACCTGGTACAATGAAAGGGGAGCAGCCAGTTCTCCCTGTTCAGCTTTTCTTTGGTTTGATTTGGCTTTTGGCAATTTGGCTTTTCACAGAAAGCACTCAGGCAGTTGTAAAAGCTATTGAACCCAAAGAAGCAGGTGTTCCATGTTCTCAGTGGTTAGCACTGCTGCCTCACAGCACCAGGGTCCCAGGTTTGATTCCAGCCTCAGGTGACTGTCTGTGTGGAGTCTGCACATTTTCCCCGTGTCTGCATGGGTTTCCTCCGGGTGGTCCGGTTTCCTCCCACAGTGGGCTGAAGGGCCTGTTTCCACACTGCAGGGAATCTAATCTAATCTAATCCTCCTGTCTCTCTGACAACACTCCTGTAAGATCCTGTGTTTGATTTGTACCAAGGGGTACTTAAGGGGATAGTTGCAAGTATTTGGAACAGCATCATTAAGTTGGGATGATCTGTTGGGTTTTTGGTTGGCTAAATTATTCAGTATTCTGTTCTTTTCTGTTTGTTTCATTCGGTAATCTTGTAAATAAATTCCATTTTGTTTAAAACTATCTTGTTTGACTAACTGCATCTCTCCTAGAATATACATTTAAAACAACTAGCAAAGCTAGGGTTTGGGCTACTTTTTTGAAATGTATTGAGGGGGGTTTGGCATGGTCCATAATAGATTGGGGGCTCTTTGTAGAATTTGTTCTATAGTTACAAATTGGGATTAGGGCTGTTGGACTCAAATGTAGGTGTTAGTATCTTGTATTCTGGTTGTTGATTTTGATTGGTTTAAACAGTGGTTGGGATAACAGTAGCTTTTTCAGTCGCCAAGTGTTTGCTGGGGGTGGAAGAAGTGAATTTAGCAGTTTTGCAAAAGATGCAAAAGGCCCAGCTGCTGGAATTAGCGGACAAACTGGGGTTGGAGCTAGAACTGCCTCTTTCCATGAGGAAGGAGAGATACTTACAGCATTTAAATCTGATGGAAAATTCCATGAGAATCTTAATAAGATCAATTGAAAATGAAGCAGCTTGAGTTTGAGGCAAAAGATAAGGAAAGGGCAACAGAAGTGAAACAGTTTGAATTCAGAGTAAAAGTAAATTGCTTCAACAGAACAAAAAGAAAAAGAACAAATCACTTTAGCAGAACAGAAAGAAAGAGAAAGAGAGAGAAGGAGAGGGGGTTTGAACTCCAGAAATTGGCACTTAGACAGGAGTTCAAAAATTCATTTTCTGAAGAAGTGCAAACTCATTTGGGAACATAGAGAGTTAAAATGACAAGATTAGCAGCTGAAATGGCTGATGATGAGTGAGTTGGCCCATAAATTGAAGTTTGGCTTCCAAAATAAATTTCAATCAGTGAGGGATAGAAATTAGTGAAAAGAGAAATCCTTGTATGGAAAGGGAAAGGCAGATCTCAGTGAAGATCATAAGGATAACTTACCACAGGGTGAAAGAGAAATCCTTGAAGGGGAAAGAGAAGTTCTTCCACTGCAATAAAGTAGGCCACATGAAATCACAGTGTTGGTGGGATAGAAAAAGCTGGGAAGCCAGCTATAAAAAAAACAGGATAAGCCAATGAATTTTATTAGAGTGGTAATGGAAAACATAGTGGAGGCTAAAACGCTGCACCACAATGTACAACCTGGTTGGAGGTTGGTTAAGGAGGAAGTGCCAGATCTTCTTAACCATATAACTGTGTGGAGGTAAAGTTTACTCACATAGACCAGGAGCAGCAGGTGAAGAGGTTACAATATTAAGAGATACAGGATCCTCTCAATCTGTGATGTTGAAAGATGAGGAGATATGTATCTCTGAAGAACCATTACTAGAAAAGGTGCTAGTAACAGGAATTCGGTGAGACAAGCAGCACTCAATTATGTAAAGTGAGGTTAGAATGTCCAGTGATGAGCAGAGACGTCGTGGGAGTAGTACTGGACAAACTCTCAGCTCCAGGAATACAATTTGTCCTTGCTAACAATATGGCTGGTTCACAGGTAGGAGTGCTGCCTATTTTGGTTGAAATGCCAGTGGAAACTCAGACAACTGAACTATTGCAGGACACATTTCCTGTGATTTTTCCCGACTGTGTGGTAACAAGGTCACAAAGAAGCAGGAGAGATCGAAGAGGGCAGATAAGAAAGTTGAAGTGGAATTAGCAGAGACATGTATTTGAATAGATGGTGGACATAAAACAGAGCAGATAGATGACAAAGCAGACATCTTTAGCTCAGAGAAATTAACTGAGTTCCAGCAGAAAGATGAAAATTTAAAGGAATTATATCAAATGGCATACACATAAAAAGAATTTGAATGTTATTATCTTAAAGATAATCCCTCAATGAGAAAATCACATATTCAGACAGATGCAAAATGGAAAAGTTCATCAAGTTGTATTGCCAGTGAGTTATAGAAAGAAGGTGTTGCGAGTGATGCGCGAGTTACCTCCAGGGAGTCATTTAGGAATGAGAAAAACTCAAACTAAAATACAAAACTTTTTTTTAACCTGGATTGCATAAGGATGCAGTTGAATTTTGCAAGACATGTCATATATGTCAGGTAATTGGAAAACCACAGGCAGTAATAAAAGCCGCATCTTTAATACCTATTCCTACATTTGACGAACCTTGTACAAGTGTCTTAATTGATTGTGTAAGACCCCTGCTAAAACAAAATATGGGAATCAGTATTTGTTAACAATGATGGATGTATCCACTAGATTTCTAGAGGCCATTGCATTACACAATATCACAGCTAAAATGATTGTAGAGGAGTTACTCAAATGTTTCATTAGATATGGACAATCCAGAGAGATACAATCAGATCAAGGGTTAAACTGCATCACGTTTATTCAAGGAAGTTATGGACAACTTAGGAATAAAACAATTCAAACCTACTGCATACCATCCAGAGTCACAGAGAGTGCTCAAAAGATGGCATCAGACATTAAAGACCATGTTGAGGGCTTACAGTCACGACCATCCAGATGATTCAAATAAGGGAATTCTGTTTGTGCTTTTTGCAATCAGATGCACCAAATTAATCAACCAAATTCGTCACTTGAATTAGAAGTGAGAAGTGAGAGGACCGCTAAAGTTTTTAAAGAGAAACTGGTAAGTCATAATCCTGGGACCACATATTTGGACTATGTGTCAAATTGTAGGAAACAATTAAATAGAGTGGGGGAGTTGGCTTGACAGCACTTCATTATATCACAGCATACAATGAAATGGGAGGCAGACAAGAAATCAAAACCTTACAATTTTGCTATCAGGGATAAGGTGTTAGTGTTACTTCCAGTGGTAGGTGAAACTTTTAAAGCAAGATTTAGTGGACCTCACCAAGTCAAAATGAAATTGAGTGAAGTGAACTATTTGATAAGGACTCCAAACAGAAAGAAATCTCAGAGTCTGTCATGTGGATATGCTCAAAAGGTATTTTGACAGGAAGGAAAGCCAAAGGGAGCAGTGTTCTTGATTACAACACAAAGGGAAGAACCAAGTTCAGAGGTTTCTGAATTGGACATTCTTCAAATTAAATTGGACAATGAGGAAGTTGTCAAAAATTGGAAAACATTACTGAGTTACCTTCCAGAGGAAAATTGAAATGACCTGAAATAGTTATTAATATCACATGGGAAATATGTGGAAATAAGCTGGGAAGTACTAACCTAATTATGCATGATGTAGGTATAGGAGATGCTGTTCCAATTGAGCAACATCCTTATCAGCATACCCTGTAAAGTTGGCTTAGGTTCAACAGGAGATTGAACACATGCTCCAAGATGACATAACTGAAGTAACTGACTGGAGCTTACCCATAGTAATAGTGCCAAAGTGTGGACTATTGCAAAGTCAATGCAGTTACAAAGACTGATGTATATCCGATTCCACGTTTGGAAGACTGTGTTGGCAAGGTGGGACAAGCAACTTATTTTTCTAAGTAGGACTTGCTCAGAGGATACTGGTAGGTACCTTTGTCCGAAAAAGCGAAGCCAGTTTCTTCTTTTGTAATGCCGAATGGACTGTATCAATTTAAAGTCATGCCATTTGGTATGAAAATGCGCCAGCCGCATTTCAGAGACTAACCAATAAGGTAATTGCTGGACTACCCAATTGTGTCATGCATATAGATGACCTGGTGATTTTTAGTCACACATGGAAGGAACATTTGCATCACTTATCCGACTTGTTCAATCGACTTGGGAATGCAGGTTTGGTGATAAACCTAGCTCAAAGTGAATTTGCCAAAACCCCAAGTCACCTTCCTGGGCCATGTTATTGGACATGGACAAATGGTCCCACTGAATGCAAAACCAAAGGTAATTGAGGAGTTTCCCATACCATCGCCATAAAGAGTAGTACTATGATTCCTGGGATTGAGTGGATTTTATCAAAAACTCGTACCAAATTTTAGCAGTGTGGCTGCTCCACTCACTGAATTGTTAAAGAAAAGCAAGAAGTTTCAGTGACAGCGGACTGTTAGATGGCATTTCACAGCCTGAAAGCCGTGTTAACCATTGCCCCTGTGTTAGCCACGCCTAATTATGCAAAGCCATTCAAGCTGACGACTGATGTGAGTGACATGGGTGTCGGAACACAACAAGAAGATAGAATGACCTATCAGATAATTGAACATTTATCAGCAGAAATGTTCAACAGTTGAGAAAAAAGACTTTGAGCTTGGTGTTGGCATTGCAACATTTCAATGTTTAATTTACCAGTAACAGATCTGAGACAATCATATACACCAACCATAACCCATTTAAGTTTGTGGAGAAATTTAAAGACAAAAATGCTTGTTTAGGTGGAGTTTGTTATTACAGACGTTCAATTTGAAAATTATGCATGTGGCAGGACAAGAAAACGTGTTTGCTGATGCATTATCAAGACATGAATGAGAAATGGAGGTGTTCGATGGCAGGATTAAATCACACGGAAGCGGAGATCCAAGATGGCGGCGACTCAGCAAGTCTGAGTCTACAGAGCCCTTCCCAAAACCTGGGTAAAGTGGGTTTCCTGCCCCCACCACACTTGCCAAACCACCCAAAAAATTTCTTTAATCTTAATTAGCTGCTGAATATTATATTTAAATAGTCTAATACTGAGTGGATAATGAGTAAATCAAAGGGACCCCGCAGCTCTCAGAAAACAAAGTCTCCTCCGGCTGCAGCTGATGTAAAAACAGGCCTTATAGAGATGATTGCTAGATTGGAATCGACACTCGTCAATTTCATCGCAGAATCCAGACAGAGATGGAATGCATTCGAAGAAAAGCTGCAGAAACAGAATCACTCTATCGGAGAATTGCAGGGCCGAGTGGAGGGGGCGGAAATAAAGGCCACGACCTCCGAGGCTGCAGCTCAAACAGCTGCAGAACAGGTGCGAACCCTGGAGCAGAGAGTCAGGGCCTTTGAAATCTACATGGATGATATTGACAACAAAAATCGGAGAAAGAATATTCGGTTGCTGGGCCTTCAAGAACAAGAAGGGAAAGAACAGTTAGTAGTATTTCTGGAGCGATGGCTGCCCCAGCTTTTAAACCTGGGGGCTGAAACTGACCGGTTAAGGGTGGAGTGGGCCTACCGGGTCGCAGTACGCGGATCTGGCCCAAACCAGCGCCCATGCCCGGTCCTGTTCCGGCTGCAGAGTTATAGGGAGAGGCAGATACTCCTGGATGCCTCCAGAAAGCTTGGAAAGGATCCTAAAGCTATGATTCATGAAGGATCCAAGATTATGTTATTTCAGGACTTCTCCCCGGCTTTGGCACGAAGAAGGAAGGCGTTTGATGAGGTGCAGAAATGTTTAAGGGACTTAGATATTCAATACACCTTACGCTACCCAGCGACGTTATGCTTTACCCACGAAGGATCCGAGTATAATTTTAGATCATCGGAAGAGGCTAAGAAACTTTTAGACTCGGTTAAATAAATCGTAAGAGACAATTTATGTTGGCTTGCCTCTCCCACACTCCGTGGGGAGAAATGGATACTTTATTCTACTTTACTTTTGCCTCTGGGAGCGGGGTTGTCTTCCTTGCTATGTTATCATACTTAACTGTAATCTGTTGGAGTTGTAATTTTATAGTTATGTGTGTTTGTACGTGGCATTGATGCTATTAGATATACTCAGGTATGGGTGGGGAGGGGTGGGGGTGCGGCGCTCACTGTTAACTCTAGCTCAGTATTATATCTAAATCCTATTAAGAAGCACCCGGGTCGAGGGTGGGACACTGTTTGGGAGAGGATATGGTGGAACGTTGGAAAGGTAGTAAGGCCCCCTGAGAACAAGGGGGAAGATCTCCATTCAAACATGTTTAATTTTTTTTTGTTCTTATTGTTTGGAAATAGCTTCCTTTTTTATCATACTGTTATGAGTGTATTAGAGAACATTTTCTCTTATTTGAAGGATGTAAGCGACTCAACTATACACTCTGGATGATTGTGGATTAGTTGAATTTTGATGATTATATATTTAAGATCTATTTTTATATTAATGTTTGTGCTTGAAACTTCTGCTTATTTTTGTAAATTTGTCAAAATGTTAAATTCCCAATAAAAATATCTATAAAAAAAATCACACGGAAGCGAAACAAAGTCATACATGTTTGTAGTCAATGCAATGTATGTGTGTGTTGTAGTGCATTAACAGGTTAATGTTAAGGTGTTTTAAATGCATCCATCTTTGAATATTGATGATTCATGTGGGAATGTGATTATGCTGCTCCTTTAAGAAGATTATGTTGTGCTTAGTTTTCTTTCTCAGGAGGTCATAAAAACATAGGTTTGGACAGGTCTGGGCTTGAATGGGTTTTAAGACCAATTTGATTATAGCTAACCGATGCTGCCTCAGGCAAAAGGCTTTCAGGTTTAAAAAAAACACTTGTACACTGAAAGGGGAGTGGCCAGTTCTGCCAACTCAACTTTTCTCTGGTTTGGTTTGGTTTGGTTTTTGGCAGTCTGGCTATTCATTGAAAGCAGTCAGGCATTTATAAAAACTGCCGAACCCAAATAAACAGGTCCATGCTGATCTTCCTATCTCTCTGACATCACTCCTGTAAGACCCTGTGTTTGATTTTACCTTTTGTGCCAAGGGGTGTTTGTGGGGATTGTTGCAAGTACTTGGAACAGCATCATTAAGTTGGGATGATCTGTTGGGTTTTTGGTTGGTTAAATTATTCAGTATTCTGTTCTCTTTTATGTTTCATTTGGTAATCTTCTAAATAAGTTCTCTTTTGTTTCAAATTAAGTGACCAACTGCATCCCCCCTGGAATATTCATGTTGCACCTGCTGAAAACAACTAGCAAAGTTAGGGTCTGGGCTACTTTCTTAAAATGTTTTGATGAGATCTGGCCTGGTCGATTATAACTTTCTAATATAGATTTGCTTAAGACCATTTCTTGTATATGTAAGACCTGCTGAATCCAGCTCACTCCCCTCTTGGCAATGCTCACCTACTGCCTGCAATGTGCCTGATATTACCTATACCCCAATCCCTACAATGTTCAAACAGCTTTAACAATGTTCAATCACATTCCAGACAATGTTCACACACTTCCTCAGCAATGTTCATCTCCTTCTCAAAATGCCTACAATATTTGTGACAAGATTGACCCAGCAGTAGTCAACAGCCTGATTCGCGACAATGCTCATTGTGAGGAAGCAATGTTCACCCCCCCCCCCCATTTCCTGGCAATGTTTACCCCAAATCAGTCAATGTCCACCATCTCCACACAATGTTCAATCATTTCCTGAGCTCGGAATGCTCACCACCCCTCCTTCCTGTGGTTTCTTAGGAATGCTCATTCTGCTTCCAATAAAATACATTCCACTTTGAGAAATGCTCACCACTCCTGCACAATGCAATATTTACTACCGTGCTACCTCCAGCAAGATTTACCTTCCTACCAACAACTCTCACTCCCCTCCAGCAAAGCTTGTCATCCCCTCTCAACTCACCTTTCCCTGGCTTCCGTCAGCTAATGTCAGAAGAGTCAGCACTGTTGGATAGGCAGGAGGAAAAATGAGAATTGCTTAGGATGGAAAGGGATGGTGAGCCATGACATCAGCGTTGTCTGTTTGGGGTAAGTGTGGGGGTGAAACTGAGGGAAGCAGTAAATTAATTCAATGGGTAATAGATAAGGGTGAACATTGTCGGGGGTGATTGTTGCCTAGATATGAAGGATATGGTAAACATTGTCGGGGGCCGTTGGGATCTGAGTATAATTGGAGTACTGTGCACCTTTGCTGAAGAACTGTTAAGTGGGAAGAGGGGTTGAGAATTGCCAGGAATTGAAGAAGAATTGTGAAAATTGTCAAGGATATCGGTGATGGAGTTTGAGGTTAACAGTTTCATCATTTTAAAAACCATAAGTTATTGAACTGAAGACAGATCATAAGTGATTTGCCTTCTGTTCATGGTAAAACAGGGATTTATAACTTTGCTGGAATCACAATCACCATTTGGCTTCCTGACTCTGCTCACTACTGGATTCAAACTGGAGCAAGGACTGAAAAGTGCAAAGATTTCAGCATAAGTGAATAGGTGAATTTATAGTCACATATAAGCACACCCGCCTCCTTACTGTTTGGAAGACTTGGGCCTTTGATTCTACTACCACCTCCATCAAATGTAGCACATTCCAAGTTAGCTGCTTATAGGTGCTTTCTGAGTTCTACTAATATTGTTGATATCAAATGGACCATGAGCAATCCCCTCCAAATTCTATTCCTCTGCAGTCCAGAGCAGAAGTTTAGAAGCCTGGCACTGGGTAGACAACACAGCTCTCTGGGCAGTCTGTCTCAGATGCAGAGAATTGTGTTAAATCCCCTAACTATACTGTTGCCCACTTTCACTATATTCCTAGTAACTTCCCCACTTCAGTCACTTTCTGAATGATAGCGTCCTGGTCAGTTTGTTCATCCACCCTGCAGTTGAAAATTTAATTGATACAAGCTGCAAAAATCTCAAACATTGAGACTTATTTTAGGCTCTTTCCCTTTTACATGCTGAGTTCCCATACCCACCTCACTTGCTGTCATACGTCCTGTGATTGACTACTTGACCAAATCAGGTAACACTATCCTAAGAGGCTTGACCACCTTCTGGAATAAAGTGCTTCCCCTCCCCAATGTCATTTTCTGCAGCTCAATGTCCAGCCCTCAAACTCTGAGTAAAAGGTTGTTGATTCATGGAGACCTATTTTCCTTGGAACACTCTGCTGTCTAGAATTTCTCACAATCTGCAGCTGCCACAGACCATCTGCCTGCCACCTTTAATGTTTCTTATTGACACCATTAATTATAATCTTAATTATTAAATCAAAGCCTCTTTTCAGAGCTACAGCGATATCAGGAATAAACCCTGATCTTGGGAGCTAAACAACTGAAGGCACTGTTACATTATTCTCTTAGACGTAGATGTACAAACCATACACAAGGACTGGTTAAACAACAATGTATCTTTTTATTTGAAAGTTAGACCATTTGTAGAGACTGTTCACTGGGAACCAAGTCAAGTACATCTGATCTCTATCGCTGCTGCTTCCGACTGAATAATATGTCATGTGGATGTAGCCATTGGATGTCACAGTATTTATTTCCTATCCCTAGTTGCTCTTGAGAAAGTGCTACTGTGCTACTGCCTTGAATCACTGCAGTCCGTTTGGTACAGGTAGCCCACAATGCCATGAGGGAGAGATTTCCAAGATTTTGATCTAGTCAACCTGAAGGAATGGCAGTAATTTCCAAATCGAGAGTGTGGTGCTAGAAAAGCACAGCAGGTCAGGCAGGATTCAAGGATCAGGAGAATTGATGTTTTAGGCATAAGCCCTTCATTGGGATTCCTCGTCAATTCTTCTGCTCCTCGGATGCTGCCTGACCTGTTGTGCTTTTCCAGCACCACAGTCTTGACTCTGATCTCCAGCTTTTGCAGGCTTCACTTTCTCCCAATATATTTCCAAGTCAAGATAGTGATTAGCTCAGAGAGGGACGTGCAGGTGCTGGTATTCTCATGTATCTGCTGCCCTTGTTTTTCTAGATGGGCTTGGGAAATATTGTTTGAGGAGTATTGGTGAATTTCTGCTGTGCATCTTGTAGACAGTACACAGTGCTCCTACTCAGAAACAATGGTTGAAGGAGTGAAGGGTTATGGATTTGGTGCTAATTGAGTGGGCAGCTTTTTTCCTGGATGATGTCAAGCATCTTGAATGTTGTTGGAGCTGCATTCATCTGAGCAAATGGGAGCATTCCATGATATTCATGACTTGTGTCTTGTATATGATGGACAAGTTTTTGGGAGTCAGAAGATATGTTACTCACTGCAGGATTCCTAGCCTCTGATCTGCTCCTGTAGCCACTGTATTTGTATGGTTATTTCAGCTGAATTTCTGGTCAATGGTAAGCTCCAGGCCATTGTTTGGTGACGATTCAGCCATCGTAATGCCATGGAATGTCAAGAAGCAGTGATTAGATTCTTGTTGTAGATGATTATTGCCTGGCAGTTGTGTGATGCCAACCTAAACCTGGATATTGTCCCAGTCTTGTTGCATTTGAAAATGGACTGCTTCAGTATTTGAGAAGTCATAATGTGCTGAACACCGTGCAATCATCAGTGAACATCTCCACATCTCATCTTTATGATGGAAGGAAGGTCATTGATGAAGCAGCTGAAGATGGTTAGGCCTAGGACACTATCCTTAGGATCTCCTGCAGTTGAGATAGCTGATCTTCAACAACAGTCACACAAATAGACTAATACATCATATCTTTTCTGGAGGTATGCAGTGATTGACAGTAGTTTAAAATGCAACCATTAAAGGTTCAAGCACAATATTTTGTCACATTGACAGCCACCAACTACAGTTAGAGACAAAAAAACTGTAGATGCTCTCATCCAAGGTAGACAATCACGAGGCTAGAAGAACACAGCAAGCCAGGCAGCATCAGAAGGTGGAGAAGTCAATGTTTTGGGTGTAACCCTTCTTCAGGAATGGGGGTGGGTGTAAAAGGAGCTGCATATAAAGGTGAGGAGGGAAGATGAGATGGTGAGGTAAGGATAGGTGAACACAGGTAGAGGGTATGATATTGTTGGTCAATAGGAGGAATGAATTCTCCAACTTCAAATAACCTCCCTTCCTATCCCCAACTCTCTTTCCAGCCTTCCCCACTTCTTTCCATTCCTCTGATTGACCCTTCCTTCCAGCTACCAACTGGATTCATTCCTCTCATTAACCATCCAGGTCATACCCTTTACCTGTGTTCACCTATCCCTACCTCAACACCCTGCCCACACCCCCACCCACTCCCACCACCTCTGCTTTATATGCAACTCCCGTTACACCCACCCCTAATCCTGAAGAAGAGTTACACCTGAAATGTTGACTTCTCCACCTCCTGATGCTGCCTTCCTACCAACTATGGAGCAATTATAATTGGAAATGCATAACAGGCTAGAAGTAAGGCAGGTGGGATGGCAGAGTTAGGGAAGAACAAAGCCGTGGAGTGTTTAGAAAATAACGATTAGAATTTTAAAAACCAAGAGCTTTCCTGACGAGGAACCAATGTATCCCAGCATGCATTATGCTAATAAATAGACTGCCAAGAGACAAAACACATAGTTTTGGATGACTTCAAGTTTATGGAGGGTAGAATGTATCAGGTCAGCCAGAAGTGCATTAGGATGATAGATTCTACAGAGAAGGAAGATATGTGAGATTTCAGCAGCAGTTCGATTGAGGACAGAGTTGAATTTGAGCAATGTCATGGAGCTGAAAATAAGCTGTGATGGCATGGCTGTGAGCTCATCTCTGAATCAAATTTGAGACAAAGATTGTGAACAGACTGGCTTAATTTCAGGCTGGTTCCAGGATAAAGACCAGAAGATGCAGGAGCAAAGACAGCCATTCAGCCCATCGAGCATGCTCTGCATTTTCATGAAATCATGGCTTATTTGATAAAACTCAATTCCACTTTCCTGCATTTTCGTATCACCCTTAATTCCCTTATTGATCAAAACTCTCTCTATCTCAGCCTTGAAAATGCTTAATGACTCAGCCTCGACAGCCCTCAGTGGTATAGAATTCAACAGATTCACAACCACCTGAGAAACAAGATTCTTCCTCATCTGTCTTAATTGTATGACCCCTTTTTGTTGTCAACTCTCCCAAAAGGGGAAATAACCTTTCTACATCTATCCTGACAAGTCCCCTGAGAATCTTAAGTTTCAATAATTGAGATAGTGACCAGATAGGTTTAGTGGTATTAGTTGAAGAACAAATTTGGCCTAAGACCTTTTCTAAGGCCACTCGAGGGCTGATGAATCCTCTGTTTAGCATAACATTCAAAAGGCAATGCACCATTCAGTACACACCAAAGTGTTCAAGCCATTGGACTGTTGTAAACCCACAACTTACTGACTCAGGCAAGAGAGTTACTCTTGAATCACGAAGGAGGTTATGAATAGAAAGAGGCCATTCAATCCCTCAAAGCTGTACCGCTTCCCAAATTGAAAATGGCTGATTTATATCTCAATTTTATTTATCTCAATTAACCTCCACTTAAGGGACATATTGTACTGATATTACCTGAATGGCATAAGGAATTTACTTTACAGGGACCAAATCACCCAATCTGTGTAGGATTTCTTGCAGACTTCCAGATAATCAGGGTTTGAAGGAGTAGCATTATTTCATTCAAATATAATTAATGTTTTCTCCAGACACTCGGCACAGAGTTAAGCCTACTGAGAACCACCCCATACTATCACTGTTACATTACCAGGTCCATGAATCCCTCTCTGGCCCATCATCACTCATCTGCTGACACCCAACAACAATCACAGATCTCAGGTGGGTGTCATACAAATTGTGATTGCCTGGTAGGTCTCTACTGGTGGGAGCTCCACCAATAGTGTCTTTGATCCCAAGGAAGGTCAACCACTGTTGGAATAAGTTCTTCAATGGTACTTAATTTTTAGGGTCTTCCAGGGGAAAAAGGCTCTTACTAGCTCACTAGCAAGCAAGCAAAAACCTTTCACCTCCATTAAATACAATCTTCATCTTTGAAGACTTTCAAGGATCTTGTGTCCTGTGACTTCTTTCACTTTTTCACTGCATTCCCCAGCTTTGACTTGTCAAATCTCTACGTAACATGAGGATATTTATATAAAAATTAAGTAAATTTATCAATTGCATAGGTTAGTTATATACAGGCCAGGTTCAATCTATTATCTATAGTGAATTAATTAAAACACACCATGTTCCTTCAGAGCGTTGAGCTGATGAGGAGAAAGATTATCTAAATTCCTGCTTCTGATCAACATCCAGCAATTTGAGCTATTGAATGGGTTCCAAATGTGGCTCTTACCAACTGAATAGTGAAATTACAGCAACAAGTTATCCATTGGTTTGCATTAACAAACATTTCTTCTATTTCCTGCAGTTTGATTATTATAATTCTGTGCTGATCAATGAGAGAGACGAAAATGGGAATTATGTAGAGCTTGGAAATGAGTTTATTTTGGAAGTAAATGAACATTTCAACAATTTGCCTGTGAACACCTCTCTCAGTAACATACAAATCCCAACTAATGTGTATAATAAAGGTAAGGTAAACAAGTTTGTTCCTTAGTATGCTATTTATCATTTCTATTTTCGGGTATTGATGGATTTGTTTTCTTTTAATCATTTACTGCTGTTCCTAGCTCCTCTGTCCTCCTGAGGGTAGCTACTACCCTATGTTTGCCACCTTTGCTCTTTCTCTTCCCATCCTAGCCAATGCAAGATGATAAGGAAATATGGTAGAACAGCCTCTGGACCTCCTGCTTTCTGAAATTAATGTTGAGGCCTAAGCAGAAATATCACAAGAAGCTTGGGCCTCCAGCTTCTAACTTGCATCCTAAGAGCCTAATTTGAGACTCTAAGTAGTCTGAACACAATTTCTACCCGATACAATGAATCAGCATAATAATTAAAACTTCAAAATATGTTCAAGCAATCATTAATCCATTGGTCAATTTAAAATTTACATTATATAAGTTTTAAAAAAAACACACAGCAATGTAAATATCTTTTCCCCAAAAACTGTCTGAGCAACATCAAGATTCTTCACAAGTGTATATTTCATAAATATGTTACTGTCATCTAGTGACAGGACATCTGCACTACATCAGTTCTTATTTTCATGTTGCAATAACCTTACTGAAATGGATGAGTGAAATATTTTCTCTGCTGTCTAGCTGGAATGGCCAAAGGTAGAGAGTGTGATTGATACCGCTTCTTGGTTAACATCAGCTTTCAGATACCCAAGGTAGTCTCTGTCAGATTTACTGTGAATTTCTGGAGTTATTATCGTGATTGAAAGTGGTTCACTTTTAGTGAAACATTTCAATATCAAAATCCTGCCCACTGACTAGTCAAATATTTGATACAAGGTTTAAATAAACCAAATTTTTTGCTTGGAAAAAAGATACATGTTGGATAAATTGTGTAGCCAACACATCAGAGCAATACTTTCTGATGTGAGGAATCTTTTAGCAGCAGTGATGCACAAGCTCATGAAGCCATAGAGAATTTCTTTCAGTATTTACACAGAACCATCAGCTGTGTGTATATTGTGCATATTTTTAAAATAAGAATAACAGCGTTCCTGTATAATATGTGTATTGTCCATACTCCAAATTTTATAGAGTTCAGTCCTTTATTGTCAAATGAGCCAACTGATGTAATGCTTCCAAAATAAATACACTGAAAGCACAATTTAATAAAATAGAGCAGATAGGAAGAAAATGTCATTGAATTGAATAACAGGCTACCCATCATTGCTGTACCATTGGAGAAATTTCAGCAACCCTCATGAGTTATAAGATGGAATTTTGAATAGAGTGAAGGTTGACTGAAATCTGTCACACTTTGTTCAAGAAACAAAACAATATTCTTCACCTTCACTTTGCATAGCTCCACTATCAGTAGCATCTTATGTCACAGTGAGAATGATCATAATAAAAGTCCAGTATGAATGACTCAACAATGCAGTGTGATAGAAGTGCACTCAGTATCTCATCATTTATTCTTTCTACAGATCCTGACATTTTGAATGGAGCATACTGGTCAGAAGCATTAAACGCGATCTTTTCGGAAAACTTTATGAAAGATCCAACTCTCACCTGGCAATATTTTGGAAGTTCCACGGGTTTCTTTAGACTTTATCCTGGTAAACACATTAAAATTCCACAAAAAACTGATGCTAATATTTTTGAATGGATTGCATTCACAAACAAAGGAATGGAGAATTTGGATTTATGTGCAATGAGCCTCCTCACCAGAACCTCATTTTGTATCTTGCAAATTATATATCTGTGTTAGTCTTTTACAATTCCAGAATCAGGAAAGAACTGATGGTATAAATCCAAGAAGATGCCAGAGAGAATGCTAGTGGCAGCATTGAGCCACTAGACATGAACCATACAGAGTCATGAAATGTTAAAGTATAGAATAAGAGGCCATTTGACTACTGTGTCTCTGGTCCTTTGCCATGGCGATTCAGCGAGATTTTCTCTCCTAATTTTGTTCCAAAGCATTGCATTTTGTTTCTTCTTGATTAGTTATCCAATTTGATTTTGGAAATGACATATTTATAGGTACCTCAAAACAATTAAATGACCACGCAGAAGACAGCCTGATGATAACAAACTGTTACAATTTTAAACTGAAAATCACTAGCTCAAATAACGACCCTGCATCATTTAGAGGTTAGCATAGAGGTGAGATCTGCAAGTGTTGAGATGCAAGGAATGAGTAACCTGCAACCATGTTAAGGGTACAGTTGCAGATCAGAGCTGGATGTCTATTTTGTGGGACCAAGGTGAGGACTTTGATGGGGCATGAAATAAAAAAAGGTATGTACTATGAAATGCTTAATGCATTGGAAGCCTGTGATCAATATTAAGGAACAATTGTTTGGGACCAATTTGATCTGAATCCAATCTTTCAGACATAAAAAAACAGAAACTGACCTTTCAGTCCAACCAGTCCATGCTGACCATAATCTTAAACTAAACGAGTCCCACTTGCCTGCTCTGAGCCCATATCCCTCCCAACCTTTCCTATTCATGTACTTATCCAAATGTCTTTTAAACATTATAATTGTATGAGCATTCACCACTGATAGTCATAGAGGTGTACAGCACAGAAACAAACCCTTCGGTCCGACTCGTCCATGCCGACCAGATATCCCAACCCAATGTAGTCCCACCTGGCCCATATCCCTCCAAACCCTTCCTATTCATATACCCATCCAGGTGCTTTTCAAATGTTGTAATTGTACTAGCCTCCACCACTTCCTCTGGCAGCTCATTCCATACATGTACCACCCTCTATGTGAAAAGGTTGCCCCTTAGGTCTCTTTTATATCTTTCCCTCTCACCCTAAACCTATGCCCTCTAGTTCTAGACTCCCCCACCCCAGGGAAAAGACTTTGTCTATTTATCCTATCCATGCCCCTCATGATTTTATAAAACCTCTATAAGGTCACCCCTCAGCCTCTGACGTGCCAGAGAAAACAGCCCCAGCCTATTCAACCTCTCCCTATAGCTCAAATCTTTCAACCCTGGCAACATCCTTGTAAGCCTTTTCTGAACTCTTTCAAGTTTAGCAACATATTTCCAATAGGAAGGAGACCAGAATTGCACGCAATATTCCAACAGTGGCCTAACCAATGTCCTGCACAGCTGCAACATGACCTCCCAACTCCTGTACTCAATACCCTAACCAATAAAAGAAAGCTTACCAAACGTCTTCTTCACTATCCTCTCTACCTGTGACTCCACTTTCAAGGAGCTATGAACCTACACTCCAGGGTGTCTTTGTCAGCAACACTCCCCAGGACCTTGCCAATTAAGTGTGTAAATCCTATTAAGATCTGCTTTCCCAAAATGCAGGACCTCGCATTTATCTAAATTAAACTCCATCTGACACTTCTCAGCCCACTGGCCCATTTGGTCTAGATCCCATTGTAATCTGAGATAACCTTCTTCACTATCCACTACACCTCCAATTTTGGTGTCATCTGCAAATTTACTAACTACACCTCTTATGTTCACATCCAAATCATTGCCTTAGGAAGTTCATTCCATCTGCAAGTCACACTCTGTAAACAAATTTGCCCCTCATGTCTTTTTAAAATCTCTCTCCTCCCTCCATAAAAATGTGTCCCCTTGTCTTGAAATCCCCCATCCTAGGGAAATCATTAGCCCTATCTGTACCATTCATGATTTTATAAATTTCTATAAGGTTACCTCTAAACCAGTATAAAAAAGTCCCAGCCTATCTAGCCTTTCTTTATAATTCAAACCTTCCAAACCCAATAACATCCTGATAGATCCTGGTAGATCTCTTTGGAACCCTCTCCAGCTAAACAATATCATTCCTCTTACTGAGCAACAGAACTGGATGCAGTACTCCAGAAGATGCTTCACCAATATCCTGTACAATCTCAACATGACTTCCCAATTCCTATACTCAAAGGACTCAGCAATGAGGTAACCGTGCTAACCACCTTTTTAACCACCCTGACTATTATGTGATGTAAAGGTCAAAGAATTAGTTCCCTTTGCTTTGCCAAACTACCCAAGACCATCCAATCTATTGTCTAAGTCCTACCCCTGTTTGTTGTACCAAAATGCAATACCTCGCATTTATCCAGATTGAACTCCATCTGTCATTCTTCAGCCCATTTAACCATTTGATCAAAATCATTTTGTATTCTTAGAAAACCTTCTTCACTGTCTGCGATGCCACCAATTTTGGTGTCGTCCACAAACTTACTAACCATGCCTTCTATATTCTCATCTAAATCATTTAAATAAATGACAAACAAAAGAGGACCCAGAACTGATCCCTGTGGAACATTGCTGGTGACAGGCCTCCAGTCTGAAAATCACAACTCCCTCACCTCTCATTAAGCCAATTATCCTGAATTCCAAATGGCCTAACTTTCCTAGTTAGTCTACCATGCAGAACCTTGTTGAAGGCTTTACTTAAGTTTAAGTAAGTAACATCTACTGCTCAGCCCTCAATCTTTTTAGTAACTTCCTCAAAAAACTCAATCAAGTTTGTGAGATACTATTTTCTTTGCATTAAACCTCACTGACTATCCCTTATCATTTGTTTTGTTAACACATTTGTACATCCAACCATGATGCAGCATCTGATGTCTAATATTTCAATTCCATAGCAGCCAGCAACCTCTACAATAAGCTTGAGTGCCACAGTACAGGCTCAAACAAAAAGTTAAGAAAGGTCAATTTTCTGCAATGCCAGCTCACACTGCTCTAATGCAAGCTCATTGTGGTTACTGATACCAGTGTTCAAACGAGATTCCAGAGCATCACAACAGTCCAACAGAATAACAGTTTTTGATGTCCTGTCTTGGATGAGCAAAGTTTCCCCGATGCATGCTCCTGCTCCTCCCTATGTTTCCAGGTAAATGTTTTGTGCTGTTCCTGTACTGCAATAAGCACCGCTCCTTTTCAAGCCACCTTCCATAGGCTTCCAATGCATTAAACATTTCATTATACATACCCATCAGCCTTTTTCTGATTCTTGTCCCATCAAAGTCCTCATCTGAGTCCCACAAAATAGAACTTGTCATGCAATCCTGACTTGTGCCTTTCCCCTTGACATGATTGCAGGTACTCATTCCTCACATCTCAACACTTGCATCCCACTTTTGTGCCATCCTCTAAATTATGCAAGGTCAGTATTTGAGCTGGACATTGTCAGTATAAACTCATAAAAGTCTGTCATCATCAGGCTGTCTTCTGCTTGACCAACTCATTGTTTTGGGTATCTTTCAACTTGTCATCAGTAGTGGAATGCAGAGGAAAAGTAAAGGGTGGATGCTTACATTGTCTACAGCACTTAAGTAAAAATATATTATGGAGAGGAGGGATGGGGATGACAACATTATCACTTTTAATTGATTCAGCCTCCATTTTTGGTCATGAGTTTAGCAATTTCCACAAGACCATAAGACATAGGAGCAAAAATTAGGCCATTCAGCCCATCAAGTCTGCATCACCATTCAATCATGGCTGAGAAGTTTCTCAACTCCCACTTTCTCCTCATAACCCTTGATCCCCTTGAACCTATCTATCTCAATCTTAAAAATACTCAATGACTTGGCCTCTACAGCCTTCTGTGGCAATGAATTCCATAGATTCACCACCTTTTGGCTGAAAACGTTTCTCCTTATCTCTGTTCTAAAGGTCTTCCCTTTACTCTAAGGCTATGTTTTTGGGTCATAGTCTCTCCTACCAATGGAAACGTCTCCTCAACATCTACTCTGTCCAGGCCATTCAGTATTCTGTATGTTTCAATTAGATCCCCCCTCATCCTTCTAAACTCCATCGTGTATAAACCCAGAGTCCTCAAACATTCCTCATATGTTTGGCTTTTCATTCCTGGGACCATTTTTTGTGAACTGCCTCTGAACATGCTTCAGGGCCAGTACATCCTTTCTGAGATATGGGGCCCAAAACTGCACACAATACTCTACATGTGGTCTGACCAGAGCCTTTTAGAACCTCAGAAGTACATCCCTGCTTTTATATTCAACTCCTCTCAAAATAAATGCTATCATTTAATTTGCCTTCCTAACTACTGACTCAACTTGCAAGTTTATTTTGAGATAATACTTGTCTAGAATCCCAAATCTCTTTGCACTTCAGACTTCTGAATTTTCTCCCTATTTAGAAAATAGTCCATGCCTCTATTCTTCCTACAGAAGTGCATAAGCTCACACATTCCCAAGTTGTACTCCATCTGCCACTTTTTTGCCCACTCTCCTAACCTGTCCAAATCCATCTGCAGTCTCCCCAACTCCTCAATGCTACCTGTCCCTCAACCTATCTTTGTATTGTCTGTAAACATAGCTAGAATGCCTTCAGTTCCTTCACCTATATTGTTAGTATATAAAGTGAAAAGTTGTGGTCCCAACACTGAGCCTTGCGGAACACCACTTGTCACCAGCTGCCATCCTGAGAAGGACTCACTTTCCACTACTCCCTGCTTTCTGCCATTCCAAAATGGCTAACACCATCTCCCCTATGGAGTTGAGGACATACCAGTGCCCATACCCCACAGGGGTAACTTAGTAATTTGTGTTTCCTTTCTGCAATCCATTTTTTTAAAATTTGTTTGCAATGAATAACTGTTTTCTTGTTAAGTATAGAAATCTGATGAGTGCTTTCATTTAACATTGGTTTCATCCATTTGATAAAATAAGGACTTTGAATAGCTTTGATAAAATCTTTTCACAATTGTGATGATTCCAGAAGTAGTGGAGCTTGCTGTCTAGCAAACTACCTTAGTAAGTCATGAAATACTCAGGTTTTGTATTAATAAATAGTTAATTTTATAAATTCTTTGTATCTAAACGTTATGGCTGAAATGAGGGAGGAGGAAAGCTAGAGAATGAGATGGTGAGAAAGATTACACATCATACTACTTTGTGATTCAGTCCAATAGCTGCTTGGTAAATGGCAGACATTATCCAATGTTTTTGCTATATTTCTCAGGTATAAAATGGATGCCAGATGGAAATGGAGTCATATCTTTTGATTGCAGGAACCGAGGCTGGTAAGTAAAGCACTATTTAGTGATTGCTTGAATTGTTTTCAAGAGATAAGCACTACTAATTTTTCATTAAGACAGTAAGGTTCTCATTCTTAACTGAAAGTAACACTAAACTTACATTCTTAATCACGTAGTATCAAGTTTTTATTCCTTCATAGAATTGGGATGGCACAGGCAGTGCCACCATTTATTACTGATCCTTAATTACCCTTGAGAGGTGCTTGTGACCCATTATCTTGAATTATTTCAATTATTTTAGCACAGATGCACCCACATTGCTGTTAGGTAGGGAGTTCCAGGAATTATACTGAATGGCAAGTTCAAAATTGGGATAATATGTGATTTGATTACGTCCAGCATAGAATCCCTACAGTGTGGAAAGAGGCCATTTGAACCAACAGGTTCACACCAACCCTCTGAAGAGCATCCCACCCTGACTCACTCCCCCACCCTATCCCAGTAACCCTGCATTTCCCACGGCTAATCCATCTAATTTGACACATCCCTGAACACAATGGGCAATTTTGCATGGCCAATCTACCTAGTCTGCACATCTTTGAACAGTGGGAGGAAACCAGAGCACTCAGAGGAAACCTACGCAGACCCTGGGAGAATGCGTAAACTCCACACAGACAATCACCGAGGCTGGAATTGAACGCAGGTCTTGTGTTGTGAGACAGCAGTGCTAACCACAGAGCCACCGTGGAGGGGAGCTTGCAGATTGTAGCATTCTCATGCACCTGGTTTCAGCAATCTTCTTGTTGATAAAAATCACAGGTTTAAGATATAATGTCTAAAGTACCAAGCAGCGTTGCTTCAGTACATCTTCTATAATGCTGGAAATGTGGTCCATATAGCTCAAACAGTGTATTGCTTTGGATGATGTAAATTACTGACTGTACTCAACTAGGCTATACTTGCAAAATTCATAACACAGTCTCCAACATTAGAAGTGACTCTGACTGGAAAACATTTGTAAAATAAACCTGTGTGTAAAGAATTATGCTGATAACCGTAGTCAACTTGCCTGCTTTAAAATGTAACCAAAGCTTGGTGGTTAACTGTCAGTCAACATTAACTGGTGCATTCTCCATGGCAATGCCTCAACCAATCAGTACTATCTTTTGATATGGTATAAACATTGTTTTCCCTGTACATTGGTAGTCTTGAGTGTCCTGACAAGTGCAAGAGAAACTGTTTTGGTAGAATATCCTTTTTTTTCCACAACACTGAAGTTAACCGTCATGTAGATGTTTTCTTGAACATTCACTCTTAAGAACTTGTACTTGCTCAAGGCATTCTCAGGTTCAGTTATATTAATTGTATATTTTAAGGTCTCTTTTGTTCCTATTTTAATGGAAATTGACTCTGTCAGCCCTAAATCCATTTATGATTGCCTAGTTCAGGTATGTAACAATTGCATCCCCTGTGATTTAGATTCACCATTCTCCATTATATGTGATTGCCCAAAGATCACGAAAGAGAGATTCTTTATTCCACTGGCATCAGGTCTTTACAAATATAAAGGAAAATTAAGGTTGAACTAGAAAACCTCTTTGTTTGCACAGAATTATCCATGTAGTTCACATCTGTTTGCAAAAATAACTTCTCTCTCCATTCAGCCTTTTTCTTTGGACAAAAACACTTTTTTTTCACAGAGAGAGGCTACTTGATTGCTTGAGCTTCTCTGCTCGGCACTCTTCCTGACCACCATCTCCTGCTGAAGCCACTGCATTGTGTATGCATTTGTCTTCACTACTTTTTTGTCACATTCATACAATATATGTTTTTTTTTTCAATTGTAGTTTGATTTCAGCTCTTTATCCAAAGGAGCATTAAGTTTGAGGCTGTCCTGTTCTTTGGAAGCTATTTCTAATCTCTTCAGTGAAAACATTTCAAAGTTGGTCTGTGGTTCCTTGTTTCTGGATCAGTGGTGCTGGAAGAGCACAGCAGTTCAGGCAGCATCCAACGAGCAGCGAAATCGATGTTTCGGACAAAAGCCCTTCATCAGGAATAAAGGCAGTGAGCTGGAAGCATGGAGAGATAAGCTATAGCAGGGTGGGGTGGGGAGAGAGTAGCATAGAGTACAATTGGTGAGTGGGGGAGAAGATGAAGGTGATAGGTCAGGGAGGAGAGGATGGAGTGGATAGGTGGAAAAGAAAATAAGCCGGTTGGACAAGTCCGGACAAGTCATGGGGAGAGTGCTGAACTAGAAGTTTGAAACTAGGATGAGGTGGGGGAAGGGGAAATGAGGAAGCTGTTGAAGTCTACATTGATGCTCTGGGGTTGAAGTATTCCGAGGCGGAAGATGAGGCCTTCTTCCTCCAGGCGTCTGGTGGTGAGGGAGCGGCGGTGAAGGAGGTCCAGGACCTCCATGTCCTTGGCAGAGTGGGAGGGGGAGTTGAAATGTTGGGCCACGGGGCGGTGTGGTTGATTGGTGCGGGTATCTTGGAGGAGTTCCCTAAAGCGCTCTGCTAGGAGGTGCCCAGTCTCCCCAATGTAGAGGAGACCGCGTCGGGAGCAATGGATACAATAAATGATATTAGTGGATGTGCAGGTAAAACTTTGATGGATGTGGAAGGCTCCTTTAGGGCCTTGGTTAGAGGTGAGGGAGGAGGTATGAGCACAGGTTTTACAGTTCCTGCGGTGGCGGGGGAAAGTGCCAGGATGGGAGGGTGGGTCGTAGGGGCACGTGGACCTGACCTTGTTACAACTTTTCTTTCTACTGCGTTGGATTTCTCATTATTCTACTTTCTCTCCTTAAATGTTCATTGAGATTTAACCCATCTAGACTCAATGTTCATAACCAAGGCTGGGATCTTCCCTTTTTTGATTAAATCCAGAAGTGGGAAACACATAGAATCATAGAATCACTACAGTGTGGAAATGGTCTATGAAGTTGAGAGAGCTTGCATAATCTTCCACCAGGCAGGTAGCTGATTAGTTGTTAATAGACTTTTTCCTGGAATTAAATCTGGGGTGAGGAAATTCCAGCTACTAGAGAACTCAGCAGAGCCATAATGGAAACTGTGGCTGCTGCTGGGACAAAAGCCCCAGACTTCTAGGATGGAGGAGTCAAACCCATAGGCATAGTTAGTGTTGTTAGGAGGAGGGTAATGTCTCATAGAGTGGGCTTTGTGGTTCAATTTGACAAACTACCAGGAGATTCATGTTCAGGTCATGATGGTATAGTCATGTGTACACAGAGTCATTCTCTGACTGAACCCTAGCAAAAACCCATGCACATTAAGTCACATAGTCAATTTCCAATGCGATAAGATTACAACTGTATTTTAATCAGATGTCACATTTCCCACAGAACATATATCAGGCATTATTAATGTTTATCCAAAGTCTCCGTTATCCTGCTGATTGTATGATCTCACCTGAGTCCTTGTTTCTATTACTCACTTCCTGTGG
This sequence comes from Hemiscyllium ocellatum, assembly GCF_020745735.1. Classification (NCBI taxonomy): domain Eukaryota; kingdom Metazoa; phylum Chordata; class Chondrichthyes; order Orectolobiformes; family Hemiscylliidae; genus Hemiscyllium; species Hemiscyllium ocellatum. The sequence goes on from NC_083419.1 coordinate 45,515,769, forward strand.
ATACTGTTAGGGGGAGGGACGACCTCTCAGGTGGAGAATTGAGGGTGATGGCAACAACCAAGGTGTGGCACCATGGTTGGCTTTGCTGCACAGCTGGGAAGGAAACAGGCTGGGAGAGCTTTAGTGATAGGGAATTCAATTGTGAGGGGAACTGACAGGCAGTTCTGTGATATCAAATGAGACCCTTGAATTTTCTGCTTTGTTACTCCTGTCCTTTTGTTTTTGTGTTGGGCCTGGCTATACCTGTGGCCCTTTAGTCCAAGCCTCGACACGGTTCTGTCCCCTTTAGTCCAAGAACTCCCCACCTACGTTCGGGACACCACCCACGCCCTCCACCTCCTCCAGGATTTTCGCTTCCCCGGTCCCCAACGCCTTATTTTCACGATGGACATCCAGTCCCTGTACACCTCCATCGCCCATCACGAAGGACTCAAAGCCCTCCGCTTCTTCCTTTCCCGCTGCACCAACCAGTACCCTTCCACTGACACCCTCCTTCGACTGACTGAACTGGTCCTCACCCTGAATAACTTCTCTTTTCAATCTTCCCACTTCCTCCAAACTAAAGGAGTTGCCATGGGCACCCGCATGGGCCCCAGCTATGCCTGTCTCTTCGTAGGATATGTGGAACAGTCCATCTTCCGCAACTACACTGGCACCACCCCCCACCTTTTCCTCCGCTACATCGATGACTGTATCGGCGCTGCCTCGTGCTCCCACGAGGAGGTTGAACAGTTCATCAACTTTACTAACACCTTCCATCCCGACCTCAAATTCACCTGGACTGTCTCAGACTCCTCCCTCCCTTTCCTAGACCTTTCCATTTCTATCTCGGGCGACCGACTCAACACAGACATCTACTATAAACCGACTGACTCCCACAGCTACCTGGACTACACCTCCTCCCACCCTGCCCCCTGTAAAAACTCCATCCCATATTCCCAATTCCTTCATCTCCGCCGCATCTGCTCCCAGGAGGACCAGTTCCAACACCGCACAGCCCAGATGGCCTCCTTCTTCAAGGACCGCAGATTCCCCCCAGATGTGATCGACAATGCCCTCCACCGCATCTCCTCCACTTCCCGCTCCTCCGCCCTTGAGCCCCGCTCCTCCAACCGCCACCAAGACAGAACCCCACTGGTTCTCACCTACCACCCCACCAACCTCCGTATACAACGTATCATCCGCCGTCATTTCCGCCACCTCCAAACGGACCCCACCACCAGGGATATATTTCCCTCCCCTCCCCTATCAGCGTTCCGCAAAGACCACTCCCTTCATGACTCCGTCGTCAGGTCCACACCCCCCACCAACCCAACCTCCACTCCTGGCACCTTCCCCTGCAACCGCAGGAAATGTAAACTTGCGCCCACACCTCCTCCCTCACTTCCCTCCAAGGCCCCAAGGGATCCTTCCATATCCGCCACAAGTTCACCTGTACCTCCACACACATCATCTATTGCATCCGCTGCACCCGATGTGGCCTCCTCTTACTTGCGGAACGCTTCAGAGAACACCTCAGGGACGCCCGGACCAACCAACCCAACCACCCCGTGGCTCAACACTTTAACTCTCCCTCCCACTCCACCGAGGACATGCAGGTCCTTGGACTCCTCCACCGGCAGAACATAACAACACGACGGCTGGAGGAGGAGCGCCTCATCTTCCGCCTGGGAACCCTCCAGCCACAAGGGATGAACTCAGATTTCTCCAGTTTCCTCATTTCCCCTCCCCCCACCTTGTCTCAGTCGGTTCCCTCAACTCAGCACCGCCCTCCTAACCTGCAATCCTCTTCCTGACCTCTCCGCCCCCACCCCACTCCGGCCTATCACCCTCATCTTGACCTCCTTCCACCTATCACATCTCCATTGCCCCCTCCCCCAAGTCCCTCCTCCCTGCCTTTTATCTTAGCCTGCTGGACACACTTTCCTCATTCCTGATGAAGGGCTTATGCCCGAAACGCCGAATTTCCTATTCCTTGGATGCTGCCTGACCTGTTGTGCTTTAACCAGCAACACATTTTCAGCTATACCTGTGGTTATGGCGAGTTGGGGGGATGGGCATCCATTGTTAACTCTCAGAATATAAATAACAGGTTTCTTCATTTGTGAATTGCCTGGGGCTAGGGCACAGCCTCAGCGAGAGGGAGTTGGGATGGGAGCAAGGATTAGGAGGTGCCCCCTGTGGGCAAGAGGGAAGATCTATAGTGAATTGGGGGTTATTTGGGTGTTTGCTTAAGTTAAATGTAGTGATTAGCTTTTTATTTGTAGTAGTTTTATACGAGTACTTTTTAGACTTCATAGAGTTAATGTCGTTGTCGCTTGTCACACCTCAGATAAGCTTCCTCCTCTTGGGAAACCACGAGCTGCTCTGGACAACCATGGCAAGTGATTTGTTCAATATAAAAGGGAGTCATTCCCCTATTAAAAGAAAGAAGGTGTTGTCAAGCCTTAGGAGGTGAAGGGTAGACATCGCCCTACTATAAGAGACTCATTTAACTGATAAGGAACATCTGAAACTGCAGCAGGGGGGTTCTGACAGAGTATTCTTTTCCTCTTCAGCTCTAAGAGTTGAGGAGTGGTTATATTGGTAAGAAAGAACTTCCCTTTCCAGGTAATTGAGCAAATTAAGGACAAACATGGACGGTTCTTAAAGCCCGAATACATGGGGAAGAGTATGGCGTTTTGAATGTGTATTGTCCCCGGTGCACCCTCTTAAATTTCTAATTGATGCATTTGCTAAATTAATGAGTCTTGGGGTGAGCTGCACGATCATAGGAGGGGATTTTAATTGCCTAATAGATCCCGAGGTTAGCAGGGTGCCGAGGGGCCCGGCAGATACACCTGTGCAATCTAAGCAGTTGGCGGACATGTGTGACGAGTTGAGACTAGTGAATGTGTGGAGGCATCTCTACTCTAATGGAAGAGACTTCACTTTCTACTCCAACCCACACAAGTGCCATACGCGAATTGACATTTTTTTTATGCCATTGGACTGTTTGAACAGAACGTTGGCATGCAAAATTGGGAATATAGCTGTCTCAGAACATGCGTCAGTGTATTTAGATGTTAAAGTCAGGGGTGGTGGAATGGATGCACGGCACTGGTGCATGGACCCATTTCTGTTAAGAGATAGCAAATTTGTTGAGTACATCAGAAGAGTGTTCAGGGCCTTCTGGGATATCAACTCAGGTTCAGCCGGTAATCCGGCAATACTTTGGGAGGCCACGAAGGCATATTTACAAGGCCTGATCATTTCGTATTCAGCGACTAGAAAGAAGCAGAGGGAGGAACAACAACAGATGCTGGAGGCCCGGTTGCAGATAGCTGAGGAAGCATATTATAATAGGCCCTCTCTGGTCAAGTTGTAGTGGGTCACAGCCCTCCGGACAGCTCTCGACACATTGCACACACAAATGACTAAAAAAGAGATCTCCTTTGCTCAACAAAGATTGTTTAAATTTGGAGATAAGCCAGGTAGATATCTGGCATATTTGACTAGGAGGAGAGAAACTTTCCAATTTATTATGTCTGTTAGAGAAGAGGCTGGCAACATTACCCGTTAGTTGAAGAAGATCAATGTTAGATTTAGGAAATACTTCGCAGAGCTATATCGGTTGGAGGGAGATGAACACAGTGCAGCGAGAATGCAGTTCTTTTTTGAGAATCTGGGCCTTCCCAGTGTAAACAAGGAAAAGACTTCCCTGGTGAATGTGCCTACGATGGCACAGGAAGTGCAGGGAGCAATAAGGCATCTCCAAGGTGGCAAAGCACTGAGCCCAATGGATTCCCACGTGAATTCTATGATGAATTCATAAATATGTTGGTGGAGCCACTTCTGAGGATGTATTACTATTCATATACACGGGATTGTCTGCCGCCTTCTCTTAGGGAGGTTAATATCTCCCTCATTTTAAAGAAGGGGAAAGACCCTAAAGAATGTACTGCATACAGACCAGTTTCACTGTTGAATGTAGATTTTAAAATTCTATCCAAGATGCTGGCTGTGAGGTTGGAAAAGGTGTTGCTCCATATTATAAAAGAAGATCAGATGGGTTTTGTTAAGGGCCGTTGCTCCTCCAACAATATTAAGAGGGTACGGAACATAGTGCAGGTATGTCAGCAAAGATTGATTCCGGGTTTGGTGGTCTCCCTAGCCATAAAAAAAGGCATTTGACTGTGTAGAATGACTGGATCTGTTTGGGGTCCTAGAGCGTTTTGGTCTGGGGGCAATTTTTTCCAAATGGGTTGTATAATGATACAAAGGTGGCAGTCATCATAAATGGTACTAAGTCAGATAACTTTAATATTGGGAGGGGTAGTCGACAGGGGTGTCCTCTTACACCGCTGTTATTTATCTTGGCAATTGAACTGTTAGCTGAGGCTATCAGGAGGGGTCCTAACATACTGGTGCCAAGGGTGGGAATGGGGGAGCATAAGATCGCCCTATTTGCTGATGATGTCTTCTTGTTCTTGGCCAATCTGGAGAAGTCCGTTCCTCGATTGATTCAAACAATTAATTTATTTGGCGGTTTTTCGGGCTGCAGGATCAAACTTGACAAAATCGGAAGCCGTGCCGGCGGGGATTAGTGGATGTGCCTGATCTGAAGGATGGAATGCAGTTCCCATTTAAGATGGTCGTCAAAAGGTTTTTTTGTATTTGAGAATTTTTATTACTCCTGCCTTCCATTAGCTGTATAAAGCTAACTATGCACAATTGCTGGAGAGGATAGCACAGGATTTGCAGAGGTGGGAAGGGTTACCATTATCATGGTTGAGCTGAATAGCCCTGATTAAAATGAATGTTCTTCCTTGCCTGTTGTACCCCCTGAGAATGCTCCCGTTGTTGCGACTCAGCTGAATGTTATGAAGGCTCAATGGTTGGCTAGGATCTTTCATTTGGTGTTACAGGTGCCCTCGAAATTAAATTTACAGCTTTCGCAGTGTGAGGGAAGGGTGGATTTCCAGGCTTGAAGAGGTATCAAATAAGTGCCCTGTTAGCATATGTTAGTGACTGGGTACGAGTGAATTCAAAGTCAGTTTGGCTTGATGTTGAAGCCTCGCAGTAGAGATGTCACCGAGTTAATCTATTAGTTATGGATAAGATGAAATCCGTGACCGAGCAGTGTAAGAATCCAAACATTTTAAATATGGTGAAAGCCTGGAGGATGATGAGGCAAGATAAAGGCAGCTGGTCTAAGACCTCACTGTTTATCCTGTTGGTGGGAGCCCAAGGATTTAAACCTGGGGCATGGAAGAATAAGGGAATCTCATGCCTGGGAGATTTGTTCAAGGGTGAGGTCTTTTAGCCAGTTAAGTCAGAAATATGGATTGTCTAATAGGGACCTTTTCTAGTACTTTCAAATAAGGGATTATATACAATGGAAAACCACACTCCTGGCCAAGTGTTACAAGTCAGACATGGAGAAAAGAATGCTCCGGTGTATGTGTGCTCTTTCAGTCAGTACTTTGTATCATTACAGAAAGGACATGCCATAGGGGATGTGGAAGGATTCTGTAGGACATGGAATTGAGAGCTAGGAGAGGATATCTCATTGGAGGTATGGGAAGATATATGGGGAAATGTAAGGAAAATTTCAATATGTAACAGAGCTTGGGCCATGCAAATAAAGATCTTACACAGGGCTCATATGGCGCCAGAGAGGCTAGCTAAGTTCAAGAGAGGAGCGTCTCCATAGTGTCCCAAATATAAAATTAGTATAGACACTCTTACACACTGTTACTGGTCCTGTTGTAAGATCCAGAGATACTGGAGTGCTACAGTAAGGGAGCTAAAGTACATCCTGGGGATTGAAATTAACATGGATCTAGTATTTCTTTTTCTGGGGTGGCCAGATTTGCCCTCTCTGGGGTAACATGGGAAGAGATTGTGTAACATTCTTATCCACTGTGTGAGGAAGAATATTTTAATGAATTGAACGTTGGAAACTTCCCCCTCCAGGTCTTATGGGGTGGTGCAGGCTGGTGATGGAGCATCTCCCCCAAGGTTACCTCACAAATATGATGCGCCACAAAACGGAGCAGTTCTGCAAGACGTGGCGGCCCTTTCTGAATTATATTGAAGTAGACTTATCAGCAATATTAATTAGGGCGGTGGTGCAGCCATGGGAATCAGTTTAAGTGCCCTTGGGGCCCTGGGAGGGAGATGCTGGGAGAAAAGAATATGGGTACGGGATGGGAGCCTCAGTGGACGTGTGATGATGAAATAGAATAGTGAGGTATAATTTGATTTAAGTTAATTTAAATTCAGTTTAATTTAATTTTTATTTAATTTGTTTGTAGTTTAGTTTAAGTTAAGTAGATAAGTTTGTTCTGGTAGAATAGTAGGCCATTACTAATAATATCGCATTTGACTTTGTTGTACTGCCTCTATTTTTCTGTTTTTTGGTGTTATTCTTTTTTGTATATACACGCTTTGTAAAAGATTAAATAGATCTCTAATAAAAATATTTCTTTAAAAAATCCTCAGTCTGCCCTAATGTAACATTCCTGTTTTCCATCCCATCCATCCTGGTGATTAATACAGAATTATGTGAAGTGTAATGCCACTTGAGTTGTGACCTCCTAAGTTTATTTCATCTCAAACATTTTATGGCGAGTTAAGACAGAAACCTTGCATCTTTAAATTTGGGCCAGATTTTATTATGACCCAACAGAGTGGGCGGCACGGTGGCACAGTGGTTAGCACTGCTGCCTCACAGCACCTGAGACCCGGGTTCAATTCCCGACTCAGGTGACTGACTGTGTGGAGTTTGCACGTTCTCCCCGTGTCTGCGTGGGTTTCCTCCGGGTGCTCCGGTTTCCTCCCACAGTCCAAAGATGTGCAGGTCAGGTGAATTGGCCATGCTAAATTGCCCGTAGTGTTAGGTAAGGGGTAAATGTAGGGGTATGGGTGGGTTTCGCTTCGGCGGGTCGGTGTGGACTTGTTGGGCCGAAGGGCCTGTTTCCACACTGTAAGTCTAATCTAAACAGGCAAAAAGTGTGCAGTGACCTCATTCCAGGACTCAGTCTTCCTGTGCATTTTGTTTGTTCTTATGTACAGGTATATTCAGGCTGCAACTTCCCCAAAGGACATTATCATACTGTTTGACATCAGCGGCAGTATGAAAGGTCTCAGAATGACGATAGCCAAACATACCATCAATACCATCCTGGACACGTTGGGTGAAAACGATTTTGTCAATATTATTGCTGTAAGTAAATCAGACAAGAAAATTTCAACATTTCCTTCTCAGTTCAAAATTCAAACTGCCTGATGTTGTATTGTTGTCCTGGTATTTTAGGTATCTAGATGATGTATTTGTAGAGTAATTGAATTTTCCATTCAGCCCATTCCCTTGGTCTAATTCCATAGCCCCGTGAGTTTATTTTCTTCAAATGCCCATTCAATTTCCTTTTAAAATTATTTCATTATTTCTGCTTTCATCATCCCCTTAGGCTGAGAGTTCCATGTCATTATCACTAAATTTATGTAAAGTAATCAAGGACCTAGAAAGTTGAGTGTTCCATGCTCAGTTTTTAGGCATACGACTGCATGTCTGCATGTCATATTGATCTCAGGTAACACTACAAAAGCACTCAATAACAATACTAACATCATGCAGGTTTCTAGCTATCTGCAGCAATCAAGGTTCATTCATGCAAAATCAGAATTTGGGGCGTAAACTACAACTGCAAGCTGCCTACCAATAAGGGATCTTAGGTTATTAGAATTGCTGCAAGACAATGGGAGACTGTACAATTACTGCAGCCAAAGACTAGTGAAAAGAGTATTGACATTGAAGTTACAAAGATGTGGATTGATGTTTGAGTTTTTGAGGGAAGAAGAAGTTTAAATGTGTTGAAAGTGCTCCAGTTCCTGATTCAGAAACATGTTTGCATAAATTTACATGTCTCAAAGCATACTCAAGAAGTGATGTTTTCTCAATGGCAGGCATATGTAAGTCATGGAGTTAGCATCAACCCATCTTAAATTCTGATCCTTGTAAATGTCTTCAATTACCTAAAAAGGCATAGATTTTCAGAATCTTCTAATTAAGTCAAATATTGTTTTTTTTAAAAAACTGCTAAATTGAGGTTGCAGAATTCTTTGGTTAGACCTTGGTATTTCTTGCATAATTTAAACAAAATCAAAGTGCTAATTAGGCTGTCTTCCTCTGCATTATGTTTTGGAGAACATTACAATGACTAAGATAATATTTGAAAGCTTTAAACTGAGATGTATATGGTGGAGAGTAGCGATAAGAAGTTGTAAGGAAATGGTCTTATATTTTGAAGGCAATATACACATGAAAATGTGTTAAAGCTGTAGTTTGCACATTTAGGAGGAAGGAATCCTAAAAAGCTGCTATCATTTTCATCTTAAGGCTAGCATACACAAGTATGCATTTTAATGAAATTTGCATAGTTCAACAGTAATTGGATCATGAAAAGTTTGAAAAAAAATCTTTCCGTGATGTTATGAACCCCCTTGGTGGTGATGCTGCACGGAAAAGGTAAGGATGAGCTGGATGAGTTGAAGGATGGTGTTGGTGGTTCCATTCTTCATTTGCTGTCCTCCTCTTTCATTCCCAAACTGGCTGACTTTTAGTTCTATTGAACTGGTCAATCAAAGGGCAGACAGCTCTTCAGTTTCAGCAGAGCCATGGGGATCAGTGGCCACAATTGGAACTGCAGCCAGTCTAAACAAGAAACAACAATGGAGAACAATGCTGAAAAGCTTGTTAGTGGACTGGATTCTCCAGGCCCTGGTTAGGTTGAAATGAGGATTAGAAGTGGAGACAACCCTTTCGCTAGCAGGTTTTCTTTGCATGCCTCAAACAGAGGCAAGGATTAGATTGCCAGAGTATACTTAGCAGCTTCACATGGTGAGGCATCGTTCCTCACTGATAAAATGCTAAGTTAAAAATCACACGGCAACATTTATTTAGAAGTACAGTACAAGCTTTCAGAGCGCTGCTCCTTCATCAGGTCACTGGTGGAGTAGGATCATAGGACACAGAATTTATTGCAAAAGATCATAATGTCATACCCTGATGCAATATATTGTATAAACTTAGATTGCTGTTAAGTCTTTCAATGTAGCCCATTCTAAAAGATGAAAGACTTAATAGCAATCTTGGTTTATACAATATATCGCATCAATGTATGACATTATGATCATTTGCTATAAATTCTATGTCCTATGATCCTCCCCCACACGCTACCTGAAGGAGCAGTGCTCTGAAAGCTTGTACTTCCAAATAAACTTGTTGGACTATAACCTGGTATTGTGTGATTTTTAACTTTGTCTCTCCCAGTCCAATACCAACACCTCCACATCATGGATAAAATACCAGGAAAAGACCTCAATTGGACATGATTTGGACACGCACAATATCCCTAGCCACCTCACCAAGTTTTACACCCTTACTCCTCAAAATGTGTTGGAGACTTATCATAAAACTTTGGCTTGTGTTTGTATCTTGTGAAATGTTGGGCGTGAATGGAGGATCAACGGATAGTAATTGAGCATGTTGCTTGTATGGGCCAATTATTTAATATTGCCTAGCCAATGGAAAAGCAGTATTTGCAAACATTGTGAGTGAATGGTAACTAAGAAATTTGATAAAGCACTTGTGATATGAACCCTCTATAGAATGTAACTAAGGTAACCCGTATTCTTCATTCCAAAACCACTGCAACCAGCACTGACAAAACCCTGTGTATGTCCTACCAATACCTGGAATCCGTTCAATAATGAATGAGTACAATGTGAATGCCTATCTAATAGCGAGTTCTACTCTGTATTTCTGCTAGTATAGTGATTACATCCACTATGTCGAGCCCTGCTTCGAAGGAACACTCGTGCAAGCTGACAGAGACAATCGAGAGGTGGGTGTCACGTGAGATGTTACAAATATTAAACCTTGTTGCTGAACATTTCATGAAGAATTTGCTGAAACTTTATTGGTTGATTAAAGGATATTTTAAATGAGTTACAAGCTAGAATCTAATTCAGTACTGGTGGAGAAAACTGATATTCTTAGGTAGAATAATGGATATCCAGATGAAAGATAAAAGCTGGGATTTGTATGGTTCCAAAATAGAATAATGTAATTTGAAGTGAGTTTTAAATAGGAAAGAAGTTTGAGTGTTATACCAGAATAGGCCAAATTTGTGTACTGCAATCTAATCAATGGTTCTAAAACTTTATATTTTGTGTATGCACAGTATTGAGTTCCAGGAATGGAAGATACTTTATAATGAAATTATGAGTCAAAGATTAGCTTACTTCAAATGGAATACATAGATTATCTGTTAAATTATTTAGTTTTCTTTGATTTCGAGGAGCCGGTATTGGACTAGGGTGGACAAAGTTAAAAATCACAAAACACCAAGTTATAGTCCAACAGGTTTATGTGAAGGCACTAGCTTTTGAAGTGCTGCTTCTTCATCAGGTGGTTGTGAAGCAGGATCATAAAACAGAATTTATAGCAAAAGATTACAGTGTCATGCAGCTGAAATTATATATTGAACAAGCCTAGATTAAATCTTTCATCTTTTAGAATAGGTTTGCAAGTTTCGCTTCTTTAATATGTAAATCCCAGAACTTCTTTTACGTCACATTCTCAAGATAACCTCAGGTTTTATAACAAAAGGTGCCATCTCAGCTCAGACAATGCATTAAAAGTGTAAGATTAACGTCTCTCTATATCCCAATCTTGAGTCAGACTAGTTGATGAAGAAGCAGCGCTTCGAAAGCTAGTGCCTCCAAGTGAACACGTTGGCAATAACCTGGCATTGTGTGATTTTACACTTAGCTTCCTTTCTATTTTGGTGTAGCTTTTGTGCAGCTGATATCTCCTGATGGTCCAAATGCCTTCTGCCAATGTGTCCACGCATCAAAGACTCCTGATGGCATTCACAGCAGGACTTGCATAATGGCAGTTTTATTGAGGATTTGTTTGTTATTGATTATCAGAATTCTATGCCAAACAAATTTCTTCGAAGAATTAATTCCAACCTTTTCTTTGCATCTCTTTCACCATTTATTTTGTGTTCTTTAACTTAAATGCTAACCTACGTATTTTAATTTGTTCTGCAAGCTATACTAACATTTATCTTTCCTCCAGTTAACTATATCAAGATCCATTAGCAAGTCATGGTGAACCAGATTAAATTCCATTACCACCAGGCAGCTATTATTTTGCTTCAAATTATTCTGTAACTTATAAATAAATTAAAACAAAAGAAAAATGACATGGAATAGGCAAAACACTAACTGAACAATAGAAAGCTTCCAAAGAAGACTTTGCTCAGACAGAGTAGATATGTTGCCATGAAGGAGAGAGGAAGGACATCCAGTGTCAGATCTCCTGGGATTGCCAAACATACATTAAAAAATATATAGCTATGAAGATAAAATAAGGCAGAATGCTGAGGTTTATGATCAATGTAAAATTCATAATACAGCTAATGTGGAAAGTACAGAGAAGTATGTAGTACAAAAACAGGGATGTTATAATAAAACAAAACTTAAAAACAACTGATTAGGCTGAAGTATTTGTTCAACTTGGGTACCACATTATAAAATGGGATGACATAGTCGAAGAAAGGGTGGTGCTGAAACGATTTATTAGTTTGGTACCAGTGATGACGGACTTCAGCTTTGTACAGAGACTGGAGATACTGAGGTGGTCTCCTTGCAGCAGCGAAATTTGAGACGAGATTTGATAGAGCAATTAAAACCATGAAGAACAGAAGTAAAATGAAGAGACATTTTCTTCCAGAGTAGAATGTTATGATCTTGAATGTGCTGCCTGAAATAGTGGTACTTGCAGATTTTTGAGTGACATTTAGAAGAGAATGCTTGAGGAGAAAAACTACAAGGCTATGGTAATAGAGCAAAGCCACATATGCTTAGTTGTAATGGTGCAGAAGAAGACCATTCAACCCATAATGTCAACACTAACTCTTCCTATGAAAATGATGTTTAGTACCATTCCTCTGCCTTTTCCCACTAACCTATTGTTTCTATTCAAATATTTATCTAATGCCCTTTTGAATACCATGATTGAAGCTGCCTTCACTGCATTTCAAGTGGTGCATTCTCAAGCCTAACAATCCTTACTATGTGATAAGGTTTTTTCTCACATCACATTTGGATAATTACATTCCTCTATTAAAAACACTTTATAATATTTACACCTTTTTGTAATTTTATTTGTTCCTGCACATTCTTCTCATTAGGTGGTGGCCCGAAGGCTACACTGAGAAACATATTTGGTCCTCTTTTATTCCTTATCTTCAACGCCATCTAGAATTCTCTAGGAAATTCTCTTTCTCCAGCACTACAGTGCTATCCTTCATCAATGATACCGCTCCTCCTCGTTTTCTTAGGGTCATAGAGTTATAAAGATGTAAACAGCCATGGAAACAGACCCTTCAGTCCAACCTGTCCATGCTGACCAGATATCCCAGTCCAATCTAGTCCCACCTGGCAGCACCCAGCCCATATCCCTCCAAACCCTTCCTATTCATATACCCATCCAAACGACTCCTAAATGTTGCAATTGTACCAGCCTCCACCACTTCCTCTGGCAGCTCATTCCATACACATATCAACCTCTGTGTGAAACAGTTGCCCCGTAGGTCTCTTTTATATCTTTCCCCTCTCACCCTAAACCTATGCCGTCTAGTATCTGGACTTCCCGACCCCAGGAAAAAGACTTTGCCTATTTATCCTATCTATGCCCCTTATAATTTTGTAAACTTCTATAAGGTCACCCCTCAGCCTCCGATGCTCCTATCCAGGAATATTTAACATTCACTCCTGCCCTGCTTCCAGCCCGGTCTCTGTTACATTGTAATTAACAAGCGAAAATCAGTATGATCAAACTTCAGTTAATAGACAAATAATACACTGAACTGAAGAGAAGTGCTTTCACACAAACTACCAAATGCAATTAAGATATGCTGTATAATCCTTTCTCTAGGCTTAGCACTCTCGTCTGAGGTGTAGTATTAAGAGATCAAGTCCAGTGTTACTCTCTGCTCTCTAGCAGGCTTAATTGTCCCCATCGCATTAATTTGAAACCTTTCCTCTCCTACAAAAATCATTCCACTCAGCTTGAGTCTCTCAGACCCCATTTCCATCAACAAGGCCTTCCTCACTGACACTTTGTTTTTTAAATCTCCAAAAATCCAATTTGTTCTGTTTCCTTCCTTTTAAACAGTAAACAAATTCTTAAACTCTTCCTGCTTGTAGTATTTGCAGTATTTGCCTCTCTCTGTCTGTCTGTCTCTCTCTCTCCCTCTCTCCCTCTCTCTCTGAACCTCAAAAAAAGGTCCTCTTTACTGTAAATTGCTATAATGTTGTGGATATAACGTCCACCTGAACCATCTGGGATACTTTGTGTTTCATTCCATAATATTGGAAATAAATTCTGTTTGTTTAAAACTTGGCAGTCGGACCAGTTAATTTGAAGTCATCGAGTCATAGAGATATACAGCATGGAAACAGACCCTTTGGTCCAACCTGTCCATGCTGTCCAGATATCCCAACCCAATCTAGTCCCACCTGCCAGCACCCGGCCCATATCCCTACAAACCCTTCCTATTCGTATACCCATCCAAATGCCTCCACCACTCTCCTCTGGCAGCTCATTCCATTCATGTACCACCCTCTGCATGAAAAAGCTGCCCCACAGGTCTCTTTGAAATCTTTCCTCTCTCACTCTAAACCTATGCCCTTTAGTTCTGGACTCCCCGACTTTGTCTATTTATCCTATCCATGCCCCTTATAATTTTGTAAACATCTGTAAGGTCACCCCTCAGCCTCTCTCATTCCAGGGAAAACAGCCCCAGCCTGTTCAGCCTCTCCCTATAGCTCAAATCCTCCAACCTTGGCAACATCCTTGTAAATCTTTTCTGAACCCTTTCAAGTTTCACAACATCTTTCCGCTAAGAAGGAGACCAGAATTGCATGCAATATTCCAACAGTGGCCTAACCAATGTCCTGTACAGCTGCAACATGTCCTCCCAACTCCTGGGAGAAAGTGAGGACGGCAGATGCTGGAGACCAGAGTTGAAAAATGTGTGCTGAAAAAACACAGCAGACCAGGCAGCATCCGAGGAGCAGGAGAATCAATGTTTCGGGCATAAGCCCTTTCCTGTACTCAATACTCTGACCAATAAAGGAAAGCATACCAAACGCCTTCTTCACTGTCCTATCTACCTGCGACTCCAAGGAGTTATAAACCTGCACTCTGTTGGGATATATATCTATACCCCTAGGGAGGGTAGACCTGTAGTTGCTGCTTGGGAAATCGGGGGGCGCTGCGGAGCTGCTGTTTGGACTGTTTACTGAAACTGCCTGTGCAGCTGGACTACCAAGGTCAGACCAATACAATGGCAGCCTTTACTCGGAGACCTTGTTTACAAGACAGACCATCTCGTGGATACCTGCCAAGGCCGAGGACTATTCACAGGAAGCCTTTGTCTGTGAGAGATCACGTGTGTGAGTGATTACGTAGCGTTAGCTTAGCAAACAATATATCAAGCAGGGGTTTTTGGAAAGATTTCAGAACGCGCCTTCTCCAGTGAAGAGTAAATATCTCACTGCATGTCCTGTGTACGTCTCTCTCATTAAATCAGCTTATATTTTGAATCAGATCCTGTGTCTCTCTCCTTCAAACGAACACGGGGACGGTAGCCCCGTCCTAACAACTCCAAGGTCTCCAACACTCCCTAGGACCTTACCATTAAGTCTATAAGTCATGTTAAAATTTGCTTTTCCAAAATGCAGCACCTCGCATTTATCTGAATTAAACTCCATCTGCCACTTCTCAGCCCATTGGCCCATCTGGTCAAGATCCTGTTTTAATCTGAGGTAACCCTCTTCGCTGTCCACTACACTTCCAATTTTGGTGTCATCTGCAAACTTACTAACTGTACCTCTTATGCTCGCATCCAATTCATTTCTGTAAATGACAAAAAGTAGAGGACCCAGCACTGATCCTTGTGGCACTCCACTGATCACAGGCCTCCAGTCTGAAAAACAACCCTCCACCGCTACCCTCTGTCTCCCAACTTTGAGCCAGTTGTGTATCCACATGGCTAGTTCTCCCTGTATTTCATGAGATCTAACCTTGCTAATCAGTTTCCCATGGGGAACCTTGTCAAACGCCTTACTGAAGTCCATATAGATCACATCTATGGCTCTGCCCTCATCAATTTTCTTTGTTACTTCTTCAAAAAACTCAATCAAGTTTGTGAGACAAGATTTCTCATGCACAAAGCCATGTTGACTATCCTTAATCAGTCCTTGCCTTTCCAAATACACGTACATCCTGTCCCTCAGGATTCCCTCCAACAACTTGCCCACCATTGAGGTCAGGCTTACCGGTCTATAGTTCCCTGGCTTGTCTTTACCGCCCTTCTTAAGCAGTGGCACCACGTTTGCCAACCTCCAGTCTACCGGCACCTCACCTATGACTGTCGATGATACAAGTATCTCAGCAAGAGGCCCAGCAATCACTTCTCTAGCTTCCCACAGAGTTCTCAGGTACACCTGATCAGGTCCTGCGGACTTATCCACCTTTAACCATTTCAAGACATTCAGCACTTCCTCCTCTGTAATCTGGATATTTTGCAAAATGTCACCATTTATTTCCCGACAGTCTATATCTTCCATATCATTTTCCACAGTAAATACTGATGCAAAATGTGGGTGGCATGGTGGCACGGTGGTTAGCACTGCTGCCTCACAGTGCCAGAGACCCGGGTTCAATTCCCGACTCAGGCGACTGACTGTGTGGAGTTTGCACATTCTCCCTGTGTCTGCGTGGGTTTCCTCCGGATGCTCCGGTTTCCTCTCACAGTCCAAAGATGTGCTGGTCAGGTGGATTGGCCATGCTAAATTGCCCGTAGTGTTAGGTAAAGGGGTAAATGTAGGGGAATGGGTGGTTTGCGCTTCGGCGGGTCGGTGTGGACTTGTTGGGCCGAGGGGCCTGTTTCCACACTGTAAGGAATCTTAAAAAAAATATTCATTTAGTATCTCCCCCATTTTCTGTGGCTCCACACAAAGGCCGCCTTGCTGATCTTTGAGGGACCCTATTCTCTCCCTAGTTACCCATTTGTCTTTAATCTATTTGTAAAAACCCTTTGGATTCTCCTTAGTTCTATTTGCCAAAGCTATCTAATGTCCCCTTTTTGCCCTCCTGATTTCCCTCTTAAGTATACTCCTACTTCCTTTATACTCTTCTAAAGATTCACTCGATCTATCCTGTCTATACCTGACGTATGCTTCCTTCTTTTTCTTAAGCAAACCCTCAATTTCTTTAGTCATCTAGCATTCCCTATACCTACCAGCCTTCCCTTTCACCCTGACAGGAATATACTTTCTCTGAATTCTTGTTATCTCATTTCTGAAGGCTTCCCATTTCCCAGCCGTCCCTGTACTTGCGGACATCTGCCTCCAATCAGTTTTCGAAAGTTCTTGCTTAATACCATCAAAATTGGCCTTTCTCCAATTTAGAACTTCAACTTTTAGATCTGGTCTATCCTTTTCCAGCATTATTTTAAATCTAATATAATTATGGTCTCTGGCCCCAAAGTGCTCCCCCACTGACACCTCAGTCACCTGCCCTGCCTTATTTCCCAAGAGTAGGTCAAGTTTTGCACCTTCTCTAGGAGGTACATTCACATCAGAAAATTGTCTTGTACGCACTTTAAGAAATTCCTCTCCATCTAAACCTATAACACTATGACAGACCCAGTCGATGTTTGGAAAGTTCAAATCCCCTACCATAACTACCCTATTATTCTTACAGATAGCTGAGATCTCCTTGCAAGTTTGTTTCTCAATTTCCCTCTGACTATTAGGGGGTCTATAATACAATCCCAATAAGGTGATCATCCCTTTCTTATTTCTCAGTTCCACCCAAATAACTTCCCTGGATGTATTTCCAGGAATATCCTCCCTCAGCACAGCTGTAATGCTATCCCTTATCAAAAATGCCACTCCCCCTCCTCTCTTGCCTCCCTTTCTATCCTTCCTGTAGCATTTGTATCCTGGAACATTAAGCTGCCAGTCCTGCCCATCCCTGAGCCATGTTTCTGTAATTGCTATAATATCCCAGTCCCATGTTCCTAACTATGCCCTGAGTTCATCTGCCTTCCCTGTTAGGCCCCTTGCATTGAAATAAATGCAGTTTAATTTATTAGTCCTACCTTGTCCCTGCCTGCCCTGACTGTTTGACTCACTTCTGTTCTCAACTGTACCAGTCTCAGATTGATCTTTTTCCTCACTACGTCCCTGGGTCCACCCCCCGCCCCCCAACCTCCCCCCTCCCCTGCCTTACTAGTTTAAATCCTCCCAAGCAGTTCTAGCAAATCTCCCTGCCAGTATATTAGTCCCCTTCCAATTTAGGTGCAATCTGTCCTTCTTGTACAGGTTACTTCTATCCCAAAAGAGATTCCAATAATCCTAAAGTGTGAATCCTTCTCCCATACACCAGCTCATCAGCCATGCATTCATCTGCTTTATCTTCCTATTTCTGCCCTCACTAGCTCGTAGCACTGGGAGTAATCCAGATATTACTACCCTTGAGGGCCTCCTTTTTAAATTTCTGCCTAACTCTCTGTAATCTCTCTTCAGAATCTCAACCTTTTCCCTTCCTATATCGTTTGTTCCAATGTGGACAATGACCTCTTGCTGGCCCCTCTCCCCCATGAGAACATTCTGCACCTTCTCTGAGACATTCTTGATCCTGGCATCAGGGAAACAACACAACATTCTGCTTTTTCTCTGCTGGCCATAGAAACGTCTGTCTGTACCACGGACTACAGAATCCCCGAACACAATTGATCTCTTGGACGCTGACGTACCCCTCATTGCATTCGAGCCAGTCTCAATACCAGAAACTTGGCTGTTCATGCTATGCTCCCCTGAGAATTCATCACCCCCTACATTTTCCAAAACAGCATACCTGTTTGAAATAGGTATATCCACAAAAGACTCCTACCCTAGGTGCCTACCTGTCTTACCCTTCCTGGAGTTAACTCATCTATGTGACTGTATCTGAGACTTTCCCCCCTTCCTATAACTGCTATCCATCACACACTGTTGCTGTTGCAAATTCCTCATCGTTTCTATTTGTTTCTCCAACCGATCCACTCAATCTGATAAGATTCGCATCCAATAGCATTTATGGCAGATATAATCCGCAGTAACCCTTAAACTCTCTTTAAACTCCCACATCTGACAAGAAGTACATATCATTGCAAAGGCCATTTTTGCCTCTTCACAATCTCTTAATCTGGGAATATCCACTGTACACATATCTAAAACATATAGCAAAGTTATGGTCTGGGCTACCTGCATAAAAATGTTTTGCGTGGTCAAGACTGGTCCATAACACCCTTGAACTCATTCAATTCCATATAATAGGAAAACAAGTACTTGACTCAAACTCCAGATATTCTACCCTCTTTGTTACAACTGTAACTGTGCAATTAGTAGAAAAATAATAATTTCAACCCCTTTTTACAGCATTTCCTAAATTCAACATTGGAAGTGAAGATAACAAGTATCTAAAAATATGAACGTGATAGGATGGGCTGTCTAGGAACATTCACTGCCACTGAACGTACATCTTGATGTTTGTCTAAATTACTGATATTGAATGGGGAAAGATGCCCACTTGAAGATGGGGAATAGCTTTATTGAACATTACACTAATACTAAATTACTTATTCTAAGTTTCTGTGAGACATCCAAACTAAAAAGTACATATTACTGCTACTGAAACATTCTGTTGCACAGCTTAGAGATATTTGACCAACTGGAATACGACAACACACTGGTTAGCTCCTCCCAGGGACCGTTGGTTATCTCCTGATGGGCGAAGCTCATTTTGTGATGCCAGTTAACCTCTTCACAAACTGTTTAATACATTGAGTCATTGTAGAAAGTGTGAAAAACTTTCACTTGATTTGAATAGGTTTCTGTTTGAGTATCAGCCTCTTGGCATCTAGAAATAGTCTTATTTCCAAGCAGAGGTGTTGCATCTGTCCTCACTAACACCCTTCACGGAAAGTTGTTTCACTTTCAGCTAAAGGAGACATTTTGTAAAGACCAACATTTGTAAATTCATCTGCGATAATACTGCATGATAATTGATGCCATGAACGCAGTGCCATGGGAGATTTGCACTATTGGGTATGGTTCAGTTACTCATTAGCTCAACTTATCAAGCTGTTAAGATCCTATTGTAGACAATATTATTGATGTTTTTCATGAATTTTCATGTTGCACTGAATATTTGCTTCTTTCTGTTGTTTTATATTCCTCTTCAGCATTTCAAGCTGCTGGTTGATAAACTTAATGCCAAAGGAACAGGAGTTGTAACTAAAGCACTCATCGAGGCCTTCACAGTCTTGAATAAGGTTTGCATATTTTTAGTGCTTTTTTCAATAATTGACTGGGATTAATGGGCAGTTGTGTTCTGTTGAATCTCTGCATAATGTGAGTTAAAAAGCTTTTACTTTGATATTTGGTGATTTTGGAACAGTTAGAGGTGGTACAAGCTTTAAAAGGTCTGAAAGATTTAAAATGTTGAATGGTGTTCTCAGGTACTTTGTTTTCCAATGCTCCCAGGCAACCTATCTTATCCCACTCATATTTTTAGTTACTTGTTACCTTCATTTCCAATGTTAGTTTTGGGAAATGCTGTACAAAGGGGTTGGAATTATGATTTTTCTACTAATTGCACAGATACAGTTATAACAAAGAGGGTAGAATATCTGGACTTTGAGTCAAGTACTTGTTTTCCTATTATATGGAATTGAATGAGTTCAAGGGTGTTATGAACCAGTCCTGACTCCTCAAAACATTTTTAAGCAGGTAACCCAGATCGTAACTTTGCTATTTGTTTTAGGTAAATGTACAGTGGATATTCCCAGAGTAAATTAACTGATCTGACTGTCAAGTTTTAAACAACAGAACTTATTTCCAATATTATGGAATGAAACACCAAGAACAGAAAATAGAATACCGTATAACGTATCCTATCCAAAAACCCAACAGACTATCCCAACTGAATGATGCTGTTCTGGAAATACTTGCAACAGCCCCAATAAACACACGCCCTAACTTAATGAGTATAAATGAAACAAACCAGGGCTTACAGGATTGAAGATAAAGAGAACGAGTACCTGGCTGGATTTGTCCCAGCAGCCTTTCTTCACACACACTGCTGTTGAACTGAATCAAAACTCTAATCTAAACAAAGGCTAGCTACACAGTGAACTGGCCACTCCCCTTTTATTACCTTATTTTTAAGACATGAAAGCCTCAAGCTGGAGGCATTATCTGTTAGGGGGTAAACAAAAAGGTCCCGAATAAACAGTTCAAACCCAACCTAGTTAGAGCCTGGCTAATTATCCCCTCTGTGGGAAAAAAAAACTCAAGGGCATAGTAACCCTGGAAAAGACCAGCATTGTGACACATGGACACGTTTATGAAATTGTGGACCATTGTGTCATCGTATGCAATGGTTTTTTGGTGCAGTATAAAAAAAGTCAAACAGAGGTAGGCCTGCCAGTGCATTGTACACAGGAAACTTTTCATGTGTCTTATAACCAGCACAGCACAACCAGATTGCATCTGTACTTTGCTTGATATATGTTTGGCTCCTTTAAATGTTAAAACTTATGTTTGCTTAGTTTTAATTTGGATTGGAAAACCTATTTTTTTGTAAACTCCCTACTCCAGTCTATAATGTCTAGCAAACCAGTCAGCTTCACTCATTTCATCGATGTTTCTTTGTAAAGTTCATTGAATCTTTTCGGCATCGAAGATCTGAAAGAAATGAATCAGCAGAAACAGAGGAGGGGTACTCAAATGGAACAAGAGACACAGGAAGTGGCCTTCAGCAGCACACTGAAGTCAACAAATTATACAGATCCACTCAGTGTAAAAAGCCATTGCTTCCTGAAGAAAGATTTTTGGATTATTCTTCCCATGGTCTGATATAAACACAATCTATGAGTGAACCTTTACCATCCTGAGTCACCATTACACTGAAGGTCAGGATCCTGAACTGTAACATAAACACAATTATCCTTTTTGACTATATCCATTTTATTGTGCTTGTTGTGGTTTCTTTAATTCCAGGGCTAAATTTTTGCCATATAGACGGAAAAGAGGAGCTGAGTCTGTCACATTAGAAATTTGCCTATAGGGGTTGGGGAATCTGCTGATTTCCAAGTCAAGATTTTCAACAAGGTGAATTTTTAATTCCAGTGTAGATGAGCTTTCTGCCCACTTCGAGCCACTGTTGGCAAGAACAGAAGTGGGCTGGATAGTGTGTGGGACTAATTTAGACTCCCCATGGCAGCTGTGACTGAGGTTGTTGATTGTCCGAAGGGAGAAATCTGCTGATTGTGCCAAAGTTATAAAAGCACCAGAAATGTAGCAGAAAAGTTAGAGACCTATTACTGGAGTGCTTCTTCTCATTTCATTGATACTGAATTGAGTCTAATATTGGGGCCATGAGAGGAAGGAAGTCCTCATCTGGCTGGTGGCAGGTGGAATTCATCTTGTTGTGCCTCTCAGTCCAACTTCATCTCCCTCTATCATTAATTCTTTCTCCTTTCTTATCACCAGCTCATGCTCTGCCCTCAATAATTATCTCCTCCAAGACCTCACTATGCTCAAAACCCACTGCTGTTTGCAGGGCAATGCTCTATGGAGTGCATCAGACCACAACAATCCCAAAGATTCTGGCAGGAAGTGTGTTGGACAGCAATACTGTCTGGTCCAGACTTTCATCTTTTGGAGTCAAATGCTGTTTGATTTTTTTTCAATTGAACAGGTAGCATTGTATATGTTATCTTTGTGCCTCTGCCTGGGATGCATGTAGAGTGATGCTTTGCTATATTTTCAAGGGGTATCCAACAGCCCTGGTATCCATCAACAAGCTTTTAGAATTTGAGGGGAATTCTGAGATAGTATGGACCAGTAGAAGATGAAGGCTTCATGGCAGCTGCAAAGAAAATGACCATTTGTAGAGGAAATGCTCCTTGCGCTCACAGACATTTTGGATTGAAGGAGCAGAAGCCCTTATTGTTGATGAACTCACTTTTCAATCCCTAGATGCCTTGGTCACATGGATACAATGAATGATACTCTGCAATTGGAGGAGGCAGGAGTTAGGTGGGATGGCTGAGAAATCCACTTCCCACTCTTCCTTCAAGGAACTCTGACTGTCCGGCAAGGAATGTTCTGGTACAAAGGCCATCAGCAAGCAGCTCGACACTGTGGTGTGTAGCCATTTGCAGGATGCCACAAAGGTTTGCAGCTGATCCTTGTAACGAACCAGTAAGGAAGAAGTTCAACACTGCACTTTGAAGGCTATTGACTGGACTTGACGAATAGTGCTGTGAAATGCAAATTCTTCAGTGAAGAAGCGATAGATCTCTGTAACCATCTACCTGGAGAATCACAGTCTCCCGAGACACTCAGTCTCAGTCACCTCAAGATAGCTTCATCTTTGGCGGAAGATCTTGTGTAGAGGGAACAGCTTTCATTTCCCTTTTTTTCTCTCCTGTGCCCTCTTGAGGCCCAGGAGCTTCACCGTTTCCATAGAGTGTATTGCCTCTCTTTATCACCGCATGCAGAATCTGTCCAGCAGTAATGATAGTTGAAGCATTTAATTTGGACAGGTGGCTACTTTGTTGCGATTGGCAGCTGTGCCTTTACTCTCTGCCCCCCATGATTTGGAAAAGCCAGGATAATAACCATATTCAGTGTCTGAGTGCCAACTCTCTTCATCGCCTGCACAAAACTAACCTTACCAAGTTCCAAGTCTAATTTGCTGTGCGAACCCTTGTGGGGCTAGGGTGATATCCTGGTGCAGCCGTAATCAGACTCCCCACTCACCTCTTTTCAGTTAAGTTGCTAATTTTGTTTGAGACTTTGGTGGGACCCAAGTAAAACCCCTATCCTGGGGGCTACAAAGTGATATGTAATACAATCACTAGCCTGCCCCACATTTCAAACAGCTACTTTATAGTTGCTATGCTCTGGTGGAAACTCAATATCATTCCCTGCATGAAAATCTGTACATCTACCCTCTAGCAGGACATGTACAGCATTAATGTGACATTTTCCTTTGATAGCTGACTCTGTGATAAATTGCTGATATGGTGTCTGCTAGTGTTAAGTTGTACAACTAATTGGAATGATTATTATTTTCCTGATGCAGAATTAATTTACACTGTACAGTTATTCTGAAATTGTTTATTCTTTTCTGAAAACAAAGTTTGTTTATATTGTGTAGTCATTATTGATTTTTGAACTTTGACTCTCTTTAGTTCTTGATGCTGCTACTGAAATCTACATTTCTTCTGTTAGTTTAATGAGACAGGACAAGGCAGCCTGTGTAACCAAGCCATCATGCTGATTACAGATGGTGCAGTTGAGGATTATGAATCTGTATTTGAACAATACAATTGGCCTGATTGTAAGGTATGTGCATATTGGAATGGTCTGTGCTATACTCATTGAAAGACAAACATAGCAAATCAACTACAGAAGTCAGTGGAGCCTTTATACATGTCAACACTATTGTGAAGGTATAGAAGTAGCACAAGATTGTTTATTCCTTTCCAATGGTGGAGGCAAGAAAAATTGCCATTATTGCTAGTAAATGTTTCTGTCCATTTGGAAGACAACTTTTCACATTTTTATGTCCACATTAGAAAGAATAGGTTGATTCCTTTTCATGCTTGAAATTTTAAAATGAAGGTAATATACCTATTGTATATTAAACTACGTAGCTCGGTATCAGAAACCAGTCAGCCAGATTCGTTGACTCCACATTCGAAAGAATGGATCGATCCCTTTCCATCTCTGACTCTTCCATTGACTGCAATATGCTTGAAATTTTAGAAAGAAGATAATGTATCTATTGTATTAGATTAGATGTAGCTTGTTATAAGAAACCAGTCAGCCAGGTTCCTTAATTCATAAATTAATAACTAGGTAATTGCAAAAAAGACTGACTTAAGCAAATATGCGAACAAAAATTTAAAAAATTTAAAATCTGCAGATTTGTCTACTCACACATGCGAAACACAAATACACACACACACACACACACACACACACACACACACACACACACACACACACACACACACACACACACTTGTGTGGTGCACAAACCCTCCCCACTCATACCCATGTACATACCCTCAAATTCATATATACATCTATGCCTGACGTGCCCCTGACGTTCACATGTTTCCACATCTGCACGTGACTCCGCACACCTGCTCCTGCATGCGCTCTCCCCTGCACTCTCTTAAAACTCTGCAGATTCATTTAAAAAGAATACTTGAATATTATCCAAAGTCACTTTCCACACACAAGTTGACATTGGGATTTTTTTCCTGGCTCAATTATGACTGACTGAATTCTTGTTTTTTTTATATAAACAGTGTTGTAAATTCAACATTCTCCTTTAAGAATTCTCCACTTGCAGTAATGAGGCTTTCCTGTGAGTTTTCAACTCTCAAAATTGGTGAGAGGGATTTCGGAGAAAGAGAGAGAAGGCAAGGATTCCTTCCCTTGTGGCAATTTTTCTCTGTACTTAAAACCAATATTTTTCTGTCCCAGAGACTGAGACACGTGTCATCTCCCATGTATTGCTGACTTTGTGTCTCCATTCAATCAGCTTGTTCTTCACAAATACAACCTTTGTTTGCTGCTATATCTAATTACGTATGCTTTGCAATGTCTTTTTTTTCTCTCTAAGTTCATGATATATGTCCTGTCAATGATATTTTAAATTAATATTTTGTATAACATATCATTTTATTTTACTACATGTCCACCAGAATTTCACATTTACCAATCCTCAATATTTCTTTAAGACTATTAACTAGTTTTAAACACAAGATATGCCAGTACTATGTCAGATGATATGCAGCTTATACTGTGAAATACAATGAGTTGGATGTGCTTTTACATGGTCACATTATCCTGTTCAAATGGATGTCAAATATAGTGTCTGATGAGAAAAGCTTGGAATGCAAGTGATATTGAAGTGATACACAGAGAGATGAATTTCATAGTTTACTTAGAAATGACTGTTCTTCAGGAATAAACAAGACAAGAAAGTACAACCCAAAATGTACTATTCCTCGTGTGTGAACAGGCCAGTGCTCTAATGAGAGAAAAGAAAGAAGAAAAGATTTGGGGAGAATGAGGGCTATTTTCTTAATGAACTAATGTCAGTGTCTCCAGATTCCTGGGACAAAGAATTTGAGAGGAGATGTTAGCATCAAATTTTTAAGTCCCGATGGAGAAAGGAGTGAGGCTGGCAGGCATTAATAATGGCATTGCTGGCCAGTGTACCAGTTTGTATCACCATGATATTTCTCATGAGAGGAAAGGTCGGAACTGGTAACCTGCCCAGTTAAGACATGAGGACAATTAATATTAACAAACTCATTGCTGACTTGTTATGGGCTGGGTTTTTTTATTATTTTAATGGGGTGCATCAGGGACATGCTATATGTAGATTGAGAATAACATTAGGGGATACCATACCATCAACATAAGTGGACCGATGTAGAGAGTGTGGCCGAGAGGAACACTGAAGTTTTGACATGCAGGTCTGTATGGTGTGCTGCTGTTGGAGGGACACTTGGGGGTTAGATTTCCAAATAGTATTAGGAAGACAGCTGAACACATAATGAAGACAGCAGCAGATAATTGGAATGCAACTCTTCAATCTTGGTTTGAGTGGCTTTGAGGAACAACATTCTCAAGCGCACAGAGTCCAATCCCTGGAGATAAGAAGTTCAGAGGAGAGGTACAATGGTCAGAAGGCAACAGAGGTCATAGCCTCCCCGAACTACCTGGACACGTCAGAGAATCAGTATTGTAGGAAGCTGCACCTATAAATGCAATTGGTTCTTGAAATTTTCATCTTTGTGACAGATGAAATTGCACCTCTGAGCACAGCTCATTGTGCCATGCCATTAGTCATACAAGCTATTGTGTTCAGCTTGTTTGCCTCCATCTCCTTCCAGTGATCAGTGGGGGGATCATTGTGGCAGCTTGCAGGTCACTGATGCTTTATATGCAAGAACTCGACACTACATACAATATTAAACTGTTATAACCTAATTGGCATAAAGGAAGTGAATTTTACCTCTATTGAGATTTCCTCAGCTGCAGGGCATCAATCAATTGTGTCAAACTGGCCATCAAGTCATGCCTGACCGTCTAATGGGAATCATCAACAGGAAGGATTTGTATTCCAACCTTCCATCCCTGCAACTATTAAATTTCCTATGGGTATGCATATACTGCAACTCTCCATTCCATCTCCTGAAATCAATGAATGAACTGTGAAGAGATCACTACTCACCCCTTCACATGACCCTGAGGTGGAGGTGCTACAGTTGAAGTCATCTGCTCATAAAGACCACCATAGAGCACGCCATTGGCTTTCTGAAGATACAGTTTGGTACCACAACCAATTAGGAGGCACCCTGCACTGCACAGTGCTCAGCTGCTCCCCCCTCACACACACACACAGTCTTACTTAACCACTTTTATGTGGTGTTTCCTTTAAAACCATGAATAAGAGAGGAACCTGCTTGCTTGTCTCCACTTGAAACTGATGTTTAGTTGTCCTCTTCATGGAGCTGTCCTGGCCTCAATGTAGGGGGAGCAGCTCTTTCTGTGCCCTGATGCACAGATGGTTCTTCTGTTTGAAGGATTAAAGAGACTAACGATGATGATGCTCTGTTAGTTGTCGAACACTCAATCTCGTAGGTGACTGCTTCGACCTTTGATGTTTTGATTTCTGGAAGGAAGTATTACTTGATGTTCTAGCATCTCCTCCAAACAACTCTCTTCCACCAATGCTAATGACAGGTCCACTTGAAATGTACTCTGTGTATAATAGTGTACTTCTGAGTGGTGCCAAACATAGCTGTCCCTGGGGCTGGTCACCTCTGGGGAGCTCATGCACTCAAAATCCCAAAATCTGACTATGCACACGAGCTGAGTAGATTGCTTCAAACTTAGCCATGGCCCCAACTACCTTAGGTACTCCAAAATGTTGGTACACATCTGTTGTTGTGGGTATAAGTCGATCCATCTTTCTTGTGATTGCCCAAATTCTGCATCTGCGCTTTGCTAACCATACAGTTGAATTTATCCGTCATCTTTTGAGAGCGACTACCCATAGCAACTTTTCATTCCATCATTTTCAGAAACAGACAGATGCCTTGTTTAGTGTATTGCTGATGGAGCAAGAAAATGGTCAGCTTCCACATGGTTCCATTCTAAACTATTAGTTTTCCTTCAGGACTCCCTAGGCGGATGGATTTGTGCTTCATGCCTTTCAGTGTGGAAGTTACCATTGTAACTTGATATGAATATGAAGCATTTCTCAGGATTTCTAAGATTTGCTTTGAATTATATTTTCTGCAATCATACCCAGCAGATGTATAAGAGAGACCTGCACAAAGTACGTATGGTCTGTCTGGGATGTAACATTGGGATGTATTTTCAGGCAACTTCACGGAGGATATTTTCCATGAGCTGTAGCAAGCTTTCTGACACAGTTCTCTGCTGCTTCTCTCATTAAGTAGGTTGTATGCTTCCACAGCAGTAGTCTTACGGTCTTGCACTCTCTTTTGCTCAGCAGTGGTGGAAGTGGATGCATTTTCTGACATTCATGCTGAGAACCATTTTTAAAGCCTAAATATGCATCAGTTCAAATATTCCATGCCAGGCATAGCCCTTCACAGTTCCAGCATGTGAGAAAGGATACAACTAACAGGCAATTTGGCACTCTATTTCATGGACAAGGACCTGGAAGTTCTGGTACATGGTGCATGAGAGACCAGAGCAGTACTCTTTTTCCTTTGGACCACAGAGGAGACCACAGCATCAAATGTTGCCTGCCTGTTCCAAAGCTATCACTTTGGTCAATATTGTTTCCATGATCTGGAAGAATGCACAGCAATACCACAAGAAGTTAACTCTCCTCTTGTCTCTGTTACCTTATATTCACTCTAGCACTGCCAACTGCACCCACTTCCACCAAGGTTCATGGTATACCACTCTCACTGTTGTATCCTCCATCCCCCTTCAATGGTTCTCACCAGCCCTACTCCCTCAAACTATTACCCCTAAATGCTCTCTATGCTTCCTAATCATTCACTCAGGACACCTTGCCGCTGTTTTGCCATCTGTATCAACATCAATTGTTGTACCAGCCACTTTATCTCACTCAATCTGTGGCGTAGATTCATTCCAGAAAACAGTGACCACAGATCGGCAGGGGGCAAAATGGGTGATGGGGTGCCAATTATTTATCTGTTCATTCTCTGAGGAGAGAATCATTTCCTTAGTGGGAGGGGACACAGGCCATTCCAACCTCCAAGTCCCTGCAAGCAAGTAAGATTCATTGTGATGTGCTATGTTGCTCTCAGATTGTCACCACTTTGGATTCTTTACATGCTCAAGCCTCTGGCTCTATTGCACAACTTATTCCCCCTCTTGTCTTTTGCAGGTGGAAGATGCCACTCCTGTGGACATAACTCTTCCTCCACCTCTGAGGAAGAAATCATAGATTCCTCAAAAGGTGCACTGCCAAATCTGTCTCTTGTATCCTCTACCAGTCAGATACTGACACTTTGGTAGTAACGTTAGCTAGAGTATCATTGGGACCACATTTTGGTAAACAAGTCACTGGCACATCTCTGCTGACTGAGGAAGAAGGCCCTGGTCTCTGGTACTCAGAGAACTATGAGAGACCAGACACTGACTCAGTCCCAGGCAGGAGAGGAAAGCACTTTGTGCCCAAACAAACACAGGAACAACAGGCAGGTTTGTTGAAGACACTTGGGAAATTGGATCTAAGATTGGAGGAGTCCACTAATGCTGTCTGTACAGTGCTACCTCTGGTATGTGTACATCTGTCTCCATGGACATGTTGGCAGTTACTGTGAAGAGCCAGGCTCTGCAGAAAGCGCATCGAAGGTGACGGGGGTGAGGGAGTTTGACCTAATTTCAAGTGCCCATTCTACCAAGGAGA
This sequence comes from Hemiscyllium ocellatum, assembly GCF_020745735.1. NCBI lineage: Eukaryota > Metazoa > Chordata > Chondrichthyes > Orectolobiformes > Hemiscylliidae > Hemiscyllium > Hemiscyllium ocellatum. The sequence goes on from NC_083419.1 coordinate 45,544,900, forward strand.
CAAGCTAGTATCAGTATGAATGCATCTGTAGGAGGAATCACATACTGGCTCCTTGTTGGTCCTGGGCATGTGATCTTCATCAGTTTCTGTGGTCATTTGTTGTGATATGGCTCCAGCTGATAACAGATATTCAACCCAGCTTTATTAGCCATGTCATATCCCTACAGTGGAAGATTATAAATATGATAGAATCAATTACACTTCTGCTCCTGCACCCATAAGACCAACAAAAGGTAAAATTGCACCTAACAGCATGTTACAAATATTTAGTGTTCAATATGTGAAGAAGGCAGCTCCAAACTGTTTGCAGCTTATGAGACCTTGCAATGCATTTGCACTGAATTGTGGAAAGCAGGTGGACTTATTTAAATCACCAGTAATGATGCCTGTTTCAGACATGATGTGGATTAATTATAATTACCAATATCAATATTTATCAATATTTGGATAAGGATGGAAGGCAAGACAGTGCTCTTGAGATGGAGTTATAAACTCAGCCTGTTAATCTAAGAGAGCCCCAAAACCCTTGTTCCTTTCTGCCTTGTCAACCTCATCAGGTTTCACTATCCCCACAGTAACTACCTTTCATTTAACTCCCCACTTTACCTCCTGAGCTCCAGTTTTGTTATGCTAAGCATCATGACACACTGCTTCCCCGCACACCATCACATCCCTCATTGCCCCATCAATGTCAGAGTTACCATAGACAGGCCTCTTTTAGTAGTATCCTGTGCCCTCTAATGTCTCCTACCCTGATATATTGAGTTACTCCCTACAACATTTCATGACTATTGTCCTCTTTGCATTCTAACTGCTGTCTCCAAACCCCATTTTCCCAACTTCCCCACTGCAGCTGTGAGCCCTGATTATGCTCTTGACTTTCAATGAATGGACCCCAACTTATTATGGCTCACACTTAACTGACTTAGAATGTAAGCCCTAACTGTTTATGTCCCAATTCCATGATTGATCTATGTGCAGCTCCTGACTGAGGGCTAAATGTAGCCCACTTGCAAGGAAGTAATGACAGATTCCCCTACCTAATTGACCCAAGTGGTCAACTGACCATGTCCAAATCTCTGGACTGAGATTCACATGGACTGTACTGACATCCCCTGAAGGACCTATATCCCTTTGAATGGACTTGAATGAATACTTCACCTAAACTTTTAGGTGTGATATTCAAATGTCATGATTAGATTAGATTACTTCGGCCCAACAAGTCCACACCGACCCTCCGAAGAGCAACCCACCCAGACCCATTCCCCTACATTTACCCCTTCGCCTAACACTATGGGCAACTTAGCATGGCCAATTCACCTAACCTGCATATTTTTGGACTGTGGGAGGAAACCAGAGCACCAGGAGGAAACCCACGCAGACACGGAGAGAACATGCAAAGTCCACACAGACAGTTGCCTGAGGTGGGAATTGAACCCAGGTCTCTGGCACTGTGAGTGCAGCAGTGCTAACCATTGTGCTACTGTGCCACCCAATGATGCATCAGTATCATGTCTATTTCCTTGATTGTTCATTGCAGACACACATGACAAGATAAGGTAAGCTGGAACATGTGAGCCTGTAAGTTCTGAATGATGCGACAATACCCAAAAAAGTAAGGCAAGGCAGAAATGCTGTGAGCATCCAAGTAGGCACAAAGTAAGTGCATGTGAAGAAAATGAGAAAATAGCCTTTAAATGTGTCCTGTTCTGATGTATGAGATGGATGTGGGTCTTGTGTGCCAAGTAGCCTGGCAGCAGCATTGCAGTGTAAGATGTCAGTGAACTCCAAATTGCAGCATTCTAGGGGGAACTGTATAAGTGAGTCCAGGGAGTCCCATGGTGATGTTCCAAGACCAGCGTTTTGCTAATGCCAACCCCCCTGGATGGAGGATGCAGGCAGTTGCTGCCATTGGAATGTGACCTGAGATGTTGGGGAATGATAACCAAGGTGGATGTCCAGAGAAGATGCCAATGAGGTGTTCACCTCTCTATGTATGCACCATGCCTCAAAAAATGTTTGAGAACTATAAAGCTGCATCCAAGAGCGCAGTGAAAATATTAAATAGAAGTTTTGTCAATCATTGATTCATTTATTTCCCCACTGCACTTTACCTTCAATTATTCTCTTTCATAAATGTGTTCTCCTTACTTATTGCCAAGGCTGTAGTTTTTAGTTACAGTCCACTTTCTAGACAATTATCATGTCTGAGAATAGCCAATTTTGTCAATGTGTGACACTTTAAAGGGCTACAATGTAATATTCTTTCCCAGTCAGTAAAATTTCATTTTAATATGCTATCAGAATTTGGATGAAAGAATGATGATAACTGAATCTTTCTTTTGAGAGTTTTCAGTATAATGATTAGTCATTGTTGTGGTTAGCATCCTTTGTTAGGTAGTCATTCTGTTTACCAAATAATAATGGTAACTGGTACAAGATGAAATTATTATTGCAGCTCTGGCATTATACATTTACTTTGATATTTAGTCCAAAATTACTTGTGTGTTAACATAAATGACTCCTTCCTATTTATAAGATTATTGCTTTGATTTTAGAAGTTCCTTTTGTGATTTTAGATATTTTCTAATCAACCACATTAGAGATGTAATTATATACCTTAAAACCAGGTGAGATTTGAAACCAAAGTCTGCCAGTGCAGAGGTAAGGACACTACTACTGCACCACAAAACACTCCCCTTTGTGATTTTAAACTTAATAATTTGGAGAAAACAAAATTGCTTTTCAATGCTTCGCAGATGGGTCGCTGGACTCAAAGCATTAACTCTGATTTCTCCCCACGGATGCTGCCAGAACTGCTGAGATTTTCCAACAATTTCTGGTTTTGTTTCCAATTTCCAGCATATGCAGTTCTTTCAGTTTTTTGTAACAATTCTTAACTGTCATTGGCATAATGTGGAATTCAAGATCAAAATTAAAGAATTAGTCGAGCAAGTTAGAATTTCTAAATTATAGATTGAGAATTAGTTTCTTCCATTTCCTTAATTTTTAACTCTTCAACAAAATGATCATTACAGCACACATATCCCTTGACTTTATCATTAAAGGATTTTGGCAATGAATTCCACTTTACTTACTTTGGCAGGTGCGTGTATTTACATATCTGATTGGCCGGGAGGTAACATTTGCAGAATATGTTAAATGGATAGCGTGTAACAATAAAGGTAAGAAACTTGTTTAAAAATGACTATTTTACTTCTTTTGCAGAATACAGTAGCATAAAGATTACTTTAGTGTTTTAGTAATCCAGAGGCTTGAACTAATGATTCAGTGATATGAATTCAAATCTCACCATGGCAGCTGGGAATTAAAATTAAAGAAATGTTTAAAAAGCTAGTAAAGGGAAGAGCAAGCATTATGCAACTAGAAACCCAAACAGTTTACTAATGTTCTCCAAGAAAGAAACCTGTTGTCCTTACTGATCAAGCCTGTACATGGCTCTAGGTTCACAGCAGTGGGGTCAATTCTTCACTGCCTGCTGAAATAACCCTGTAAAACACTTTGTTATATTTAAGATGACAGCTATCTTCAAGGGAAATTATGGATAACACTCAAATGAATTAATTACGAAAGGTCAGTTGTAGGTAGACATTTGGAATTAATAACACTTCTAAACTGTAAAATTATTAGAAGTAGGTCTCAAATTTGTTTACTTGTTCTGTTAAAGCTTTCTATTTCAGTGATTCTAGAACAGGCCAGGAGCAAAAGTCCAAAAATTAAATGCCTCAATCTCTGATTTCCTATTCTGTCAATTTTAATATGCACAAAATCATGGTGAGCAATTTCTTGGGCCCCAGCTTACACCCTACAAAATTATTGCATTTATAGAATGTGGAACATAGAAAAATATAGCACAGAACAGGCCCTTCGGCACGTGATGTTGTGCCGAGGATTATTCCTAATGTAAAACAAAATAACTTAACCTACTCACTCCTCAATTCACTGCTGTCCATGTGCATATCCAGTATTTGCTTATTTTCCCTAATGATTCTGCTTTCACCACCACCACTGGCAACGCATCCATGCATTCACAACTCTCTGCGTAAAGAACCTTTCTCTGACATTCCCTCTACACCTACCTGCTAATATCTTAAAACTATGACGCCTCATGCCAGTCAATCCTGCCCTGGCGAAAAGTCTCTGGCTGTTGACTCCATCCATGCCTCTCATTACCTTGTATAGATTGATCAGGTCACCGCCTTTACCCCTTCTCTCCAGTGGGAAAAGTCTGAGCTGAGTCAACCTCTCTTCATAGGACAAGCCCTCCAGTCCAGGCAGCATCCTGGTAAACCTTCTTTGCACCCTCTCCAAAGCCTCTGTATCTTTTCTATAATGGGCGACCAGAATTGGACACAGTATTCCAAGTGTGGTCTCACCAGGGACTTTTAGAGCTGCAGCAAAACCGTGCAGCTCTTAAACTTGATCCCCCTGTTAATGAAAGCCAAAACGCCATATGCCTTCTTAACAACCCTATTCACTTGGGTGGCAACTTTGAGGGATCTATGCACTTGATCACCAAGATCCCTCTGTTTTTACACACTGCCAAGAATCCTGTCTTTAATCCTATATTTAGCATTCAAGTTCAACTTCCAAAATGCACCACTTCCCATTTACCTAGGTTGAGCTCCACTTGCCATTTCTCAACCCAGTTCTGCATCCTGTCAATGTCACACTGCAGCCTGCAATAGCCCTCAATACAATCAACGACACCTCCAACCTTTGTGTCATCGGCAAATTTACTAACTCACCTCTCAACCTCCTCATCCAAGTCATTTATAAAAACTACAAAGAGCAGAGGCCCAAGAACAGAGCCCTGTGGGACACCACTCATCACCAACCTTCAGGCATAATACTTTCCATCTACAACCACTCTCTGCCTTCTGTTAGCCAACCATTTCTGATTCCAGATAGCCAAATCTCCCTGTATCCCATACCTCCTGACTTTGCCATGGGGAACCTAATCAATTGCTTTGCTGAAGTCCATATACACCACATCCACTGCTGTCTCGTCGCCTCCTCAAAGAACTCAATAAGATTTGTGAAACATGATCTGCCCCTCACAAAGCCATGCTGACTGCCTTTAATTACGCTCTGCTTTTCCAAATTGTCATAAATCCTATTCCTCAGAATTATTTCCAAAACCTTGCTGACCACAGATATAAGATTGGCTGCTCTGTAATTGCCAGGGATTTCCCTATTCCCCTTCTTGAAAAGAGGACCAACATTCACCTCCCTCCAATCCTCTGGTACGCCTCCCATGGAGAGTGAGGAAGCAAAAATCTTCGCCAACGACTTAGCAACCTCTTTTCTCACTTCCCGGAGCAACCTAGGATAAATCTGGTCTGACCGTGGGGACTTATCAATCTTAATATTTGCCAAAATTTCCAGCACATCAACTTCATCAATCTTGATCTGTTCAAGTCTGTTTCCCAGCTCCTCAAAATTCTCATTCACAAAAAGATTGTTTTCCTTTGTGAAAACTGAAGCAAAAAACTCATTTAGGGCTTCCCCTGTCTGCTCAGACTTCACACAAAAGTTCCTTATGCTATCCCTGTGTGGCCCTACCTTCTCCCGATCATTCTTATATTCCTCACATATGAGTAAAAAGCCGTTGGGTTCTCCATAATCCTTCCTGCCAACCCTATTTTGTGCTCCTTTTGGCTCTCCTCAGTCCATTTCTGAGCTCCTTTCTAGTAAACCTGTAATCCTCTAAAGCTATGGTAGATCCTTGCTTCCTCCACGTTACGTAAGCTGCCTCCTTCCTTTTGACAAGAAGCTCCTTTGTTCTCATCACCCAAGGCTCCTTGCCCCTTCTTACCTGTCTCAGAGAAACAAATTTCTGCATCACTTGCAACAACTGCTCCTTAAACAATCTCCATATATCTGCTGTGCCCTTTCCGTGGAACAATTGTTCCCAATCTGTACTTCCTAATTACTGTCTGATAGCATCATAATTGCCTTTTCCTCAATTAAATATCTTCCCTCGGTAACTGCACCTTTCATTCTCCACCTTGGAGAGTGAAATGTGAGGCAGTTGTGGTCACGGTCACCAAAGTGTTCTCCCACCGCAGGATCTGAAAACCTGTCCTGACTTATTGCCGAGCACCAAATCCAAACTGGCCTCTCCCCTCGTTGGTCTGTCTACATGCTGAGTAAGGAAACCCTCCTGAACATACCTGACAAAAACGGCTTCATCCAAACATTTGCACTAAGGAGGTTCCAGTCGATATTGGGAAAGTTGAAGTCACCCTTAACAACAACCCTGCTATATCTGCATTTTTCCAAAATCTGCCAGCCTATGAGTTCTTCGATCTCCCTACTGCTATTAGGGGGTCTGTAGAAAACCCCCAATGCGGTGGCTGCTCCCTTGCTGTTCCTAACTTGCACCCATACTGACTCAGTAGACAAACCTTCCTCAACAGCCTTTATTTCTGTAGCTGTGATGCACTCTCTGATTAGCAATGCTACACCCCTCCTCTTTTTCCACCCTCCCTGTTCTTTTCAAATGTTCTAAACCCTGGAATACCTAGCAACCAATCCTGCCCCTGTGAAATCCAAGTCTCCGTTATGGCCACAACATCATAGCCCCCAATACTGATCCATGCTCTAAGTTAATCACTTTTATTTCTGACACTCCTTGCATTAAAGCAGATACACTTTAACCCATCCCTTTGTTTCATCACGTGAAAAAATGTTCCCGATAGATTTACTACATCCTGTCACTGCCCCATCTACAACTACCCTTCTCAGATATGTAGCTATGGTTCCCACCCCCTTGCCAAACTAGTTTAAACCCTCCTGAACTACACAAACAAATCTCCCATCCAGGACATTTGTGCCCATCCAGTTCAGGTGCAACCCGTCCTTCATGTACAGGTCTCACCTTCCCCAGAACGCATCCCAATGGTCTAAGTATCTGAAGCCCACCCTCCTGCACCAGCCTCACAGCTATGTATTAAGCTGCAGTCGCTGGCTGTTCATCACCTCACAATCTTGTGGCACCGGTAGCAAACCTGAGATCACTACTCTACTCGTCCTGCTCTTCAGCTTCCAACCTAACTCTCTGTAGTCACTTTTCAGATCATCAATCCCTTTCCTGGCTATATCATGGCAATATGTACAATGATTTCTGGCTGCTCACCCTCCCCCTTCAGAATCCTGTAAACCTGATCAACAATATCCCGGATCCTGGCACTGGGGAGGCAACATACCTTCTGGGAGTCTCGTTCCTGACCACAAAATCTCCTGTCAATCCATCTAACTATTGAGTCCCCTACCATTAGCGCTTTTCTATTTCCCTCCCTTCCCTTCTGAGCCTCAGTGCCACAGACCTGACAATTATGGCTTTCCCCTGGTAGGCTGTCCCTACCAGCAGTATCCAAAATGGTATACTTATTGCTGAGGGGAACGGCCACAGGGTATCCCTGCTCTATCTGTTGTTTCCCTTTACTACCCCTAACAGTAACCCAGCTGTCCTTATCCTGTTTCTGGGGAGTGACCACCTCCCTCTACATCCTCTCAATTTCTCCCTCTGTCTCCTGGATGAGCCTCAGTTCATCCAGCTCCAGCTCCAGTTCCCTAACTTGGTTTTTGAGGAGCGGGAGTTGGATGCACTTCCCGCAAATGTGGTTGGCAGAGACATGTGTCGTGTCTCTCACCTGCCACATTCTGCAGGAGGAACATGCAACTGCCCTATCAGCCATACCCTGCTAATCTGAAAGCCCACACAGGACTAAACAAGAAAGAAAGGAAAAGACAAAAAAGAAAACCTGAAAACTTAGCGAGTTTACAGACTCTTAGTAAGATTAGCGGAGGTGGGTGGGAGGGAGGCCGTACGGTGTAGGGTCCCAGGTTTAGATCTCACCCACTTAACAACTTCCTGGCAGCCCTCGCTACTCTCCATCCTGTGTCCTTGCCGCTCTGTTCAAAATGGAGACCTGACTCTCGAGGTAAGTCCCTTTCTAAGTGGGAAAAACTGACTTACCCAGTAGCCCTCACTTCTCTCCGCCCTCTCTCCTTGCCGCTCTGTTCAAAATGGAGGCCCGACTCCATTTTCAGCCCTGTAAACGTACGCAATGTACTGTAAATGGACAGGTGTTTGGAAGGTGTGCAAATAAAACAGCCAGAAATAATTATAAATGCTTCTGCTTGTTAGTGGGTTAGAACAATACTGATAGGATGCGAAGATGCACAGACAATGAAGGCTGCAGATTCTATCCCTTCCATTTGCCCAGCCCTGCCAACTCTGCTTAAAGAAAGAAAACTGTGCTCTTCCTTGCCTGTGTTTTGAAATGTAGTCAAATCTAATATAATTTATAAAATACAAATACTCAGCACCTTTTCTGTAGAATGGTGTTGCTGCTATGGATTTGTGTCCCATTTTTTTCTGTTTTCAGTTGTGTTGTTGATTGGAGAAAGCAGTAAGAGGGAAAATACTTTGCTAAAGTGAAGAAAATAACATCAGTAGACTAGTTGGTGCATATTTTCAAAGGAGTTGGCTGTTTAGTTGCTCAGTTCTGTCACTCAATAAATGGTAGTTGATTTGTGATCTATCTCCACAACCTGTTTTGGATAATCACCAATACTCTAAAACCTAGAATCAACAAAACTTAAACACAAGTTAACAGTCAAATTGTGGTCAAACTATAGGTACACATTAACTGGCAGATACAAATAAGACACATCTTGAGTTGGCTCAGCAGTCCACCCAGTCCGCTTTGCCATGAGGTGACCATTAACAGAGCCAAGTGATTACTCACCATCCACCCCAAGTCCTGCTTCTAGAGGTAGGATGGAGTCAGAGGTAGCTGCCTGTGATATTTTCACAACCTATCTGACTGCGTTCCTGGGAGAGGTGACCCCTCAATTCAATATCACCATCTCCATCATTCCTTTATGTATTCAATCAGTGTCCTTTCAGACGTCTGGCACTCTGATCGCATCCCCTTTTGTAAATACTGACACAAATTAAGTATTCAAAATATCTGGAATTTTCTTTTTCTTGATAACATCATCATAAATGGGTTTCAAGGTGAAATAATGCTCCAGACTGAACTTCTTTTTGTCCTACTATGTGCTGTAGTAGCAGCATCTCTGGGCTACTAATCCTGAGGACCAGAACAATAGTCTAGGATCGTGTGTTCAAATCCCACAATGGCAGATAGTGGAATTTGATTTCAATTAATAAATCTGTAACTAAAAGGTATATACAGTAATGGGAACCATACTCAACTGTTGAAAAGACTCATTTGGTTCAGTCGTAACCTGTAGGGAAGGAAAGCTGCAGTCCTTGCACACTCCAGACTACGAATTACTTGAGGCCCATAGCGATGTAGTTGATACTACCCTCTGAAATGGCCCAGCAAGTCCCTCAGACCAGTTGTAGTTTGGGATAGATAACATTTATCAAGAAAAAATAGTTATTTTTCACAAGAAAACACCGCTGCTGCTCTTTCTTAAACTTTAGGAGGATAATAAGCAATATGCTGAGAAATGTAGAGCCTTTGATACTTTAAATTCTAGCAGTGATGGTATTCCTATGCAATCCTCTCTCCCACCCTGAGCATTTCAGTTCAATATAAACAATTAAACAATTCAAATGCACAAATTCAATAATATGAAGAAGACTGAGATGAGAATTTGGTTGAACAGAGAACTGACTTTTTTGGTGGATTATTTTAATTTTTATTTATAACAATAATACAAATTAAAAATGGCTTTAGCTTTATTATTGAAAGTATGCACAAACCTTTGAGTGCAAATATTCAGTCACTGTGCTGAAGAAAATCACACGACCAGTCACAGTAAACATTAGCTTCAGCAGCAAGCCCTACTTTTGGTTTAAAAACCGAAAGAGCTGCGGATGCTGTAAACCAAAATCAGTTCTGAAGAAGGGTCACCGGACCCAAAACAATAACTCTGATTTTCTTCACAGATGCTGCCAGTCCTGCTGTTTGTATAACTTTTTTTTGTCCATTTTACCTTCTTGCGTCATTATTAAAGTGAACTCACAATTATCTGTCACTCAATTTCAGGATATTATACTCATATCTCAACATTGGCTGATGTTCAGGAGAATGTCATGGAATATCTTCATGTTCTCAGCCGCCCAATGGTTATTAGTCATGATCATGACATTATTTGGACAGAAGCATACATGGACAATGCTGTAAGTTTCCTGTTAAATAATTGTTCTGAAATTTCTTTTGTACAATCAGATAAATGTGAATATTTGAATGTGACTTTGTACAGGTACATGTAATTCATTTTAAAAACTTAAAGGCTTTTAATTTGTTTCATAGGATAAAGAACCCTATATTGCAGAAAGAGGCTATTTGGTCCATCAAGTCTGCACTTAACCTCTGAGGCACCCACCTGGGCCGACCCATCCCCATAAAGCTGAATTTCCCATGGCTAGTCCACCTAGCCTGCACATCCCTGGACACTAGGGACAATTTAACATGGCCAATCCACCTGACCTGCACACCTTTTGGACTGAGGGAGGAAGCTGGAGCACCCGGCAGAAAGCCATACAGACATAGGGAGAACATGAAAACTCCACATAGACAGTCACCCAAAGCTGGAACTGAACCTGGGTCCCCAGTGCTGTGAGATAGCAGTGCTAACCATTTCTTCTCATACATTTATGTGAATTCATAGTGATCTACAATACATTGTAGGTATTGTATCTGACTATCACAGGGTCTGTTATTTCTACTGAAACAGGAAACATAAGCAGTTTGGTCAGAAGAGTCAAATCAGAGGTAGAATTCTCAATTATTCTATTATATTTATTTATCAATAATGGATAATGATCCTAGAACCCTCATCAACCTTTATTGTATCTGTATCTTGGTTCAACTGATCAACCAACTTTTAGTTTGTGCTGTAATTTTGTTGTCCTGGGCCGCCACCGCTGCCAAATCCAAGCCACCTAACACCTGGAGGAAGAACGTCTCATCTTCTGTCTTGGAATCTTCCAACTACGTGGCATCAATGTTGACTTCACCAGTTTCCTCATCTCCCCTCCCCCCATCTCATCCCAGATCCACCCTTCCAATTCTGCACTGCCCTCTTCAACTGTCCCACCTGTCCATCATCCTTCCCACCTATCCACTCCACACTCCCCTCTGACCTACCACCATCACTCTCTACCTGCATCTACCTATCGCCTTCCCAGTTACCTCATCCCCATCCCCATCCCACACTCCTTTTTATCTCTCAGCCCCCTTCCACCCACCACATTGCCGATGAAAGGCTTATGTCCAAAATGTTGATTCTCCTGCTGTTTGGATGCTGCCTGACCTGCTGTGTTTTTCCAGCGCCACACTTTTTGACTATAATATTGTTGTGCTCTCCATTGCCAAATGTTTTGTACAATCAACCAGCTAAAAGAAACAAGCTTTATCCATATGCTGTTAAATTATTTTTAGCTCTCACTAAAACTTAACATGAAGCTAATTGTGGGAGGAGCTGTTTCTTGCAGGATAACGCTGAATATTAATGAAATAGATGCTAATTTTGTAATGAAATATCTAACTTGGTGGTGACCCAGATTCTGCTATAAATCTATTCACTTTTTAAATCCTTTTCATTTAAAACCTGATACAAAACAATTAAGCTGATGCACTGTGAAAATTAAAAACATTACCTTGAGACATTTATGGAAACCAGGGAGAAAGGAAAGAAAGGAAAACAACTTTTGCTCACTCTTGTTATATAGCCCTTCTAATTCTTCCCCATCCTGTTAAATTACTGCATCCATAGAGCTTCCAAAATCAATGTAAACAGTTTTCATTTTGTAATGCTTTTTAAAATTGAAATCTATGTATCAATCTCAATCTAAGGTTGAGGGTGGGGGCAAATATGCGCTGCTTGCCTGCATTTACCAGATTGTCTATTATTACTTGAGCTACTCCTTGTCCAAGTTCTCAATTTGGGCAAGGTCATGCACCCTAGAAGGTCCAGTTAATAATACTGAAACGGCTTCTCAGAGAGAAATCCATTAAGGCATTTGGAGCATGTTTTGAATGAAATTTCAAGGATATGTCTGAAGCTTTCAGACCTCAGACATGGAAGGGGAAACAAGCAGAAAATTCCCCATGCCTTTCTGACCTAAATTTGGGATAGCACCGAAGCAGGATAGAGTTCTGCTTATCTAATGTCAATTATTGATAAGCCAGAATTCTTTTCAGTGTTTTACCAGTGAGCTTGCAAACATGAAAAGTCTGATAATTACACACAGTAGTTTCCAGAATGGAAGAGAAAACCTTGAAATTTATTTCAGAAACAAGTGGGGCAACAAATAGGTTGTAGCCATTCTGGACACATGTGAATTTACCGACATATAAAATCATTGCAGAAGTAGGCCATTTTGCCCCTCAAACTTGCATTGCCATTCAATAAGATTGTGGCTGATTTGTTTGTGTTTCTAATTCCACATTCTCATCTACCCCTGATAAACCTTGATTCTCTGGTCTAACAAGAATCTATCCACCAATGTCTTAAAAACAGTCAATGATCCTGCCTCCACAAATTAGAAAGGGAGGCAAAAGAGGAGGGGAGTGGTATTTTTGATAAGGGATAGCATTACAGCTGTGCTAAGGGAGGATATTCCCGGAAATATATCCAGGGAAGTTATTTGGGTGGAACTGAGAAATAAGAAAGGGATGATCACCTTATTGGGATTGTATTATAGACCCCCCAATAGTTAGAGGGAAATTGAGAAACAAACTTGTAAGGAGATCTCAGCTATCTGTTAGAATAATAGGATAGTAATGGTAAGGGATTTTAACTTTCCAAACATCCACTGGGACTGCCATAGTGTTAAAGGTTTAGATGGAGTGGAATTTCTTAAGTGTGTACAAGACAATTTTCTGATTCAGTATGTGGATGTACCTACTAGAGAAGGTGCAAAACTTGACCTACTCTTGAGAAATAAGGCAGGGCAGGTAACTGAGGTGTCACTGGGGGAGCACTTTGGGGCCAGCGACCATAATTATATTCATTTTAAAATAGTGATGCAAAAGGATGGACCAGATCTAAAAGTTAGAACATAGAAGAACATAGAAGAACATAGAAAAATACAGTGCAGTACAGGCCCTTTGGCCCTCGATGTTGCACCGACCCAAGCCCACCTAACCTACACTAGCCCACTATCCTCCATATGCCTATCCAATGCCCGTTTAAATGCCCATAAAGAGGGAGAGTCCACCACTGCTACTGGCAGGGCATTCCATGAACTCACGACTCGCTGAGTAAAGAATCTACCCCTAACATCTGTCCTATACCTACCTCCCCTTAATTTAAAGCTATGCCCCCTCGTAATAGCTGACTCCATGCATGGAAAAAGGTTCTAATTGTCAACCCTATCTAAACCCCTAATCATCTTGTACATCTCTATCAAGTCACCTCTAAACCTTCTTTTCTCCAATGAAAACAGCCTCCAGTGCCTCAGCCTTTCCTCATACAATCTTCCTACTATACCAGGCAACATCCTGGTAAACCTCTTCTGCACCCGTTCCAGTGCCTCCACATCCTTCCTATAGTATGGTGACCAAAACTGCACACAATACTCCAGATGCGGCCGCACTAGAATCTTATACAACTGCAACATGTCCTCAGGACTCCGGAACTCAATTCCTCTACTAATAAAAACCAGTACGCCAAATGCCTTCTTCACAGCACTATTTACCTGGGTGGCAACTTTCAGAGATCTGTGTACATGGACACCAAGATCCCTCTGCTCATCTACACTACCAAGTATCCAATCATAAGCCCAGTACCCCATCTTCTTGTTACTCTTACCAAAGTGAATCACTTCACACTTACTACATTGAACTCCATTTGCCACCTTTCTGCCCAGCTCTGCAGCTTATCTATATCCCACTGTAACCTGCCACATCCTTCCTCACTGTCAACAACTCCACCGACTTTCATATCATCCGCAAACTTGCTCACCCAACCTTCCTCCAGGTCATTTATAAAAATAACAAACAGCAATGGTCTCAAAACAGATCCTTGCGGAACACCGCTAGTAACTGCACTCCAAGATGAACCTTTACCATCAACTACTACCCTCTGTCTTCTTCCAGCCAGCCAATTCCTAATCCAAACCTCTAATGCATCCTCAATGACATACCTCCGTATTTTTTGCAGTAACCTACCATGGGGAACCTTATCAAACGCCTTACTAAAATCCATATACACCACATCTACTGCTTTACCCTTGTCCACCTCCTTAGTCACCTTCTCAAAGAATTCAATAAGGTTTGTGAGACACGACCTGCCCTTCACAAAACCATGCTGACTATCCTTGATCACATTATTCCTATCCAGATGTTCATAAATCCTATCCCTTACAATTCTCTCTAAGACTTTGCCTACAACAGAAGTGAGACTCACCGGCCTATAGTTACTAGGGTTATCCCTACTCCCCTTCTTGAATAAGGGAACCACATTTGCTATCCTCCAGTCTTCTGGCACAATTCCTGTAGACAACGAGGACATAAAAATCAGGGCCAATGGCTCTGCAATCTCTTCCCTTGCTTCCCAGAGAATCCTAGGATAAATGCCATCAGGCCCAGGGGACTTATCTATTTTCACCCTTTCCAGAATTTCCAACACCTCTTCCCTACATACCTCAAAGCCATCCATTCTAATTAATTGTGACTCAATATTCACATCAGTTGAAGTTCTAAATTGAAGAAAGGCCAATTTTGACGGTATTAGGCAAGAACTTTCAGAGGCTGATTGGAGGCAGATGTTCGCTGGTAAAGGGATGGCTGGAAAATGGGAAGCCTTCAGAAATGAGATAACGAGAATCCAGAGAAAGTGTATTCCTGTCAGGGTGAAAGGGAAGGCTGGTAGGTATAGGGAATGCTGGATGACTAAAGAAATTGAGCGTTTGGTTAAGAAAAAGAAGGAAGCATATGTCAGATACTGACAGGATAGATCGAGTGAATCCTTAGAAGAGTATAAAGAAAGTAGGAGTATACTTAAGAGGGAAATCAGGAGGGCAAAACAGGAACATGAGATAGCTTTGGCAAATAGAATTAAGGAGAATCCAAAGGGGTTTTACAAATATATTAAGGACAAAAGGGTAACTAGGGAGAGAATAGGGCCCCTCAAAGATCAGCAAGGCGGACTTTGTGTGGAGCCACAGAAAATGGGGGAGATACTAAATGAATATTTTGCATCAGTATTTACTGTGGAAAATGATATGGAAGATATAGACTATAGAGAAATAGATGGTGACATCTTGCAAAATGTCCAGATTACAGAGGAGGAAGTGCTGGATGTCTTGAAACAGTTAAAGGTGGCTAAATCCTCAGGACCTGATCAGGTGTACCTGAGAACTCTGCGGGAAGCTAGAGAAATGATTGCTGGGCCTCTTGCTGAGATATTTGTATCATCGCTAGTCACAGGTGAGGTGCTAGAAGACTGGAGGTTGGCAAACGTGGTGCCACTGTTTAAGAAGGGCGATAAAGACAAGCCAGGGAACTATAGACCGGTGAGCCTGACCTCGGTGGTGGACAAGTTGTTGGAGGGAATCCTGAGGGACAGGATGTACGTGTATTTGGAAAGGCAAGGACTGATTAGGGATAGCCAAATGGCTTTGTGCGTGGGAAATCTTGTCTCACAAACTTGATTGAGTTTTTTGAAGAAGTAAAAAAGAAGATTGATGAGGGCAGAGCAGTAGATGTGATCTATATGGACTTCAGTAAGGCGTTCGACAAGGGAGACTGATTAGCAAGGTTAGATCTCATGGAATACAGGGAGAACTAGCCATTTGGATACACAACTGGCTCAAAGGTAGAAGACAGAGGGTGGTGGTGGAGGGCTGTTTTTCAGACTGGAGTCCTGTGACCAGTGGAGTGCCACAAGGATCGGAGCTGGGCCCTCTACTTTTTGTCATTTACATAAATGTTTGGATGCGAGCTTAAGAGGTACAGTTAGTAAGTTTGCAGATGACACCAAAATTGGAGGTGTAGTGGACAGCAAAGAGGGTTACCTTTGATTACGACAGGATCTGGACCAGATAGACCAATGGGTGGAGAAGTGGCAGATGGAGTTTAATTCAGATAAATGCGAGGTGCTGCATTTTGGGAAAGCAAATCAGAGCAGGACTTATACACTTAATGGTAAGGTCCTCGGGAATGTTGCTGAACAAAGAGACCTCGGAGTGCAGGTTCATAGCTCCTTGAAAGTGGAATCGCAAGTAGATAGGATAGTGAAGAAGGCGTTTGGTATGCTTTCCTTTATTGGTCAGAGTATTGAATACAGGAGTTGGGAGGTCATGTTGCAGCTGACCAGGATCTTGATGAGGCCACTGTTGGAATATTACGTGCAGTTCTGGTCTCCTTCCTATCGGACAGATGTTGTGAAACTTGAAAGAGCTCAGAAAAGATTTACAAGGATGTTGCCAGGGTTGGAGGATCTGAACTACAGAGAGAGGCTGAACAGGCTGGGGCTGTTTTCCCTGGAATATCGGAGGCTGAGGGGTGACCTTATAGAGGTTTGTAAAATTATGAGGAGCATGGATATGGTAAATAGTCAAAGTCTTTTCTCTGGGGTCGGGGAGTCCTGAACTAGAAGGCATAGCTTTAGGACGAGCGGGGAAAGATATAAAAGAGACTTATGGGGCAATTTTTTCACGCAGAGGGTGGTACGTGTATGGAATGAGCTGCCAGAGGATGTGGTGGAGGCTGGTACAATTGCAACCCATTTTAGAGGTATTTGAATGGGTATATGAATAGGAAGGGTTTGGAGGGATATGGGCCGGGCACTGGCAGGTGGGACTAGATTGGATTGGGATATATGTTCGGCATGGATGGGTTGGACCGAAGGGTCTGTTTCCATGCTGTATATGTCTATGACTCTATGACTCTATCACTAATGAGGCAGAGTTCCAAAATCTAGTTGGAAAATGACTTTGCAAAATACATTCATGAAACTCAGCAAATGGACCTCAGCTTCTCAAATATCTATCCAACTCTTTGCCCTGATGTTATGCACCAGGCCAAACCCCCTCAAAATATTTCAAGAAGGTAGCCTGGACCCTACCTTTTCTAGTTGTTTTGAGCAGATGTAGTGTGAATATTCCAGGCGTGATGCAACTGGCGGAACTGTGCAGTTTTAAACAAAACAGAATTCATAGCAAGATTACTGAATGAGTCACAAACAAAAGAGAACAGAATATAGAATAACGTAACCTATCTGAAAACCTAACAGGCTATCCTAACTTAATGATGCTGTTTCAAATTCCTGCAACAATCTCCATAAAAACCTATTGACACTCAAGATAAAATCAGACACAGGGTCTTATAGGAAAAAGAGAGATGTCAAAGAGATTCAGCATGGAAGACCTTCTTCCATGTGGCTGTTTCTTTGATCAGCAGCCTCAAAACCAACTACTTGCTCTGAACAGCGAGCCAAACCAAACCAGAGTTAAGCAGAACTGGGAGAACTGGCCACTCCCCTTTCATTGTACAAGTGTTTTCGTATAACTTAACAGCTTTTTCAAGTAGATCTAGCCGAACATTTCAGAACCTGTGTCTTGTAAAACACTTTTAAAAAAAAAAGCAAGGACAACACAACCTTGTTAAAGGAGCAGTATCATCACACCGAAACAAACAAGAAAATTCAGCATTGTGCATTTCAAAGCCAGCCTTTAGTTATATACCAGATTTATAAGGAGAAGCCATTGTGTACTGCAACGTAAGACTTCAGTTTCACAACATCATGTAATATTTTGGTCCAACCCATCCATGCCGACTAAATATCCTAGATTAATCTCGTCCCATTTGCTAGCATGGGGTCCATATCCCTCTCAGCCCTTCCTATTCATGTACACATCCAGATGCCTTTTGAATGTTGTATTTATACCTGCCTTTACAACTTCCCTGGCAGCTTGTTCCATATATGCACCACGCTCTATCCAAAAGATTGCCCCTTTGGTCTTGTTTAAATCTTTCCTCTCTAACCTTAAAACTATGCCCTCTAGTTTTGGACTCTCCTACCCTGGGGAAAAGACATTGGCTATTCACCCTATCCATGCCCCTCATGATTTTATAAACCTTTATAAGGTCACCCCTGAGCTTCTGACGTTCCAGGGAAAATAGCCCCAACTTATTTGGCTTCTTGCTGTGCTCAAAACCTCCAATCCTGGCAACGTCCTTGTAAATCTTTCCTGAAGTTTCAAGTTCAGCAACATCTTTCCTATAGCAAGGAGACCAGAATTGAACACAATATTCCAAAAGCAGCCTAACCACTGTCCCTTACAGCTACAACATAACATCCCAACTCCTAATCACAATGCACTGACCAAAAAAGGCAAATGTGCCAAACATCATCTTCACTATCCTATCTACCTGTAAAACCACCTTCAACGTCTCTCTCTATTTGGCAATAGTCCCCAGGACTCTACCATCAAGTGTACAAGTCCTCCCTTGATTTGCCTTACCAAAATGCATCATCTCAAATTTATGTAAATTAAACCCCATCTGCCAGTTGTCGGCCCATAGGCCCATCTGATCAAGGTCCCATTGTACTTTCAGGTAACCTTCTCACTATCCACTACATCAACAATTTTTGGTGTCTTTGGCAAACTTATTAGCCATTCCTCCAAATATTCACACTCATATATATGAATGACAAAAGACAGTGGACCCAGTAGCAAATCTTGTGGCATGCCGCTTGTCACGGCCTGCAGTCCAAAAAGCAACCCTCCACCACCGCCTTCTGTCTCCTACCTTCAGGCCAATTTTGCATCCAAATGACTAGCACTCCCTGTATTGTGATCTAACCTAGCTAACTGGTCTCGTATGTTGGCACCTCGCTATGATTGTTATAAAAACTCATCTGGTTGACTAATATCCTTGTAGGGAAAGAAAGCAATCATCCTTATTTTGTCTGGGCTACATGTGACTTCAGATACACATTATGTGGTTGACTCTTAACTGCCCCGTGACATGACCTAGCATGCCACTCAGATCGAAGGTAATAAGCGATTGACAACAAATGCTAGCCTTGCCAGTTATCCCTTTGTCCCATTAAAGAATAAAGAGAAAAAAATGATGCCCTTCAAGAACAAATTATTTGGTTCTGGTGACAGAGGAGGGTGACTTTTAATAGGTTTAGTATATCCCCGTGCTGCTAAATAGCACCAGCAGTCTTTCCTGTACTGTAATAAACTGAGTTAAATTGTACCAGCTTGTGTGTAAGACTTTTATTGTGCATTAATTTGATACATTCCATGAATTTAACGCACTTGTTTCCTTGGAGATTACTATTTATTTATAGAAAAAGTCTGATAATAATAATGCTTTAATTTTTGATCTGGAGTTGGTGTGAAAAGGCTTTGACATGGCAATTGCAATTGTGAGATAGTGGGAGAGTCATTTTCAACTTCTCTTAAAACAAATGTTATTTGTGGAAAACTTATTATATTTAGAGCTGCTTCTTTTCATTGTTTACTCCAAGATTCTGTCTTGTGTGATGTTTAAGTGTGCAGACCAAGAAGGACCCAGTTTCAATTGCTGCTTAATGTTCCACAATCCTCATTCCAGCCTATGCCAATTAATGATCATTTATCACAATTGTCCTTACTAACCTCCACCATTCCTCATTCTTATTATGTTAACATCAATGTTCTATTTCTCATTTACCAATTCCTATTTTGGTCTTATCATTTATTTTATTTTACCTATGTTTCTCATCAGTCTCTTCAAAGATGTTATTACACACTTTTGGAGCAGGTGGGATCTGAATCCAGGCCTCCTGATCCAGGAGTAAGGACACTACCACTGCATCATGACAGCACCAAGCTCTGATCTTACCTAACCTATTTTTCTAATCAACTTATTCAAAGATGCTAATACACACATCTGAAGCAGGTGGGACTTGAACCCAGCCTCTTGGTTCAGGGGTATGGACACTTACTGCACGACAAGAGCCCTTTTAATCTTATCAGACTTGACTTCTGCAATTTTATCCAACTGTTCTACTTGAACCTCTTTTATCCATGTTTAGTTTTTTTTGTGTACCTCTCCCTCTACATTTTTTTATTGGTAAGGAGCATTCAGCCATTTGACTATCCATCCTGTCAACCCCATTCCAAAATCATTCCAATTTGATGTATTCCATGCCACGTTCTAAAGTTTTTCCAAAAACATATAGTTACAACTGAGCCTTCCTGCATCTGTCTGAATATTTTACTCAATCTTATTCACCAAGTGTTGCTGTCCCTTTTGTAGGAATGCCTTTTAACATTTTCTTTGCTTTAAAGAGATGATTTATATTGTTATTAGATAGCTCCAATACAACTGAGTTCAGCATTGCTAAGGTGTGTGTTCTACAGCACAGAATCAAAAAATCAGTTTGAATTATCTCCCCCCTCCCCTCACCTCTGTTATCTGAAAGATTGGTGGGGTACTCCCACTCTGTAAAGCATTAGTGCTCCGAGGAAGATTAATCAGCTGCAGGGGAGCCCTCAGCCCTCAGCTAGTGAGAAAGATCCTTCTCTAAAGGCTACCATGGTAGATCCCTGATCCCAATAATTACGTTGGGAGTAATTGAACTGCTGGAAATGCATGCAATCCCAGCCATCAAGAAGCTACAGTCCATAAAGAAGTGAGTACAGCAGTCTCACAACAGAGGAAATATTAGAGGTCCCAGGAAGTGGTGGAAAGGTGGATGGATGAGGGAGGAGGCATTTGGGATGGAGGAAAGCAGTGAGGTGGAGCAGGAGTGCCCAGTTTCAAAAGAGGTGCTGGATTGCAAGAAAGTGGCAGTGAAGGAGATCTAATTTTTGCTGTATGGGAAAAGCTACTTCACCAGGCCACTCTCTCTGGCCCTGGCCCTCCTCGCTTCCACATCAGCCACCTCCTACCAGTCACAATTTTGCAACAGCAGCCTAAAGTGACCCTAAGTAGAATTAATTGACTACTTAAAAACCTCAACTGGGGCAAAGGCTGATGGGTCACCCTAGATCTCATCCACTGACCATAAAATCACAGACCTGTAGGTGGTAGAAAAGTCACCCACAGAGTTTTATAGACTGCCCATTTATAAGTATATCAATGGCATGGCCAAAAAAATGTGCCCATGAAAATCATTGGTTAATTTGAATATTTTCCCTCAGGAAGATAGATGGAACATGCCTGCAATTTACTGTCACATTGCATTACATTTGATTGGTCATTTTTATTGTTCTAATATCACTTTATAAAATTTCATTTGTTATTCTGTCTGCTCTTCTCACTTGCAATCTACTTACTCCCTCCCACTGTCATCATTCTGTTCTACCTCCATCTCGACACTACTGCTAATTCCTAACCTCATCACTGCTAACTGCTACAGTCTCATGAGGTAACCACAACTCACAGCATATGCTGTCATTATTGTGTGTTGTATTCTGAACTCAGAAGTCATTCCTTTGTACTGTACTGTGCTGTGTTGTGTGTATTTAACATTGTGCTGTATGTTAATTGTGTTGTTATGACCAGACTCTGGGTGAGGTTCCATAATGTTTTATGATTCCAAAGGGATATCCTGGATCATTAAGTTCCCAGGTGAGGAAGGATAAACTGGCTCCCCTTGGTTTTTTGCCTACCTCCTTAATTGATCACAACAATATTTTTTTCGTAAATCTCTTCCTTTGTGGATACCTTTTCTCCCAGACCGAAATGAGATTATGTTTTAAAAGGAGCAATTTAATCAGGGTTCCTTGAATTAACAAAAAGACTGAATCCATTAATAACTGACTGAGACTACAGATAATAATGCAGCAAATATACATACAGGGAAGAAATAAGAGGTGAGTCCAAAAAGATAAAAGTAAAAAAAATCAGTCTTTGAATTATTTGTGAAGTATGAAGATGTTATGGTTTTTATTGGACAGTACTAATAGCAGTGACATTGAGAGTAGAACGTTTGATCTCCATATAGTGGTAGGTTGATTGAAGTTCATTTGTTCTGATTTCTTTTGAACTGACTGGCAGCACCAAGTGAGAGAACATCTTTCCTCTTTGTTTTACGCGCAGTGCAGTGTATTTAAATGGCTTTTCTAAATGCTATGGCTCTTTCAACACTCTAGTGCACACAGTAGGGCAGCTGGTGAATAACACACACAGGCAAGTGTTGCATCAATTTGAATCCCATTTTTTGTATATTTCCAAAGGGTAAAAACAGATATGCCTATACAAGATGGCTCAGTGCTGAAGGGGGACATGTAGTCAGCCACCTTATTATCTCTTCTTATTAAGTCTGTCCCTGTTTGAAGTTTCCCCGACTCTTTACTGCTGCAGCATTGCATTAGTTCCACACTGGACTTACAGGATTTCATTGGTTACTGAATTTAAATCCATTATTTTTCTTTTTCTGTAACAGTTATTTTTAAATTCATTTTGGAATTAAAAGTTCCAAAAAAAACTTTGGGTTTCACAAATAATATTGCGGAATACAGAGTTAACAGTAGGGTTATTAGTAAGGTGGAGGAGCAGAGGGATCTTGGGGTCTATGTTCATAGATCTTTGAAAGTTGCCACTCAAGTGGATAGAGCTTGTAAGAAGGCCTATGATGTATTAGCGTTCATTATCAGAGGGATTGAATTCAAGAGTCGTGAGGTGATGTTGCAGCTGTATAGGACCTTGGTAAGGCCACATTTGGACTACTGTGTGCAGTTCTGGTCACCTCATTTTAGGAAAGATGTGGCAGCTTTGGAGAGGGTGCAGAGGAGATTTACCAGGATGTTGCCTGGAATTGACAATAGGTTGTACAAGGATAGGTTGAGAGTGCTAGGCTTTTCTCATTGGAACGGCGAAGGATGAGGGGTGACTTGATAGAGGTTTATAAGATGATCAGGGGAATAGATAGAGTAGACAGTCAGAGACTTTTTTCCCAGGTACAACAGAGTATTACAAGGGGACATAACTTTAAGGTGAAGAGTAGAAGGTATGGGGGGATGTCAGGGGTAGGTTCTTTACCCAGAGAGTGTTGGGGGCATGGAATGCGCTGCCTGTGGGAGTGGCAGAGTCAGAATCATTGGTGACCTTTAAGCGGCAATTGAATAGGTACATGGATAGGTGCTTAAGCTAGGACAAATGTTCAACACAACATCGTGGGCCTAAGGGCCTGTTCTGTGCTGTATTGTTCTATGTTCTATTATGAAGCAGTGTTTCATTAGCAGAGACATTACACTTTCTACAACACGTCACTGCAATTTTGTTTACTTAAGGAATGAGAAATTAAAATTGAACATTTTGTAGGCAACTCAATGTTGCAAGCTATTCTTTTCCTGGAGAAAGTGTATTGTAATAAAGGAATTCTACAGAACATGTCATATTTTCTATTTCTTTCACTCATGCAGGTTTGGTGTAAATAAGTTTGTTGAGCCAAAAGATCTTTTCTGGGTTTTAGAAAATAATCCTATGATTTGTTAGCTCATGTGGCATTTTGCAATTCAGTACATCTGAATCATGCATCTCCCCTGAGAAGTTTTCAGAAGAAAGAGAAACCTTTTCACCCCTTATATAATTACAGACACTGCATGAATTGGAAGTATTCCCATCTCACAAAAAGTGCTGCCTGACATTCTCTGAATAGCATTTTCCGTGAATTGTATGAAATTGCATTATTACTTTTGAATATTTTCACACCTCTTAGAATTGTCACAAAATAAGTTTAACATAATTTTATGTAATTCGTTGATATGAGAACTATTTATTACTATTGATTTGACAAATACAACTTTTCTGCTCTATGTATAGATTGTTGTTCATGTGGTCATTCGTTTTTATTAATAATTGATTATCTACTTATAACAGCTATTTCAATCAGCAGCACATAGTCTGCTCCTCATGACAACAGTGGCAATGCCAGTCTTTAGCAGAAAGAATGAAACTGTGAGTAGATGTATTCAGCTTCTGTTTCTGCTCCGTCTCTGCATATGATATACATTAGATAATAAAAGTGCAAACAGGTTAAACCTCTTTTGGATTGAAACTTGAATTGAAGGTTAGAGGAATAGACAGAGATTGAGATGCAAATACTGTATGGGATACAATTCCTCTGTTTTAATCCAGAAGAAAAGGTACTTTCATCCGAGCCTTAAAACGATTATTATTACTGATGGCGCAGTAATGGAATTGACAGCACTGTGAACCTGTTGGATTCATAAAATTTACTGGGTCTTTCAAGCAGCCATATTTGACAAGCCCACCTTTTGCATTGTGTATTTATGCATTACTAATGTTCACAATATGATATTTTATGTATAATTTTGGAAAAATAATCTACAAAGTTAAAAAGTGGGTAATGGACTTGATTTTCTGAGGAATACTAGTTTGCCACTCTACTCATAAAAGGAGTAAGCTCAGTACTTCGAGGGGAGATTCCAATATGGACTTCTTCAGAATTGTGGAACCACACTTCTTCTTTCATAGCTTAGAAATTTCAAGGAAGGGTAAACCACATTCCCTTTTCACAGCAATCAATTACCATATTCTGACATTTAGCCATGTTTTTTAAGCTGCTGTCAAGTGGTGAGTACACAAGGCAAGACCAAGGGAGGTTACTGTGCTAGATGGGTAGAAGAATAGAGTGTCTGGTGGATAAGGAATAGAATGTCAGGGTATGATGCCAGATGAATAGGGTATAGGGTGCAAAGTCGGTAGTGTGCCAGGTGGTAGGGTGTCAGGTAACATTCCTGCTAGAGGGTAGGAAGCAGGATGAAAAAATGGCATGTCATGTAAACAGAGTGCCAGCTGGGTTGGGACTGGATACCAGGGATTGGGGTGCAAGGTAGGTAGGATATCAAATGGGAAGTGAGTAGGGTGCTAGTGGGTAGGATATCAAGGTGAAAGGAAGCAAGGGCCAGGTAAATGATGCATTGTTTAGGGCAGATTGGGATGGGTGGGAGAAATAAGGTTTAGCAGAGTAGGGTAACTGTTGAATCCAGTGTTAGGGGAAGGAGGGGAGTTTGGGAGGAAGGTAGTCTAGCAGGATTGGAGATGATGAAAGACTGTTTTAGTGTAGAGCAGGGAATATGTTTGGTGGTGGAGGGAAGTAGTGTTCAGGTATGGAAAATTGTTGGCCTTTTTTTCACTGGTATATGTATGGCAGAATAAGATCTAATGATCTTATCCTGACCCAGGCAGAAGGCAGAGCATATGTATAAGCTGGATGGATGTATTAACAGGTACATTGTTTCACAACCAGTAAGCTTGGGACGAAGTCCGTGGCACATTTCACATCTTATTGCTTGATTGTACTGGAGAGGGTACAGAGGCGATTTACCAGCACATTGCCTGGATTGGGGACGTTTAGTCATAGAGTCATACAGCATGGAAACATGCTTTGGTCCAACTCATATGTATCAACCAGGCATTCCAATCTGACTCAGTTCCATTTGCCAGCATTTGGCCCATATCCCTCTAAATTTTACCTATTCAGATACCCATCAAGGTGCCTTTTAAATGATGTAATTGTACCCACCTCCACCATTTTCTCTGGCAGTTTGTTCCATACACGGGTCCTTTTTAAAGTCTTTCCCCTCCCACCTTAAACCTATGCCCTCTAGCTTTGGACTCACTCACCCTAGGAAAAAGGTCTTGTTATTCACCCTGTCCATGCCCCTCATGAATCTATAACCCTTTACAAGGTCACACCTCAACCTCCAATGCTCCAGGGAAAAATGCCCCAGCTTATTCAACCTCTCCCTATAGCTCAAACCCACCATTCCAACTAACATTCTTGTCAATCTTTTCTGCACTCTCTCAAGTTTAACAACATCCTTCCTAAGCAGGGAGACTAGAATTGAACACAGTATTCCAAAAGTAACCTCACTTATGTGCTGTACAACTGCAACATGATATCCCAACTCTTATACTAAATGCACTGACCAATGAAAGCAATCGTGCCAAACACCTTCTTAACTACTCTGTCTACTTGTGACTCCACTTTCAAGGAACAGTGCACCTGCATCCAGTGGTCTGTCTGTTTAGCAGAACTGCCCAGAGCCTTACCATGAATTGTGTAAGTCCTGCCTTGGTTTTCCTGGCAAAAATGCAACTCCTCACATTTTTTCAATCCTAGGCCCATTGGCCCATCTGATCAAGGACCAATTGTGCTTCAAAATAATCTTCTTCATTGTCCACTACAACACATATCTTGGTGTTATCTGCAAATGTACTAATCATGCCTCTTACCTTCCCACTTATTTTTCTGTCATCTACAAACTTGGCTATAGCTCGTTCACTTTCCTCATTCAAGTCATCAATAAACATTGTAAATGATTATAGCTTTAGCATTAATCCATGTGGCACTCCATCAGTTCCAGGTTGCCATTCTGTTCAAATGATATGGCCATCTGTTGCAGATGGAGATAAGATCACTAAGAAGAAAGTGATGAGGAAGCGTAGGATCAGATGATTGCATGCAGTGTTGAAAGACCTTTAGAGTAGCCATATTGGAAAAGGCATGAGTAATCGACAGTGGAAATTGGAGGAGGGGAATAAACCAGCACATGGTAACTGCAATTAAAGGGGAAAAGGTCAGAGAATATGAAGAAAAGGCAGTAGCCAGGTGTGGCAGTGCTTTAAATTGACACATGCAGTGTAAAGGTAGAAGTGCTGAAGAGTCTAGTTTAACAATGGAAGGGGAATGGCCAGTACTCCCAGTTTAGGTTTTCTCTAGTTTGCTTTTGGCTGTAGCAGTCACAAGATGTATGAGTCCAAGGGAGTTGCAAGTTTCAGGAAAGAATTCCTCCGACTTTCTTCTGAAATCTCTTTGGATGTTGTTCCCTCCTGCCTCTAAGAATCAGTATTTGAATTTACCTTTTTGCCAAGGATGTGTTTATGGGATGTTATTGGTTTGGAACAGTTAATTAGTAATAGTTGCTGTATTGGGTCAGTTAAGTTTTCCAATAGTTAAGTTATTCTAAATTCTGCTTTCTTTCATTTGTATTTTAATTGTAGTGTTTAAATGAATTCTGTTTTACTTAAATTTGAGTAGTTTGACCAGTTACATCAGACCTGGAACACTCACTTCACATCTACCTTTAAAATAAGAAAATGTGAGGCCCTAGGCTGCGTTCTTAAAATATTTTGAGGAGGGTCTATCCTGGCTCATAACAAAAGATTTGGCAACAATGGGGAAGATATTTTAGGTTTTGCAGCCATAGGGTAAATAAGGAGCCTTTAGGTGCTGCAATTCAAATAGGCTCCAAATACATTTTTCTCAGTCTCCGCCTGCATAGGTAAGCCTACAGTGTGTATATGCCAGGAGGTTATGATAAGCCTAGTTAAATTCAAGGTACTACACTTTAGGAAGGACATGAAGGATTTGGAGAGGGTTTACTAGAATGGTTCTAATGGTAGACAAACAGGGGCTGTAATCCTATCTGAGAAGATTGAGCAGGAAATTGATAGAGGCGTTCAAAATCATTGAGGTTTTAAAAAGAATGAAATTAAAAGAATCTATTCCCAATTCATCAAAAACCATCAAAAACCATCAACAAGGATTTAATGTGACTGGCAAAAGTTTCAGAAGTGAAATGAGGGAAAATCTTTCATAACACAAGCATGATTAGGATTTAAATTGTACTGCCTGCTATGGTGGTGGATACAGATTCAATATTAGCCTTTCAGAGGTAATTTGAGTCATAGAGATCTACAGCATAGAAAAAGGTCCCTTGATCCATTAAGTCTGTGCCTGTCAAAGACAACCAGTTAACTAGTCTAATCTAATTTTCTAGCCATTGGACTATTTCCTTATATGCCTTGGCATCACAAGTGAATATCGAAATACTTTTAAATGTCATGAGAGTTTCTGTCTCTACCAATCATCTAGGCAGTGAGTTCCAGTTTCCCAGTTTAGAGGGATATGGGTCAAATGCTGGCAAAAGGAACTAGGTTAGATTGTGATGGTCGGTGTGGATGAGTTAGACCAAAGGGTCTGTTTCTGTATTGTATGACTCTATTACTAATGAACATAGGAGGTATAGTTAGTAAGTTTGCAGATGACACCAAAATTGTAGATGTAATGGACAACAAAGAAGATTACCTCTGATTACAATGGGATCCTGATCAGATGTGCCAATGGGCTGAGGAGTGGTAGCTGGAGTTTAATTTAGGTAAATGTGAGAGGTGCTGCAATTTGGAAAAGCAAATCAGAGCAGCACTTATACACTTAATGGTAAGGTCCAAGGGAGTGTTGCTGAACAAAGAGGCCATGGAGTGTAAGTTCATATCTCCCTGGAAGTGGAGTCGCAGGTAGATAGGATAGTGAAGAAGAGGTTTGGTATGCTTTCCTTTATTGGTCAGAGTATTGAGTACAGGAGTTGGAAGGTCATGTTACGGCTGTGCAGGACTTTGGTTAGGCCACTGTTGGAATATTGTGTGCAATCCTGGTCTCCTTCCTATTGGAAGGATGTAGTGAAACTCGAAAGGCTTCAGAAAAGATTTACAAAGATGTTGCCAGCGTTGGAGGATTTGAATTATAGGGAGAGGCTGAATAGGCTGGGGCTGTTTTCCCTGAAGTGTCTGAGGATGAGGGGTGACCTTATAGAGGTTTATAAAATCATGAGGGGCATGGATAGGATAGATCGACAAAGTCTTTTCCCTGGATAGGAGAGCCCAGAACTAGAGAGCATAGGTTTAGGGTGAGAAGGAAAAGATAGAAAAGCGACCCAAGGGGTAACATTTTCACGCAGAGTGTGGTGCATGTATGGAATGAGCTGCCTGAGGAAGTGGTGGAGACTGATACACTTGCAACATTTAAAAGGCACCTGGATGGTTATATGAATAGGAAGGGTTTAGAGGGAAATGGGCCAGGTGCTGGCAAATGGGACTACATTAGGTTGGGATAATTGGTCAGCATGATTGAGTTGGACCAAAGGGTCTGTTTCCATGCTGTAGATCTCGATGACTCTTTGATTCTATGGTCAGGATCACCAAGTCTATATGGGATTTTTGTTATACTTAAGTGAATAGACAAAAACTTAGCAGATGGAATATAATGTGGAAAAATCTGAGGTTATGTATTTGGCAGGAGGAATAAAGAGCTGAATATTATTTAAATAGAGAGAGACTGCAGAACAGAGGAATTTGGAAGTCCTCGTACATTTATCGCAGAAAGCTATGATCCAAGGCGGAAGACAAATGGAATCTTGACTCTTATTTCAAAGGAAAATGTAATATAAAAGTAAGAAGGTTTTGCAAAAGCTATGCAAGGTATTTGTCAGACTACAGTACTGTGAACAATTTTGGACGCTTATCTAAGGAAAGATATACTGGTTTTGGAGGCAAACAAGTGAAGTTTCACTCAGCTATAGTCTATAGACCTGGTATAGAGATCTGTCTTCTGAGACGTTGAGTAGGTTGGACTTGAACTGATTGGAATTTAGAAGAATGAGAGGTGATCTTTTGAAATATAGAAGATTCTGAGGGGACATGACAGACAAGATACAAAAATGTTGTTTCCCTTTAAGGGAAAGCCTCAGACCAAAGGACATAATCTTAGAATAAGGGATTGCACATTTAAGCTAGAAATGAGGTGGACTTTCTTCTCTGAGACTAATGAATCTATAGAATTCTCCACTATGGAGGGCTGTAGAGGCTCGGTCATTAAGCATATTCAATGCTGAGAGAAGCATTTTTAATCAGTAAGGGAATCCAGGGCTGTAGGGAAAAGGCAGGAAATTACAGTCAATGGTTATCAAATTAACCATAATGAATGATGAAGTAGATTTGATGGACTGAATGGCCTACTTCTGCACCTGTGTCTAATGGTTTTATGGTCTAATCTCTTCTCAGCTATTTCCTTTGATGCTTCAATCACCCCAAAGTACTGGTTCCTAATCTTCTTCTTTCTCATCATTTCACACATCGATTTCAGCATCCAAATCTCATTAGTATTCAGTCATTGTTCCACTCTTGATGTTATTCAGGTTTCAGCCCTATATAACAAGACAGGCTTCAGAAACTTGCTTTTAGTTTCCACAGTCACACAGCACTCTACTGCATTTCTTCTCATTATTTCAGTTAGCATTAATTCAGCCTAATTCCATTGCTGTCACACCTCAGACATCCCCAGGTGCTATCGATTCTGAGATTGGTTTCATACATGCAGGGTGTCTCAGTGCTTTCACATCTCACAACCTTGTCTTATTTTGTCCTCAAGGTTCCCTAATACTTTCAGGTCACCACTAATACATTACTAATGACCTCAGACTAAAATTTCCTCACCCTGACCCCACAAATTACAGGTCACAGTCTCTTCACTGTGTCCTGAATCTGATTTCACTAAGTGCACATGGATCTCTTCTCTAAGTTGGCAATCACCCCAGATTTAGAACACTGTGAATCAATTTCTATCCCATTATGAGATGGTTCAAAATCAATGTGATGACTATTATTTATAGTAGCAGCAATATGGAACAAAGTAAGTAGTGTTGAACTTCAAACTTTTTTTTATTGTGACTGAACCTGTCCTTTCACACACTCTTTTTCCCTGTAGAGAGCACATGGTATCCTTCTCGGAGTTGTAGGAACAGATGTCCCACTGAAAGAGCTGTTAAAGTTAGCTCCGAGATATAAGGTACGTTCTAAACTGCATTAATGTTTTTCATCAGTGAGTTATTTGTAGATAAACCACAGCATCTTAATTGTTAACATATCACATAATTTTTCAATGCCAGTCAGACTTAAGAAAAATGCATCAAGTGTGCCAACTCAGCAGTAAATAAATGCAACCAATGTTCCAATGAGTTGTGTGTTTCTGGAGCCTTTCAAAACCAGGTGTTCTTTTATCTTCCTGCACTTCTTACACTGTATTCTTATAATGCATTTTGTTGACAAACAATTGCGGTATCATTGAGCATATGCACTATCCTCTGCCTTTATGCCTTAATTGTTTAGTTATAGAGTCATAGAGATGTACAGCACAGAAACAGGCCCTTCGGTTCAACTTGTCCATGCTGACCAGAGAACCCAACCCAACCTAGTTCTACCTGCCAGCACCCAGCCCATATCCCTCCAAATCCTTCCTATTCATATACCCATCCAAATGCCTTTTAAATGCTGCAATTGTACCAGCCTCCACCACATCCTCTGGCAGCTCATTCCATACATGTACCACCCTCTGCTTGAAAACGTTGCCCCTTAGGTGTCTTTTATATCTTTCCCCTCTCACCCTATACCTATGCCCTCCAGTTCTGGACTCCCCAACCCCAGTGAAAAGACTTTGTCTATTTATCCTATCCATGCCCCTCATGATTTTATAAACCTTAATAAGGTCACCCCTCAGCCTCCGATGCTTCACGGAAAACAGCCCCAGCCTGTTCAGCCTCTCCCTATAGCTCAAATCCTCCAACCCTGGCAACATCCTTGTAACTCTTTTCTTAACCCTTTCAAGTTTCACAACATCCTTCCGATAGGAAGGAGACCAGAATTGCACACACTATCCCAATAGTGGCCTAACCAATGTCCTGTACAGCTGCAGCATGACCTCCCAACTCCTGTACTCAATACTCTGACCAATAAAGCATACCAAACATATTGTTCACTATCCTATCTACCTGCGACTCCAGTTTGAAGGAGCTATGAACTTGTTGACTTTTGAATATTCAATTATTCACAGAACACTGATTCATTAATACTTCCTCTAGGGCCATAAAGGCTAAAATTATTTAACAGTATATTTACTGTGGGGCACTTTCAGCCAACTGACAACTTGAAGCCCAGCCTGTCGCAATGTGAGGATACTTTTGCTGCAAGGTTTTGACTTACACCATGAAAACTTGAAAAACTACCTAATACATGATATTTTAGGGTAGCATTATCTTCCTAGATTCCTTTAAGTGTACTATTTTCTTCCATATCTGTTCCTAAATAGATACTGGTTGAACCCAGTCACTTCTTTCTGGCAAACTTTGACCACACTTTTATGATGGGGATGGTTGCTTTGAGCGTCAGAAAGGCCAAGGCTCCTCCGGGTCAGGATAGCACTGCTCCGATATTGGCCAACAGACACTATTTCGGGCTGGGTTTTGATTGATATCCTTTTGTTCTCCCCTGTTATTTGTTTCCCAGCCACCTTTCTGAAGGTTGAAATTATTTATAATCTTTCTTGAGCCTTTAAAACCTTCACTTTTTTAGCAACTCAGATTTTAGACTTTCAGTTTTGGGCATCAGAGTAAGGAATTTTTAATGGAAAGCAAATACATTTTTTATTGCAAAAAAAACCCTCTTATGAGGCACAACGAGGTCCACTGGCTCAAACTATAGCAGCCATCATTATGTAAAGTGTCCACCATTCTAAATATCCTGCCATCAACCTGACTGAAATATTCTATGATAAACCACACACCTTCATAGTCCTGAAGAAACACTCATACATTTTACAAGTTGTGGATTAGTATTCAACAATTAGGAAATCCAAAGCATTTAGCTTTCTTAGGTTCACAAGAGACCAATCAGATCTAGTTTACTCAAATGCATCACAGTCAAATTTCCCTCCTCGGAATCACTTGCCCCTTCACTCCATCTAGTTAGCTGAGTTGTTCTTTCTCTCCAGTTCATCTATTTTACAACTCATTTTGTCACTTGAGATTCAAATTGATATACTGGCCCTTAGTTCATACTGGTACTTTTCTATCTTACTGGATTTATTTCATTGCTGGCATTCTACTTTCATTCAACCAGTTCCGCTGCGAGCAACTTCCCTTTCTTGCACCCACTGAACTCAAAGACACATAATACGATAAACGTTGTCTAGAGCAAATATTGTTGTTACACTGCTTTTTAAATTGTTATTCCTTTTAACATATTGCAGCTTGGAGTCCATGGTTATGCATTCCTGAATACCAATAATGGTTACATACTGGCCCATCCTGATCTCCGACCTTTAGTAAGTAATCTTGTCATTTTATATTGATGCAAACCATTGTGTGCAATGGGGATAACAGAGAAGGAAAGACTGACTTTCTTGAAAGGGATAAATACTAAATGTTATTAAACAGTCTGTATTCTTTGGTCATATACTAAAGAATTGCGGATGACAAAGGCTGGGAAATAACGTATGGTGACATCTTTTAAAGATTTCAACTGCAATTTAAAGGCTTAAATGCATATTGACAGTAAACAATAAAATAAATAATTGGATATCTGTTTCAGAAACCACTTTGAGGAAGCCCTTTCGCACTTTCTAAGTTTTCTAATTTGTTCAGAGGTCTCCCTGAATTGTTGATTTATCTTCTACACTCTGTTGCAAACAAAGAAAGAGTAAAATTTACAAAATCAGAGTTACCTGGATATTTTACTGAGCCAGGCTCAATGTCACTTTTCCTTAAAGTCCATTTCCTCTCATCTTCAAATTCTGTCAGGCCAGTAAGTGTTGTAATGTTAGTGAATGCAGATCAGTAAGAGGTATAAGAAGGTTCATTGAAAGAAAAAGCTTTTCAGATAAGAGATGTTGCTTTCTCAGCAGAAAAGTGGCAGAGTGACTGCTATTAACCTGGTATTGAATGTGAATGCAGTACTGGATAACTTTGGTACATCATTTTATGTTAAATAAATATTTTGCAAACAATATTACTTCTTCTTACCTCCCATTAATGTGTGTTTAGCATACAACGTTGCCAGGGTTTTCTTTGCGGATATTAAGGTAACAGCAAAGGTAAGTTGTATATCAGTAAATACACGCATTCAAATGTATATTAAGGAATTTCTTTCTTATAAGTTAGAAAGGACTTTTCAGGCTGCATTCTTAAATTGAGGGCAAAGGTTTCTAATTGAATACAGCAGTATATAAAACCAAAATGAGATAACTAGAAGTACTGCATGAAATAACTCTAGAGAGGCTATCCTGTCACTAAGTCACCTATTATTTACACATGGAAAGTCCTTGACAATGATCTAGTTACCTCAGAGCCAGTTCTGAGAAAGAACAAGATAACTGACACTTCTTATCTATCAGCCAGGGCTGTCCGATTCGACAGATTAACAGCCCCAGTCAGGGAACTCATAATCTATGAGGGACACCTGGCTATTACAATAAGTTCACTGCACACAAGTTTGGGCTAAATAGCCGCCATCTTTTAGGTCATTAAGCGGCTTCTTAAAATTCCAAAAGGATGCCCCGCGCAATGCACACACTTCTGATGTGAAAAGTTTGGTAAATGGATTTGCTTGTGCTCATAAGTTCCACTAGAATTCAGCAGATGTGGTGGCATCAATGTGGGTACAATGCTGATTTAGCACCAGCATGTCATTTTTGAAGCCTCACATTCCAGTCCACATGTATACTCTTGACTTCACATACTTGAACGTGCATTCAAGAAAACCCCATTGACACTATTCAAAGGGATGATTAACTAGTAGCTGTTTATATATCCTAGCCGTTTCTGTAATTCTACATGTCTTGGGCACTCTTTCGTACTTACCAAAAGTTTTAATGGTTTACAAGAGTTTAATACGAAAGTGTTTTTTGATAGCTTAAGAAGTTGTGCAAATGTGGTAATTTCAAGAGATGAGCAACCAAGTATTCCTGCCTCTTGGTATCATGGTAATTTGGAGAATGATTGGAGGATTCACTAATCTAGTATAACTTCCAGAAGAAGGAGTATGTGAGGAAAAATGACTCAACAGGAGGCCATACCTGCAGATAACTCTCCAACTTATCTGTTGGACAACAGATTCCAAGAGTACTATGATACCATTTTGTCTACTGCTTCTTGTTGATTTATCTGAAGCCTTTACTGAGTTTGGCTCAACATCATGTCACCTTGCAGATCACTTCCTCCTGTCTCCAAATTCAGTCAGATCAGCAAGTTTTGTATTGTTAGTGAATGCAGATCAGGCAGAATTGGAAGTGGGGTTAGTCAAGAACTAGCTTTTGTGGAATGGGATGTTCTCTTCCCAGCATTGTAAAGAGGACATAGTTACTGCTGTAATCCTGATGTTGAATGTAAATACAGCAGTGAATGCATTGGTACCTCTTTCTATATTAAGGCATGTTTAGGCAGTTTGAGTTTTTATTGGAGCTGCTGAGATTATAGAACATTGGTTGAACACCAATTAACAACATGTCAAATGCATATTCCTTATACTGTGATGGATATTGTGACATTAGTCATCAGATTCTGCTTCAAGATATACTCCATAGATGAGTTTGTCAATGTGATTACCTTTTCCATGCTGGAAAGGATGGTTTCAAGATGTGCTGACCTTTAGTTGGTCATTTGGAATGTTGGTTATTTGGCAAGCTTCCAATCTATCAAGTGATTCTGAATACGTACCTATCAGCCTTCTTCTGTAGCCCACCCCAGTGAAGTCTTCATTTGATTATTCTGCATCACAACCAATACGTACCCTCATTCCTGGTGTTGAGCCTCCATCATTGTTACCCTTCCTCCCTGCTTTGGTTGCAGTACAATTGTTCCTGCTATCTCACTATATGCACACCAGCTCCAGATATTATCCAAATTACAGAACCTGACTTTTGTAGGTAATACCATTCTCAATTTTATTTAAAACATTTTCAGCAAAAGCTTTCTTAAAGGTGAGCTACTGGCTATTTTCAATCCAATCACTTGAAATCTATAAGTTGTACAAATGTTACAAATTATTAGATTATGGACAACTCTGCAGGCCCCACTTAGTCTGTGGTTCTGACACACAAATCTTTGGCCTCAACTGGTTCTGCTATGCTCCTTTCTATTTTATGCCATATTTTCCTGAAAGAAAAAAAGGCAACAGCAATTGTGTTACATTGTTTTTGGGTGTGAGCCTCCCACAGTTGAATAGCTGGAGGACTGTGGTGGCAGTGAGGGAAAGACAATAGGTTGGTCGTATCATAAGCTGTATGAGGCAAATGTGCAGAATTTGTATTTTAGGCTTGAGTCATTAATTCTGGAGTTTGTGGTGCATTGGACATTTAAAAGTACTAGCTTTCAGAATGCTGCTCTTCATCAGAGTAGCGCTCTGAAAGCTAGAACTTCCAAATAAACCTGTTGGACTGTAATCTGGTGCTGTGTGATTTTTGACTTCATCCACCCCATCCAAAACCAGCACCTTCACATCACGTTTTTAAAAGAGTAAGCTGGTTACATATGGTTTCTGAACAACACAATAGGGCTCTCCTTCTCAATAAAGAGGCAGCCAGCAACCTTAAGTAGAAGACAGCAGTGTGATGCTGATGTGGCCAGATGCTTCAATCATTCAAGAGATGGACTAAGGAAAGTGTACTGCCACCTCAAGCTGACCAGGCACGTCCAGGTTGCATATCACAATATGTATACTAAAGAGGGGCAAATTCATCCATAGCTTTCTGTATTTATTTTAACTTCAATGATTTGAGCTTCTGACTAGCTAGTGAGGAATGGTCACTGGACCCTAAACATTAAATTTGACTTCTCTTCACAGATGCTGTCAGACTTGCTGAGCTTTTCCAGCAACTTCTGTTTTTGTTGCTAATCAGATTGCCTTGGATGTGGTGGTAAAAGAGAGTTTCTGGCATATATCCAAAAAACTAGGGAAACAGAGCAAAATACTTTCCGAGAATTTCTCAGCCATTATTTTCCTGTTCCAAATATCCTTTTCCAAATACGATATGTAAGTGAGAATCTTCTGTTATTCTGGTTTCCCTAATGGTTGAGATTAGACATTCACACTGCAATCAATCCATATCCTAACCCTCTGTGCATTTTATTTGACATAAGGCGTTATTTTAATCATGGTGTTTCCTCCAAACCTTTCTATTGCAATCTCTCATGCTCCAATTGGAAGCTGTTAGAATTCACAGATATGGTGAAGTTTGGAATAAAGTTTATTAAAATTTGAGTTTGGTGGTGAATGACAAATTTATCACCTTTGCAAACTGCTTCATTATAGAGATAAAGTGTATTCCTTTTTTATTGCTGATATTTTTGGAACATTTTTTCCAGTGCAGTGCTGCAGACTTATGTTGCCTCAAACAAAAATTGCCGAAAAAGTTTATAAGCATAAAGTTTGGAGTACGGTTATGGTCCCATTACAATAATTGGAAGATAACATCTTGTGATTTCTGACAATCTGGAACAGAAACCAAACGTGAAAGATGAGGGAACATAAACACATAAAACAGTGCAAATAATGTCATTTTTATAAACCTTGCGTGTTTTGAGGCACAAATAAAACATTCTTTTAAACTTGTAAAAGTGGCTTAATTCAGTTTTCATTACTTAAATCCTTTTTATCTTAAAAAGAACCTTGGTTTAGATTTTTTTTTTAACCTCAGGCCAGTCTGTAACCAATTTGACTCATTTCACATGGTGTCAAGAACCAGCTGAAGGCACTAGTTACAGTAAAGGCCCTGGTAACCTCCCCGACATTGTGCAGGACATTTCTATCCCAGCACCTGACCAACCAATACAAAAAGCACTAGCGCATAACTAAAAATGTGCTAGTGTTTAAAAGCAAAGCTAATCTGGCTGATTATATTCCTGACATTCTCTTCTTGATCACCAACAAAATGATGGAAGATGGTATTGTTAGCATTATCAAGCAGCACTTACACAGCACTACCCTAACCAGTTGGGGTTCCACTAGAAACTTTCAGATCCTGACTTCATTACTAGCATATGTCTAAACAAGAATAAATGAGCTCAACATCAGATGTAAGGCCAACATGACTGCCCTTGACATTAAGGCAGCATTTAACCAAATTTAGTATCAAAGAGCCTGAGCAAAATTAACGTCACTGGGATTTTGGGGGGATCGTCTCCATTTGTTAGAGTCATACATAATTAAAATCAAGATGATTTTGCTTATTGGAGGTCAGTCATCTCTAGACATCTCTGCAGGGGGCCCTTAGGATAATGTCCAAGGCCCAACCACCTTCAGCTGCTTCACCAATGACCTTCCCTCCATTTTCAGGTTAGAAGTGGGGATGTTTGCTGGTAATTGCTCATTTTTCAGATGCTCAAACCATCTATGTTCATATGCAGCAGGATCTGAACAATGTTCAGGCTTGATCTAATAATTAGTAAGGAACATTTGTGTGCCAAGGAATGACCATCTCTAACAAGAGAAAATCTAACCATCTCTCTTTGACAGTCAGTGGCATTACCATCAATGAACTCCCCACCTCATGGGAGTTACTCTTGACCAAAAACTGACCTGAACTAGCTACATAAATACTGTGGCTACATGAGGAGATCAGGGACTGGTAAGTTCTTCGGTTAGTGAGCTCCTGATTGATACACAAATCTTCGGCATCAAAAAGGTATAAATCAGGAGTGGGATGGAATACTCTCTATTTGTCTGGATTAGTGCAGCTTCAACAATCGACAAGAAGCTCTATCATCTCGGACAAAGTATCTTGTGTGGTCAATTTCCTAGCTGCTGCCTTAAACATTCTGCTGTCCAACACAGTGGAAGCATTGTGTACCATCTATATGATGTCACGCAGCAATCCACCAAGAATCCCTTGACAAACCATCCAAATCCATAGTCAGTTCTTCCTTGAAGAATAAGGATTCCTTTGAAGTTCCTTTCTATGATGCAATATCTTGCCATTCCTTCACTGTTATTAGGTCGAAATCCTGGAGTTCACTCCTCAACAGCATTGTGGGTGCATCTATACTGTATGGACTATAACAGTTCAAGAAGACAACTGCTCACCACCTTCTGAATTTTAATTAGAAATACACGTCAAATGCCAGCAGTGCCCACAATCTATGAAGAGAAGCATTGAGTGTCTCTGTGACAACCCAGAAGCTTGGGGAAGTTCTGCAGAATAAGCAAACCTTTGTTCATGTTTGGGTGATAGAGTCATTTACTTGGAACATTAGGTCTGTTTCTCCTCCAAATCAACCTCACCTGCTGAGTATTTCCAGCATTTTCTGTTTTTCTTTCCATTGGTTAGTATGAGTGAAAAAAAGCACAACTGTGGATCTGTGCTAAGCTCACGTATCACCTCTGAAACACAGTTAAAAATCACACAACACCAGGTTGTAGTCCAACAGATTTATTTGGAAGCACTAGCTTTTGAGGCACTGCCTCATCATCTGGTGGTTGTGGAACAGGACCACAAGACACAGAATTTATAGCAAACGGGTTACAGGATCATGGACTGTAATGACATATTAAACAAATTTTGGATTATGTCGTCCATCTTTTAGAATGGGATATGCTAGTTTTGATTCTTTAATATGTAAATCTCAGAACTTCATCTAAGTTTTATTCTCAAGGTAGCTTCAGGTTTTCTAACAATAGGTGCCATCTCAGCTCAGACAATCAATTAAAGGTGTGAGTTTAAAGTCTGCCTGTGTCCCAATGTTGAGCCAAACTGGTTCTATTTCTAAAGTAGGAATTATAGAATTATAGGACTTCCACGGATTTATGCAGTTTTTGAGCAAAATGAAATGTAATGCCGCAAATACATATTCACCCTATGAAGTTATATGTGTGCACATGCAGGAGAGACAGAGTGAGTGTGTGTGTGTGTGTGTGTGTGTGTGTGTGAGAGAGAATGTATAGTGCAGTAGGGTCACCAATAGTGTGACATGAACCCAAGGTGCCGGTTGAGGCCATCCCTGTGGGTCCTGAAATTCGCTATCAGCCTCTGCTTGGCCACTTTATATTATTGCTTGTCCAGAAGTTCGCCTTAGAGGAAGGTCTGAGGTTGAATGTCCCGGACCGCTGATGTGTTCCCCAACTGGATGGGAACAGTGAATCACAGACCATGTGAGAATTCAAATCTTGCTTTGATGAAGAACAGCATTTCAATGCAATTTTGTTTCCTTTTTAATGGCCTTGAAATCAGGCCATTATCTTAAAGGAGAAAGTGAGGACTTCAGATGCTGGAGATCAATGTCGAAGAGTGTGGTGCTGAAAAAGCACAACTGGTCAGGCAGCATCCGAGGAGCAGGAGAATCGATGTTTCAAGCATAAGCCCTTCATCAGGAATGAGGCTTGTGGCCCAAGGGGGCAGAGAGATAAATGGGAGGGTGGGAAGTGGGGCTGGGGGTAAGTTGGCTGAGAATGCAATAGGCAGATGAAGGTGGGGTGAAGGTGATAGACCAGAGAGGAGGGTAGAGCGGTTAGATGGAAAGGAAGATGGACAGGTAGGACAGTTCAAGAGGGCAGTGCCGAGTTGGAAGATTGGATCTGGGATAAGGTGGGGGGAGGGGAAATGAGGAAACTGGTGAAATCCACATTGATCCCATGTGGTTGGAGGATCCCAAAGTGGAAGATGAGGTGTTCTTCCTCCAGCCGTCAGGTGGTAGGGTTTGGCAGTGGAGGAGGCCCGGGACTGGCATGTCCTTGGCGGAGTGGGAGAGTAAGTTAAAGTGTTCAGCCATGGGATGGTGTGGTTGTTTAATGCATGCGCCCCAGAGATGTTCCTGAAATGTTCCACAAGTTGGCATCTTATCTCCCCAATGTAGAGGAGACCACACTGGGAGCAACGGACACAGTAGATAATGTGTGTGGAAGTACGTGTAAATCTCTGTCCAATGTGGAATGATTCTTTGGGACCTTGGATGGAGGTGAGGAGGGAGATGTAGGCGCAGGTTTTGTACTTCTTGCGGTGGCAGGGGAAGGTGCCGGAATGGAGGGTGGATTGGTGGGGTTGTGGACTTAACAAGGGAGCCATAAAGGGAATGGTCTCTCTGGAACACAGTAAGGGTGAGGAGGGTAATGTTTCTCTAGTGGCGGGGTCTGTTTGTAGGTGGCGGAAATGGCAGGGGATGATGTGATCTATCCAGAGGTTGGTGGGGTGGAATGTGAGGATTTGGGGGGGGTTCTGTCCTTGTTGCAATTGGGGGGGTGGGATTCAAGGGCAGAGGTGAGGCTCATTATCTTAAAGGGGCTGAGGTGTCTAATTTGCTAACCACAAAGTGGATAGAAGCACAAAATTTCTAACAAGCTTGCATTCTTGATCTGTTTAATCATAGCCAAACTATCTCTTTCAATGGTTTCCCCTCCTCTTCCTCTACTGATACCTCTGGTGTCTGCCACTAGTTCTCTTTGGCCTTCTCCTGTTTCTTCATGCTGTCCTCCCTGGCATTATTCAAATTAATAGTGTCAGTTTTCACATTCAAATGGTATCCAGCTGTATCTGAGAGCCATCTGTCTTGACTCCACTGCTACTGGTAAATTATCAGCTTATTTGCCCAACATCCAGTTAAGGAAATGCATGCATTTCATCCAGTTAAACATTGACGAGTCTAAAACAGTAGATTTTAGTCTCTAATCCTACTTCCATTTCCTAGCTCTCTTCAGTCTCTGCCTAAGCTAACTATCTGATACTAAACCAGTCTGTTAACAACTCGTTTAATCCTGAAATGAACTTCTGACCAAGTATATGAGACATCACTAAAATTTTTCCCTCTGGAACAAAGGCAGAAGTCACATGACGCCAGGTTATAATCCAACAGGCTTATTTGAAATCACAAGCTTTTGGAGCACTGCTCCTTCATCAGGTGAAGGCATTTTTGTCCACCCCAGTCCAACACCGGCACCTCCACATCCTGTGCCCTTTGTAAAATCACCTTACTTGATTCCTATTTCAGCTTATCTGCTGCTAAAATCTTCACCATGCCTTTGTTATCCCTAAACTTGACTATTCCAATACCATCTGACCATCCTTCCATTCTGTGATCTCTAAATTTAAGCTCATCCAAAACTCTTGCCCGTGTCCTTACTCACCCAAGTCTTGTTCAGCTATCACCCCTGGGCTCGCTGATCTGTATTGGTTTTGCTGTATTATCTTTTTCTAGATTTAAAAAAAAAGCTGAAGGAGAAGAATATAGGTTGGATGTAGAGTTTTAATGGAGACTGTTGTTTCAGTTTGCAAATGGTAATTGACAGTACACTTACCGCATGACATAATATCTGCTTGAGCATATATTTAAGTGATTATTTTAACAAATTAACAATGCATTATTATGACATTCCCTTCTCTTAAATAACAACTCTATTTAGTATAAAATGAATATGTTTATGTATAAGTAACAGTTACTGAATTTGAGATTAGTTACCAATAAGGTCATTTACTTAGAACAATGGACAGTATGAAGAGCATTTGGAACATTCCTCTTCAAGTTATTTCTATATTT
The DNA here is from genome assembly GCF_020745735.1 of Hemiscyllium ocellatum. Taxonomy (NCBI): domain Eukaryota; kingdom Metazoa; phylum Chordata; class Chondrichthyes; order Orectolobiformes; family Hemiscylliidae; genus Hemiscyllium; species Hemiscyllium ocellatum. The sequence goes on from NC_083419.1 coordinate 45,587,021, forward strand.
TGAATCAGAGCTGTTACTTGCAAAATTAACCAGACCACAAGACTGTGATGTGTCAGTGTGTTCTCAAATTGTCCAGCCCTCCTTCTTAAGATTTTTCTACGGTAGAAGGTAGATGCTTTTGTTGCTTGTTGTCTTTGTCTGCAAGATGTACACAGGTCTGTATAGGCATTGTTATTTGCTTATAGACTTTGCAATGAATGCAATGACTGGGCAGAAATGTTGAACTTACCAGCAGTAATCACATCCCATGAATAAATGGAAAAAAATGATATGATTTATACACTTGAGCCATTAGCAATGTCATCAGCCGGGTTATCCCAGACACCAGTACATACCTTTCCATTTGCCGTGCTGGCTCATTACAGCTGGCATAGTGGATTGTGGAGAATGAAGACATCATGTCTTCGTAGTAATTGCCTCAGAGTCTGAGTCAGGACACCAGGAAGCTTTATGTTCAGTATTACAGGAAATGGCGACCACAGGATTAAAAGTCAGCCCCACAAAGGCAAAGCTTGGCAAAGCACAAGTCTTATACCTGGGACACCTCATATCCCAGGGACTTAAAGAAATGCCAAACGACTGCAAGAAGGCAATCCAACCAACGTCACTACCTGCTACTGTCAAGGGAGTTAGAAAGGTCACAGGGCTATTCAACTACAGTCGGAGCTTTATACCCGAATTTGCAAAATTGGCTGAACCGGTCCAGAGATTAATTAAAGGAAGCAAGCCTTCCTTGGAACCTGTAACCTGGGGGCCAGAACAGGAGGAGGCATATAGTCAGCTCACAAATCGGCTCATATTGGACCCCGGGATAGGGCTGCCAGATCCCAGCAAGGAGTTTCACATCCACTGTAATAATGAGGGAGGATTTTACTCCGCAGTGGTCACCCATGACCACGGTAACAGAAGGCCCATAGGGTACTACAGAAGAGCCTGTAGCCACCAGGTTGCCCAGGTGCTGTTTTGGCCATTAGAGTTAGTGAGTCCATTGTAATGAACACACTAAACATACCCTAGTAGAGGTGCTAAACACAGGGAAACTGAGGGCCGTTTCCAAAATGAGAAGGGCAAAGTGGGAGACAGTTGTTTTACCTCCAAGTTGGTCCATGGTAATAGTCAGGATATGGGAGAAAACCCAGCTAAGAGAATTTTAGACGCAGGGAGTCAGGGGTGACATGGATAAACAGGACAATATCTGTTACCGAGCGGCGATGGGATTTGTTTTCCTATTTAAGGGAACTTATGCAACAGATACCCCAGACTTCCCAAATCTGTTCGCAGAGGGACAATTGCACCCCTTACTGTACCATTACTACAGCAATGGACCTCCGTGCAGACATTGAAACTGACAATGTCTACACTGAAACTAACAATGACCACATGGACATTAACAAAGGCTGCACTGGAATGTCAAAGAACTTATCGAAACTATCAACGATTCTGCAATGATTGCCATAAACAAACCAGAGACAATCATCTCATCACTGACCTATTGTATCACAAGATGTATAAAAGCTTCTCGACATGTGCTCCGGGTCAAGAGAAGACTCACAGCTGACCACTGTGCTGTTGGTGTCTTTCTCTCGCAAGAGCTCCGGTATTTGCTTGTGCAATAAACTCTGTCATTGAACCCCAATTCTGACTCCGAGACTGGTGTTTTTCCCCACAACACTGCCAACACTGCCGATGGGTGTGGCATTAAATTCTTCCCATTCTTCTTAACACACTTTGTGGATGCCCTTCTGCAGAGAGTTCTTCCTGCTTTTCTCCTCATTCTTCTAGCAACTTGCTGTGGTTTCTGTGATGTCTATTTGTTCTCCATAATTCTATATTGCAAGAGGAATTCCAATTTGTGCATCCATGTCAGGATACAAATGATTTGTGCAAAAGTCTTTACATTGCCAAAATAAAATTGCTTCAGCATCTGTTACACTATGTACTGTAGGTTTTTACAACATGAAGCAGCTACAAAAATTACTGAAAATACCACAAATGTCCATCCTGCTGATTTATGCTTTTTCAGTTGTCGTGTAAGAATGTAGTAGCTAGGTGTTTTTCATTAAAAATGGCCTTTTGGAGTGTGCTAGGGAAATATGAGTTACTGTTAAAATTTGGGATTTTGAAGTAGAGGTAGAACTAAAATTGGGGTTTCAGTTCTGTGAAGCTAGCTTTGTTTGAAAGACGTCAGAAAGTCATTTGGAACAGGGAACAAAGACATGATTCCCAAATAAGACATGATTTAAGTCAAGTACCTAGCAGGATACCTGTGAATTAAATGACAAAATATTTATAAAATTGAACTGACACAATATATACAGAAAACAGATCAGAGGGCATTGTTTTTTTAAATTCAATTCAAGAGAGAAGTTTTTCCTTAGCAGAAGTGTTTAGTTTTTAAAATCTCCACATTTATATGAGTTTTCAAACTGTCAGAAATTAAGAGGCTTAGGTAATCAAAATTGGAAAGAAGGCTGTCAGCCTAAAACTTAGAAAATGACAGTTCAATAAGAAATGAAGAGTTAAGATTGGAAAACCACTTTACTGGCACTGAGCAGCTGTAAAGGATATAATTGAGAAACAAATTGACTTTGTTTCATTTTATGTTAAGATCCTTCTAAACTGTTTTATGTATCATTTCTTTTTCTTTTATACAATGACTTGGGCTCATTTTAAATAAAAACTTTAGCTTTGCGTAGATGTTTTAAGTGATGAACTACCATAGTAACCATCTGCAAAAATTAAAATTATAATCAATCAAGCTAGGTTATACTCTCAGATCTGACTTGTCATCAAGTGGGATTGTTACAAGAGTCACATCAACATTTGCATACTGACATCATGACATGCTTACTTTGCATCCTTCAGATGATGACGACCAGTGCATTTCACCACCATAAATGTGCACTTGCAGAGTAAGGGCTACTTTGGAGTATAAGGCTACTTATATCCCAAAATAGATACTAACAGAAAGGCTCAAGTCCTTATCAGTATTATTCTGTAATCTATCATTAGGAAATTTACAAAACTGGCTTTAGTCATTTTCGCTTGTTCCTGTTGGGGAATCTTTGCTTAACTCTTCCTTTCTCCATCCAGATACCAAATGGCGAGAACTTAGTATGAAATGGAATTGTTAGAGGACAATTTTGTAGTACTGTGGCAAAATACGTTTGAGTTCAATACATTGTGCCATGTTTCTTCCATAAATTTGTCTGTTCTACTCTAAATGTGCCTCTGGATGTATTATAATTCATTCTTATTAATTCTAGTACAAAGATGGAAAAAAAATAAAGCCAAAACCAAATTACAACAGTGTGGACATTTCAGAGGTGGAGTGGGAAGACACAGATGAAGTTGTAAGTAATTTTATTTTTATTTTCCTTTCTTCCACCTCTGCAACAGTGTCTTTGCCCTTGCTTCAGGTCTCTATTGATGAAACCTTATATCCAAGCATTTGGTATCTTCAGAGATTTTTATTCTAATTTTCTCTCTACTTGGCTCCCGTATTTAAACCTCAACAACTCTGCTCCTTGTATTCTAATCTATAATTTGCCTTAGTCTCACAGCACATACCTGTTTTTTTACCTCTACTCCATCAATGCCTCAAATTTAAATTCTTATTCTCATGTTTGAGTGTGTCAGTGATGTTTGCCCTTCCAAATTCTGTTATCTCATCCAGTGTAATAGTCCTCCATGAACTCTGCACTCTTCTAACTTGGAGATCTTCTGCAGCCCACACTGTCTTCCCCCTACCATTGGTAGTTCTGCTTTCAGATATCTCAACCCTTTGCCATGAACTCCCTCCTTAAATTTTTTTTAATCTCCGTTTGACTCTGTGTCAAATTCTAGCCTCCTCATACTTCTGTAAAGTGTTTTAAATGTTAAAAAGTTGTTCTTCAATTTAAATAACATTATCCATTGTGTATTATAGGAATATAAAAATGTTAAATCGAATACAGGTACTTCTTGTATAAAGTGTGTTTCCTCAGTGCGATTTGGCTATAACATTGCTGAAGAGTTAGGGGATGGTACTTTTGGGAACGCTTACCCCTGTTCACAATAGCACAATTCCTCCGGCGATCATTCCACATGCATTAGTTCTATGCATGCTCCGATGTCAGCTGCTGTCAGTGCATGTGAGAGGTACATTGAGCAGCTTCATCATAAAAATTAAACTAATGAATGCTCATTGCTTTCCATCTGAAACAAGAATATTCTTGTATAATTCTTGTATGAGTCCTGTTTAATTCCTGCAGGACTGCATTGCACTGATATATGTCATTTGCCTTTCTAATTTGTTCTTGTATCTGCATGTCACACAATCTAAACCAACCCCCAAGAAACAGTCAGAATTCAATCAACTACAACCATCCACTTCCACAACTACACCTGTGGTGATGATGATGACCCTCTGTCCCTGCATTAACAATATTTTTTCAATGTAATATGTTAAATTTGCTTTTGTTCCATGAATAAATATGAATTAAACTTCCATTCACGCTGTGTTATATTTTGTGTTAGGCTTTTGGGTGATTTTTGAGCGATTGAGAGTGATATTTTTTGCTGGTCTGTCCCTAACCCCACTTTTCCCATTGGCCCTATTATTTCTGTTAAGCCATTTTCTATTAAACAAGGGTTCACTGGAACGCAGCTACACCGTTATAGGAGAACTTCCTGTATCACAGGCTGCCAGTTAACCTTATCCCTACCATCATCAAAAATTTAAATAACTCACAGAATTGTCAATGCTATCCTGTTTTCAGAACACTGCTATTGGGCATTCAACTCTGCTTTAGAACTTATTGACTAAGCTTCCTAATTACACTGCATACTTCAGTGTATTTTCATTGTCATTTATATTCTTTGGGATAATGTTTGCAAACTTTTAAGGGCATTTCTCTTAGTGTCACATTCTCATTCCTGCATAGTATTGACATGCTTATATCATTGATGAGATCTTAGAGCTGAATCTCACTTTTTTTGACTAAGTGTTAATTGCATCAAGTTTATTGAAGAGATTTCTACCATCAGGTAAATGGATTTCTTGTATTTTACCAAGGTCATCCCAATAAGGGAACCCGGTCAGGGTGGTATGGTGGTATGGTGGCTCAGTGGTTAGTACTGCTGCCTCACAGTGCCAGGGATCCAAGTTTGATTCCAGCCTCAGGAAACTGTCTGGAGTTTGCACATTCTCCCCATGTTGGCATGGGTTTCCTCCTGGGTTCTCTGGTTTCCTGCCACAGTCCAAAGATGTGCAGATTAGATGGACTGACCATGCTAAATTGCCCATCACATCTAGGAATGTGCAGGTTAGGTGTATTAGCCATAGGAAATGCAAGGTTATAGGGATAGCTTAAGTCTGGGTGGGATGCTCTTCAGATAGTTGGTGTGGACTCAATGGGCTGAATGGCCTGTTTCCACATCGTAGGGATTCTACTGATGGTTCTATGATTAACTACCTACCATGCCCCTGGGGTGTGTCTCACATCCAATTCTGACCCAGTTGTTCCTGGAACAACTCATCACTCAGCAAATATACCAGAATTCATTGACATCCCCTTTGCCTGTGCTATCTTTTAAAGCCCATTGTACACCTAGACAAACGCAGTCAGCCTGGAGCTGCCTGCTATGATGCCTGACATTTGCCCTGCACATCGCAGACAGGGGTAATTCAGTGACGTGATCCTGCTGGACAATGTGGTAACATTGTCCCATGACCTGCAGAGGAGGCCACGGCATCAGACCATGCCAGCCCAGTCTGAGATTCTCACCTGGGTTAAAGCAGTTTCAGGCATCTGGAAGAATGCACAGCAATGTAAGAAGGTCAATAGTCTTCGCTTTGCCAGCTGAAGTTCCATCTTCTCTCCAAAACCTTACACTCACTCTGTTTCATTGACTGTACCCATCTGCCACCAAAACTCATGATCTACCACTCTCACTATTGCCTGAAACATTTTCCTTATTTACTGTCACCCATCCTGATGCAATCTGGTGCAATCCTTGAACTGAGTATGAGTGTCCCCGAGCTCACAGTGTCCTCACAGCAACATTATAATGATAGTTGAAAAAAAACCCAGAAGGTTCACTCCATTTTCTGTTCATAGATGCTTACAGATCTACTAAATTTTTTAAATACTTTGTTTCATGTTTCAAATTTCCAGCATCTACGGTTCTTTGCTTTATTATAACAGTTGCTGGTGCAATCTGAGACATTATATTGAAATGCAGAAGTATCCTATTGGTGAATCAGGGTTATAATTATAATCAGATTATTTACAGTGTCGAAACAGGCCCTTCGGCCCAACAAGTCCACACTGACCCTCCAAAGAGCAATCCACCCAGACCCATTCTCCTACATTTACCCCTTCACCTAACACTACAGGCAATTTAGCATGACCAATTCACCTAACCTGCACATCTTTGGATTGTGGGAGGAAACCGGAGCACGTAGATGAAACCCACACAGACACGAGGAGAATGTGCAAACTCCAGAGACAGTTGCCTGAGGCGGGAATTGAACCCGAGTCTCTGGCATTGTGAGGCAGTAGTGCTAACCACTGTGCCATGAGTGTTCTTAAAGGGTGGCATACAATTAGGTCCAATATCTGTGGGTACAGGGTGTTCTGGTAGTGCCAATGTAGCATGTCCTTCGATGTTGCTGCCTTGTGTTCAATATGGAGGTCCTTCACAGGAAGCAGAGAGCTGAAGTTGCCAGGTACCAATTCGGATTTTCATGTCAAAATCTAGCAATGTCTAGCTTTTTTAGCATGTTTGGTAAGACAGAAAACTTAATATTTATGAAGCAAACTGAGCCATCACAAAGAATCAACAAGAAATAATCACTGTTAATTGGCAGCTCACTACTGCCCCTTGAAAAACTCACCACAATACTTCTCAAAAGAGTAAAACATGGATCAAGATGTTCCTGACATCAAGATAGATTTCATCAGACTCCTACACAATTCTGCCACAAATCGTGCCTTGGTCCATTTTGATCAGCCTCTGACTTCTGCCCATAATGACTCCAGGGTACCTAACACAGCATTCTTCGAGGCAGAATGTTTTGAAATTCCACCAAGATATGCTGCCTTTGTATATTCAAAGTGACTGAGGAGATGATATTTGAATTTGATACTATGTTATGATGATACAAATATCTCAGCAAGAAGCCCAGCAATCACTTCTCTAGCTTCCCACAGAGTTCTCAGGTACACCTGATCAGGTCCTGAGGATTTAGCCACCTTTAACCGTTTCAACACATCCAGCACTTCCTCCTGTGTAAACTGGACATTTTGCAAATTGTCACTGTCTATTTCCCTACAGTCTATATCTTCCATATCTTTTTCCACAGTAAATACTGATGCAAAATATTCATTTTCATCGATAGTCCCAGGTGAGGTGCCGGAAGACCGGAGGTTGGCAAACGTGGTGCCACTGTTTAAGAAGGGTGGTAAAGACAAGCCAGGGAACTATAGACCAGTGAGCCTGACTTCAGTGGTGGGCAAGTTGCTGGAGGAATCCTGAGGGACAGGATGTACATGTATTTGGAAAAGCAAGGACTGATTAGGGATAGTCAGCATGGCTTTGTGCGTGGAAAATCATGTCTCACGAACTTGATTGAGTTTTTTGAAGAAGTAAAAAAGAAGATTGATGAGGGCAGAGCAGTAGATGTGATCTATGTAGACTTCAGTAAGGCGTTCGACAAGGTTCCCCATGGGAGACTGATTAGCAAGGTTAGATCTCATGGAATACAGGGAGAACTAGCCATTTGGATACAGAACAGGCTCAAAGGTAGAGGGTTGTGGTGGAGGGTTGTTTTTCAGACTGGAGGCCTGTGACCAGGGAGTGGCACAAGGATCAGTGCTGGGTCCTCTACTTTTTGTCATTTACATAAATGATTTGGATGCGAGCATAAGAGGTACAGTTAGTAAATTTGCAGATAACACCAAAATTGGAGGTGTAATGGACAGCGAAGAGGGTTACCTCAGATTACAACAGGATCTTGACCAAATGGGCCAATGGGCTGAGAGGCAGATGGAGTTTAATTCGGATAAATGCGAGGTGCTGCATTTTGGGAAAGCAAGTGTTGCTGAACTAAGAGACCTTGGAGTGCAGGTTCATAGCTCCTTGAAAGTGGAGTTGCAGGTAGATAGGATGGTGATGAAGATGTTTGGTTTCCTTTATTGGTCAGAGTATTGAGTATAGGAGTTGGGTGGTCATATTGCGGCTGTACAGAACATTGGTTAGGCCACTGTTGGAATATTGCGTGCAATTCTGGTCTCCTTCCTATCAAAATGATGTTGTGAAACTTGAAAGGGTTCAGAAAAGATTTACAAGAATGTTGCCAGGGTTGGCGATTTGAGCTATAGGGAGAGGCTGAACAGACTGGGGCTGTTTTCCCTGGAGCGTCGGAGGCTGAGGGGTGACCTTATAGAGGTTTACAAAATTATGAGGGACATGGATAGGATATATAGACAAAGTCTTTTCCCTGGAGTTGGGGGGTCCAGAACTAGAGAGCATAGATTTAGGGTGAGAGGGGAAAGAGACCTAAGGGGCAACTTTTTCACGCAGAGGGTGGTATGTGTATGGAATGAGCTGCAGAGGAAGTGGTGGAGGCTGGTACAATTGCAGCATTTAAAAGGCATTTGGATGGGTATATGAATAGGAAGGGTTTGAAGGGATATGGGCCAGGTGCTGGCAGGTGGGATTAGATTGGGTTGGGATATCTGGTTGGCATGGACAGGTTGGACCGAAGGGTCTGTTTCCGTGCTGTACATCTCTATGACTCTATGAACCGAAATTAAAAAAGAGTAATGTTCATTGGTTTAATGTGAAACATTTTGGTACATTAGTATGGTAAATCATGCAGTCCCGATTAAACAACCTTTTCTTACTGATGATGTTGGCTCATGGATTTTATTTTCCATAGTATTAACATTCTCCCTCACTATTACCACCAAGGAAAGTCTATTGTTGGACAGGGTATTATTTCCCTGTCTGTGATCTGATTCATCAAAATAGCACTGGAAGTAGTCAGCAATTCTGCCACCTGAAATATATAGTGACAACCAACCTGTCTCTTAACAAAGAGTTGATTGATTTTGCATAGAAAAATTGCAATTTTGTCATAGAAAAACAACAAAATGACCTGCAGGACTGAAATGTTTATTGCTATGCCTGTACCCTCTACACATTGCTTTATAGTAGTTGACATCTTACGCCTACCAAATAAAAAGGCACAGTAACTTTCACAAAAGGTATTTCATATCCTTAGCATCAATGGAAAGACAAAGTTGCCAAGAATCTAGGTTTCTTAGCAAAGATACCAAGCATACTTGTGCTAATCAACAAAGAAGATTTCACTGGCTTGGATATATATTATTTTCAGAATTTGGATTTCAAATAGAGGCAAGTGTTGTTGGTTACTCCTGTGAAGGGTTTTATTTAAAAGGAACAAGGTGGAAGGGTCCCTCTGGAACAGTGAGTAAATAGCATTTTTCTGAAAGCAGGTGACTACAGATCCCAGGGTGTTAATGGGAGTATGTTTACAGTCATTGGGTTTGGCTAAAAGCAACCAAATCATTGATTTACATCATTGAGTTTCTTTTTGATTTTATGTAAACCTACTTGTAATGAACCTCTGGAGACACTGACGTCTTGTCTCCAACAACAACATTTTGAACTTTGGCCTTCATCTTTGCTCTAGTTGTCATTCATTGTCAAGAAGTCTGCAAATGCTTTTTGGAAAACTTGAATGTTTTGCTCAATATCTTTGGATTTGAAGAATCGACTGGAAGCTTTCATCAATTTTTTAAATTAAGTAAACAACTAATTAAAATTCTCACCTCACTTCAATATGTTCAGTTAAATGAATCCAAATAGATTCATTTGGAGAATCCTTAAAAGTGACAAAGGAATTCCTTTATCCCAATCATTAACACATTCTTAAGAATAAGCTCTAGCCATAGTCTATCCATGGGATGGTTTCCATTTTCTCATTAATACTATAGGTATATATATGGAGAGAAATATGTCAAACTTGTTTGAGAGACCAAGATCTATCTCGATGTTAGGAACAAGTCTCTGCCTCTTTTAACTAAGCTGTGGGTGCCTAGGCAAAATTTTCACTTTGCAATGGTGAGTTGTCCATTTAAGGGGGATTGTTGCTTGTTAATGACTTTATTAACTGCACATCTCACCTCATTAATATGCAGTTTCCTATTCTGCCACCTGCTGCGAGCAAATTAGATACCAAGAATTCTCGACATGGAATTCAGAATTGGCACCCAGTGACAAATCCCATTGCTGGCTGTGAAGACCCTCCATATTGCTGAGTACCAAATAGCATTTGAGGGCATGATCCATGGTCACCAGTTGCGCCCACCCTTCAGCCACAGAGAGCAGCAACCAATAGTTGCCAATCCCTCAAGATTCTCATGGCAACTCTGATCCACTTCTGATGCTTCACAAGTTGAGGCCTGAATTTCAGGACACATTAGCAACAAAAATTTGAAAGGCTGCTGCAAGAACACTCTTGTGCACAGGCCCAGGAACCCAGCTCACACATTCGACCAGGCTGCATCTCATGGTTTCTAACTTGCCCTCTTAGCACTTACTTACTGAGAGTCTCCATACATGCTTTCAACATCCCTGCCACACCTTGCAGTGCCTATTGACACAGTCACACATTGCCTTGCTGGTCAACAGTCCTTAGTCTAGGGACATCAGTCAGTCAGGGGGTTCCGATGGGCTCAATGTAAGGCAAGTGCAGTCTGTCTTATCAGTCCAAGGGATTGGACACAGTCAGGAGTCTAGTTGTGCTGTCCTCGATTAGGGAGTCCATTCATCTAGTCTGGGAGTGGGTCAGGGTTAGTCCTGTAGCTCCGAAGTGGTGAGTTTGGGGAGTAGGGCTACTGCAGTCGGGAAAATATACGGACCTCAGTCAGGGCACTGGACACTTCTCATTCAGGGCTGTCCAGTTAGATTACTTGAGGGGTAGGCCATCGTCAGTCAGTCGATCCATCCAGAGAACCTGGGGTGGGAGTGTGGCATGGAGGGGAACAAGGATTGTGCTGCAGTTGCTGACAGGAGACTGGGTAACCTATCTGTGTGGATTAGGGGCAGTGGTCTCAGGGTTGGGGGGAGTTGATCAATTGTATTTTGTATGCTTGGGAAATTATAAAGCATGGATAGGAACAGGATAATGCTGGTGCAGGCCTCAGTTCACATTCAGGACTTTTTCTGGCTTCAGGTAGGGGGTAATATATAATCACATCTAGCATGGCCATTTCATCTGCAGGGACTGAGAGGCAGGTGGGCACGTGGAAATTCATATAGATGGTTGGGTGGAGAACTGGGGAGGTGTGAAGCTATTGGGGTCTATGGAAGGTAATCTGGGTGTCTAGGGACTCACCAACACTGAGAGGTGAAGGCTGGGATACATTGCCCAGTGCCACCATCCATGTGCTGGAAATTGAAATTATGCAATAGAAAAGAAAATGTCAGTCACCACACCTTGAAATGGTTGGGGAAGTATCTTGACCTGTGAGGGATGGAGTTGCAAGATACACTGTTGTGAGACTATTTAGAGGGCAAGAACGTTACACATAGACATATGTATTGTACAAGAGCCGAATCTGCAGGGTCCCTAAACCTTGATGGTCCTAATGCATTGGCTCCCTGTGTGTACATACTACTTCGTTCAAACAGCAATACTTTTATATACAGATGCATGAGAGAGATGTTTGACTAGAGGGTCAATGGTGTCAGCAAAACACATTGCCCCAGATGCACCTACTTCCATATGCTACACCAAGTACTTAACATGGACATCCTGTATGGAATTGAAGACAGGTGTGTTGGCAAAATTATATTCAAAGCTACACAGAGACACAAATAAGCAGATGCATTGCAAAGCTACTTACATTTATGGAAATGTGACACTTTATAAACAGTGCATTGTCACCAGTGCCACCAAATGCCCCTCAGTAGATTCTTTTCTTATGCTCATTAAATCTCAGTGTAGTTCTTGGTTCCACAACTAGGGTGAGGGAGACTGCCAGAGGTCAATGGAGGACTGTATTGGATCTAGAGATTCAGTTGGTGATCTCAGGTGTGTTTATGTCTGGTGGCCCAGACTTGGTGATGGACATGCCAGATGCAAGTGGCCCCTCCGCAACTTCAACTTCTGAAGGTTGGAGGGAGACAAGCAGGGTGGGGTGATGGCCAACACCTCTGGAATTTGCTGAGGGGAGACTTCTGAGAGGCCAGAGGGGCCTCTTGACACCACCGTATATCCTTTTGATAAAAGAGCACCTGGAGTGAGTGCCAAGTTCCCTGTCACCACGCCTTTGATAATAAGGACCAGTAGCTAAAGTGATGGAGTGTAGATGTGGACATGTACCTAGCAGTGCCTGAACCTATCTCTCCTGGACCTCTCTCTTGAGGTAGTTGGATCTGCATAGCATTGCTGCATTTCACAGGCTCTAGGCTCTGAAAGCCATTGCCACCCACATTCTTGTGCGCTGTTGCCATTCCTTATTCTGCATGTGTGGATGAAATGCCTGATTGATTTCATCCAGGGATCCTCCAAGTGCCATTGGCTTGGACAGCCATCACTGTGAGGTGCTCACCAGATTGTGGTCCCACACTTTCTGAACGTGTTGTTACCAACAATGTTACAGGCAATAGTGGTAGTGCATGAGCCTTGAAAGGTGGTTCAGCAACAGAGATAGTGAGTGTGGTGTAGCAGTGAGAGGAGTGTGGCACTTATCCTGGTAAAATGGGAAAGGTCAATGATCTTGTTGCAGCACTGTTGGCTGACTCTCTAGTGCAAGGAGATGGCATAACCTGAGTGGCAGCCTGGACCTAGACTGCCAGTGTCTGGTGATCTAGGAAAATGTTGGCCTCCTTTGGATCAGCCCAAGCATTGTGGCTTCTAGATCACTGCCTGAGAATCATGGCACCGTTTTGCCCTTCTCAGCCTTCTCTAGAAAGAGCCTCTTTCAGTGAGTAGGGCAACATTGGAGCACCAGTGCTCGCTTGGATGAACAGTGGCCTTTTAAAAATAATGCAACTGCCAAATATGCCAGTCTTTCAGTGGACGTCTGGTGACTAGCAATTCGTCCAGCCAAGGTGAATAGTAGAATTAAGCTGGATTGGCAAGGAGGGCTACCATAGGAGCAGGGTAGGTAAGATCTCCCTGGGCCTGAAGGAGAGAAAGCCTCCAACAATTGCAAGCTCCTCACAATCCTCAGGCTGCTTAGGAAGCACAGATGTGCATTGCAGTGCAACCAACAACTTGCATTGAAAGGCTGCTGCAAGAACACTTTGCATGCAGGGACGGATTGGATTAGACTTCATCTCAAGCCTGCACACTTACTCTCTTAGTTCTTGCTCACTTACACTGTACTTGCATGCTCAGAGAATCCATGCTTTCATGAATTAATGTAGTTACACAACCAGCCAGTCTGCTTTGCTGGTCAGCAGTCCTATCAAGAGAGCAAACATCTTGCTGTATGGCAGAGTGTTAAGTCAGTTTTGCACCTACACATCTGCCAGCAGCTTACACAGCAAACATATAGCAAGCAGGTAGTCTTAAAGTTTTAGAAAAGCAGTCCTCACTGAAGCTAATAGAGGCACACGTCAGTCAAGCATTCTGGCAGAATAAGTCAAGGGCATCCCCCAATGCCAGTCTAGGGATTGGCAATGATTAGGCATCCAATGAGGCTGTTTTGACAGTGTTCCATTCCTCTGCAGTCCAGGGAATGGTTCACCCTCAGGTCTGTAATTCCACAGTGATCAGTCTGTGAAGCAAGGCATTGTTGGGGAGATTGGTGAGTGTTTCAATAAAGTAGTGGTTGTCACATTCATCTTATTCGCGAAAGATCCCCGGTTCGAAATTCTGCTGAAAAAGCGCTGCTACATCAGGTGTGGTAGCACAATGGTTAGCACTGCTACCTCACTATGCCAATAATCCAGGTTCAATTCCAGCCTTGAGTGACTGCATGTGTGGAATTTGTACATTCTCTTCATTTTTCCGTGGGTTCCCTTCAGGTGCTCCAGTTTCCTCCACAGTCCAAAGATGTGCAGGTTAGGTGGATTGACCATGGGAAATGTAAGGTTATGGAGATAAGGTGGAGTAGTTGGCTCTTAAGAGGATAGGCAGACTCGATGAGCTGCCTCTACACAAGAGGGATTCTTTGATTCAATGAACAAAAAACAGTCAAGGAAGAATTCTTGTCAGGGGATGCCCAGTGAGGTTGCTTAAGGTGGTAGGCCATAGTCAGTTCAACAGGTCTACCCACAATAATTAAGGTAAAAGAGGGAGGAGGCATGGGAATCACAACCCCAAGACTAGGTGCTGCAAGTTGTGTATAGGAGGGATGACAATTGTGAAGGGAGGCAACTGTATTTGTAAGGAGAGTTTGGTAAATCATGTGTGGGAAGGGGATACCGTTAGAAGGGGATGCATCCACATGTGGGAGCACTGTACCTTCAAGAGGAAAGAGTGCTTGACCACACCTGCCATGGTCACTTAATTGGTCAGAAAGATGAGCAGGTGTTGGCTCATTGTTTTATGTGGAGACCCTGGGGAGGTGCAAACCCTAAGGGCTCATGGGAAGGACAACATGGAAGGATATATGGATGTTTGGGGCTTTAGCTAAAGGCAGAGGCTGGAACCACTAGCTGAAGAGGACTCACCGTAGCCGTCCGTTGTGCTGGAAATTGAAAGTGTACACTGGGGAAGCAAAAGTCTATAAACATACTCAGTGTGCAGATTAGGTACATAATAGGAAGGGTTGCGAGGGATATGGGGGAGTTGAAAAATGTGGTGCTAGAAAAGCACAGCAGGTCAGGCAGCATCTGACAATTCCTTATGATGGTCTTCTGCCTGAAATGTCGACTCTCCCGCTCCTCAGATGCTGCTTGACCTGCTGTGCTTTTCTAGCACCACACCTTTTGACTCTGACTCTCTAGCATCTGCAGTCCTCACTTCTTCCTTAGAGTGATATGGGCCAGGTGCAGGGAAAAAGGTCTAGTTTAGTTTGGGAAACTTCATTGGCCTGGACAAGTTGAACCAAAGGGTCTGTTTCCATGCAGTATAACTCTTTGACTTTTGTATCTTGACCTGCGAGGGAGGAGGCAAACAGTAATTATATTTACATCAGAAGCATACATAATGATGTAGTAATGATATCAGAGTATATAATTAAGTGGAGAGAGCTGGAAGCGAACAGAAGTTCTAACCTTAAGTGAAGGGAACATACCTGTAGATCAAGCTATGTGTAATGAGTTCTTGCAGAAAATTGCATGGACTTCAGTAGGATTATTTTGAGTGGCTAAACAGAGTTAAATCGCAAACATGTAACAAAACAATTTTCACAGTCTTTGGTATGTGCCACCACCAAGAACATAAACCACTCTCTTTCCTTTTCAGGATTTGTTCAGGACCACTCCATCCCAGTCATCCTGGTCCACTTCTTAATCACATCTAAATCCCATTCTCCTTCCCATGGAACTATTCCATCTAAGTATATCCGATTCTACAACTTCTATTTTCTCTGTCTTCACCATCCAAGTTACCAAGCACTCTTTCCAAGTGAAACAATAATTTATATGTTGAATTAAATTTAATACACTTATCCACTACTCAATAGGCAACCTGCCCTACACTGAGGAGAGATTAATTGACTGTCTTTCAAAATATTGCTGTCCAAAAGCATGACCCTTTTTTCCAATGTCATTTTACTTTGCCATCTTTTTCTCATAGTGACCTCTTTGTCCTCAGAGCCTCTGCATTTCTAATTAGGCTAAATGTAAGCTTGAGGAACAGCACCGTAACTTCCAAGTAGGCATTTTACAACCTTCTCAACTCAATATGAGGTTCAACAGTTTCACTCCAACTTCTACCCATAATCTAGTTAGTTTTCATTGCATGTTTGTCTTAACTCTTACTCTTCTATTCTTTTTTCCTTTTCGATTGCAGCTGTCATTTCTGCTCCTGACTCATCTTTTGTTTCTTGTCCCATTATCACTCCTTTTGAGCCATTAGATCTTTTTGAAGTTTAATCTTTCCAGGCTTCCATCGTATCCCAAACTTACCCTTTTATGTTTTTTGTTTGCACTGCCTGATTTGCTGAATATTTCGAGCATTTTCTGTTTGTTTTAAACTTTCCACATCCCCAAGATGTTGCTTTTCCTTGGGAATTTAATGAAGCTTTTACATGAATACCTAGCTCTTTGATTGAGCTTTCTGTATGAATATTTGAAAATAGCAGAATAGTTCTCTGTTGTTTGCAGACATGGTAGCATTCTCCCAAATTGTGAAAGGTGAATTCAACATGTTTCTGTGACCTTTGTGAATCATGAGATTCCAGGTATACTGAAGCTATTTTACTGCTTCTCCCTTCACTCTGAGGTGATGCTCTTAAACCATACAGACATCCTCAACTGCCAACTTTATACCATCTTTATCAAAACCGTGTATTTACTTTGGCAGGTTTCAGGAGTGCATAACATTTGTTAAAAACTGGAAGTAACTTACTTGCTGACAATTTCTCTTTCATATGTAGCTCAGAACAGCTATGGTGAATGGTGAAACTGGATCATTTTCAATGAATGTTAAAGTACCTGTTGATGAAGGGGTAAGAGATGCAATTATTTTTACCATGTTCTATTTATGTTGGATGCAAAGTGATGTCATCTTCATGTTTTGGAAATTATAATAAGTGCACTTGCACTCACCAGATAGGGTTTAGCGAGGCTTGATTTTATTTACTTCAGTCAAATTTGATTTACAATTCACAACTCCCCACAGGGATATTTCAGATCTTGGAACATCTGCAGCATAATATGAGAGCAAATCTCCTGGCAAGAACAGCTACAAGTACCAGCAGACTGGTTAAGGGGTTAGTGATTTCTCTCCCAATCTGTGTTTATGTTTCCTTGCCCAACCGCAACACAGTTGAGGTCAAAGATGATTTTATGAGGAAATGAAGGTACACACAATAAATTGCCAGTGATCTTATGCACTGAAGACTTAAGGTGTCCAGCCCTGCAGCTCTAAAAATCAGTGCAAAAGCAACAAATTTGAGAAGTAACTAACTGATTGACACCCACTGAGTGTATAAACTGTGGGTACATCACTACACTAAGACTAACAATACAACAATGTGCTCTGTGTTATGGACTAGGCCAGATCACTCAAAATATTCTTAAGCAGACAGCCCAGACCATAATTTTGCAATTTGTTTCAGTAAGTGTCCAGTGAAAATTGCCCAGAGTAAGATAGCGAGGTTAACTTGTAGATTTTAAAACAGACAAAAATTTATTCATAAAATTACACAATGAGACACAAAGAACAGAATAAAGAACCCCAACAGAACTCAGCCTATCAAACTAGAGTTAATTATGTTGTTCTGAATATACACAATAGTCCCAATACGCAAACTCCCCTTTAAAAACCACTATAAATGGATCACATGCTTACAGGTTGACGTTGAAGGGCAGAAAAGAGAGAGAATTTCCAAACAGGTCCCTGTTGAACATCCCAGTTCAAGACTGAACTAAACTGCTCAGTTCAGCTAGAGCTGACCACTCCCCCTTCATTACATAGGTCACTTCTATAACATGACCACTTTGACCTGAAGTCTCATCTGTTTACATATAAACAAAGGCCTCTCAAAATCCTTTTCATCTCTGTACCAAACCAGACTGATCAGACCCCAGCCCTGTTTATTGCCCCTCTGAAAAAAATCCAGGACAGAGTTTCGTTGAGCCAAGGAACAGCTTTTCGATAAAAAAAAGAGTAACTTTGTGACAACTGTTTCAGATGAAGATGGTAACCACTGCTTTAGTTACCTCCCTCTGCTGCATGCTCTGAATGGCATATGTGTGTTTTTTTACCTTTCTATGCCAAACAATTCTGACTTTCTTTCCTTATACATTGTAACTGTAGATTTATCCCAACATAAGAATTTAACATTGTTTTTCCTGCAAGTCTCCTTGCAGTTTCATTGCTTTTCTTCTCAACTGGATTTGAACACACTTCTCCTTTTAACCTGCAGCAGGACTGTGACTAATGCAGCAACACAGCAGTTACTGTTCCTAATGATGTGAACTTTTATTATTAGTAATTAACAGATACAGCAAACCATGCAAGTAGAACTTCAAATTTAATATAAATTAAGTTGTGATTCAATCAAGAGTTAAAGGGTGAAAGTGAAATAATATGTCTTCTACCCTTTCTGATCATGTACCATCTTAGTGCCCCACCTATAGACTTCTGCCAATATTTTTCTGTAATTACCGACTTGCTGATATTGGCAGACTCTCTTCATTTATTTCTTCCACTACTCCACCCACGTTATGATATAACAGCCAATCAATATGATTGTGAACTAGGGATATATACCAGCTATCACTTTGTGGGCTTCTTAATAGAGAGCTGCTTCAATATTCTGCCCTTTGGTAGTTTACACTTATATCAGGAATAATTGACCACTACCATAGTTTCTGCAGCAGATCAGAGCTTTCTAAAGTTTCCAGGTATCCAAGGATTTTCCATCTTCAGGGATATATTGATAATATTGTCATCAGATACATCAGATGTCACTTTATTGTTTGTTGATGGAGTTACAAGAGTTGAAAAATATAACAGAAAGCAATTGCTGGAGATTGATTACTAGCAGAGGTCGAAACATGGTATCCTTTAACAATTGTGTCATTGTCTGGGATCTGAAGTAACTGTCACCAAATTGTAACTTATCTAACTGATAAATTCTGATTTTTGGTTGCGAATGATAAAAGTTACTTTAGCATGCAATGTCGATGCACAAGATAGAATTGTTGCATTAAGTTGTTTGTTTATACAGATCTGTGTTTAATCGTCTGAGAGATATTGGTCCCAAATGGGCTTTGGTTTGGCTCACACAGGAGTTTGATTTAAAGGTGAAAAACCAGTGATGTGGGCCCTGATAAAGCATTTGAAGTAGGTTATTGTGACAAATGGAAAATTTTTTAAAAATGAAACAATAGACGTTACCTAAATGGGTGGGGTCACGCTCCCACTGAACCAGGGTTTTTAATTTTAACTTTCAGAAGTTGCTGGATTCTTGAAATTGTATGTGGAAACTCTTATTCCTCTCTATGTTACAGCTAAAACCTTGGGTTCTCTTCCTGCTGCTAGAATTGCATGCAAGACGATCTACTTTACTGAATTTACCTTTTCCAAGGATGGGTTTATGGGATGAAACAGTTAATTAGTAGTAGATAATGTATATTATTTTGTTAAGCATTTCAACAGAGTTACAGTTTAAGTCAATTTTTTAAATTTTGCCTGTATTGTAACTGTAGTGTAAAAATAAGTTGTATTTTGCTTAAAGTTAAGTATTTGTACCAATTGAATTGTATCTGGAATACAATATCTTTAATTTACCTTTAAATTAAAAGTTAGAGAGTAAGCTATCTTCTTGGTATATTTTTGAGGGTGTGTGGTCTGATCCATAATATTACTCTTTTCTGTGAAGAAACTCCTGAGGAATAGCAAAACATTTAGAGTGTATTTTCTCTCCCATAGGTGTGAACAGCATTTACATAATGTCTAGGTTATCAGCATATACCACTAAAATTTACCTGGCTAAACCTGTGTAGTGTGCCAATCCTGGTTGATCTGCAGATATTAAGTTACTGTCAGATTGAGACACTGGAGTCACATATCAGTCAGTTCAGGTAGACTTTCAGATTCTCCTTGCTAAAGGACATTAGTAAACCAAATGGGTTTTCACAACAATGTGACCACTTTATGTAAGTCAATAAATGAGCAGAGTGATTGAATTAAACCTTATGATTTGCCATGGTGACAGTAAATTCACAACTTTTAGTTTGTCAAACCAGTACTATAACTACAACTTCACTATAACCATTGCTGAATAAGGCACCCACTGTAAACAGAGCAAGTTAACAGAACGTCAAATTTCAATGGTATGGAAAGCTATCTTAATATTACATTAATTACAAATTGACACCATTTGCCTCAACTGCGAAAATGATTACCACAAGTTGATCAGCAGAACACACATTGATAAAGAGTGCGATGCTGTCATTCTAATTGCATACATAGCTGATTTTGTACATTGCTAGACAAGTATAAGAGGATAATATCGTTGACATGTCAAGATATTTATTTATTCTGAATGAGCTAATGTGCAAAGTTTTCTGTACATATTCAAATACCTAATGTGTTAGAACCCTCACTGATATTTCATTCTTTTTATTTTTATTCTTTTTTCAATTTTGAATTAAGAGCTGGTAATGACTGATGGACTTTAGGAACAGCCTGCAATAAAGGAAAAGAAAAGATCAAACAAGCTTTGTTTGTTTGTAAGGCCAGCCTGGAGGCTAATTTCAGGCAGAGCCTTGATTAACAAGTTTCTAATAGACCCAGTGACCCCAAGAAGTGCATTTTATTTTAAACAGACATCAGAAGTTGGCTATTATCGAAGTCAGTATCTGGTAATTGATTCTGGCATGTCTGGAAAAGACCCCACAATCAAACAGATGGCAGTTGCTTAATGGTAATTGATGCCTGAGGTAGAATCAATTAATCAGACTAGAACCAGAATTAAAGTTGTTTTTTAAAACTGTATTTTCTGAGAAATGGTTCTGGGTTTATGCTGAGACAACATGAAAATTTGAAAGTTTCTTGCCTAATCTGATGCTCCAGCTTCTGGAAGTCGAATGAATAGAAAGCTGAGTAATAGGTGTTGCTGCCTTTGCCTGGTTGAACTGAGAAGGTGACTCTGAACAACATTTTTGAAAACCAACCAAGAAGTGCACATTTATACCTTGAAACATTGCATTGTGAAAATCATTTAAGTAATTGTTAAGTCTTTTGTTTAAGATATGAAACTGGTGTCTGGAAATTAATTACACCCAAAGTTTTGGGTTGGTTATTCAAAAGCCTGGCTAGGAACCATTACAGTGACTATTTGGGGGTCTTCAGTTTAATCTTATGACACTTCAAATAAAGAGGCATAGAGCCTGATTTGATTCAACTATCTCTTTCCTTGTTGTAACAAATATAAGTGTGTCTCTTCAGTTCTCTGGTAAAATATTCAATAAAATCCAACTATTCTTAAATCTATCTTTTTACTCTTTCAGAAACGTGTCTTGTTTCTAACCAATGACTATTTCTACACACACATCGATGACACGCCTTTCAGGTGACATTCTGTTCCCATCTCTGTGGTTATCTGATTTTTAGAATATGTAGCTTATGAATAAAGGTATATTTTTAGCTTAAACTAGCTTAAAAGCAAAGAGAATAATGTGGGCTAATCACCCACTAGATGGAATGCAATAGTGTTAATGATTTAAGAAGACATAGGAAAGTCTTCTCTGATTTTCATCATTGCTCCAACTCTCGTACTCTGATCTGTTGGATTGGTGACCAAAAATGTCAAACCAAATGTTTATTGATGGCTTCATTTGAAAGCAACAGGCAGGAGATTGGACTGCGGTGGAGTGAGAGAAGGTGTCTAGTATGTTCTTCCCTAACTTTATCAAATTCAAGGCCATTATTACGACTGCTATTTTTCATAATTCAGCTTTGAGGTTCAGCTTTGAGGCAGTACAATGGAGGATAAAAAGAATGTTACTATATTGAAAATCTGTAAGAAGGATAGACTAATCTGAAATATTCTCTCTGAGCAACCTACCAGCCACTGCCCATTTCCCAACTAGCAGAATAACTCACATCAAACACAGAGAATACTCTCAGGATGAGCAGTATTTATTAGATTAGATTAGATGTCCTACAGTGTGGAAACAGGCCCTTGGGCCCAACAAGTCCACACCGACCCTCCGAAGAGCAACCCACCTAGTCCCATTCCCTTACATTTATCTCTGACGAATACACCTAGTACTACGGACAATTTAGCATGGCCAATTCACCTTACCTGCACATGTTTGGAAGGTGGGAGGAAACCGGAGCACCCGGAGGAAACCCACGCAGACACAGGGAGAATGTGCAAACTCCACACAGACAGTTGCCGGAGATGGGTATTGAGCAAGCAAAAAATATTAATGATTGTAGAAGGCGCTTCATCAAAAAGGAGCCTGTATTCCCACACACTCTGACTGTTTACAGCTTTTTCCTATTTTCACAACAGAGAGGACAGGGTCATTGTATAGTGGCCTATTTGCAAGTATCTTCTGCATACCCTGAGTACAAACATAAACACCTCATACAGCTCATAATAAGGATACTATCAGGTTGGGTAGAATATTGATATAATATCATGTTTATAATTTAATTATTTTATTTTCAGTCTGTGTATTGTTCTTACAAGAGGACATGGTGAATCTCTGTTCATTGGAAACATATCTGTGGAAGAAGGTGAGAATGTATTGCTTGAATACAGTAAATTATCATTAGATCATAGGCTACTGGCATTAAAAATCCTTTTACATCAATCAGAATACTGAAACCCAGTACATTGGATCAATAACCTAACACCATATTTAGCAAATGAAAGTTCAGCTCTTTCTTACAATGGTTATTTGTATACTGAAATTTGAAAAATAACACACAAGATGAATGACACCAACAAATGAGTAAGGTAAAATAAGGTAGGCTTCTCTCTTTGCCAATCACATATGAATCCATGGTAAGACAAATTTGAGATATCTGAGATTGAATGTATCGCAGTAACCAATGCACGAGCATGTGAAACAAAGGTTGGGGACCATTGTAGGTGCAGATGGCAGATAATGGAAGCTTTCACCCCTCAGTCAGGGCCAGAGTTGAATCCAGCGAGGTGACTTGAAAACACGGGCTGTCCAAATGCTTATTTTCATTGTTCTCGATCATTTCTTATGTTGCATATTGTCTCTTTCCTTTGACTGTTGCTGACACTTATTTACTAAGATTTTAAACATTCATTCTCAACAAATTGATGTAACCTTTGAAGTCAATAATATTTAACACCAGGCATTCTAGGCCTAAAATAAAAGTAAAATGCTGCAGATGCTGAAAATCTGAAATAAAAAATAGAAAATATTGGAGAAACTCAGCAGGTTTTTCAGCATTTGGGCCCCCACAGATACTAACATTTGTTTTCAAGTAATCACAACTGGGAGTCATTTTAAAAAGTATAATGCAGAGAAAATTAGGAGAATTAATTTTTTATTTTATTTTGCATTTCAGGGTTGCATGACATAGACCAACCTGACCTGACACTTGCAAACGAATGGTGAGATAGTTTTAATTCCAAATTGTAAGATCGATTATATAATTGAACTTCAGCCAAGTAGACTATTATACTGATGTCCATTTGTGATTGGCATACACATTCCCACTAGAAGAAAAGGACTTATATTTATCGAGTACTTTTCAGAACTCAGGATATCCTGAAATAGTTTAATACAAAATAGAAATATAGCAATCAATTATGCATAACAAGAACACACATCCTGCAATTTGATATTGACCAGATTAATGATCTAAGTGTTATTTGATGGATAAATGTTGACTTTGACACTAGGAAGAATACTCCCATTCCTTGTAATGGTGACCTGGGAAAGTCTGAGAGAGGATTTGGGGCCACAGTTTAATATTTTATTAGAAAGGTTGTTTCTCTCCCTCCTGCTCCCATTCCGTTAACACGGCAGCATTCCCTTAATGCGGCAATAGACTGTCTAACTTAATGATCAAGTCTCTGAAGTATGATTTAAATTCACTGACTTCATTCTTAAAGTCCAACAATGCTATCAACAGTGCTGGGTCACTGATATATTTAATTAACTGTTTAATTAATCAATTAATTACTTAATAAGCTTGCTGTCAATATTGCATAGTAATTTCGAGTGCATTTTAATTAAGTAATAAAAAAGTAACATTATCTGAACAACAGCATGGAGACCTTGTAACTCCAACAACAACAGACACTCTCCAGAGTTCATAAGCTAGTTATTGCACAAGATGCAACTGTCTTAAGATCTTCAATGTCTGAGAGTAGGTAGAGAGAAAGAAATTCCTAAGAACAAATTTGAATCATCAACACATTGGCATGGAATCACTTAGATCAGAGAGTTAGATTCAAGAACAGGGATGACAGATTTCCACCATAGGGATTTTGGAAATCTGTCATTTGGATTTTTTTTCTGACCTTTGGGTTTATTTAAAAAGAAACTCTCAATCTGTCAGTTTGTGTAGTTAACTGAAACCCAGAGCAAGATCCGATGTTTTCAAGCTGACTGGCCCAAACTCGACAACGCCTCCCAGGGGGTCCCACCATTTAAATAGCAAATAATAAAAACAAACCATTATGGATGCTGAGATCTGAAATAAAAGCAGGAAGTGCTAGAGAAATGGAGCAGATCTGTGGAGAGAGAAACAGTCTTAATGTTTCAATTCCAGTATGATTCTTTTTCAGAACTGAAGCATCTGACAAAGTGATGGAATTTATGCTGGAGAGAAAAGGTGGATGAGGACCAAATTTAACTTGAGAAAGATGTCCAGAGCAAAAGACAAAGTGAATGCTAATGTTGGTACAAAAAGCTATAGATGAAGAGGAGGTGTTAATCTTAGGTGTTAATAGCAGAAAATAGGTCATCTCTGCTGAGTGCAAACCCATACACTGGAAAGAGAGAGGGAGGAATAATCAAAATAGAGGACAGAATTCATGGTTGGAAATTGTTGAACACAATGATGAGTTCTGCTGTCGATAAAGTGTCTAAACAGAAAATGAGATGCTAATTGCATTGGACTTCACTGGAGCTTTGCAGCAGGTCTGAGACAGAAATATTAACATGACAGCAGGATGGTGTATTGAATGAAAGCAACCGGAAGGTTGAGGTCATTTTTGCAGACAGAGTGCAGGTGTATCACAAAGCAGTAATCTAGTCAATGCTTGGACTCACCAGTATAAAAAAGACAACATTGTGAGCAGTGAATACAGTAGATTGAAAAAAGTACAAGTAAATCACCATTTCACCTGGAAGAACTAGGGGGCATAGCCTCAAAATAAGGGGGAGCACATTTAGGACTGAGTTGCATAGGAACATCACCCAAAGATTTGTAAATCTGTGGAATTCCCTTGTCTGTAGAAGGTGAGAATGATGAAAATTGGAAGCAAAATTGATGATGTTTTTACAAATCTGGACAAGAATGGAAGCAGCATCAATGATATAATCAAAGTATTGGGCTAGAGTTGTGGGAGGTGAACCAAGTATGGCTCAAACAATGAATATTCCATATACTCCATGAAGAACCCCCCAGCCCCCCTAATCCCCCCAAACCCCACCAAGCATAACTTGGACCTGTGTGAGTACTCATTTAACCTGGAGAAAAAAATAGATAAGCTAAAAGAGAAGTTGTTCAAAGTGAGAATGAGCGCAGCCCAATGAGGAAGGGACTATTCAGGCATTTTTAATTGAAGAGGCAGCAAGTCTTCAGACCATTGTATGATGGACTAGGCCAGACCACTCAAAACATTCTTAAGCAGGTAGCCCAGACCATAACTTTGCACTTTGTTTCAGTAAGTGCACAGTGAAAATTGCCCGGAGTAAGTTAATGAGGTTGACTACCAGGTTTAAAATAGACAAAACATTATTCATAAAATTACACAATGAAACACAAAGAACAGAATAAAGAATGCTACAGAACTTAGCCTATCAAACTAGACTTAATTATGCTGTTATGAATATACACAACAGTCCCAATAAGCAAACCCCTTTAAAACATTGTACAAAAAAGGGTCAGCTCCTTACAGGTTGAAGTTAGAAGTGTAGAAGAGAGAATTTCCACACAGCTCACTGTTGAACTCCCAACCAGTTCTGGACTGAACTAAACTGCTCAGCCAGAGAGCTGACCAATCCCCTTTCACTTCTACAAGATGATCACTTTGGTCTGAAGTCTCATCTGTTTACATAGAAGCAAACGGCCTCTCAAAATCCTTGTCACCTCTGTACCAAACCAGTCTGATCAGAACCCAGCCTGGTTTATGACCCGTCCGTGACAATCAAGGGTAGAGTCTCCTTGAGCCAAGGAACAGCCTTTAGAAAAAAAGGACTAGCTTTGTGACAATTGTGAACTGGGATAGAGATGCCCAAGCTCTTCCAAGATTGAGAAGATGAGTCCAGAAAACTGGAAATTGTGGAATCTCTATAAGGCATCAAAAGAATCACAAGTTTTATGGGAAGAGACTGGACAAGGAGAGAAAGGAGAGAGTCATGATCGGAAAAAATAAATTAAGTGGAACAGGAACAGGCTGATCTGATGGTCTGCCAAGGCAATCCTGCTTTTGTATTTTGGAAAGAAGGTTGAAGCAAGCTGTACAGAGTTGGGAAGACAGTTCCAGAGGAGATGAGGTCATTGAGAATCTAGTAAAAATAGCTTCATGTTAAATAGAGGGGGGGGGGGGGTATAGTTCAAAAGGAGGCAGGAGAAAGTGCCTGAGGTTGCCACTCAGCCTCTGCAAGGTAGAAGTCAGCATGTCAGATGACACTACAGCACTTTTATTGGAAGATTTGATAACAAGCCAGAGTTAGATCTGAGAGAAACAGAATGCAGCAAATTCAGAAGGTGACACATTAGAGTGGGTGAGGAGAACAGAGAATTTAAGGCAACCAATGTTACATTGAATGTTCTTAATGAAGAGATCAAGACAGAAGGAGAGATCCAGGTTGAGGAAAAGTATTGGAGATAGATGAATAAGTCCATGGAGTGAGGAGAGGAGCGCTGCCCAAAGAAAAAGGCAAAAAAAAGGTGACAGAAGACAAGTTAAATGTCATGTTGTGCCTGAAGTTCATTGAAGTGCAGGCAGTGAGGGGCAAACCTGAGTCATTTGCTGAACCTGAATCAATTGTCATTGAAAAGTGAAAGGTCAGATTGTGTAGTAAAGACGCAATGTGAAGAAGAATTAGAAAAAGAGATGCAGTCAGAAAGAAGGGGAGGAGGAAAGATCCAGAGTCACAGTGGTATCCATCAGTTGTTGGAACTTGTGTTCCCTAACACATGTGAAAAGAAGAAAAAGAGTTATTATTGAATTGTTAAATGTGGTGAAGAATGAAATGGAACTGGGGACTACAAGTGCTTTGAAATAACATGAGGCAGTACTGCTGAAAACAGAGATCAAGAATGTGCCAGTGGTGGCGCATAGCTGTCTGATGAACATTGTATGTTTCAGAAAACTCTGCATTCCTGTGTGAATTCAGAACATAAAGTCCAGAACTTCAGTTAGAAACTACATAGGGCAAATCAAACACTGAGGAAGGAGATGTATTTGCTACCAATGAAAGATTTGGTGGACGCATTATCGTACACTAGGAAGAAACAGAAAGTAATGCAGAAAAGCAAGTTGTAAAATGGAAGAGAGAGAGAGAGCCAGAATGTCTTCAAAATAGACAGTCTAGGAAGAGAAGTGGCAGTGAATTAAAATAGTAAATTAAAAGCAAAGTTTTGTGGGTGCTAAAAATTTGAAATAATGGCAAAGTGCTGAAGAAACTCATCAGATATGTCAGAACCTGGCAAGGGAAACTGAGTATGCACTTTTAATCCAATATGACTCTTGTTTAGAACTGTAGAAATATTGGGGGTTGTGGGAAAGAGGAGCAAATGGAACAGATGGTAAAGGTACCCCAGACTGACAGACAAATGAAGTGCTGATGTTAATAGAGAACAGATCATCAAATGACTGTCAGTGAACTGACAGGTCAGAATTTTTAAACTCACCAACCGGGAAGCTGCTCTCAGAGAGCAAATTCATTGTTCCCTGGTCTTGATGGTAATGGAAGGTAAAGAAAGGAAAACTTGATGTTTCTATACAATTTGAAGTGACATAGAAGCATTTGTATTGATTATAGATAATTTATACTGCTATGGTTATTTGATTCCTTGCAAACCAAAATTCAGACCTACATGTCTAAATTCAGACCTTTGGCTTTACATACTCTCACCCCTGCTTGGCTTAAAGACTGGGAAGAGAAATATGGTTCGAATTCATGAGAAACATGTGCCAGTGCTGGAAAAAAGAGAAGCTATTTATTAGGATGGGCTTTGCCCAAGTCATGCTGGGATCTATTTTTTGTCAAATCAAGCAACTAAACTGTGGAAGGACCTTGAAAACAATGGGAGGGAAGGGAGAGCAGATGGTAATGTGAAATTGATCAATTTAAAGTGAAAGGACAACAAAATATTGCAAAGTAGTGATCTGAGGATGGAGTAAAAAATGAGGTCTGCAGATGCTGGAGATCACAGCTGCAAATGTGTTGCTGGTCAAAGCACAGCAGGCCAGGCAGCATCTCAGGAATAGAGAATTCGACGTTTCGAGCATAAGCCCTTCATCAGGAATGAGGATGGAAACCAGAGTATAACAGAAATAGACAGGGTGTGCATACAAATATGTTCACTAGCACAATAAAGTCAGAAATGGGAAAACATGTAAAAAGAAAAAACTAAAGCTTCTTTATCTGAGTTCACACAGCTCATATAACAGATAGATCAGTTAGATTTACAAATAGAAATAATAGAAACGGTCTAGTCACATTTAAGAGACATATTGCAAAGTGGACATCAAGTGAACAAAAATATCATTGTGGACAATGAAAGACAAACCAGAAGCCTCCAGTTCTACTTTCCTTCTGTCCATAATCAGGCTAGTTTTATTTTTGATAAGGCTTAAGTGTTTTTCTAAACCCCATTTGTGTTTCGTCAGTTTTTACAATGTCACTAGCTGCAAACTTAAAAGATTGTTGTGGTTCTGTTCGCCGAGCTGGGAATTTGTGTTGCAGACATTTCGTCCCCTGTCTAGGTGACATCCTCAGTGCTTGGGAGCCTCCTGTGAAGTGCTTCTGTGAAGTTTCCTCCAGCATTTGTAGTGGTTTGTCTCTGCCGCTTCTGGTTGTCAACCGGAAGCGGCAGAGACAAACCAGTATAAATGCCGGAGGAAACATCACAGAAGCACTTCACAGGAGGCTCCCAAGCACTGAGGATGTCACCTAGACAGGGGACGAAACGTCTGCAACACAAATTCCCAGCTCGGCAAACCGAAGCACAACAATGAGTACCCTAGCTACAAATCTTCTCATAGACTTTTAACTTAAAAGATTTTCAAACAAGAAGCATTATTTATTCCCACAATTTACTAGAAAAGTTTATGGCTATTTTATACATGCCACATATAAACAAGAATGATGCAGTAAAACAAAAGGATTTCACTGCTATAGTACATTAGACCAAGCATAAATAACATTTCATGTGAATGTATGAATCTGGTGAAGGAGGGGAGCTTTTGCATTCTGGATTTGAAGTTAATCTGAGTCCAGATACTGAAGACAGGATTCCTTGGAATTCGGGCTGCAAAGTAGATAGGATAGGCAGTATTGGTAATTCTTGTAGCTAGAGGGCCATTTTCCTTTTCCAAGTGAACTCATCACTTTTGGAAAAGGTTTTGAAGAGCTTTTAAGCTTTAAGCACTTTGTCTCTGTAAAGGCCCAATGTACAGCCTTTTTTTTTGTTGTGATGTTTCTTCTGTTATTACTTCTGTACATAATCACTCAAAAGATTTTTTTTTTTAAAAATCAGAGTTTTGGTTATGTGATCTCTAGCCAGTGGTTCAATATGGAGAGCAATCAATAGTTATTTTCCTATTAATGAAGCACCTGCCAATTCCATATTCAGGACCATTGATATACAACAGAGACATATTGAGGTCTTTAGCAACTGCTTGTGCATAACCAATGTTGTTAGCTTTCTTTTGTTACCTGGCAGATCTGAAAAAGTCTGAAATCTTATTCCCCTACTTATTTTGGGATGGTTCTTGAAACTTGCTGATGTGATATCCACGAAGGGTTTGTCTAAGGTTATCCTTGGTAGTCCACTTTAAAAGCTTCCAGAAATGTGGGCAATTGAAGTTCCAAATGTTTGGTGTCTTGTGACACCTATCTTAAAGGTTAACATTAGCCTTTTAACATAGTGCACACTAATGTTATTTGTATTTTAAAATTGCAACACACCCGTGTCTACTCAATATGACAATACAGAAGGCAATTTGTCAATTTAGAAGGATGGATAGGAAGGAAAAATGGGGGGCTGATGAAAGGCTTTTGCCCGAAACATCGATTATCCTGCTCCTCGGATGCTGCCTGACCTACTATGTTTTTCCATCACCCTTCTAATCTAGACTCTGATTTCCAGCATCTGCAGTCCTCACTTTTGCCAAGGAAGAAAAAGTGGCTGAGGTATCTGATAATAAAAGATTTAATTAGCACACTAGTGAGGAATCAAATAAACAGAGAAATTACAGGAGAAGCTCAATAGGTCTGGCAGCATTTATGGAGAGCAATTTCAGTTTATGTCTGTTTCAGTTTTGTTTTATTATTGTTAAGGAAAAATCTTCTCAGAAAAGTAAGATAGAATCAGTCTGGTTGGAGACAAGAAATAGCAAGACAATTAAGTCTCTTGGGGGAGCACTATATAGTCCTGAAAAATAGCTAAGCAGTCAGGCAAGAGCATAAATCAAGCACAGATGAGAACTTGAAAAGAGATGCTTCCAACCAATATGGGTGATTTTAATCATCATATAGATTGAACACACCAAATTGGCAATGATAGATTTGAAGTAGAGTTCATGAAGTGTATTCAGCATTGCTCATTAGAACAATAAATGTGGCACCAATCAAAATACATATGGGGTTTCTAATCAAAAGAAAGAGAGCTACCAATGAATCATGGCTAATTATGATGTATTATTTTACATCCTTACCAGTAATTTAATGCATTAACTTATTTAGGGGGATGCCATATTTGTAGTTAGTTGAAGCTAATATATTTTTGAACACCAATGGTTTTAAAAACTCAGGCTTTGATGAAAATTGTAAATGTAACTGATGGAATTTTTGCTTATCCCTTCCTGATAGGATTTATTGTGTAACTGACATTGATCCAGACCATCGCAAACTATCACAAAAAGAGGCTGTAATTCGTTATCTTACTGGACAGGAACCAGATTTAGAATGTGAGTATAATCACATAGAACATGATCTATATCTTGACCCTATTGATGGTGTAAGCAACAGCAACTGAATAGTCTGCAAAACTCTATATTTTTCTCATCACAAGGAAAGTCTAGTGTCATCAACTGAAAATAGCTGCATTTATAAAAAGACTCAATTAAGCTTTGTCAGTTAAATGACTACTTATTGTAAAGTGGTACAGGAATCTAAGCTTGTAAATGCCTTTGGGGGAAGATATTCCTTACTTTGTATCCAGTAAACAGTTAGTCTCCAGGTGCCATGCAGAGAAACAAGGCAATCCACAAAAGTTCTGAATCTAGCAGCAGTCAGGAAATTCATGTGTTAAATCAAGAATAGTTGAAATAGCTTTCTTCTGCATTGCCAGTGAATTTACAATGCAACTCCCACATATTAGCATTGCTATGCTGTCAGTTCCAGAGCACAGGGGTTCATTAGTTGTCATGGCAGGGCATCGAATGGCATCTACAATTAGTTACGCTTGCCCTTGCATGTTTAGGTTTTATAAATCTTAGTATGTCAATTTGTTGAGCTCATTCTTAACATTGTACGAGAGAAAACAGCATCTGGCATATGAGTAATCAGGGCAAAGAACTGTGTTTCCCCCTCACAAATTAAATTGAAGGATTGTGATTTTTTAAGAAATCTGCAACAAATTTGAAAACATGAAGAAATGCAATTCAACAGTGACAATAGTTAATTTTCAGTACATGAGAGGCATTAATTAACACTTTTATTTCATTGGTTAAAGAGTACTTAGCCTGAAATGAAAAGAATCACTTTCTGTGTTCAGTTTAGTTTATCTCTGTTGTGCAAGGACAGCAGTTTCACATTGTTCGATGCATTCCAATGGCTAACTAGATAGATGCTGTTTTTACAAATGGTGTGGTGGTATATCTAGGACTGCAAATATTTGATCTTTACATTGAGTCACACATATGCCTTCCCCTGATGTTGCAGTATCATTTGTGCATAAATAACACAACCCTTTGAGTTTGTCTTCACATCAAATTATGAACCAAGAAGAATGATTCATTGACATTCTCATTGTGGAGATAAATAACACGGTATAACTAGTGGCTTTTATACCTTAAATATTGCTTACACATATAATTTGCTGCAGCCTTCTGCCTGGAAGAATAATATCGATAATTCCCATTTATCTATGACTGCCTGGATGTATTTTGAAGTGGCAGGTCCTGTGTGTGACAAGCAAAATAAGAACATAGGAATTTGGAGCAGGTGTTGGCCATTCAACCCCTCTAACCTCCATTCTATAAGATCATGGCTGTAGTGTCTTCAGCCTCAACTCCTCTTTCATGCCAACTCCTCATAGCCCTCAACTCCACCATATTTCAAAATCTATTTATCTTCACTTTAAATTATTTTGATGATCTAGCCTCTGCAGCTCTCTCGAGTAGGGAATCTCAGAGATTCACTACGCTCTAAAAGAAGAAATTTTTTCTGACTTTTAAATGAGTGTCCTCATACATCCCCTAGTTCAAGATTCTACCCTATTTAGCCCCCTCAGAATCGTCTATGTTTCAATAACATCACTCTCATTCTTCTAAATTCTAATAAATAAATTCCTAGCCATTTAGCTATTAATGATAAATTAATCCCTTCATCTCAGGAATCAGCCCAGTGAATCTCTTTTGAAGTTCCTCTCGTGCCAATATATCCTCTGTAAAGGATAAAGTTGTACACAGTATTCTAAGTGTGGCTTCACTGACACGTTGTACAGTTGTTACAAATCATCTCTATTTTCAACACCAATCTAAAGCAACATAGATTAAAATTCCACTTGCCTTCTTATTTACTTGCTGCACCTGCATGCTATCATTTTGCATTTCAGGCACAAGAACGCCCAGATCCTTTCTGCTTGTTATATTGAAATTAACATAACAGTGGTGTTATTATAGAGGCTGGGTGCTGAATTTAGCTCCTTAGTGTTTGTTTTGTTATCATTGTGAATACTGTTTTGGCTCTAAAACATTGACACATTTGTAGTATGAGTTGCTCGAAGGACAATTTAGAAAGGATGTTATCATGCATGCAGGAAGCTTCTGCCTGAAGCATGCAGAGTAAGCAGGTTGTGATCTTAATCAGTGTGCAGTTCTAGTTTAATGCCAGCCTTGTCTTTTTAGAGAACAATGCTCCAGTTAATGCATTCCTGAAATCAGCTTAAAGGACTCCCCTATAATCATCGTCCACTTCCACATGAAGATTGCAGATTGATTTTCACCAGCTACAATGTTAGAGGAATTTGCTGATTTTAAAGTTCTCTGAAGTTGCTAAATTCTCTACAGAGTGGTACAGCACTTGCTAAAAGACTTTATCCTGACTTCAAGAACTCTGCACAAAACCATGTGCTTCTGGATATACCTACAGTGGCATGAATTCAACATAATAATGAACAGAGGTGACACAAAGCTAGATGAGCTGGTAGAAGAGGGAGGAGGTGGAGAGAGAGAAGATGGCCATATCCACCTAAGAGGTTCAAGTAGAAATTCACCCACCCGATCATCAGTAAGAAACAGAGTGTCAAACATTTGCACTTTGATAAGAACATCATTATGGAAGTGTGGAACTAGATTGCAGCCAGAGTTCCACCCTCAGTCTGACAAGGATGGCATTACCAATGCTTATGAAGAAACCATGACTGTAACATTTTAGGGACCTAGATCTTTCAAGGCTAGAAGAGGTGACATTTGCAGCATTTCCAGGTTTGCCATCAACTTTCACAAAAGGAGGTTGCTGAGACTCTGTATTCCAATACAGTAGAAAATATTTCATTCTTACTCTTTAGGCAGATTGGGCACGTGACTTTGTGGACATTATAGGTATCCCCATAGTACAGGATCCCTTAGTTACATGCACATTGCTTTGGAGTGTCACACATCAACATGTATGACATGTAGATGATTTGCAAGGGATTACACTCTTTCAATGTGTAGTGACTGTGTGACCATGCAAGTGTGTCAGATCCTTGGAATTGCAATCAAATCTTCTGACATGAAGAACTCTTGTGTGATCTTGATCTCTGGAGATCTGGCATCTGAGCCCTTACGTGCACACTCTGTTTCTTTCATTTATATCCAGAAGTGCTCTTACACTGAATTGAATGGTTTTATCCCTCCAGCACCAAATTACCTGTATATTTTTTCTCCAATTAATCACCATCAGTAATTCACCCATGTGTTCTGGTTGATTAATGTACAAACAAAGCCCATTAAGGGGAATGCAGGTGAGGGGGGAAGGGTTAAATCAAAATGCATTTGGAAGAGGACACATTCAATTCTAAGCTATCTTCTAAATTACATGCAATGTAATTATCATAGTTGATGGCTATGAATGTTAGAGCAATTGATAGGATTTCCTTGCATGACTATCTTTTTGCTCTTTCCTCTTGCTTTTTCACCACTGCATCATCAGAATACAATTGCTGTGTTTCTGAAAGGAATAAGACTCAAGGGTCATGGTGTAGTTAGGTGAGGAGGAAAACCAGGAGGTGCATGCTTAGACCATCTGCAGCTTGTAAAACAGAAAGCCTGTGGTTTGTGGGATGTGGAAAGAATCTGGAGCAGGATATCATGGAGAAGACGCCGTAAGCTTATATAGAACTCTAAATGCGTGGGTAGCAAGCAAATAAGTGAAAGGGTCTTCTTGAAATGAACACAGATTGCAGAAGAGTTATTTGAAAGAGAGTCAAACCATAACATACCAATAACAAGGCAAACATAGTGACAGCAGATTATAGCAAAGATAAAATAGAAACTAAAGAAAAACAGTAAGTATTGAAGAAAAATGTAGAATGGTAGCAAACCACAGAAATACTGTGACAGAAGATAGAAGTCAAAAGAAGAAAGACTTTAAATTCCCCAGGAAGCAACCAGTGCAAACTAGGGCTGAGAATCAGAGTGCCAAAATGGAAAACAACAGGAGAGCAGCAGAGCTTCAAGCCTGTAACATTCTGAGATCCAGAGCAACATGCAGTCTTCCCAATCACTTCTAGGGTTATTCCCAAATATGAAGGCCCACTACAGTGGAACGTTAAACAATTAGTCCAAACTCAGCAAATGAGTTTCAGTTCAGTTATTTTTGGCCTCTTGAGTTCGACTTGTTTTTGCATTCTTGGACCATTTTCCTAGTCAATTTCACGATGCTGCTCAGGCAGAAGGATCTGAGACACAAGAACAAATTGCATCAACTGTGATTGTTTTCTTGAGAATAGTGAAGGTTGGTAGCAATCCACTAAATGTGTATAAGTTAATCAGTTGCTTAGCCAGTTACCTTGCAATGCAGAGAGATACAAACTGCGCAAGTTCAATTCCTGAACTGGTTGAGGTTACTATGAAGATCCTGCCTTCTCAAATCCACTCCTTGCCTGAAGTGTGATGATCCTCAGGCTAAACTGATGACAGCCATCTCTCTCCCTCATGAGAGAGCAGCCTTCTAGGACTATGACAACTTTATCTTTTATAAAAGTATGAGGGGCATAAATGAATAAGAAGATTAGTAGAGGTGTCAGAACTGGAGGTCTAGATTTAAGGTGAGAAGTAGAAGGCTTAGGGAAGGGTTAAGGAGAACTTTGTTTCAGTAAGAGGATGGTGGGAGTCTGAAATTCAATGCCTGAAAGGATGATTGAGCCAGAATCTCTCAACATTTGAACACAATTTAGACATTCAAATCTATTCCAGTCTCTGGCCCAAAAGCTGAAAAATGTAATTAGTGAATGCGACATTTGTTGATGAGCATGGACCCAGTAGGCTAAATGTCAGTTGTGCTGTAAGTGTCTGAATTTATAAGTCCTTGTCTTCACCTTCATTCTCAGGAGATTGTTGTTCCCCCATTTTGCCTGATTACAGAGCAGTCCCTTTTGGCTGCTCCAATCAAGGGCATTGCATGCCATTTTCTTGCAGGCAATCCTTTCTGGGGTAAACTGCAAAGTTCCGCTGGAGTGATCCAGGCAGTAAAACCCCATCTTAAGGAGGCCGATTGTCTGTTCCATTATGGCTGTTGTGGAAGTGCGAGCAAAATTGTAACTTAGTTCTGTCTCAGACTCAGGGTTTTGCAAAGGTGGCATTAGCCATGTTTGAAGGGGGTAGCACTTGTCTTCCAGCAGCCAGCCTTGTACGGTCCATGTTCATTGGAAAGAGGTCGGAATTCAGGGCAGTTGTACTCTTGACAAAATAGCATCAGTTACATCCCAGATACATTTATGGGTTGAGGATTGGAGGTGCCACATAGGTTCCCCAATTTCACCTTGAAATGAACCACTGGCATAAAAGTTCAGGACAGCTTGACCTTGACAACCACTCGGATGGGATTGCCATCCAATCCTGCTGAACATCAGCCCTGCTCCAGTAAATTATGTAGTCCAGAGACGATAGCTAGAATATCCTTAATCAGTGCATGCACTGTGTTTTAGACAGTTGAAAAAAACCTCAGTAAGATCTGTAGATTCAGGATGTCAATATTCTCCTCTGCCTCTTTGGTGAAGCTTCACCTGCTGCTTCTCCCTCTGCATGCTGTTCAGCAGCCACGAGACATTGCTATGCTTCGGGGTTCATTGATGAAGTGTTAGTTACTGATTCCTTTTACATTGTCTTCAAGAGGGATATACATCAAGGTCACAATAACTCTAGCCATTGCATTGTCCACGTGACAGCAAATAATCTGTGGGGAATTTGGGAATGTTAACAGTTTTATAGAAGGAACTCTTATCACATCCATCACAATGAAGCCGTGTTATTGCCCTCGCACAAAGTGCCACAGAGGCTTCCCAATGTCACACCTTAATAAGGAGCCCTGAGGTACTTGATACTATCCACCTATACATTTTGCAACCAAAGTTTTCCTGTTGGCATAGAATCTTGGCAGGAAACCAACATGGTAGCGCATATTCCCTCAAATAAAAGACCACTTTTCCATGTCATAAACTATGTCCTCACATGCTTACAGTTCCATATGTGAATCTAGCTGCAAAGCATTGCCTTCCTCATTATTGAAGGTGTTTGTGAAACTGGAAATTCAGATTCCACTTTAAGTGCCTTGTTCTTATTGCAGCTGCTGAGCTGATGTGAAGAGGAGGCAATTGGTATACACAATATAACAGTAATGATTGCTTGAAGTCGTAATTTTTAACATGCACTCTTGGATAATGATGATCTACTGATGAATGCAAATTAAAGCCAGTTTGGTGCCATTATTGAATCAGTGAAGTTATGATTACTGCAATTGATCCTAGTCAGGTTTCCAATTCCAAGTTTTAATCTACCCCTGAAGGAAGGTAACAATAACTTATTCTGCTCACTTTTCATGCTGTTCCAGCCATTTTGTATAATCTTTGTACAGTTGACTTTTGATCTGACATGATAAGGTTTCAACTTTTGTTCAGTGTGAGTGTCTTGCTGGCTCCACTTGTGGTGTATAAATTTCCCACCATCCTTGAGTATTGTTGGCCCTGTGGCCTTGTGAGTTTTTTGCCTCTCCCATTTCTGTTGAGCACTTTTATGCAAGTATTACTGTCTCCACTTTGCCCCCTGAACCCATGACCTTGGAAGTGCCCATGCAGTCACTGATCCTACATTCTTCCCATGTAGGAGCCAAAGCTATCATGATCTGCTTGAATTGTCCTACATCTAGCACTCCCAGTTCTCTCTTCTTCTCTATGAGATCCCACCTGACTATCTCTAATTGACTCCTGGTACTGTCATCTTTCTCAGTGATGCAGTACAATGAAGCCCATTCCCAAGACTTGAGGTTGCCTGCATTCCTCAGGATTACAAGGATTGCTCCTGATGGGTCCTCTGACCATTATTGACCAAATATCTCCACTATACCTTGACTGACCTACCAGTAGTTGCCAGACTACTTATATTTGCCCTGCAGGACTGACTGTGCCCTAATCCCTGGACTGCATGGACATGTCTCCCTGGTCACTGGCATTATCATGCACCTGACTGATAGTTGTGGTACCCCCTGACTGAGAGTATAGGACTGCTTCTTGCTGTTAAGGATTGTTCCCTTTGATTTTCACAATATTGCCACCTGGTGTTGTGTGACTTCTGACTTTGCCATGGAAGCTGCCAGGTGTGATGTTGACATGGCATAATGCTGCACAGCTGACATACCACCCCCTATTGTACTGATAGATTGCCTGTTTAGGGCAAATTCACAATTGTCCTTGAAGGTTGGCCTGCATCCTCCAATGTTTTCAGAATTTCCATGAATTTATAATCATGCTCCTCCATCACAAGCTCCCTACCACAAGCTGTCGCTTCTCCCTCTGAGCTGAAAAGCATAGCAAGCCGCAAAGACTAGAAGCCTGTAACTGAGCACAAAACGTCCTTATGCTCGAAAAAAACAATATGAGTCGTATATAGACTGGTAGCCTGTAACTGAGCTCTCAAGCTCATGTGCAGAGGCTAGCAGTCAGTAAGTCAGTGCTGAAGTTAGTATGTGTTAAGAAAGCAATGTGAAGAACACACAGCAAGCAAATCCAAGCAAATCCAAAGCAAATGAATGCCAAGAAAACATTCTAAGACCCATAAGTTGCATCCTGTGCAGAAATTGAGATGCATTTGTGTATCTGCATACAAAGTGAGCTGGAAGAAGCTTGCAAGTCATTGATCTCCCTGATGTCCAAAATAAAGTGTGAGCTTGTCAAAGAATAGGCATGATAATGTGGCAAGACGATGGTTTGTCAAAGCCAACTTGCATGGATGCAATGTCAGTTGGGAAGATGGCTTTGGAACATGCAGAGAAGTTGTTGTGAAGCAGCATTCACACAATGGATGAGATCAGCATTTAGCAAGCTGTAGCCATCAGGACCTGCTCTGATTTAAATGGGGAAGCAATGATATAGTGGTAATGCCTTTGTACTTGTAATCCAGAATCCCACAGTAATGTTTTCTGGATATGGGTTTGAATCCTACCTTGGCAGATGGTGAAATTTGAATTTGAATAGAAAAAGCTGGAGCGAAAAACTAGTCTAATGATAACCATGCAACCACCATCAATTTACTAGTGTACTTTAAGGAAGGAAACTTGCCCTTTTTCTCGTGGTCTAGTCTACACGTAATCCCAGACCTACAGCAATGTTGTTGACTCTTAGCTGCTTTCAAGAGGGTTGAGTAATAAAGATAACATATTATATTTCAAAGAAAACTCACACCATAGTTGAAAAAGAAACATTGCAGCAAAATGAGTGCATGGGAGGTTCTTGGACTGTGCTATGGGCTGAGGTTTAAGATTGAAAAGACCACTAAACCATTGATTTTTCAATATGAAAGAGGTCTTCCAATCATTCCATCATATATTGAGTTTCGTCCCTTCAAAATTATTGTCTGCTCCACATTCCAGCATTCTGCCTTCAATACCTGGAATTACCTTGCAATACTTCCTTACCTCAGCAATGATCCCCGATAATCTTCCTTGACTTTCATTGAGCCTACCCCCCAAGACTGACTATGGCCCATCCCCGATCTACTTGGATGGACAGCCCTGACTGCAGATTGAATGGATCTCTGACTGATCCCTATGCAGTTCTCTGATTGATGATTCCCGTACTGGTTGAACTCCACCTGCAGGACTTACTGCGGCCCATTCTATGGACTGCGGTGATACAGATCTCAGATCCTGAATGTTCCAGGCAGTAGACTGATCGTGTCCAAGCCCTGGACTGATATTGAACACTAGATACCATACTGACTTTTATTTGGGAATTATCAATATCTCATTTCTATTTGATTGGTGGGACATTGGGAAACTACCTTGTCAATAAAGCAGGATTAGGTGCTAATGGCTAATGTAGGCCGATGGTTGCAAATACTTCTCTCATTATTCAGTACTGAGATTCTCATCTCGACATTCAAAACTTGGTTGGAGAATTGGATTATTTATTCTCAATGTCAACAATCTCATTTCTGCTGAGCTCATCCTATTTTCCCAACACACCAATTCCCACAGGGGCTTGGAAGATTCTGCCCATAACCATTATTTTTTTAAATTTTTGGTTAATATAGTTCATCACAGGGTTAAGAAAAGAGGTTTTTTTTGCATCTAAATTGTTTATTAAGTTGCATTTTACACCCAGAAAGCATAAATGCCGTTTATTTGGTGTATTTATATATTGTTCCACTTTCTGTTCTTTATCAATCAGTCTCATTAGTATCAGTATATTTATGCAACATTGCAAATATCCTTCAAATAGTTGTGAACTATATTTTTCCATGTAGACACAAGTATTTTTTAATCTAGTATTGAGTTTTCTATGTCAATTTGTCAATCTAGATAAGTTTGTTTTTTCATGTATTTATCTATTTAAATTTGTCTACTGTCCCACCTATCTGCTCACATCCATTTTAAATCTTTATTCATTTATGAAGGTGATGAGGAACTGCTGCAAGAAGTTCTCTTTGATGCTGTAGTAACTGCTCCAATTGAAGCTTACTGGACAGCCATAGCCATGAACATTTCTGAGTAAGGATGACAATTACAAAATGTTCCATCAATAGTCAAGTATGTTTTAGAACCCCTTTCTGAAAGGATTCAGAAAAGTTTTACAAGGATGTTGCCCGGTTTGGAGGGTTTGAGCTATAGGGAGATGCTGAACAGGCTGGGGCTGTTTTCCTTGGAGTGTTGGAGGCTGAGGGGTGACCTTATAGAGGTTTATAAAATCATGAGGGACATGGATAACATAAATAAAGAAGGTCTTTTCCCTGGGGTGGGGGAGTCCAGAACTAGAGGGCATGGGTTTAGGGTGAGAGGGGAAAGGTTTAAAAAGGACCTAAGGAGCAACTTCTTTGCGCAAAGGGTGGTGTGCGCATAGAACAAGCTGGCAGAGGAAGTGGTACAACTACAACATTTAAAAGGCAACTGGGTGGGTACATGAATAGGAAGGGTTCAGAGAGATATGGGCCAGATGCTGGCAAATGGGACTAGATTAGGAAATCTAGTCGGCATGGACGAGTTGGACTGAAGGGTCTGTTTCCATGTTGCACATCCCTACGACTCTATGACTGTAAAGAAAAGTGAACAGAAATATTAAAATGCATGGATATGTGGGGGGGGTGGGGGGGGGGGGCTTCTGCTCCATGAATATATTCATTTAGGTTTGTGTTCACTGATTAATTGTTGCTGTAATTTGATTGTATCTGCCAATCTATGAATGTATTTGCCAGCATTCTTGTTATGGAATAGCTTGAGTAATTGCTGACTTATGTTTAATAAATTATTAACTTCTTGGTGTTCCCATTAGATTAATTTGTTTTATCACTTACTGTTCCAATTAATTGTTGGTGCCAACTATTCCATTCCAGATTTTTTTTTCATTTTTTTTGAGACATGGGTCTCACTAGCAAGGAGAAAGTGAGGACTGCAGATGCTGGAGATCAGAGTCGAGAGTGTGGTGCTGGAAAAGCACAGCAGGTCAGGCAGCATCTGAGAGCAGGAGGATCGACATTTTCGGCAAGAGCCCTTCATCAGGAATCATGATCCTTGTCTGAAGGGCTCTTGTCTGAAACGCTGATTCTCCTGCCCCTCAGATGCTGCATGACCTGCTGTGCTTTTCCGGCACCCCACTCTTATCACTGGCAAGACCAGTTTTGTCACCCATCTCCAATTGCCCATGGGAAGGAGGCATGAGTCAC
The DNA here is from genome assembly GCF_020745735.1 of Hemiscyllium ocellatum. Lineage (NCBI taxonomy): Eukaryota > Metazoa > Chordata > Chondrichthyes > Orectolobiformes > Hemiscylliidae > Hemiscyllium > Hemiscyllium ocellatum. The sequence goes on from NC_083419.1 coordinate 45,628,708, forward strand.
TTTCTTGAACTACTGTAGGCCATCTAGTGCAGATATACTCACAGTGTACCTACTGCTACGTTTACGCATGGCTTCATTAATCTATTGACAATTGATTCTCATATTTTGATTTGTTTGTATGTCTGAAGCTCTGTTAATTCATTAAGTCTTTGATGTCATCATAAATAATAACTTTTATAAAGTATGTAGAATAGAAAAAAAGTGAAAAATATTCATTGAATCTGGAGGTTCTGATTTATGTTTTATATTTATCTTTATAGTTTAGTGGCATAGACCTCCATGATATAATCAGGTTTACTTTGATTTAAGAGCTTGAGCAATTATCCCTTTATTATCTGACATTTGTTGGATGCACTGTGAGGGTAATCCAACCTTTTATCCTGATATTATGCATAGGAAAACATGTATTTTGTCAACTTCATTATGAAGTTTCTTTGACTGTTTTACAGAAATAACGAAGACGGCATTGAAATGGCTTTCCTGGGCACTCGTGCAGGCTTGATGCGAAGCTATCCCTTTATAGGAAAGGAGAAGAGCTCAAACAAGTAGGTGCAATTTAATCAAATATTGGTATTATCTGTACCGATGTTATTACTGGATAAGTCAGATTCCAGACTGATATTGGCTTGATATAGCATATTTTGTTTTCATTTTAATGTGATGGTCTCTCACTGAAAGACAAGCATTTCAGATTTTGTTTTAACAATAAAACAGAAGTTTATTATGCAAAACAAATTAAGATAAAATAGAATAATCAATATTTGCTTATCACACAAAAGTTAAAAAAATTTAAAAACACACCAAAATTGCTTTTTTTTAACATCTTGATAGATATAATGTAACTGTGTAACTGTGACTTTAACTCCATTTTAGCTGTGACTTTGACTCCTGAACTAAAGGTGCTGATAGCTTTTGCTAAGAGCTACCATATATCTGAGCTTATATATTTGCCTTCAAGTAACCTCTTCAGAGTTTTATCCCAACACTTCAAGCTTGGAACCAGTACTAACTCTTTTCTCTGAGATGACCTATTTTCATTATATTCTCCCTTTCTCAGGAGTGCTCTTCCTTTCTTGCATCTCTGTACAAGTGGTTCACAGAAATTCCCAAAACAAAATAAAATTGACTCCAAAATCTCTTCCAACAAGCCAGCAGTGTTTCTCCTAAGTTTAAAAATACTCCCTAAGTTTCAGCATTTCTAACAAACCTTAAAGCTCAATAGTTCCACCTGCTAAGTCATAAAATTCTTAAGGAGACACAAACCCATTAAGATGCAAACTATTTTTTAAAAAATCACCATGGTGACATAAATACTTACCAGTTAACTATTAACTTCAGGCATGCAGAAAACAAACATATTATTAACTCAAAATTTAAAACCCAAACTTAAATAAATAATATTTCATATATATGATATGTATAAATCACAAAGATCACATAACAATATGAGTACTCACATTTCATCCTTCTAGAAGTAAGATAAATTGCAGCAAGGATTTCATAATTTACTGGAAATTTAACAAAATATGTTTTTTAAGATTAGTTAAGCTTCTCTATTGAGCTTTAAAGCAGTTAATTAAGTATTCAGCTGTTGGCAATACTTGCAACTTTACATTTCAGGCATTACTAGATTAGCTTTAAATGAAAAGCCTTCTGTATTTGCTATGTATAACAAAATTGTAAAAGGATATCTATTTATGTCTACCTTTTTTTAATCATCATTTCCAAGGACAGGAAATAGCCTCTGTTAATATTTGATTAAGGTAGTGATAAATTTGCTGTAGACCCATATGGATATAATTGGGAGAGGATATCAGTCAGATTTCCCTTTCCTCCCACACAATCTAACATCTGTTGTTCTTTATTAGGGATGCAGTAAAAATTGTCATGGATTTTCTACAGCTTAAGTATTTGTATCCCTGATCCCCTCCTACATGCTATGATTCAAAAGGGTGCTTAAATTTTGACTGGCAATCTCCTTAGAGCTTTTACAATTATTTTGCCATAACTTTACAATTAACAGCAAAGACTTTTAATTCTGTCAGAAGTTTAAAAAATATTTCAGATTGCTTCTTTATTTATTTGATTCCCGTGTGGTTCCATGATTGCTATCTGCTACTTGTCACAATACAAGCACTATCAATTTAATTATGACAAGGGATATCCTCTATTATGCAAACTAATGACTCTTGTCTATTTCCTCCTTCAGTATTGCAAAGTATAATGAGATCCATGTCAGGTCTTGTGTTATTGTGGAACCAACCATAATCTTCCACTGCCTCTGCATACTGAGGAAGAATTGCTGTGTAAACAATCAAAGTCTCCACAGTAGTGATGCTGCACAGGATTTTGTATTACCTTGTTTAATGAAAGGCCTACCAGAAGGGCAACTGAAGAACAAACAAATGGGATTTCAAAGAAGACAAATTAGACAATATCTGATAAATATTGCCTTCTCCAAACTATAAATAAAAGTGCAACTGTCCATTGTACATTTTACTCTGACACATTCATGCGTTTTCCCTTTAACCATCTAACCTCGCTAAGTAAAATTCTTTCAAAAATATGAAACAAAATAGCCTAAGAGTGCAAACTCTTCTGAACACAGAACTTTCCTTCTGTGTTTTTAATGGCCTCATTAGTATTTACATTAAGTACTTCTTTCTCTTAATGGATGCACTAATATTTACTAAATATTCTATTTTAAAGTATGCATCACTATTCATAAAAAATCCTTCTTTTTCACAGTGTGTTCCATCCTGGTGCCCCTTCATGGCATTTTTAGTTCTTTTCAGCTTTTTCATTTGAATGCTACCTGAGGCAGAGGAACATAAGATGATTAACTGCAATATGGCATTGTGTGGCTTTTAATGAAAGTTTTGTTTTAATTAGGCCTGAAAGAGTTAACATTTACTTAACTTCAGTAAATATCACTCACAGTAATGAGAACTTGGCCCGTAAAAAAAGAGTTTGTAGGAGATAGGATGGTGTAAGTGTGCTCCTCACTGTAAGGTTGATCATATGGAATCTGTAAATAATTACAGTAATGCAACACACCTCAGTGCTTACTCAACAAGACTCTTCCAGTGAGGCCAAAAGGTGGATATCCTAATTTATACAAGAGCACTTCAGATTTGTTGAAAGCCACACACACAATGGTGGCAACGTTGTGGCAATACACAACACAGATGAAGAATGAAGCCAATGATACAAAGCATTTCAGACCAGATAGGTGTTGTGCAGGGATAAAAGAAACCTGCAGGTGTAAGGTAGAGCTCACATCATGAAGCAGTGCTCAATGGGAGTGGTCCTGACTCTGAGTTAAACCAGTGAGTCAACCAGATGGTGAGGATTCCATGAGTCATAGCCAACATCCTGAATTGTACAGTAATTCAGTCTGCAAGAGCTGTAATTTTAAAAGAAAAGTTGCAAATCCAATTGGGCATCACCGCCATAATGCATGGATATCATGAGGCAGGGCTGTATCGATGAAACTAAGTGAGCCACAGGAGAAAATTTGTACAGTGGAGGGTGTAGTTGGTATTGGAGAACTGTAAAAATTGCTAACTAAAATACTTGAAGGAGTTAAGTTTGAATAATTTAAAGAAGCACGTAGTCTGGTCTGAGTAAAGACTTTTTTTAGGAAACGACTATCCACACAAAGAGATAAATGAGGGATGACAACCTCTTGGAGGTTACTCCCAATGTTTTCCTTGAGAAAATCAATGACCCAGACAAAACATTTACATCAATTGGCATCTCATCAATTTCAATTGAGGCACTGGAACATGTGTCACATTATTGTCTTTTATAGAATTTTGCTTGAAAAACACTGATTACAGCTGATAGAAGTTCAGCTAAATGGTCCAATAGGTCTTGTACTTAACTGCTCAAGGTGCTCTACAAGAAATTCTCCAACATAAGGGACATAAGTTACTAGAAAATCTTTATGTACTGCAAAATCAAAATGTCACTCTTGAAGTGATTTGTATTGAACTCAATCTCTTTCAATAGTTGAAAGATGTTAAACAACAAAAATAAAAGCCAGTAGAAAATTTTGTGTACTCATGGTAGAGATTAAAGAAAACACAACATCTTTGAAGATTAATTATGTTGGAGTGAAAACTTTGCTTTACACTATCAAAGAAATGTAAAAAGATGACTATAGTGGTCAAGATTAAATGCTTCCCACTGCTATCAAACAGAAATAAGTTCATATTTCAAATTACAACAAAGCTCAAGATGAAGTTCAAGCAAAAAAGCAACATGAAAGAGGTTGTAGAGTGATAGACAGACAATTAAATCTGCAACTAAATGGAGTCGGACTGCATTACAATGCATAGCTCTTCATGGCAAATGCAAGTCTGACATTAGACACTGAGGTGATTAGAAGGGACAAATTCAACCAAAATATCCAATGTCTTTATCTTACAAGAATCTCCAAAGGTAACAAATTCCACATGATTCAAATTGAAACGTGGTGCACACAATTCCATGGAGGATAATTAAGAAGAGGCAACAAATGTGCAAAAATCTAAGATATTGCAAAAATAAATCAATTGCTACAGCTAGGACTACAACAGCTAGAAAGAAAAGACAGATTTTCCCAAGTGCTTTGCAAAAGAAAATAAAAAATGTTCAAGGAAGAACTGCAGAACTCAGACCAGCAGGAAGATAATTCAAGTCTCTATCCATCAAACTAACATTCTTCCAAATTTGCAGGGAACATGCTTAAGGAGAATATTGGAATTTAGAAATCATCTGAATTTGTAAAGTCAAATACTTGGGTTGCAAATGGAGATGGGAAAGATGGGATAGAAGTAATAATCAATATGCAAACAACTGTATAACAATACAATATTTAAGAGGGAAAAATACTTGTGTGGATGTTGTATTTGGATCTGAAAGGGTTCAGAAGGTGTATACTTGATTGAGTGCAACAAGCATCATCCACTGTGATGATGTGAAAGGAATTTGTAAAGAGATAAAAATGAGATTATAAGCAATAGATCTGAGGATAGTGTTCTCTTAACATCTTCCATATTAATATATATGCAATACATTTCGTATTCTTTTCTCAACAAGACTCTTACAGCTAAATTGGAAAGGTAGACATTCAATTTCTATACTAAATCAAATTGCGCTTGAAGGAACACACATGCAACAAGTAGCCCAAATCTCATGGCCTTGGAGACCAGTTAGCTTATCAAGTGGAATAACAGCGTGGTTTACAACCTCCTACTTCTTTGACCAAATATCTGAGGTCGCCAAATAGAAAGTTCAAGAGGTGTTATCAAGAGCAAACTCACTCCTCGTGAACACACAAAGACAAAGGGGAACTCATTTTTAAATCTTCTGTTCTACACAGTCACTATCTGATGTTCATTATTGTCCCAACAATTCAGTCCAAGAACTGTAACTGGATCCTGGAAGTGACGTACAGTCCCAGTTTAACTTGGGATAGTTCTAGCTGTCCAGCAATGGGCATCATGGCAACAAAGGGGCAATAGACCTAGTCCTGTTTTTGGACAGTTCAACCCCATTACTGATTTGAAGGAGTGTAAAAGTTAGGTGCCATGATTTTATAAGAAAGTAGGTATGGTGTGATGCCGATGGAGGAAAGCAACAAGATTAATTGATCCAAGAGCAAAATGCAGTAGATGCTGGAAAACCAAATAAAAACAGAATGTTTTTGACATATCAAAGATCAGGTTGTAATTGTGAAGAAAGTAATAACAACAATAACCAGAGGTTTCTAAGGGCAGGGTTGGGAGATGGGAAGACATTGGTGGGCAAGGAGGTAGGAATGACAAAGGGGTTATCCATTGCGGAAAATGCCCTTGGAAGGCCGTTCAAATCTGGTTGTCTCCCAATGAGATTAGAGGGTGGGTGCTCCTTTCTGGATGGGCCACCCAAACATCAATTGTGACACCATGGCAATAACTCTATCTATGGCCAAACCTAGTAAACTTCAGCCCAAACCTTCACATTGATGCTGTATTGTTGAAATTGGTTCATTTATTCATTTGTGGCTATTATGCTGGACCCAAAGCCTTTTATTTAAAATTATTTTTTGAATAATTCAGTGCACAAATATTTTATTTGCCTTTCACTTTTGGACAATAAATACTGGAATAGTCAGTGATGCCCAAATCCCATGAAAAAAAAGTATCTAAAGTTGCATTCTTTGTATGAAGGGCTCTGTCTCTGAAGCTTAACTTGTATTTATTCATTTGTTGAGTTTATTAGTACCCAGTGGTTTGCTTCCTGTGAAGCTAAATTGAATGTATTGAAGGTGGATTGATTAAAGCCTGCTGACTGCACTTCTTGATTTAATTCTTGGCTGCAGTGTTCCTCAGAGTTACTGTTGAAACGTGTTGAGGTCAGATTGACGTAGTCGTTTAATTATGGACTGATGTATTTAATTATCATGTGAAGTCCTACTTTTCCCAATTTATCTAGAATCATCCAAAGTGCAGCAACTGTATTAATGGTAATGTACAAAGGATGAATATTTCCTACAGTTGTGTATAAAGGCACTGTATAGAGATCTGTAGTACCTATTTACCATTCATATTTTGGATACTTACTGTAGGTAACTGGATTATATTAGTTCTCTCTGCAGAATGTAATTGGATTTTGTTCTATACATTTCTAGATTAATTACCTCCTACTAATTTCCAGCCACTGTGAGGTTCTAGAACATAGTGGGCAGCACGGTGGCACAGTGGTTAGCACTGCTGCCTCTCAGCGCCAGAGACCCGGGTTCATTTCCCGCCTCAGGCGACTGACTGTGTGGAGTTTGCACGTTCTCCCCGTGTCTGCGTGGGTTTTCTCCGGGTCCTCCGGTTTCCTCCCACAGTGACAAAGATGTGCGGGTCAGGTGAATTGGCCATGCTAAATTGCCCGTAGTGTTAGGTAAGGGGTAAATGTAGGGGTATGGGTGGATGGCGGGTCGGTGTGGACTTGTTGGGCCGAAGGGCTTGTTTCCACACTGTAAGTAATCTAATCTAAAGAACATAGAAAAATACATCGCAGTACAGGCCCTTCGGCCCTCGATGTTGCGCCAATCCAAGCCCACCTAACCTACACTAGCCCACTTTCCTCCATATGCCTATCCAATACCTGTTTAAATGCCCATAAAGAGGGAGAGTCCACCACTGCTACTGGCAGGGCATTCCACGAACTCACGACTCACTGAGTAAAGAATCTACCCCTAACGTCTGTCCTATATCTACCACCCCTTAATTTAAAGCTATGCCCCCTCATAATATTTGACTCCATATGTGGAAAAAGGTTCTCATGGTCAACCCTATCTAAACCCCTAGTCATCTTGTACACCTCTATCAAGTCACCCCTAAACCTTCTTTTCTCCAATGAAAACAGCCCCAAGTGCCTCAGCCTTTCCTCATACGATCTTCCTACCATACCAGGCAACATCCTGGTAAACCTCCTCTGCACCCGTTCCAGTGCCTCCACATCCTTCCTCTAGTATGGTGACCAAAACTGCACACAATACTCCAGATGCGGCCGCACCAGAGTCTTATACAACTGCAACATGACCTCAGGACTCCGGAACTCAATTCCTCTACCAATAAAAGGCAATACACCATATGCCTTCTTCACAGCACTATTTACCTGGGTGGCAACTTTCAGAGATCTGTGTACATGGACACCAAGATCCCTCTGCTCATCCACACTACCAAGTATCCGACCATTAGCCCAGTACTCCATCTTCTTGTTACTCTTACCAAAGTGAATCACTTCACACTTAGCGACTCTGACTGTACAGACCAGAGATACTTTCATGGTCACTAACAATAGTGATCCATCTCAGATAAGTTGAGATAAAATTCAAATATTTAATCCTGAGCTGTGTGTCTCTAGTCAAAGTTGTGTATCAGGATGTCTGAAATATTTACTACTACGTTTATCCTAATCAGCATCTCTGCTGAAATGTCGTATTATAACTGAACTTTTGTGTTTAATGTAAAATGACATTTTATTGCTATGAATTTTTGGCCAGAGGGCTGTGGATCCCCAATGTTTGGATAATCAATGCCCCAAACGATGGATTTTCAAACTCAAGGGATGTAGGAAGGGCTCTGAGGAAGATTACTTGGCCTAAAACATTAACTCTGATTTCTCTTTGCAGATGCTACCAGACCTGCTGAACTTTTCCAGCAATTTCTGTTCATGTGTCAAAGGATCTGTTGGGAAAGTGAAATTAGGTGAAAGGTGAACCAAGACTTTATTGTGAATAGTCTCAAGGGGCCATCTGGCCTACTCTTGTTCCAATTTCTTATATTTTCATTAATAGCAAGTTTCTAAAGAATGGATAAGAACAACTCCAGAATGAAAGGAGGGCAGAAATCTAGACATTTGTTTTTGCTTGTGAAATCTAAACTTGATATGTTGGACTGAATCTTTTTTGGTTCTATATGAGTTGCAACAGGCATTTTGAAGAATTTTTCATTCAGGCCTAGTGAGATTTCTTACTGTAACCTAGTAAACTCACCTTATTAACTACTTAGTACCATCTAATTCTGGTTGTACGTTATCACGTGCAATTCCCAAAGCAACTCTCATCTCAGCAGATAGCTGTCGAAAGACTGGCATACCTTGCTTCCACGCCATCTTTAAAAGGTCACTGTGTAACCAGACCAGCCTTGACAATCCAGTGTTACCCCTCAACTGCAACAAAGTGGTACAACAGCCAAAAACCAATGCTGCCTATGGCACATGGCAGCATGGTTTACACTCCCTTGCATACACAAACTCACCCTCTCACATTAGTTGCTGTATATCCACCAGGCTTCACATTTCTTTAGCCGAATTCCATTCAAACACCTTCTCTAAATCACCATTACTGTGCTGTCAATGCCCACTGAGCAGTTTGTCATTGTCCAGTAGGGAACAGCACATAAAAGTGAATAATTGCACAATTCTAAACAGAAGCTATTATACAGTCACTGAAAGTGAACTCAATCAAAATGAATAAAGGCTGCAGTTTGCCCTCACAATGCAAACTAATTGCTGGCATCATGACCAAAAACTATTTTACACTCCATGATGGTTCACCAAACCCAACTGTACTCTACTGTAACAAGGTGCCAATCACAGCCTGTCTGCCTTGTAGCACTTGATGCTGATGAGCTCTGTCACATCTAAAGAGACCTTGCTCCTCTTCAATATATTATCCTCCTTCTTGGAACACTGCTCCCATTCCACCAGTTCCTCAGTATCTATCACATTGCCTCATTGCCTGCTGCAATTGTGTAGAGCACAGCATGCCAGAATGGTGTAACACACTGTCCAGACTATTCTAAAGTACCTTTCCAGCACCACCACCAAACCAATCCAGGCAGGGGAACAATACCAAAAAGAGTTCTGTTGTCCGATCCCACCATGGTCCTGGTTACAGACTGTGAATCAACTTAGTGAAGGTGTCATGCCAGCTGAGTGTCCAAAACATTACATTAACAAAAGTGCCTGTTGCGCTCTGACCCCCTTCCCATTGCAGGCCCACTTCAATCATTCAAACGATAATTGTGTTCAGTAGAGTCCACTATCATAATTACCTTAGATATCACATAGTGATGTTCCCCTTATTCCACAGCAACCATGTAAATTCCTCAAGTGATGGGACACTTGTGGCCAGCATTTAACTACTTTTAAGACATCATTGAGATGGCAATGTTAGATTTGCAAGTACCAATTTACAATCCACCTTGGTCCAACATTTGAAGCCTAAACACGTTCACTCCATTACATTGCAAATAAGTGAAAAAATGTTTGCAAATGGAAGGTAATTGGATTTTGCAAATGTGTACTTCATGTATTTGCCTCTGTAGTGTAGATATGGATCTTGTGCTTTAATTCATCAAACTGATTCTGCTTTCAAAATCCTTTGCAGTGTCCCAGCCATTTCCAGTTGCAGGGAGCATCTAGAGAATGGCAAGAGATATTAGGCATTGCTTCTCACAGTGGAACTGTTAGCAACAGGTTCTGAGCTCCTCCTGGTCATGACGTATCTCCCCCTTTCATGCACATGTGTGCACATGCACACACGCATGCACATACACGCATACACATCCATGTCCCCTTCCAGCTTGCCCTGCCCTGATGTTCAATTTCTACGATCACATTGAACTTTGCCTCTTCTCTCCTCCCCACCCTAAGCCCCATCATTATATTGTAATGATCCCCACTCTGTTCCTCTACATCCCCTCTGTGGATGCTCTGGTGGTTGTCACTGCCAAAAACACGTCTTTCCAAAGTCTGCCATGCCCTCCACTTTTTTTCCACCTATATCCCATTCACCTTGAGATTCCCCTGTTTCTATCCTTGCCCTCACCTCTACACATCCCTCTGCTTTGTACCACCTGTTTTGACAATAATTGCCCCACTGCCCCAATCAAAAGTTGATTGCAGTAGGCTGTTGACAGGTAAAGGGATGACTGAGAAGTAGGCGGTCTTCAAAGTGTGATAACAAGAATTCAGAGGCACTATATTCCTGTTAGCATGAAAGGCAAGGTTGGTAAGATTAGGGAACAATGGATACATAAAGATATTGAGGTTCTAGTCAAGAATAAGAAAAATCATATATTAGATATCGACAACTAGGATCAACTGAATGTCTTAAAGAGTATAAAAGTGTAGAGACTTTTTAAAGGTGGAAATCAGGAAGGCAAATTGGGGATATGTGAAGCCTTAAGGATAATCTAAAAAGATCCTACAATACATTAAGAGCAAGAGAGCAAATGAAGGGAAAGTAGGACTCCTAATAGATCCATGAGGCCACCTTTGTGTTGAATCTCAGGAGGTGGGAGAGATAGTAAATGAATATTTTATGTCAGTTTTTACTGTTGAGAAAAAATGGTGGCTAGAGAACTCAGGGAATTAAATATTGATGTTTTTAAAACAGTTTGCATTAAAGAAGCAGAAGTGCTGGAGATCTTAAAAAACATTAAGGTGGATAAATCGTGGGGACCTGATCAAGCATATCCCAGGAAATTGTGGGAATTTAGGGCAGAAATTGCAGGGCTCCTAGCAGAAATATTTGTATTATCAATAAACATGGGTGAAGTACAGGAGAACTGGAAGATGGCTTATGATGTCCCATTGTTTAAGAAAGGATGTAAGGAGAGGCCTGGAAACTGTAGACCTGTGAGTCTGACATCGGTGGTGGGTACATTGTTGGAGGTGTTTCTGAAAGGTAGGATTTATAACCATTTGGAGAGGCAAGGATTGATTAAGGGTAGTCAGCACAGTTTTGTGTAAGGAAAATCATATATCACTAACTTGATTGAGTTTTTAATGGAGCAACCAAAAGATCAATGAGGGCAGAGCAGTACATACTGTTTACTTGAACTTTAGTAAAAATTGGCTTTATGGCAGGAGACAGAGAGTGGTGATGGAGGGTTGTCTTTCAGACTGGAAGCCTGTGACCAGCAGTGTTCCATAGGAATTGGTACTGGGTCCACTTTTGTTTGTTATTTTTATCAATGATTTTATAATAGAGTATAGGAAACATGGTTAGTAAGTTTGCAGATGACACCAAAATTGGTGGTACAGTGGACAATGAAGATTATAAAACAATTTTGATCAATTGGGTCAATGGGCTGAGGAGTGGCAAAAGGAGTTTAATTTGAATAAATGTGAGGTATTGCATTTTGGTAAAACAAACAAGAGCATGGCTCATGCAATTAATGATAGGATCCTGGGTAGTGTTTATAGAATGGAGTGACTTTGGGGTTCAGGTACAAACATTCTTTGAAATTTGCATCACAGATAAGCAGGGTGGTTAAGAAGGTGCTTAGCACGCTTGCCTTCATTGCTCAGACATTTGAGTACAGGAGTTGGACATCATATTGAGGACATTGGCAAGGCCTCTTCTGGTGTAGTTCTGGTCACCCTATTATAGAAAGGATATTATTAAACTGGAGCGGGTTCAGAAAAGATTTACCAGAATGTTGCTGAGAATGGAAGTTTGAGATATAAAAATAAACTGGAAAGGCTGGGACTTTTTTCATTGGAGCACAGGAGGTTGAGGGGTGACCTTATTGAAGCTTATACAGTCATGAGTGGCATTGATAAGGTGAATGACAAGGGTATTTTCCTTCGAGTGGGGGAGTTCAAAAGTAGGGAACATATTTTTAAGGTGAGAAGAGAAAGATTTAAAAAGGACATGATGGGCAACATTTTTACACAAAAGTAGTTTGTGTGTTGAATGACCTGCCAGGGAAAGTGATGGATACAGATACAGTAACAACATTTAAAAGACATTTGGATAAGTACATGAATAGCAAAGGTTTAGACGGATATTGGCAAAGCATAGGCAGGTGGGACTAGTTTGCGAAATTGGTTGCCATGGATTGGTTGAACTGAAGGGTCTGTTTCCATGCTGTATCACTCTATGCCAACTTCTCCCTACTTCACAACAATGATCAATGAATAGACATCACAGTACATGCTCCAGGCATCTATCAGCCCCTAAATATGACTGACCACACCCCTGACTGCTGACTTTACAGCTCCGCAATGAATGATATGCAGTTCCCTTGACTGCTTATGATGACTCCATAGGACTCACTATTGTAACTCCAGACTGTATTCAGATTGATCTCCTGACTATGAGCATTTCTAATAGACGATTGATGGTGGCCAAGCCCTTGATTGTGCAAACTGTGCCCATGACTGATGATACTGGGACCCCCTGACAGACAGAACCCAATCTCTCACCACCCCTTGACTGAGGACTAGCCTCCACCCATTTCATGACATGGCCATTTTGTTGAATGAATGTGCCGTGTGTTTACCAGACAGGCAGCTGTCACATCCTGTAGATATTAGATTGATGTCTCAGTGTAGTGTGCAGCAAGATGTCTTCCCCCAACTCCCAATCAGATCTTAATTAATAAGTAGCTTACCTCTGTGCCTATGCTATCAATACGGCAGTACTGATTCAAACATTGAAATGCTGGAGAAACTCAGCAGGTCTGGAAGCATCTGAGAAGAAAGAAACATTTTGAGTTCTTCTTCAGAACAACATCAGTGACATCTGTTGGCTCTAGCTGAAGTATTAACTCATTGGAGGCATGGTGTGACAAGCTAAGACATGGACCATGAGTATACAGGGAGGAGAGGAAGAGAGGAAGCGAACATCCCTGAGATGCAGTCTGACCCAATCTGTGAGCTTGGTGCCTGCACTTGAATGCAAAGTGTCCTTATAGCAGCATCCCAATGCAACAGCATTGAAATGCTGCTGAAATGCAACTCTGTGCTTCCTAAGCATCCTACAAGAGGAATGGAAAGATATCATGTTGGTCATGAGGCATTGACAGATTCAGATGGCAATGTCTGTAGATGAGGGGTGCATGTAGCTGGTGCCATTGGATCATGCCCTGAAATGTGTTTGGTACTGAGTAAATATGGAGGCTGCACATAACCAGTAGTGTACTGACGTCACCCAGTACCTGCTCTATTTCCAATGTCATAATTCTCAACATCTGGCTTGTTCAGCACATTTGGTGAGATAGGAAGCTGAATATTAATTATGCTGGTTGTGGTATTAATTAAGCATTTTAAAAGTTACAATAGATTTATAAGCCACTGACTAATGAGAAACCCACCCTTCCATTGTAAACGCACAAAAACGCACATGGAGTAGCCTGCGACATCAAGATGGGCCTTGCCGGATTTCTTACACAATTCTGCCACAAATTGCCCCATGCCCCATTGTTGTCAAGGTTTCATAAGATTCTGCCCATACATTTTGTCAATCCTTTGATCCTGATCTTACTAGACTAGATGGGATTGAAGTTCACAAGGAGGGGGTGTTAGAAATTCTGGCAAGTGTGAAAATAGATAAATCCCCTGGGCCAGAAGGTATTTATCCTAGGATTCTCTGGGAAGCCAGGGAGGAGATTGCCGAGCCTTTGGCTTTGATCTTTATGTCATCATTATCTACAGGAATAGTGCCAGAAGACTGGAGGATAGCAAATGTTGTTCCCTTGTTCAAGAAGGGGACCGGAGACAGCCCTGCTAATTATAGACCAGTGAGCCTTACATTGGTTGTGGGTAAAGTGTTGGAAAAGGTTATAAGAGATAGGATTTATAATCATCTCAATAGAAATAAGTTGATTAGGGATAGACAACACAGTTTTGTGAAGGGTAGGTCATGCCTCACAAACCTCATTGAGTACTTTGAAAAGATGATCAAACAGTTGGATGAGAGTAAAGCAGTTAATATGGTGTAAGCAGATTTCAGTAAGGCGTTTGATAAGTTTCCCCGTGGCAGCATGGGAGGCATGTGATTGAGGGCGATTTAGCAGTTTAGATCAGAAATTGGCCAGCTGAAAGAAGACAGAGGGTGGTTGTTGATGGGAAGTGTTCATCCTGGAGTTGAGTTATGAGTGGTGTACCACAAGGATCTGTTTTGGGTCCATTGCTGTTTGTCATTTTTATAAATGACCTGGATGAAGGTGTAGAAGGACGAGTTAGTAAATTTGCAGATAACACTAAAGTCGGTACAGTTGTGGATAGTGCTGAAGCATGTTGTAGGTTACAGAGGGACATAGATAAGCTGCAGACCTGGGCTGAGAGGTGGCAAATGAATTTTAATGCAGAAAAATGTGAGGTGATTCACTTTGGAAGGAGTAACAGGAATGCAGAGTACTGGGCGAATGGTAACGTTCTTGGTCATGTAGATGAGCAGAAAGATCTCAGTGTCCATGTAGATAGATCCCTCAAAGTTGCCACCCAGTTTGATAGGGCTGTTAAGAAGGCATACGGTGTGTAGGCTTTTATTTGTAGAGGGAGCCACGAGGTCATGCTGCAGCTGTACAAAACTCTGGTGCAGCTGCACTTGGAGTATTACCTGCAGTTCTGGTCACTGCATTATAGGAAGGATGTGGAAGCTTTGGAAAGGATTCAGAGGAGATTTACTAGGATGTTGTCTGGTGTGGAGAAAGGTCTTATGAGGAAAGGCTGAGGGACCTTGAGGCTATTTTCATTAGAGAGAAGAAGGTTGAGAGGTAAATTAATTGAGACATATAAAATAATCAGAGGGTTAGATTGGGTGGACAGGGAGAGACTTTTTTCCTGGATGGTGATAGCTATTGCAAGGGGCATTGCTTCAAATTGAGGGGGTGATAGATATAGGACAGATGTCAAAGGTAGTTTCTTTACTCAGAGAGTAGTAGGGACGTGGAATGCACTGCCTACAACAGTTGTGAATTCACCAACTTTACAGGCATTTAAATGGTCATTGGATAAGCATATGGACAAGAACAGAATAGTGTAGGTTAGATGGGCTTCAGATTGGTTTCACAGGTGGCACAACAACGAGGGCCGAAGGGCCTGTACTACGCTGCAATATTCCAAGTTCTATGTTCTATGCTCTATAAATTGTTAAGGAAATCTTAAGATCTTTATAGATCTCTTTGCATGTGCCCTATCCTTACTAATTATTTATGGCATGACAAATGTTATTGTGAACAAAGACTCCAGTAATGAGACAGTTTCTACAAAGTTTAGGATAGTAAATCTAATTATTATCTAGGTATGTAACTAATCAAGCTGAACTCATTGTCTTGATTCCTTATCTTGAAACTGTCTTGCTTCTCTGAACTTACAATGTGGCAATGAAAATAATCTACAGGCATGAATTAATTCTGCACCTCAGAAGAACTACTGTAAACAGTGCAGTCAGTTAAATTATACCCTGACATTATTAAACCCTAAATCATCCTGGGAGTGAACAGCTCTAACCATTTCATTATTTCTAGCTGCCATGTCAATCCCCAACCATTTATATGTAAAAGCAAAGCAAAAACCTTAATCACATGAGATTAGTCTAAATGCTAACCCTGTATAGGTATATATTCATGAGTAGCTTATGTAACAATATTAAATATTCTGAACCTCAACTTCTAGTCTAGAATTTCATTATAGCAATGGCTCCATCTGCAGGAAACATGATAAAAACTCAGAAATCCCAACAATGGTAATGATTTGGATGACTGTTGATATTTCCCTGAAAAGGCTTTGTCTTTCAGCCTAAACAGAGATGTATAAAAATGTCTGTATATGCATATTTTGTGACAATGGTATTGGAAGGAACCCAATTCAGCAAACCTAGAAATATGAACAGTTGAGGTGCTGTGTAGAACCCACAATGAACCATTAGATATAAAGATTGCAGAGACCATGAAAAACAGGGGATTCTTTGACATACTATTTCACTTGCACATTTTTTAACCCTCTCTCTGCTTGTATCTCGTTTCCTTCCACCAAGCATAAACACATATACATATATACCTAACCTAATACAGGGAATTTAGTTAACAGGACATTATAGACAATAGACAATAGGTGCAGGAGTAGGCCATTCTGCCTTTCGAGCCTGCTCCACCATTCAATATGATCATGGCTGATCATCCTCAATCAGTATCCTGTTCTTGCCTTATCTCCATAACCCTTGATTCCACTATCCTTGAGAGCTCTATCCAAATCTTTCTTAAACAAATCCAGAGACTGGTCCTCCACTGCCTTCTGGGGCAGAGCATTCCACACACCAACACTCTCTGGGTGAAGAAGTTTCTCCTCATCTCTGTCCTAAATGGCCTACCCCTTATTTTTAAGCTGTGTCCTCTGGTTCGGGACTCACCCATCAGTGGAAACATGTTTCCTGCCTCCAGAGTGTCCAATCCTTTAATAATCTTATACGTCTCAATCAGATCCCCTCTCAGTCTTCAAAACTCAAGGGTAAAGAAGCCCAGTTGCTCCAATGTTTCAACATAAGATAGTCCCGCCATTCCAGGAATTGAACCTACGCTGCACTCCCTCAATAGCCAGAATGTCTTTCCTCAGATTTGGAGACCAGAACTGCACACAATATTCCAGGTGCTGTCTCACCAGGACCCTGTACATTCTCCTTGCATTATATAGGAGTGAGAGCTCCATGCAATCTTTGAGAATATTTGTAGCTCAGGTTGATGTTCAGCTTGTAAGTTTGCTTGCTGAGCTGGCAGGTTTGTTCCCAGATGTTTCATTACAATGCGAGGTAACATTATCAGTGAGCCTCCAGTGAAACGTTGGTGTTCTGTCATGCTTTCTATTTATGGGTCTTGGCTCTCTTAAGGTGGTGATATCATTTCTGGTTCTTTTCCTCAAAAATTGGTAAGTGGAGTCCAATTCGATGTGTTTATTGCTGGAATTCCAGTTGACTTTACTGCATAGTCAAGAAAAACAGGTACCCGGTAAACACAGTCTGCTGATTCTTAAACAATAAACTCAAACAAGTAGACACGATGCGCCCAGACACTCCAGCCAGAATACCATACATCAAAGACATCTCAGAGATGACTACCAGACTACTCTGACCCCTTGGTATCATGGTAGCCCACAAACCTACCAACAGCAACTGATGAAGCTAAAGGACCCTATACCAACAACCAGCAAATCAAATGTCATTCACAAAATAACATGCAAATACTGTAACAAACACTACATTGGACAGACAGGCAGAAAACTAACCACCAGGATACACAGACACCAACTAGCCACCAAAAGATATGACCTACTCTCACTAGTATCCTTACATACGGATGAGGAAGGACACCTCTTTGACTGGGACAATACATCCATCCTAGGATAGGCTAAACAGAGGCATGCATGGGAATTCATAGAGGCCTAGCATTCAAAGTGGAACTCCATCAATAAACACATCATTTTGTACCACATTTACCCACCTCTGAGGATAAGAACTGGAAATAATACCACCCACCTTAACAGACCAAGACACACAAATAGAAAGTGGGTCAGAACACCAACACTTCACCAGAGGGTCACTGATGATGTTATCTAGCATGGTGACAAAATGTCTGAACAAACCTACCAGCTCAGCTAGCAAACTTACAAATTGTGAAATCCATTTCAATTATGCCTCTGTTTATGGTGACCATTCAGTTTAAGATAACTGCAACTCCATATTTAACTCTTCACCTCCTATTATTATACATTTCACATGCAGTGTTTCCCCAGTAATAACCGGTTTGATTACTTTACCAAGAAGGCTGACTATGTGTTCTTTTCACTTTCACTGGTATGCCACTTTATTGCGTAGGAAACTGGACATATGTCCAAATCACTCTGCTTGGACACTTCCATTCACATCCCAAAATTTGTCTGATTCACAAGTAGACAATTTGTACACGAATCTCTTCCCCTTATTGTACTTAGAATTTTACTATATGTCTCACGTCATTACTGCAAGAGTTCGGACACATTACATCCCTCCATCAGGATATTTTGATAAAGAATGAGCTTTACGATTATAGATATTTCTAGGATCAATGTGCTATCAGTCCTACAGGTTATATAATGAAGTCCAATCCTGTGAGAATGACATTATGCAGGAGCTGTAATGTTCAGAATATGGACTGTTCCATTATGAATACAATGTGTTCAGTAATTGAGTATTTTAGGGGTAGATATTAGCCTTGCCACTCCCACAAACATGCCCATTCTTTCTCAGTGGGCAAGGGTCAGTCATGTTGTTAAAATTGCAGTTAAAGTCTTCCTGCTGCATTCACAAGTATGACAATGTTGCGGCATCAGGCTTTTATAAGTAATTACCATTTAAAATGCACAAGAAGTCAGAATCAGTGCAATTCAGTTTGGAGGGTTTGTGGGGCTGGTGAATATTACAAGGATTAGGAGAGATTTGCAAACGAGGATACCAATTTTAAAGTCAAGATGTTGTTTGACTGGGAGCCAATGTAAGATAATGAGCACAGGAGCAATAGAGGATTGGGTATGTGTGGGGGATAAGAAATAGGTAAGAGAGTTTAGGATGACCCCAAGTTTACTGATAGTAGGAAGCTTGAATGAGATTTTCCTCAGCAAATGAGCAAGCACAAGGACTATGTCGCGTAATGCTACAGAGTTGGAAATAAATGGCGCAGATCTGAGGTTGGAAGCTCAACGTGGGATCAAACATAGCACCAAGTCAATGAATAGACTGGCTTAATACTTCATCTGTTAAAGGAGTAGTGCTTCAAAAGCTTGTGATTTCAAATAGACCTGTTAAACTATAGCATCGTGTTGTGTGATTTCAGACTGGTTTAATGTAGACTACTGCCAGGGAGAGGGATGGAGTCAGTAGCCAGGAAACAGATGTTAGGGACAAGGACCAGAAACAATGGCTTCAATCTTCCCAATGTTTCACTGAAAGATTTTTCCATTCATCTAGTCCTTTTTACTTTTTTGGTTACCTGTGAACTAGAACGTATAGCAGCAGGAGAGGAATTTTCACTGATCTGGTCTTCCAATGTCTTCCTCTGACCATGATGAACCCTATATCCTCTCTCACCTCTTTCTTAATGTCATGATGGTAATAAAATATGGACTATTGATTTTTGACTCTCATCAGCTGATTTAATGCCTGGGATTCTTATAGGCTGAGATGTTTTAAAATGGGGCTAAAAATGCAAGCCTAAAATGCCATTGGCATCACAGATTAGCCAAGTTTCATGAAATTGGTATGAATTAGACAATTTTAGCAAAGATAGTCTGAGCTGAAAATATTACTTTATCCATGGGCAATTGAACCTGCCCACCACCCACAAATAGGACATGTGAAAAGATTCTCCTCTCCTATTTGATTTGTACTGTCAAAAGAGTATCCACATGCTGGAAATGAAGAATAGAAAGTATTGCGAGGAAATGTGGTGGAGGCTGATTCAATTGAGACATTCTGGAGGGCATTGAATGAATAGGGATAGGGATATGGGGAAAAGTCAGGAAACTCACACTAGGTAATGGAACCGGTGTAGGCATGAGGTTCAGATGGCCTTCTTCTAACAATTCTGTGATTTGTGAAATACTGCAGAATGAACTCAGCAGGTGGAATATACTAGCAAGGTGATATTCAAGGGATTTTTTTTAACAGAGAAGATGAGGTGGATTTTAGACTGCAGAACTAAACGCAGGTTGAAGAAAGCGCTCTCTTTCTCTCTTCCCGTGTCTGAAGAGGGAAAGTATCTGGTAACAATACTGATTAGAAAGAAACATGAGGAAACAGAAAACTTAAAATATAGCAATATTTGCTTCGACTTGTTGTCCAAAAAATCAGCAGACCTATTGTGTAACACCTCAAGGTCACCCGAGGTGTCAAAACTATTTATTTTATTTTCCATTTGTACTATACACGTGTGTGTGTGTGTGTGTGTTAGGGCACAAGTGACTGCAAAGAGGTTGTATGCTTGACATTGTAATTTTATTATTTTCCATGGAGTTAGTAATTAAGAAGCCAACTCTATGTGAACTCAAGAAAGCCTTGACATTGGTTTCTCACTATGACAGTAAAAATTGGTGAACTGTTTTACTTGGAGAGATTTAGAGCTTCATGTTAAAAAGATCTTAAACCTTTGTTGTGACCGTCTAAGAGGGAGTCAGTTCACCTTTCCTCATCTGATTGTATCGCATGCCAGAGATTGTTCTCTCTAACCTCCTGATGTGTAAAATCTCACTGTTGGCCATTAGTCACAGAAATTCCTACCAGATTTGGATGGCATGGCATTCAAAAACATTTTGATGAACTACAGGCCCTGCAGAAATAGTCTGAATTAAAGTTTGGGTTGTTATCTCAATAACCTAACCACTTGTTGTTATTTTACAGCAAGTTCTTCACAACTCAGGATAAACATAGTATTTTCACAATGGATCATTTTCCACTCTGGTACCGACGGGCTGCTGAGCACCCACCTGGACATTTTGTTTACTCCATAGCCTTTGAGGAAGACATGGGTGAGTGTTCTTTTCAACCATTGCTTTTCAAATACTGCTCCATTAGTAATTATGTCTCATAGCTCATTGGTAAATGTCTTCTCATGCCACTTATTTGTGTTAGTCTCTTAAAGCTATGTCTTTTGTTATGTATGTGTGCATTAGGAAGGAAATTAATGCCTTTCCCCAAAGTCTGGAACTTGGTCACATTTTGTAAAAACTGTTTAGTTGGTCCGTTGATGTTATAAACATTGAATACGCCTGAAAATTGCATTGTTTTCTACAACTAATGGTCCCTGTGCAGGCAAAACAGGGGAGAGTGTGATGTAAATCTTGTCAGATGAATAAGGGTGGCAGAGCATTTTAACAAGGTCAGACTGCATTTAATGTGAGGGAGGTTGGAGGCAGCAGTTAATGCTGCAGTAAAGGTTCAGGATTGTAGACTGCTGCTCTTTTGGAAACTCTCACTTGAACTGACATCACAAATTTATGTGATAAATGCTAGAGTGGCCATCACACATGGTTGAGTCCTGGAATCTAAGGTTGAACTATAGCAATTTTTCATTGAAGAAGAACTTGAGTAAAGGAAGAAGAGATGAATGGTTGATCATTCCTGATGAAGGACTTTTGCCCAAAATGTCAGTTTTTCCTGGTCCTCAGATGCTGCCTGACTTGCTGTGCTTTTCCAGCACCACTCTAATCTTGACTCTGAAAGATTCCTGATGAAGGGCTTTAGCCTGAAAGGTCATTTTTTCCTGCTTCTTGAATGCGGCCTGAGCTGCTGTGCTTTTCCAGCACCACTCTAATCTTGACTCTGATCTCCAGCATCTGCAGTGCCCACTTCTGCCTGAATGATAGATCAGGCTTAGTCAAGCCATTGAGAAAGTTGGTATTGTTGTAGCTGCAGAATGTGGTTGAGCCGATCAGCCCCAAGGTTGAAGGTGCAGAAGACCATACCCTGTTGGATGAGTCTACAGAGGTTCAACTACCTACAGCTGTCCAACCACCAGTACATTATCTCACCAAAATGCTATGGTGCTCTGTGATGTGATGGCAGAGTAAATAAGCTCCAGATGTTTGAGAGGCCACCCAAGTTTGGAAATGTTCAAGGTGACAGTAGCCTCAACATTCTACATAGCAGGATCATTCCAAGCAGCAGCTGGGGATCTCTGTGGAATATTGGAAGCATAAAGGTTATTAAGGTACCATATTTATGGAGCTGGGAAATTCATAACCACACCAGACAAAGCTGATCACAGAGTGAGAATGAGAGGCATTTGTGCCCTACAAACTTTTCCTAACATGCAGAGATTTATAGACTACACCTGTGTGGCTATATGGGCTAGCCTTGATCCTTCGTAAATCAATGGGATATACTTGTTCAAAATGCAAAATGTGAACTCCACCAAATCATTATACAGTCATGTGTGTGTGGTACCCTGGGTATAATCATGACTACTACATCTTTCAACTACTCCCAGGTGCCAAGGTTTTTCAACCCAGAAACTGGATGATTGGTTTCTAGATGACAAGAGATATCAACTTAGGAGATGGCTCATGACCCCAGTGAAAAGCATAAGAATAGAGCCAATGCAGAAATACCATGTTATCCACATGACCATGCAGGTGACAATTAATCAGACCATTGGCTGTTGAATGTCTTACTGTTGGCTTTCTCACCTGCTCTTCAGTTGCCCATAAAATGGCAGTAAAGGCAGAATGAAGCTGTTAAAGTCCTTCATATGTCCAGGCTTAGATAGGCTGTGCGTGCTCTACATACCCTCTGTATTTTGGAACGCAAGTCTGGTGTAGGCAGAAAAACTTACCTTGGCAAGTTTTGTCTGGTGCCAGAAATCCATCTCCATTCATTCTTTTTTGTGATTTGTAGTTGCTAAGATACTTTTAGATGGACCACATCTCTATCTATCAATCTATCTTATTAACATCATGTATCAAATTAAGGCATATACTAGAACATGGCAATGTCTACTGACACTTTGCACAATCTTCACAACTTCCTTTGATCTCTTCTATTAGCTTTGGATACAGTTCATGGGACTCTCCTTCTCAACCTCTCCACTCACTTGACATGGTTACCCTCAGGTTAAACCACTACCAGTCAGTCTCTCTGAGAGAATAACCAACCGATCCAGTACAACTCTGGCAACTTTTACACTTTATCAACCATGTCTGCATTTTTGGTAGGATTTTCAAACCTTTAAGTAATTAAATGGTTTCTGTAGCCTTAAAGCAGTCTGCTTCTTTCCCCCAATTCTTATCACCATATGCCATTGCTACTTTTCTAACAATGATAAAAGCCTAAGGTTTTGTTTGGTGAATGCAGTAATGTCTGACTTAGGGAACTGAAGATCCACTGACTTAAAATAATATTTTAACTAATCCATATACTATTGACCTGCAAGCACATTCGCTGCACAATTAGAACAAGTCTACATTCACCACAAGACTAAAACTCCTTGAGATCGGTTTATCTTCTTCACATTCATCTTTACCTTCATCCTCTTCCTCAGAATTTTTATCGTCATGTGTAATTCCGTGGAACCTGCTTTGATAAGTTCACCACATAATGATACTTTCCAATACATCCAAAACACCACTTATCAGTTTCTTGTACATTTAGTAATTCATTGACCTATTATTCCTGTTCTAATTTTGTCTTCAATGCTAATAGCCAGATCTATTAAATACATTTTCATCCTCATTCTGTCTGTCTTTATCCTTTCCACTGCATTGCCCATCTCCACCTGACAGTGGTATCTGGACTCTTTCTGTCTGCCTTTACCCTTTCCACTGCATTGCCCATCTCCACCTGACAGTGGTATCTGGACTCTTTCAAAAGTAAAAATAAACATGTTAATGATATGGCTATGTATAAAAGAACATATCAACATCCTGGAGAGTACCAATGACCAGAAGCTAAACTAAATGAACCATGTAAATACTGTAGCTGTAAGAGTATGGTCAGAGTCTAGGAATTCTGCAGCAAGTAATTAACCTCTTCACTCCCCAAAGTCTGGTTACAAGACAAACTTTCTTAACTTTTCTCCAAAGTCACTTGACTTTCTGTAAACAGTAAATAAACCACAGCACACATTGAGGTGTTGACTTTATTTCCGAGAAACCACAGCATAAACCTTTTTAATCCAGAAAATGTGTAAACAGTTCCATACTATACTGTTTTTCATATAGTTTTTAACTATAAATATATGCTCCCAATATCCTTAATAATTTGATTTTATAATGTTCTTTACCTTCTACAAGACACTTGTCAGGTATGTGACAGAATACTCTCTGTTACCTAGTTCAGTTTCAACAATGCTCAAGAAGCTCAGCACCATCTAGGACAAAGCAGCTGCTTGATTTGGCACTCCATCTAACCCCTTAAACATTAACTGCTTCCAGATAGAAGCACAGTGAAAGCATTGTACAACATCTACAAGATGTACTGCACCAACTCACCAAGGCTGCTGAACAGCACTGTCTATATCCACAATCTCTACTACCTAGAAGGAAAAAGGCAGCCAACTCGTGAGAATCCCATGATCTGCATATTGCATTCCAAATTATGCTCCACCCTAACTCGGAACGCTATCATTGTTCTTTGGATCTACATTCTGGAACTCCCTTCATTATGGCACTGTGCGACTTCAGCAATTCAAGGAAGCAACTTATCATCTTGGCAATTATGGATAGAAAACAACTGCTGGCTTAGCCAGCAATGCCACTTCTCTTTAAAGAAAATATAATGAACTCAAGAGAATTACAATTTTGACAATAAAAGAATGAACAAGAGGGAATATGAAGAACTGAGGAGAAAATTCACACAAAGAAAGGTAAAGAACATTATAAAAATCAAATTATTAAGGATATTGGGAGGATAAGGAGCAACCTTTTCACACGGAGCGTGGTACGTGTATGGAATGAGCTGCCAGAGGAAATGGTGGAAGCTGGTACAATTGCAGCATTTAAAAGGCATTTGGATGGATATATGAATAGGAGGGTTTGGAGGGACATAGGCCGGGTGCTGGCAGGTGGGACTAGATTGGGTTGGGCTATCTGGTCGGTATGGACGGGTTGTACCGAAGGGTCTGTTTCCATGCTGTACATCTCTATGACTCTATATGGAACTGTTTACATGCTTTCTGAATTAAAAAGGTTTACGGTGTGGTTTCTTGGAAATAAAGTCAACACCTCAATGTGCGCTGTGGTTTATCTACTGTTTACAGAAAGTCAAGTCACTTTGGAGAAAAGATAAGAAAGTTTTGAGGGAGATGAGATAGGTCCTTATGACCCTTAATTGTTGGAAGACTTAGCTTTGAAAAGTCTATGGGGTCCTCAATGCTAATGATTCTAGACTTAGTTTTCTGTTTTATAGACTGAAGTCAGTAAAGAAGAAACCCCATGGCCTGCAGATACCTCCACCTCTCTTTCCATTGAAGTTATGGGAGGCTGATGTTTCCAAATATCTGTGTAAACCTTGAAAAGTTGACCTGTGGTCACTTTCCAAAGACTTGGAACCAGTTTGATTTTAATCTGAAGATTTTCTATTAGTTTAAGGCTGCCTGCCTTATTAACAGGAAACCTTGTGGACTTTAAAAAATCAAATTCTATCTATTGCTTCCAGGCCCTTGACCAACATGTGTTTTCTCTTTTGCTCCTTTTTTGTGAAAATCATTAACTCTCTGCAGACTTTTTCTTTTATGTATGTTGGGTGTGTCTGTGTTGGAGATTAAAATGGTATTGTACTAATTCTGGATTATAATGTTATATTAACTAGAGTTTGCCATTTGTTTTAAAGAAAAAATTAGTGTAAGAATAAATTAATGATTTAGAATTCATTAAAGAAACGTGATGACAGTTGTTTTTATATTGGTGGTGGTACAAAAGCATTTTAGTGATTGATTCAACATATACCAAAGGTGCAACTTGGTGGGTCTTGATAATGTCACATGTCACAATAATAACAAAAAATACTTTGAAAATGGAATGTCTGTAGACACAGGAATAACAAATTAAATATTAAAGTTAAAAATAGGACCAATAAAGAAGGATGAAGTCAAAGTTGCGTAATTAAAGAAAGGTGACAATCATATTGAACAGATGTTTCACCTCAGTTTTATTAAAGAACATCATTAAACAGATACTATACTAGATGATGATCTTAAAAAGAACATTCATATTGTTGAGTTAGAAGGGAAAAATTATTTGACAAAGTAATAAACCTCATAAAGGATCAACTGCCAGGTGTGGATGGTATACACCCATAAATACAATGGAAGAGATTGAAATGATCACAACAACATAAGCATCTTCAACTAAATTCGTCCCACTTGCCTCTCCTGGCCCACATCCCTCCAAACCTTTTCTATTCATGTGTCGATCCAAATGTCTTTTCAACATTGTAATTATACCCACATTCACCACTTCCTGAGGAAGTTCATTCCATGTGTAAGCATGTAAAACATTTGCCCCCATGTCTTTTTTAAATCTCTGTCCTCTCACCTTAAAATTGTTGACAATTAAAAGAAAAGTTGTACTTCATTTCAGTTTTTATTTGATCATTACCATTACCACAATATACCAGTTCATTAAAATAATATAATTAATTGGTATATGTATTTATTTGTACCTAAAGAAATATTACTGCTAATGCACATGCTTCTTGGTGTCAGCAAGTATGGCCTATATTACTAAAATATTACAAAATAATTTACAGGAGTGTTATCAGATAAAATTTGAGGCTAAAACACTTAAGGAGGCATTAAGACAAATCACAAAAAGCTCAATATAAGAAAAATACATGAAAAAGGACTTGACTTCATATAAAATGCATTGATATGATACTTTTCATGACCACAAACATCCCAAAGCACTTGACAGTCACTGACATACCTTTCAGGTCTATTCACAGTTGTAGTGTAGGCAATGTGGATAAATTGTGCATAGTAAGATCCCGTTTTATCAATAATAACTAACAAATCTAATTTTATGATGTTGATTAAGGAATAAGTGTTGGCCAAGTCACCAGGACTACCTCCCCTGATTTTCTTTGAAATAATGTCATGGAAACTTTAGGCCCATCTGGGAAAACAGATGAGGCCTTAATATATCATCTGATCTGAAAATCATTTCCAGCCTGAACAGTTCTGGACTTCAAATTAAAGAAAGAATTTTAGGAGCACTGGAGCAATACAAAGTTCAATTTGCAAGACAAGTACCAGACCTGAGATTATAGCTATCAGGAACTCTATAAATTGAGAATTATTTGTTCAGAAAAGTGAAGACTTAGAGGTCAGCTTATAGGTTTTTAAAATTATGACTGGATTGGACAAAATAGATGTGTAAATCATGTTTCCACTTACAGGTGAATCCAAAGCTGCAACAATTTATGTTTATAATGTAATAAAACAGCCCAAGTTACTTCGCAGTAGAATTATGAAACAGTGGATACCACTGACCCACATGAGATGTTGGCCCTACTGGCCATCCACCTCCAAATCAACAACTTTTTCAGAGGGTCACATGGAGCAGCGAATTGCCCATCAGACAATTCCCAAAAAAACCTTCCTTTGTGTTGAGACAGCCAAAGAGTCCCATTGCACATTTGAGTCGAGTCACAGGTAAATAGGAAAGTGAAGAAGGCATTTGATATGCTTTCCTTTATTGGTCAGAGTATTGAGTACAGAAGTTGGGAGGTCATGTTGCGGCTCGACAGGACATTGGTTAGGCCTCTTTTGGAATATTGCATGTAACTCTGATCTCCTTCCTATCGGAAAGATGTTGTGAAACCTGAAAGGTTTCAATAAAGATTTACAAGGATGTTGCCAGGGTTGGAGGATTTGAGCTATAGGGAGAGGCTGAACAGGCTGGAGCTGTTTTCCCTAGAGTGTAGGAGGCTGAGGGGTGACCTTACAGAGGCTTATAATATCATAAGGAGCATGAATAGGATAAATGGACAAAGTCTTTTCCCTGGGATGGGGGAGTCCAGAACTGGAGGGCATAGGTTTAGGGTGAGAGGGGTAAGATATAAAAGAGACCTAAGTGGCAACTTTTTCATGCATATGGAATGAGCTGCCAGAGGAAGTGGTGGAGGCTAGTACAATTGCACATTTAAAAGGCATTTGGATGGGTATATGAGGCATATGAGCCGGGTGTTGGCAGGTGGGACTAGATTGAGTTGGGATGTCTGGTCAGCATGGATAGGTTGGACCAAAGGGTCTATTTCTGTGCTGTACTCTGTGACTCTATTATCTGGCCTCAGACAATCTGGAAATTGGGAGATTTGCACTGCTGAAGGAAAACAGCAGAGAAAGGTTTTGGGAGCATAGACAACTGAAAGTGGAATGTCTGATAGTAGAGCAATGAAAATCAGGAAGTTCAAGTATCCAGAATTAGTTGAGCACACATATCATGGACAGTTATGGGATGGAATGCATTTATAAGATAGGGAATGTAATGTTATGAAGACATTTAAAAATAAGGATCAGAATTTTTAAATTATGTTTTTGTTTAACTGGGAACTAAATGTGAAACAACTGCACAGAGGCCAGTATCCCATCACCACGTCATCCTTTATTTGCATGTGCACAGTACACTGCTCAGAGTCAGTCCCTGAAGTGAGGAGATTCTAAATTCCCTTTTATATCTGTCAGCCAAGGCTCCCTCATGTCGCAGGTTAACAATCCCAATTAAGGATCTCATTGTCAATAAGATCCACCTACTTCCAATCACCATATCCCTCCCCCCTCTGATTCCAGGGATGTAGGCCTGGTCTTTCTCAGGTAGCTTCTCTGCAACCTTCTCGCCCCATGTCCAGTTTCTCTGACACAGGTGGCGTGTACTGGACCGTAGTAGTTTTGCATGTGGAGTGTCTCGAGATTCTTCCAGCAGTAATGGTATCGAGACTGCATCCATCTCAGACTGAGGTTTCCTCGACACTTGACAGAGAGGGAGAACCTTTGGTTTCTGATGAGCCTTCTGGCTGTTCTGAGAGGCCAGATATGTTTTGCCATTTGCAAGGTAGCAGCTTTCAGATGATCCACATATTTGTTCAGGACCATCTCCTTACCTAAACTTTGTAAGTTACGGGTCTGATCTTGTGTAGACCTCACCTCATAGCCATGCATGGCCATTTCTATGGTACTAGCACCAAACTTTGTCCTCTGAAGTAAATTGTCTCTCTCACTTAAAGAAAGCATCTGGCTGGCATTGGTTTCCTGTTGCTATTTCACCTTCCAGGAATATCAGGTTTAACCTGGGGTCTGGAGTCTTCTCCCTATCCGCAACTCTGTTGGAGGTATCTCTGTAATTGTATAACGGGTGGTCCTATAATTGAAAAGGAACTGAGACAGTTGATTTCTAGTGCAGGTGTAAGCTGCTTCTTTAAGTCTGCCTTCAAAGTTTGGATCAATCTTTCCGCTAGATCATTGGATAATGGGTGGAGTAGAGCTGTTTGAACATGCTGAATGCCATTCGACTTGAGGAAATACTCAAATTCTCTCCTGGCAAATGATGTCCCATTGTCAGTGACCAATACTTCTGGGAGTCTGTGTATCGCAAATGATGTTCACAGCTTCTCAATCACCATCCCTGTGTTTTGAATGGTGCATCCACAATGATCAGGAACATTGAGCCCATGAAAGGACAGGCATAGTTGGCATGTAACTGCATCTAAGGTTTACCCTACCGTTCTCATGAATGTGGGGTCCTGCTGGCAGTAGATTTTGACCTTGTTGCTTTCTGGGCACTACCCCACCATCGCAGCTATGTTGGCATCCAGTCCTGGCCACCAGAATAGATTCCTGCCACCATCTTCATTTTGGAAATCCCTGGATTGCCCTGACAGAGTTCAGACAGTGTTTGGTGGTGGCCTTCACATGAAACAATCACTTTTGCTCCCCATAGTAATATGCTATCCTTTACAGTGATCTGGTCTCACCGGGCCCAGAAACGTTTTAATCCTGGTTGTGTGGTCCTTCGGTTTCCTCCATTACCACCAGCTGTTTCTCATAGGAGACTGGAATCGAAGTTATACCCTTAATCTGTAACAGTTGCACAATATACATTCTCAGAAGGACCAGAAAGGTTTTGCACAAACTTAAGGGGTCCAGAGTACATCTTTTTAAAAACACGTTATGCAACCATAGACCTGCTGTGCTGACATCGACTCCCATGAGGATTGGGTGACCATTTAAAAAGACATTAATTTTAATAGGTTCTGATTTGGATGTTGCTAAGCAATTTACTTTTTCTAACCTACATGTAGATGGACTTTCCAGGGTGTGCACTCTCCTGGATACCGGCCTACGTGTTTTCTTACTCAAGTCAGGCCTTGTAGGACTCCTTTGCTGTCTCGAGTGCACATGTTAGCAGCAACTACAATGACTTGCTGGCCCAGATCCTGAAGAACACTTTAGCCATTTGGCCGAGGCTCAGCTTTGTTGTGGGGTTTTGCAGTGGGCTGGCCTTGGGCCCCTCTGCTCAGGATATGCCCTTTGTGAGGCTCTGCAATTGCCTACAATGAAGTGGTGTTCCCCAAGCTCACTCAGACGTGAGGATGTTCACTTCCATTGGGATGCCCTGTACATCCCATGCTCCACTTGCCACATTTTCTAATGATAAAGCCGTAGTAGTGCCTGTTTGAAGTTCAATTGAGCTTCAGCTAGTAGGCGGTTTTACATTGTTATGTCATTGATTTCACCTACCAAAAGAAGTTTCAGCTTTCCATTCGGGGTTAACCCAAAATCCCATGTTCTGTTAACCTCATCAAAAGTCCTGAAATGGATTCCCCCCGTCTTCGAATAGCTGAATAAAACCATTAGTATCTCAGAATTAGAGGAGGCTTGGTTTTATAATATTCCTTAACCAAATCAATAAATTATTGAAAGGTTTTAGTGTCTCGTGCCTCTGGAAAATTTAAGCCCCATATCACTGAAATTGCTGCGGGCCCACAAACAGTCAGAAGGATTACTTGTTGCTTTTCATCTGCCCCAATGTCATTTGCCTGGAAAAAAACTTGTTGTTCCCATATACTGGGCCCAGTCTTCGACTGCAGGATCAAATGAATCAAGCTTCCCAAGTAAGGGAAGATGCCAGAAATGCTTACCCCAACTAAGTGACATCTGTCGTGAGTGAATGTTTTTCAGGCACAGGCTGTTTACTCCCATTGCTACTGAAATAACTGCACAGAGGCTGGTATCGTGTCGCCAAGTCACCCTTTATCTGCTTGCACACAGTCCACGGCTGTGGCCAGCCTGCTCGGAATTAATCCCTGAGATGAGGAGATTCTGAGTCCCCTGCTTATAGCTGTCAACCAGGGCTCCCGATTGGCCTAGGTTAACAACCCCAATCAAGGATCTCATAGTCAATAAGATCCACCTGGTTCCAACCACAATAAAATATAAATCAACAAGCACAGCAGTATTGCATGAAGAAGACTTGTTGCATGTAAGGACATGCGCAACAGAGTTTTGGATGATCTCAAGTTCATGCAAGATAGAATGTGGGAGACCAACACAAATAGTAATTGATACACTATGAGAGTTGTGAAGTAGTAGAATGTTATAGAGGTGAAAATACGTAGTTTTAGCAATGGTGCAAATGGGAGGTTAGAAACTTATGTTGAGATCAGTCCTGCCAATATTTAATTGGAGGATATTTCTGTTCATACATTGTGATGTTGGATAACTAGGCTGATAATTTAACAGTATTGGAGATTCAAGAGAGTTAGTAACAGTATATAATATAATGCTGTCACTAATGATGATAGCGTGCGTGTGAAAATCAGTGCCGTGCTTTCAGATGATGTCACTTACTATAAATGCAAGATGGTTCCTTATAAATGAGTGAAGAAATAAGTTACTCAGAGTGATTAAAATGTGGAATTTGTTCCATAAGAAGTGCTTGTGACAAATAGCTTACCTGCTTTCAGAATGAAACATACATGAGATAAAAGGAGTTGGAAAGACGTGCTGAAAAGCTGGGAAGAGATTGTTGGAATAGGAAGAGTCTTGTATAAAAAAATTCAGAATAGACTGGTTGGCCTAAGTGATCTGTTTCTTTGCTGTATATTTATGAAATTTTATGCACCATTTAAGGGTCATGTTTTGGTTTCTGGTTGCAGGAAAGAAGAACAGGAGTAAAATGATAACAGCAAGTACAGCAGTAAGTGTTACTGTGAGCAAAAGGATGGCCATTGCAGCAGGTAGGAAATCTTAGATTAAAGCTATAAGTGAATTTGATTTTGCAATACCAAATCTTCTGATTTTTGCTTTTGTTGTCAATAACTTCTTGTAAGAGTTTTATACAGATCATTACATTTACTGAAACATATGTAGCTTGTCATTTGTTTGCTCAAGAGAAATCATCATAATTAACAGAATAACTTTAAAAACGGATTCTTATTAAATTGTTTCAAACTCTTACAAGTAAATTTCACAAATCCTTACAAATGAATCAGTAATACTGCTCTAGCGGAACACTGAAACATTTCTAGGTCAAGTTGGCTTTCTCTGATAATTGTACCATTTGCTGAAGTATTTTCTCAACTTCTGTTGCTGATTTGGAGAAGTATGAAATTCTGAAAATAATGAAAGTATCAGTTGTGTGTGTTAGCTATAAATTTTAGTGGTGAGCCTATTGATTTGCCCAGATTGTTTGTTAATTGCTGGGTTGAACAGTTAACTAGAGATTTTTTTTTCAGTAGAATTATCATCTGTCTCAGTCAACCTTTGGTGATCTGGTCTGTGAATGTATTCTAGAGCTAGAGTTTATGATTTGGTTTTTCTTAATCTGAGCCAAAGTGTTCACCATCAATCACTGCGCCGAATCAAAACACCATCTACTCCTTTGAAAAGGAAAAGATGTTTCTTCATATCCTGTATCCATTCATTTGATTATTTCCACTTATTGCATTATAAAACTGACATTTACAAAGTGAAAATTTAAGAATAATGACCATGCTGACACCTCAGATGACATGAAATGAAATGATGGCCAAGCTAAATGTAAGAGCATAGTAAAGGACAACAATAGTCGATAATGTATACAAAATCTCAGAATAACATCAGCAAAGCCTGTTTAGTTCCTAAGAAAGTGAGCAAAAGAATGTGTATGTCAGCTGGAGTGCTGAAATTGGAAACTGTAAATGAACAATGCAAAGGTAACTATGCACATACTCTTGAATTGGTCTGTACTATGCAGTTCATTTAGACATAATTTTGTAGGGGGAGTTTGCTAAATATCAGGAGATCATATTTCATAATCTTGAGGATAATTGGGAATAATCACAGTGAATTTTATTGCATAGATCCATGTAAGAAAAGTAAGAAGAAACAAAAATCCTGCCTGCAAAAAAGTCATAAAGTCGTAGAGCTGTACAGCACAGAAACAGACCCTTCAGTCCAACTTATCCATGCTGACTATATATCCTAGATAAAGCTAAGCCCATTTGCCAGCATTTGGCCCATATCCCTCTGAATTTTTCCGAGTCATGCACCCATCCAGATGCCTTTAAAATGTTGTAATTACACAAGTCTCCATCACTTCCTCTGACAGCTCATCTCACACACACACACACACACACCACCCTCTGCATGAAAAAGTTGTCCCTTAGGTCCCTTTTAAATCTTCCCCCCCTCACCTTAAACCTATACAATCTATTTTTGGACTCCCACATCCTGGGGATAAGACCATGACTATTTACCCAATCCATGCCCCTCATGATTTTATAAACCTCTAAAAGGTCACCTCTCGGCCTCCAACAATGCAGGGAAAATAACCCCAGCCTATTCAGCCTCTCCCTATAATCCCTCCAATCGTAGCAATATCCTTGTAAATCTTTTCTGAACCCTTTCAAGTTTCACAACATCCTTCCTATAGCAGGGACACCAGAATTGCATGCTGTATTCAAAAAGCAGCCTAATCGGTGTCCTGTACAACCGCAACATGACCTCCCAGATTCTATAGTCAATGCACTGACCAATAAAGGCAAGTATACCAAAAGCCTTCTTCACTTTCCTGTCTACCTGTGACTCCACTTTCAAAAACTATGAACTTGCACTACAAGGTCTCTTTGTTCAGCAACATTCTCCAACACCTTGCCATTAAGTAAGTCCTGCCCTGATTTGCTTTTCCAAAATGCAGCATCTCACATTTATCTAAATTAAACTGCATCTGCCACTCCTCAACCATTGACTGATCTGATCAAGATCATGTTGTACTCTGAGGTAACCTTCTTCACTGACCACTACATCTCTAATTTTGGTGTTATCTGCAAAGTAACTAACCATACCTCCTATGTTCATATCCAAATCATTTATGTAAATGATGAAAAGCAGTGGACACAGCACCTATCTTTGTGGTACACCACTGGTCACAGGCCTCCAGTCTGAAAAGCAACCTTCCACCACCACCTTCTACCTTTGAGCCAGTTCTGCATCCAAAAGGCTAGTTCTCCCTGTATTCCATGCTGAAAGACAGCTTGCAAAATACTGGTGTTATTATGAATTCATCTATGTTATAGTGCTTCAGCTTCACCTGGTGCTAAAGTATTTCCAAACATTCAGGGATGCCAATGGTGATTGCCTACATCGTGGTGCCATTTCTATTCTCGTCACCGAGTATTAGGGATTTTGAGTCTCAGAATAACTCTTTAAAGGATTCTTACAGATATGTGGGTAGCTTGGTTCTCTATCCTGGCACCTCAGTGAATAGATTAGATTAGATTACTTACAGTGTGGAAACAGGCCCATCGGCCCAACAAGTCCACACCGACCCGCCAAAGCGCAACCCACCCATACCCCTACATTTACCCCTTACCTAACACTATGGGCAATTTAGCGTGGCCAATTCACCTGATCCGCACATCTTTGGACTGTGGGAGGAAACTGGAGCACCCGGAGGAAACCCATGCAGACACGGGGAGAACGTGCAAACTCCACACAGTCAGTCGCCTGAGGCGGGAACTGAACCCGGATCTCTGGCGCTGTGAGGCAGCAGTGCTAACCACTGTGCCACCGTGGGATAATGTGTGCCAAGAGGTGCTCTAATTTACACTAGCAGTGGCACTTGAGAACATATTAGTTTTCTCTGTCTGTTTATCCTTGACACCGTAGCCCAACTACCTTCTTTTCCTCTTCAAAATAGACAATTCCTCAATCCATTACTCATTATACCACATTATCCCACTTTGTCTAGACATGACTGTGCCTATATTCATTGTCTGAATGGTCTGCACCTCCATGTACAATAAAGTGCTATGCCAGTGCATAGCCTTTATTCATGTAAGAATGATAAAACTTAAGTCACTCTCTTTGTTAATACCATTTGCTTCCAATGGGCAACACAGGAAACAATTGGGTGCACAAGATGCAAACTGTGCCCTTAGGAAGAGAGGTGGAGGAGGTTGGATGGTGCGGAGGTTGGAGTTTGAGCAAAATTTTCCATGCATATGATGCCAACAGATCCTCCTTTTCTATGTAAAAACATTTTTTATGCTAATGCACATTAAGTGTACCTCTGGGACAATTTTAGGTAATTAAAATTCTTGTTAACTTATGCATGCAAGTCTTCATAATTTGACAGCTCCCTATCATTGAATAGAGGGGGGTGTAGTTTAACTAGGGAGGCAAAATTAGCAGCCTTCTCCTCAGCCTCTGCTGGAATGATGTTACATTTCAATCCACTTTTCATTTCTTTGCTTCCCTTCTATGAAAGTTCTATATAGGAACAGAGGTTTAAAAGGATTCATGAATATAGATCCACGTATTGAGGCACATCTAAAGGCTAACTAATAGAAGACAGGGAGTTCAGATAAAGGGTTCATTTTCAAGATGACAGCCTGTAAGTAAAGGAGTGCTGCAAGGATCAGTGATGGGGCAACAGTTATTTACAATATATATTAGCGACTTAGTGCATTGACTCCCATCACCTATCATGAAATTTG
Organism: Hemiscyllium ocellatum; assembly: GCF_020745735.1. NCBI lineage: Eukaryota > Metazoa > Chordata > Chondrichthyes > Orectolobiformes > Hemiscylliidae > Hemiscyllium > Hemiscyllium ocellatum. The sequence continues at coordinate 45,664,466 of NC_083419.1, forward strand.
TGTATGACACAAAAATAGGTGGGAAGGTAAGTAGTGAAGATGATATAGGTTAACTGAATGGACAAAAACTTTGCAGATAGGCTGTAATGTGGGAAAATGTGAGGTTATGCTCTTTTGTGGGAAAAATGTTACTTAGAAGAGCTCAATGTTATTTAAATGAAGAAAGACTACAGAAAGCTGCAGCACAGAAATATTTAGGGGCCATTTTTATGAGCCATAAAAAAGTTAGCATTCAAGTCCAGAAGTAATAGGGAAGATAAATGGACTGTTGGCTTTACTTCAAGGGAATGAGGTATACAACTATATAAGGCATGAGTCAGACCACTTCTGAAATACTGTGAACAGTTTTGGTCCCCTTATCTCAGGAAAGATATATTGGCATTGGTGGCAGTCCAGAGAATATTCAGTTGATTGTTCTTGATTATAGAAGGAGTGTTTAATGAGGAGAGATTGAGTGCATTGGGCCTGTACTCATTGGAGTTTAGAAGAATGAGAGGTGACCTTATTGAAACATATAAAATTCTGAGGGACTTGAGAAGGTAGATGTGGAAAGGTTGTTTCCTTTCTGGGAAACTCTAGAATCAGAAGGCATAATCCCTGAATAAGCAATTGCACATTTAAAACAGATATGAGGAGGATTACTTCCCTTAGTGGACAGTCAATCTGTGGAATTCATTACTATAGAAGGTTTTAGAGGGTGTGTCATAAGTATAGTCAAGGCTGAAATAGACTTTTAATCAGTAAGAAAATCAAAGTTATGAGAAAAAGTAATAATGTTGAGGATCTGTATAATCAGCCCTGATTTCATTGAATAACTAAATGGCCTATGTCTGATCTGACATCTTAAGTCTCATGGTCATAATGGAATGTTAGAATTTGTAAAGAAAGGTACCAGAAGGTCAGCATATGGAGTGTGAACATATGTATCTAAGGAGGAGAGATGACCCTGAAGGAAAAGTGTGGAGGCAGTGCTCCAATCACCTTCAAATTACTTATCACCAGAGCCACATTGGGCAATAACTGTCTAGGAAATAACTCTCATCTGCAATTTGATTCTGGGAAAGAGAAATTCCAACTGTGTGGGTCATCATCAAATATGGTGGAATGCCACCATAAAACTGCACTGGACCAACCATATAAATACTGTGGATACAAAATCGGTCAGGCAGTTCTGAGGTGAGTAACGCACCTCCTGACTGTTCAAAGCCTGTTCATAAAGCACAAGTCAGGATTGCAGTGGAATTCCCTCTACTTGCCTGGATGAGTGTAGCTCAATTAATACACAAGAAGCTTTGCATTGTCCAGACTAAAACAGCCCATTTGGCTGGCACCCAACGCTACCTCCAATGATCTCCACCATCAGACTGACTGCAGTGAATACTAATTACAAGATGAACAATGGCAACTAACCAAGGCTTCTTAAACAGCTATTTCCAAAATCAAAGCCTCTCCCACCTAGAAAGAGAGATGCAGTAGGTACATGGGAACACTACCATCTGTAAACTGGCCTCCAAAGCACACACTAAACTGACATGGAACTGTACTGTTGTTCTTTCACTGTCACTGTGTCAAAACCTTGGAACTCACTCACAGCAGTGGCACACACATCATGGTCTGTGGTGGTTTAAGAAGATAGCAGCTCGCCACCACCTTTTCAAATATCCAGTGAATAAATAAAGGCTTAAAAACTCACAATATTCAGCCCATGATTATATCAAATTAATGACAGATGCATTGAGAGTCATAAATTATTTTACTGCTCTTGGCAATAATCAGGCTGACCACTTGTACAACCTCCACCCAGACTTTCTTTGTCAATGTGGACATCTCCACTTGCATCCTGTAGGAAAAGGATAGTTTCTTGTTATTTGGGAGATGGGAAAGAAGATGGTTTCATTAAATGATGGTGCTGTCCTTTCAGTGTGTGAAGTTCTGTTCTTCAGAGCCTCCAGGGGTACGCAATGAACTAGGGGGAATGGATCTGACGGATCTCTATACAATGATTTCTAGCTTCTCCTCCCGCAACCATCTCAAGCAAAATATCACTGACTCTATTCCTTTAAATGGCTAACTAGAAGTTGCTTCTATATATCGGCCTATTCCCCTTGCCAAGACTACTCAGTTTTTCAGATGTGAGGATTTCTACTAGCTGGCTGTTACTTGAATGGCTAATGCCTGCTTCTTAAGAAAGAAAATACTGGGTTAGAGTGAACATTATGCCCACTTGTGTTTCCACATGTCACCTACTTGCTCCCTGTTAAATTCTGCCTTTGTTATTCCCTGAAGTTGTGAATCACCTCGTAGAATATCTTTATTGCCATAAATTCCATCCAGGTGAGAACAACATAGAAAGCTGGTAGCATTTTAGTGCTCCTCTTAATCATCATTATTATTACCATATTTGGTGGAAAACGATGTCACTTAGACCAGTTATGATTTTTTAAATAAATCTACAGTTAGGATTAAAACTTTACTAAGTTGTGCCATTCTAATGACATTCAATAACACATTTGCCTGCATTTATTTCTGTACAGCTGTCAAACAGTCAGGGGAGAAACTGGACCATTTTTGTTTCCAGTTTCTGGGCAGAAAATGGGTGCAATGAGGCAGCCAATCTCCTATACTTGAACTGTAGAGGAAATACATTTGTCACAAAATTGGTTCTAGTGTTCCAGAGGAAACCTTAACAATTTTTCAAAATGGTCATCATGTGCTTTAACTGGACAATAGTTTTAAGGTGCAAACAGGTAATTGGTTTGGTTGATGTCTGCCATATCCAACAGCTCTTGAAGGGATCACTAGATATTGGCATTGAAATTATAAGTTTAGACAGTGTATAATTTGTTTAATGTGGAGCCAGCTCAATGTTAACATGAGTCACTGTTCATGCTCCCTCCCTCCTGACTATCCCTTCTACACCTAACTCACCTCAGCTGGAGCACTGCTGCAAGTCATTTCTGAACCGCAATTTGAACCGCAAATGCTCATTAATACCATAGGAAAAAAGTTAGGGATGAAGTTCACTGTGGTCCTGCCACCTGTCTCATCAGGCAAAATATTCTGAGATCATCCGATTTCTAGGCTGAGAGTTGGATCTTCAAATTCATTAAAATTTCATATGCAACTGAACTGTGTTTAAATGTTAATTGAACAATTCAGGAAATAAAGGAGGAGAGAAAAGTTGCATGGGGGTCTTTGTATTCTTGTAATGTAGTTTACTAAAAATGTAAGACAGCACTCATTAGTCCTGATACAGTAACATGTATTTTAAAAATCAGCTTTTACTTTTTCTCCTACATTCATTTGTTTGTTCTGTAGTCATTTCTTTACAGCAGCCAAATATTAATGAGTTGTTAGCCAAAGATGGCACAAAAATGAAAGTTTGATTTAAGTTAAAGACAAATTATGATATGGGTCGCACAATATTGTTCAATTATCAGCTGCTTACGCTTCAATAAATAATAGCATGATGCCAAATTAATCTCAAGAACTCAGTACAATAACTTCTGAACAATCACAATCCTTGGGAACTTACAGAGTTGAATCTCTGGCAGGTTTGTTAGAAGCTTGGGGTCAATGTAAATGAAAACAATTTGTCAGTAATTTTGCTTTATGCAGCAGTTTGAATGCACTGTGTTTACATGCTGACAGACAAATGACAATTTTCTATTTTTATTTGCTCTTACAGTATGTATGCCCCAGGCAGTCTGCCTCAGCATTGACTTGAAATGAAATTTGTACATCCTCTTTTATTATGAGATTTAAATTTTTTTTTTCTTGTCATCCAGTTTGCTGAGTAAATATCACAAAGAAAGCACAGATCTGTGGGGTAAGCAATAGTGTATTCTGGCCTGTTTTTTTGTATGAGACCACTCTATATTTTTACAAAATTCCAGGGATCCCCTTTAACACAGAAGTATATTTTTTGCATTTTTTTTACTTAATGGGATGTGAGCATCACTGATTAGGTCACAATTTATTGTTCATCCATAATTGTCCTTAAGAAGATACTGGTGAGCTGCCTTCTCGAATCACTGCAGTTGTTGGGGTCTAGGGACGCCCATAGTGCTGTTATGAAGGGAGTTCCAGGATTTGGCAATGTAGTCCTAAGTAAGAATGATCTGTGACTTAGAGGGGATCTTTGCTGTTGGTGGCATTCCAATGATCTGCTGCCCTTGCCATTCTAGTTGGTAGAGTTTCCAGATCTGGCAGATGCCGACTGAGGTGCCTTGATAAGTTCCTGAAGTGCATTTTGTAGATTATCCATTCTGCTGCCACTGTGTGCCAGTGGTGGAGAGAGTGAATATTAAAATTGGCAGACAAGGTGCCAATCAAGCAAATTGTTTCACCTCAATGGTATTGAGTTTCTTGAGTGTTGTTGAATCTGCACTCATCCAGGCTGGTATGGAGTATTCCATCACACACTCCTGACTTCTGCCTGTACATGATGGACAGGCTTTGAAAGTAAAGATATGAATTACTCATTCCAAAATCCCTAATTCCTCGACCAAACCTTGAACCTGTTTTATTTAAATGGCTGGTACATTTCAGTTTCAGGTCAATGAAAGCCATGGGAATTGATAGGGGATTCAGTGATGGTGATGCCTTTGAATGTAAAAAAAAGACAGTTTGATTTACTGCTATTTGAGATGACCATTACTTGTCACATGTATGGTGTCATTGTTACTTGCCCAATCTTGAGTGTTGTCTATGTCTTGCTGCATATGTACAGGGCCTGCTTCAGCTTCTGAGAAATAGAGAATGGTACCGAACATTGTGTAACCATCAGTAAACATTTCCACTTCTGGCTTTATGATAGAGAGAAGGTCATTGATGAAGCTGAAGATGGTTACGTCTAGAACAATATTCTAAGGAACTCCTGCAGTGTTATCCTGGAACTGAGAGGACTGATCTCCAATAATCACAACCATCTTTCTTTGTGCCAGTTATGATGCCAGCAAGTGGAGAATTTTCTTCTCGATTCCCATCAATTCCAATTTTGCTGGGATTCTTGATGCTACATTCAGTCAAGTGTAACCTTGATGTCAAGAGCAGTCACTGTCAGCTCACCTCTGGAATTCAGCTCTTTTATCCATGTTTGAACAAGGGCTGTGATGACATCAGGAGCTGAGTGGCCCTGGAGGAACCCAAACTGGTGTCAGTGAGCAGGTGCTGTTTGATAGCATTGATGATGACACTTTACTGATGATCGAGAGTCAATGAATGGGGCAATAATTCACAAGGTTGGATTTGTCCTGCTTTTTGTGTATGGGACTTACCTAGACAATTTTCCATGCTGTAGGGTAGATACCAGTGTTGTAGCTACATTATCATAGCTTGACTAGGGGTACAGCAGGTTCTAGAATGCAAATGTTTAGTACTGTTGTCAGGGGCCATAGTCTTTGCAGTATCCAGGGCCTTCAGCTCTTTCTTGATATCAGGTGGAGTGAATGGAATTAGAGCTGTCATGCTGGGGACTCATGAGGAGGTCAACATGGTTCATCCATTTGACACTTGATGGTAGAAAAATTCTACAAATATTTCAACCTTACCTTTAACATTGTTATTCTGACTCCCCATCATTAACGATGGTGATATTAGTAGAGCTTCCTTCTCTATTGAGTTGTTTAGTTGTCTACCACCTTTCAGGACTGGATGTGGCAGGAATGCAGAGCTTAGATCTGATCCATTGGTGTTGAATAACTTAAGTTATCACAAATTTATTTCCTTACTGCTGCTTCTGTGCATTTAACATTAAAATCTGACCACAATGAGGTCACTGCAATTGCAACAATATATCTGGCCTTGGAATTGTAGAAAAATCAACCTAGATTCACTCTATTGTTATTTTGCTGGAAACATGTATATATTGGTATGTGGTAAGAAAAGGAAAAACTCTTGACTGAAGTATAACCCATGAATCAATAACTTTAGAAGGTTATTGCTCTGGGCCATAACTGAAGAATGGATGTGTATAGAAAATATCACAGAGAACTACTAGTGCCACGACTGGATATTTACCTTGCGTCTTCAGAAAAGGCAAAATCATTCTCTGCATTTTGCTACGTCTTATGGTTTATAATTAAAAACTACTGTGATGTATTTTTAATAGCAGTTTTAAATTTTGTCTTGAGTTATTTCAAATGTTTGTTCTGCTGTCACCTCAGATTTCTGTAACTAGACGTTGACCTGCATCTACCTTTCCTGAATTTCCTTCCAAGAATCATGCCATAAGCAACACACTCAGATCAAACTCCAAATACAGTTAACATCTTTTCTTTGTTCAGCCTCTTAAGTCTCAGCACTGCTCCATCATTCTCAACAGGAAGTAATTTGTATAATGGTAATTATTTTCCCTCTCTCTCATATTTCATGCTGGGATGCAGTTTATTGGTACCAGAATTACCTTCTCCATTAAGTTTTCCAATGACCATACCTGAGCTGCAGCAATTGATGCCAGTACTTCAAGATTTGCTGGGAAGAGGTGGTGGGGGTTTTGGATGGAAGGGGGTGATAATTGTACAATTTCATAGTGCTGGCGAAATTTATCTCACTTTGAATTGCTACTGGAATGTTAAGAGTAGGCTCTAGCCATGTGTGAGCAACAGGGTTGGGTATACTAGTTAAGCTGGGATGCTGATGCAGAACTGACAGTGATTTTATTTTTCTTAAGTAAATCCCAATTCTGTGAGCAGTGGCATTCTATCTGATACTTAATTTTAAGGATCGGTGATGTGTTAGAGTCTATGCCAAGACCAAAAAAAAGTACTAGTCATTGGTAATTTACTCAAAACATTCATTAATAGAACCAGGTCCTGATCATTATGAGAATTTCTCTTCATCTCTGGAATCTAAATATAGTACCAAAATCACAATAGAGTCTAAGAATGAATTCTATCCTTTTAGTCAGAGCTAGTTTGAATACTTTAGCCACAAAATTTGCATGTGTGGTGGCTGTATTTTGAGAACTACAAGTGACATTTTGTCCCGCAATGGTATTCCACAATGTAGACTTCTGGAGCTGACTGCACTGGATGCCATTTTGGTGAGGACTTTGCTATATACATAGGGAATGTCTGCCAAAAGTATGCAAAGTAGGCAGATCATGATGTCAGTGCTGATTTGATCACAGTACTTACATTTTGAAGTTTGTGAGTCCAGCTAATCCTTATCTTAACCTCTTAGAGCTGAATTTGTATTCATCAGCTGGGAGGACATGCCACCAACACTACTTAAAGGGCTCATCTACAACTTAAAGTTTAGCTGCTAATTGATTTTTACTGGCTTATACAGCAATTGAAGAAGTGGAAGTTTCAACAGTTCATAGAGTCATAGAGATGTACAGCATGGAAACAGATCCTTGGGTCCAACCCGTCCATGCCGACCAGATATCCCAACCCAATCTAGTTGCACCTGCCAAGACCTGGCCCATTTCCCTCCACACCCTTCCTATTCATATACCTATCCAAATACCTTTTAAATGTTGCAATTGTACCAGCCTCCACCACTTCCTCTGGCAGCTCATTCCATACACATACCATCCTCTGTGTGAAAAAACCGTCCCGCAGGTCTCTTTGAAATCTTTCCCCTCTCACCGTAAACCTATGCCCCCTAGTTTGGGACTCCCCCACCCCAGGGAAAAGACTTTGCCTTTTTACCTTATCCATGCCCTTCATAATTTTATAAACCTCTATAAGGTCACCCCTCAGCCTCCAAAGCTTCAGGCAAAACAGCCCCAGCCTGTTCTGCTTCTCCCCATAGCTCAAATCCTCCAACCCTGGCAACATCCTTGTAAATCTTTTCTGAACCCTTTCAAGTTTCACAACATCTTTCCCATAGGAAGGAGATCAGAATTGCACGCAATATTCCAACAGTGGCCTAACCAATGTCCTGTACAGCCGCAACATGACCTCCTAATCCTGTACTCAATACTCTGACCAATAAAGGAAAGCATACCAAATGCCTTCTTCACTATCCTATCTACCTGCGACTCCACTTTCAAGGAGCTATGAACCTGCACTCCAAGGTCTCTTTGTTCAGCAACACTCCCTAGAACCTTACCATTAAGTGTATAAGTCCTGCTAAGATTTGCTTTCCCAAAATGCAGCACCTCGCATTTGTCTGAATTAAACTCCATCTGCCACTTCTCAGCCCATTGGCCCATTTGGTCAAGATCCTGTTGTAATCTGAGGTAACCCTCTTCACTGTCCACTACCCTCCAATTTTGGTGTCATCTGCAAACTTACTAACTGTACCTCCAGTGCTCACATCCAAATAATTTATGTAAATGACAAAAAATAGACTAACCAGTACCAATCCTTGTGTCACTCCACTGGTCACAGGCCTCCAGTCTGAAAAACAACCTTCCACCATCACCCTCTGTCTTCTACCTTTGAGCTGGTTCTATATCCAAATGGCTAGTGGTCCCTGTATTCTGTGAGAACTAACCTTGCTAATCAGTTTCCCATGGGGAACTTTGTCGAACGCCTTACTGATGTCCATATAGATCACCCTGCCCTCATTAATCTTCTTTGTTACTTCTTCAAAAAACTCAATCAAGTTTGTGAGACATGATTCCCCAGTTTTTGTTGCAAACGTTTCGTCCCCTGGCTAGGCGACATCATCAGTGCTTTGGAGCCTCCTGCGAAGCGCTTCTTTGATGTTTCTTCCGGTATTTATAGTGGTCTGTCCTTGCCGCTTCCGGTTGTCAGTTTCAGCTGTCCGCTGTAGTGGTTGGTATATTGGGTCCAGGTTGATGTGTTTGTTGATGGAGTTTGTGGATGAATGCCATGCCTCTAGGAATTCCCTGGCTGTTCTCTGTCTGGCTTGCCCTATGATAGTGGTGTTTTCCCAGTCGAATTCATGTTGCTTGTTGTCTGCGTGTGTGGCTACTAGGGATAGCTGGTCGTGTCGTTTCGTGGCTAGTTGATGTTCACGTATGCGGATTGTTAGCTGTCTTCCTGTTTGTCCTATATAGTGTTTTGTGCAGTCCTTGCATGGTATTTTGTAAACTACATTAGTTTTGCTCATGTTGGGTATGTTGACTATCCCTAATCAGTCCTTGCCTTTCCAAATACATGTACATCCTGTCCCTCAGGATTCCCTCCAACAACTTTCCCACCACTGATGTCAGGCTAACTGGTCTATAGTTCCCTGGCTTGTCCTTACCACCCTTCTTAAACAGTGGCACCACATTAGCCAACCTCCAGTCTTCTGGCACCTCACCTGTGACTATCAATGATACAAATATCTCAGCAAGAGGCCCAGCAATCACGTCTTTAGCTTTCCACAGAGTTCTAGAATACACCTGATCAGTTCCTGGGGATTTATCCACCTTTACCTGTTTCAAGACATCCAACACTTCCTCCTCTGTAATATGACATTTTGCAAGATATCACATCTATTTCCCTATAGTCTATACCTTCCATATCCTTTTCCATAGTAAATACTGATGCAAAATTCTCATTTAGTATCTCCCCCATTTTCTGCAGCTCCACTCAAAGGCTGCCTTGCTGATCTTTGAGGGGCCCTATTCTCTCCCTAGTTACTCTTTTATCTTTAATGTATTTGTAAAAACTCTTTGGATTCTCCTTAATTCTATTTGCCAAAGCTATCTCATGTCCTCTTTTTGCCCTCCTGATTTCCCTCTTAAGTATACTCCTACTTCCTTTATACTCTTTCAAAGATTCACTCAATCTATCCTGTCTATACCTTACATATGCTTCCTTCTTTTTCTTAACCAAACCCTCAATTTCTTTAGTCATCCAGCATTCCCTATACCTACCAGCCTTCCCTTTCACCCTGACAGGAATATACTTTCTCTGGATTCTCGTTATCTCATTTCTGAAGGCTTCCCATTTTAAAGCTGTCCCTTTACCTGTGAACATCTGCCCCCAATCAGCTTGTTTTGCCTAATACCGTCAAAATTGGCCTTTCTCCAATTTAGATCTGGTCTATCCTTCTCCATCACTATTTTAAAACTAGTAGAATGATGGTCGCTGGCCCCAATGTGCTCCCCCACTGACACCTCAGTCATCTGCCCTGCCTTATATCCCCAAGAGTTGGTCAAGTTTTGCACCTTCTCTAGTCGTTATATCCACATACTGAATCAGAAAATTTTCTTATACACACTTAACAAATTCCTCTCCATCTAAACCCTTAACACCATGGCAGTCCCAGTCTATGTTTGTAAAGTTAAAATCCCGTACCATAACCATCCTATTATTATTACATATAGCTGAGATCTCCTGACAAATCTGTTTCTCAATTTCTCTCTGACTATTAGGGGGTCTATAATACAATCCCAATAAGGTGATCATCCCTTTCTTATTTCTCAGTTCCACCCAAATAACTTCCCTGGATGTATTTCCAGGAAAATCCTCCCTCAGTACAGCCGTAATGCTATCCCTTATGAAAAATGCCAATCACCCCCTCTCCCACCCCACCCCCCCTCATCTCTTGCCTCCCTTTGTATCCTTCCTGTAGCATTTGTATCCACCCCCACCCCCCCACCCCCCTCCTGTCTTGCCTCCCTTTGTATCCTTCCTGTAGCATTTGTATCCTGGAACATTAAGCTGCCAGTCCTGCCCATCCCTGAGCCATGTTTCTGTAATTGCTGTGATATCCCAGTCCCATGTTCCTAATCATGCCCTGAGTTCATCTGGCTTCCCTGTTAGGCTCCATGCATTGAAATAAATGCAGTTTAATTTATTAGTCATACCTTGTCCCTGCCTGCCCTGACTGTCTGACTGGCTTCTGTTCTCAACTGTACCAATCTCAGATTGATCTCTTTCTTCACTATCTCCCTGGGTCCCACCCCTTACTAGTTTAAATACTCCTGAGCAGCTCTAGCAAATTCCCCTGCCAGTATATTAGTACCCTTCCCATTTAGGTGAAATCCGTCCTTCTTGTACAGGTCATTTCTACACAAATTGTTTTGCAGATGCTATATGTTATTTCTGACATATACCATAACCAGGAAGCATTCCATATCCTCAATGTGTGTCCATTAAGTTGATGTGTTACCATTAAGCTAATTGTATAATACAGTTCTGTATATGAGATCCTGGCAGCTGTCATGATGCTTTCATTCTCCAAAAAATCCCTAAATCATCTGGATAAACCATCAATGCTGAAATACATGGCAGCAGCTGATGCATCCTTCCCCAAAATCTAAAGGCTGGGAGGTTACAACAGCTATTGAGGAGGCGAGGCAGTTGGAAAATGGGGTTGGGGAAACGGAAAGGCTGCAGGAGAGTGATGAAGAACAAAGACGGAGTGATAAATGTGAGTCAGGGAGGCAGCAAGCTGGGAATATGCAATGGGGGAAGAGGTCAGGGAAGTTGTAAACGAGGGAGAAGATAGGGAGGCTGCAATGGGAATGGGTAAGAGAGAGGCTGCCGGGGAGAAAGAAAGGGAGGCTATAAGGGTTTGGGAGTTGACAGGAATAAAGAAGTGAAAAATTTCAAACCTGTGAAAAACGGACCATGCAACTTGCTAAGATTGAGGAAAATGTGAAATGATGTAGATAATGAATTACTTGCAAATGAATAACGAACTGCTTGTTTAAGGCTACATATATTCAGAAGATAGTATATCAGGAAAATGTAGTGAATGCCATTGTATTCAACACTGTTGAAAAATGTGTTGCTGGAAAAGCACAGCAGGTCAGGCAGCATCCAAGGAGCAGGAGAATCGACGTTTCAGGCATAAGCCCTTCTTCTGCTCCTTGGATGCTGCCTGACCTGCTGCGCTTTTCCAGCAACATATTTTTCAGTTCTGATCTCCAGCATCTGCAGTCCTCACTTTCTCCTGTATTCAACATTGTGTCAATTGTTAAATTTAAATCTGAAAATGAAATCTGAAAATCAGTAAAAATGGTTATAAATACTTGGTTAAAGTCTTCCAGATTTCTGAATGTGTGATAAAAATGCAATAGCTGTGATTTCACCGACCTGAAAGAGATGTTCAGTGTGATGGATTTTGTGTGTAGGTGTGTACATCAGTTATTCTGAAGAAAAGTGTTTCTCACTTCTGTTTGTTGCATTGTGCCAGATTAGGTACTATGATATCAAGGAAACGTATACCTTTTTGTGTGTGGTGGTTCTAATTTTAATGGGCAATTGATAATTATTCAGTATATTGATAAATTCTTCTAGTTCTGCCTCTGTACAAATCCAAATTCCCCGTGCACCAACCCAACTACAAAATGTACTTTACATCACCGCAGCACCTAATAAAGGTCTCAGTGAGAATGAAAAGGTCTGTGAAAATCAATAAATAGGTCCCCAAAATTCAAAAGGAGCTACTAGAAAAAGAAAATTGTATCCTGTAAGCCATTTTAACAAAACAGATTTCTATGAGACAACAAGAGCTATCCACTGGCCACTTTGGTACATAACCCATTCACTCATGGACAACATATCCACACATGTACAATGAAAGCCTTGTGGCCATGTGAAATGTGTTCTACAACCTACTATCTAATGTCATGCAACATCAGCACCTGAAGCTGATGGCAAATGTGGGAATTAGTGATTGTGCTTTTTCCCCATTATTTTCTTTTCCTTTCATCTTTGTTTTTCCCATTGCAGATCTTAAGTGTGAAAAGAGAAAGGAAAGAAACAAAGGCTGTGATGAGAGGAGACTGAGAAAAGGAAGAGGTTGCTGCTTAGAGAATGTGCAAATTGTAGATGTAGGAAACGTGAAAAAGAGCTAGGTGTGAGAATACCATTGTATTTGGTGGTTACAGCCCTGTCACTGGCTACAGCCTCAGTAACAGTTGCCCCAGTGACGGCAGGTATAATGCTCCCCATGTACATGAGAACATTCCACTGTGCCTGTCCTCAACTGGATCCATATTGCTAACTGAAGTTATAGATTCATCTTGTCCACCAAGAGAGAGCAAGTTATGTCACTGTATGTAGTGCAGTGTTTGTAGTATGTAGTATTTGGGTAATGAATAGGTGCTGATATACAAAAGCTGTATGTACCACATATGTGAATGTGAGATAAAGCTATGAATGTCAGGTATGATTGGTTTTGATAAATAATCGGGGTATTGTACATTGAGTAAGGTGTAATAGTAGTTCAGCAGAATATGGCAATTGAAGATATTATGGTCCCTGTTGTTGTCATTGCCAGACAAGTCAGATTACAGTTAGAAACCGAGCTTGTTTGATCATATTTTGACTTGTTTTGGTTTTATCAAATTGGTCTCTTGATGAAACATAAGCGCACAGTGCTGCCCATAGCCCTTTTAAAAAAGGTTTATTAACAAAAAAAATGAAGCTTAAATAAAATAAACCAAACTATCTACTATAATACAAATTTAAAGTAAAAGCAATATCCCATTAATCCCATAAGTCTTTTATACATTGAAAATGATTAAAATACACTCCTGGTTCAGAATCCAAAGCACAACTCGTACAAAATGCCAGTCGTGTAAGTACCAACTGGGCAAGTTTATAGAGTCATAGAGTCACACAGCATGGAAACAGACCCTTCGGACCAACTCATCCATGCTGACCAAGTGTCCCAAACCAAAACTGATCCCACTTGCCTGATTTGGCTCATTTTCCTTTAAAGATTTCCTATGCATGTACCTGTCCAAGTGTTGTATCTTTACCTGCAACTATTACTTCCTCTGGTTGCTCATTTCACAGAAGAACCACCTTCTGTGTGAAAAAATTGCCTCTCAAGTCCCTTTTAAATCTTTCTCCTCTTACCCTAAAAAATATGCCCACTAATTTTGAACTCCCCCACCCTTGAGAAAAGACTTTTGCTATTCGCCTTATCTATGCCCCTCATAATTTTATAAAGCTCTACAAATCACTTGTGACTTTAGCATTTAGACTAGAACTGCAGAAAGCTTCTCAATGGAGCTAACCTATACCCAAACTTCTATGTATTCAATTTTAGGTAATCTTTTGATGGTTTTATCCCAACTCTTCTGGTCTGGGACTAACACGTAACTCTCTTTCTAAATTAACCTACTTCACTATATAACCTTCCCTTCTCAGGAGCATGGGTCTATGTAGCCATCCAATTACAAGGACTTAACAGAACTACTCCAATCAAAGTAAAAACTGAAACCTAAAGGTCTCCCTCACTAAACTATGGATCTTTTCCTTTTGCTTTAAAAAAGCAAAATTAAAAGTTCCAGAAGTCTCTAATATATCTGGAGGGCCTGTTATTTACCTTGCTAAGCCAAACATTAATCTAAAATAAAGTTCATTAGGAGTCAGCAAAACCCATTCACTCTAAATCTAGGTCTCAAAACTATTTTCAAAGAACTGACCATGGCTACAGAAATACTTACTAGTTAATTTTGGACATCCAGAAAACCCATTGGTTATGAAGTGAAAAATCTAAAAATCCAAATTTACGATAAATAATATGAAAAACTATATATCCTAGTTTACATTACACTAACCTAGCATAAGGATATTTAACTTTTTGAACTTATGGAACTTATATTGAGGCTATAGATTGTAAATAGTTGAGGTCCAGCATTAAACTCTGTGGTACTACTCCATGAGTAACAGATTGTCAATTCAAAAATCACCAAATTCATCCCAACTCTGTGCTTTTATTAGTAACCAATCCTCTATCCATCCTAAATTATTATTTTGTGCAAAGTACTGCTATTCCACTTCCCTTTCCTCCTTCCTACTTTTTTCTAAGTAACTTTGAATAATAAACATCTAGCCCTTCCCAATTTTAGCCAAATTTTGTTGTTGCCACAACATCATATTCCTGTGAGGCTATTTGTGCTTGTAACTCACCAACCATAACTACTGCACTTTAAGAATCTACTTACAAGCATTGTAAACATGTCTATACATTTGTTGTAGTCTTTCATAGTTTGCTGTCTTAGATGGAACTCTCCCTTCTCTAGTATTTTGAGGTGCACTCACCTTATACACCTTATCCCTCTTTTCCACCTTTGAAATAAGAGCAATCATCCCTACAAATTTAAACCATTCCCAACCAGACTAGTGAATCTGCTCACTAGGATCATGTCATTTGTCCAGACCTGTTGATGTGCAATCAATCCCTTTAGAATTGGTGCCTTGCATCTTAGAAGTAGTCTCAGTGATCCAAGAATGTGAAGCTCTCCTTTTTGGATCATTCATCAAACTATTCAATGGTTCTCACCATCTTCTTATTTCTAGTCTTGCTGATGCATGGTTTTGAGAGGTAAAGTCAGGATCACTACATGAAAAGTCCTACTTTTAAACTTCCATCCTAGCACCTGGAAATCTGACAGTAGGACCTCAATGCCCTCCCT
Source organism: Hemiscyllium ocellatum (assembly GCF_020745735.1). Taxonomy (NCBI): domain Eukaryota; kingdom Metazoa; phylum Chordata; class Chondrichthyes; order Orectolobiformes; family Hemiscylliidae; genus Hemiscyllium; species Hemiscyllium ocellatum. Next base: position 45,679,758 of record NC_083419.1, read on the forward strand.
TTCTATTCGGTCACAAGATGAAACACAAGATGAGAAAAGCAATATGAATGGGACCAGAACACAGGACTCTAGCTTTCTAAAAATCATCCAACACCAGGTTATAGTCCAACAGATTTGTTTGGAAGTTCTAGCTTTCAGAGTGCTGCTCCTTCATCATGTAGCTGTGAAGCATGATCTATTTCCAGGAGCTGGCTCTATTTCCAAAGTAGAAATTTTAAAAATGCTACATGAATTGGCTGCCTGCTGACTGTGTACTTTTTGAGCAAAATAGAATGCATCTACAAATACAATTTTGCAAGTGCAAATTCACCCCATCAATTTATAAGTGTGTGCATGCATGAGAGAGGGAGAGACAGAGTGTGAGTGAAATAGAACCAGTCTGACTCAAGATTGAGGTACAGACAGACTCTAACTTCACACTTTTAATGCATTGTCTGACCTGAGATGTTACCTTTTTCATAAAACCTTAAATTAGGTCATGAATGTGACTCAAAAGAAGTTCTGGGATTTGCATATTAATGAACCAAAAGCTGCAACCCATTCTAAAAGATGAAAGACTTAACAGCAATCTAGGTTTGTTCAATATATTGTTTTAGTTGCATGACACTGCAATCTTTTGCTATAAATTCTGTCTCTTATGATATTGCTCTGCAACTACCCGATGAAGGAGCAGCGCGCCGAGAGCTAGTACTTCCAAATAAATCTATTGGATTATAAGCTGGTGTTGTGTGATTTTTAACTTCATCCACCTCAGTCCAACACTGGCACCATCACTTCTGAAATGTGGGATTCTAACTTAAAAGAAGTGATTCAGAGTTGTATGTATTTTTACAAAAGGAAAGATTTCGAAAGATCTTTAAAATACTGAGAGGCATGAACAGTGTGAAAAAGCCACACAATCTGAAATGTTGCATTTAGACTAAAATCAGTAATCATGTTTATTTTCAAGTTGGGTAATTACATCGAAACAGCAAGATACTCAATGTAGGACTGCTTAGAAAACAGTTACGTTTCAATCAGTCCACAAGGGTTTAATGTATTTACCAGAAGGCATTAAAAATGTTTTTTAATGCCCGTTATGACCTTGTTTATATAGAGCGAGATTTCTTAGTCATTAGTTGAGAGCCTAGATTTTCAATCGGCAACAATTTACACTCAAACAGCTAGAAGTGGGGTCCAGATGGGCAAAATGAAAGTGTTTTCTTTATAACCATTCATTGTAATTATGTGTAATTACAGGTGCAGATTTTAAATGTCCAGGAAGCATTCTTGTGATATGATGATAAAGTTATGTGTAATTCTTTCAATCATCAAATAATTACTCATAAAAGGAGGCCATTGCATCTGATGTATCTGTACTGATTCAAAATGTCTCTCTCCATCATTTTCCCTGTAGCACTGTATACGTTATTGCTTCAGTTCATGACATAATTTTCTTTTAAAAAAACTCACTTCAATCTGCCTCCAGCGCAGTGCCAGGCAGAGCATTTCACCAGCTAACCACAGGTTGTGTAAAACAGATTTTCATCATAACACCATTACTTCGCCAGACAATCAGGAACCTTCTGGTTCTCAATCATTCTGCCAAATGGAAAGTTTCTCTTCACCTACTCTGTCCAGATTCCTCATGATATTGAAAACCTATCAAGTCTTCTCCTCTTTGCTTCTTCAGAAATGTATCCATCTAACTGAAGTTTCTCATCCCTAGAACTATTCTCTATAATCTCTTCCTTATCTTTTTTAATGACTTCAATCCTTTCTAAAATGTGGTGTCCAGAATTGAAATAAATATTCTGCTGAGGTCAGACCTGGGTTTTATAGAGGATCATCAACTTTCAAGCTTTTGTATGTTATACCTCCACTTATAAAGACCCATTGAAATTTAAAATGGACAATTAAGGGGCAATAGCATCATCAGAGCAAAGTTGGTGGTGAAATTTTTGAAAAATCTTTGAAATTATTCAAAAGGCATTTAACCTATTGACAGCCCTTACTACATCTAAAGGGAAAAGGAAAATAAAAATACTGCAAATGCTTAAGATCTGAAATAAAACTAGAAAGTTCTTGGAAAATTTAGCAGGTTTGGCAAAATATATAGAGAGAGAAACATGGTTAATTTTTTAAGTCCACTATGATCATTCTGGAAAGATTCTTCTTGAATCTCCTGCCCGAAGGCACACTTCCCATAACTATTTGTGAACCTGCAAATTGCTGTGATTGTTATGACATGGAAGCAGGCCTTGGGTCCACTTCAATCAGAATAGAGATTGAAGTAGATAGTGTTAGAGTTATTTACATCCACATTCTAGTGGTCTAGCTAACTGAGCTAATAAGTCACTGATCATAACTTTAAGATATTAATGCATTAATAATGTCCTGCACCCCTCATTTCCTACTCTCTGTAAAGAGATTGAATGCAAGTTGGCCTGCTCATTTGTTCACTTTATAAATTAATCTTCCACTTATTTCCATCACCCTTCCATCCTCTCTTACATTTTATAGAAGTAGGCCTGTGACTTGCAGTATAAGTTATAGATCTCTGACTTACTTAAGTCCTGACACAAGAATCTATATTCAAGTGTCAGTTGCATAAAGAAATAAACAAGTGCAGGTATTTATATACTGCCTTTTATGATCTCAAGATTCCCTAAAGTATTTTAATAATAATGAAGTACTTTTGAAGTTTAGTCTCAGTTACACAAATTCACATTAAAAATACAGAACAGAAACAGGTCATTTGGCCCAATTAATCAGTGGTGTCACTTATGCTCCCTCGAGCCTCCTTTCATCTTTCCTCATATATCTCCGGAGATCTGAAATAAAACCAGACAATTCTTGGAAAACTCAGCGGTTTGGCACAATATTCAGAGAGTGAAATATTATTAAAGTTTCAAGCCTGCTTGACTATTCTGGAAGAGTTATTCTTGAATCTTCTGCCTGAAACAACACCTTCCATAATTATTTGTGAACCTGCAAACTGCTGAGATTTTATGACATGGAGGCAGACCTTGGGTCCTTACTGTGAATACACTATACATTATTCACTACTATCTACATTAAGAAGTTTCTTCCAAATCTACCAAATTTGATTTATTGGGGATTAAATTAAGGAGCTCCAGATTTGCTCATCCTGAAACCTTACATAATAGGTTTGTTACGATAGCCCTTAGTCTTTACAGGAGGAAGGGCAGGCCCAGTATGTTTGACCATTGCTGAAATGTTTACCCTCACATAATGATTCATCCTTGTAAATCATTTTGATGTCCAGTTCAATACCTCTATATCCTTGTTATGTTACAATAACCAAACCTGTACATTGTACTCCAAGTGTAATCTAACTAAGAGACAATTAGGTTTAAAGTAACTTCTCCACTTTTTAACCCTAATTAGAAACAAATGATGGTACTTCAAGATTTTTGTGAAGATTTGTAGCTCAAGTTGAGGTTCGGGTTGTAAGGTTATTCACTGAGCTGGTAGGTTTGTTCTCATACGTTTCGTCACCATGCTAGGTAACATCATCAGGTGAGCCTCCAGTGAAGTGCTTGTGTTCTATCCCGCTTTCTATTTATGCATCTTGGTCTATTACAGTGGGTGATATCATTTCCGGTTCTTTTTCTCAGAGGTTGGTAAATGGGGTCCAAATTGGTGTGTTTATTGATGGAGTTCCAGTTTGAATTGAATTGAATTTATTGACAATTGTACCGAGGCACAGTGAAAAGCTTTGCCTTGTGAGCAATACAGGCAGATCACAGGGTTAAGTAGTGTAGGTAAATAAATAATAGGTAAACAGCGGCAAAAACCAAAACACAGGTACAGGTGAATGCTAAGAGTTTGTGAGTCCATTCAGTATTCTAACAACAGTAGGGTAAAAACTGTTACAAAACTAGTTGGTGTGTCCAGGCTTCTGTAATTTCTCCCCAATGATAGAGGTTGTAGAAAAGCATTGCCAGGGTGGGATGGATCTTTGAAAATACTGGCAGCCTTTCCTTGACAACAGGGCTTGTAGATGGACTCTATAGATGGGTGGTTAGCCTTTGTAATTGTCCCGGCCGAGTTCACCACTCTGTAACCATCTCCAATCTTAAATGGCACAGTTGTCATACCAGGTAGTGATACATCCAGACAGAATGCTCTCGATGGCACACCTATAAAAGTTGGCAAGGGTATTCACCATCATGCCAAATTTCCTCAACTATCTGAGGAAGAAGAGACATTGTTGGGCCTCTGTAACCAGTGCATCCACGTGAAGAGTCCAAGAAAGGTTGTTGTTGATGACCACTCCCAGGAGCTTGACACTCTCTCCACTCGTTCCACCTCTGTGCTGTTAATGTGTAGGGCAGTATAAGTAACATTCCACTCAAAGTCAATAATGAGTTCCTTGGTTTTGCCGGCTTTTAGAGATCAGTTGTTCTCAGTGTACCATTTTTCCACCTCCCATCTGTAGTCTGTTTCATCTCCATCTGAGATTTGACTGACTATGGTGGTGTCATCAGCAAACTTGTAAATGGTATTTGGCAACGCAGTCATGGCTATATTGTGAGTACAATAGGGGGCTGAGTACACACCCCTGGATGAGGGAGGGGGGTGGGGGTGGTACACCCCAGTGATGTAAGTGAGGGTGAAATATTGTCTCCAGTGTTCACTAATTGTGGCCTGTGGGTCAGGAAACTGAGGATCCAGTTGCAGAGAGTGGGGCTTAGTCCAAGATTACTAAGTTTAGTAAACAGTCTCAAGGAAATGACAGCATTGAAGGCTGAACTGTAGTCAATGAGTAGGATTCAATGCCAAGCCTCTAGAAATTCCCATGCGTATCCTTGTTTAGCCTGTCCTAGGATGGATGTGTTGTCCTGAATTTTTGCCCATTCTACAAACTTATTAACGTCTTCTTGTTGAAATTCATTCCAGTACAGTCTATGCCCCCAATTAGGTATTATCTAAAATACACACGGTGCCAGCAGGCAAGTAGCCCTAAAATGCATTTGAATCCAGTTTGAGTTGGATGCCTATTATTATACGCCAAGTCCCAAGTCACCACCTTTCCATGCCTGTTGCTGGTGCACCCTGAACACAGGTCAATATCCTGCAAGGGGCTCCGAAAGGAACCATGAGGATTCTGAGGAATCAGCAAACATCAGGTGCCAATATTGGTGGTCGAGGTGTGCATTTGACTGGTGCCCATGGATCATGCTCTGAGATGTTGTTGCATGGTGACCTGCATGGAGGCTCTTTGCAGCTCGGTAACCACTCTGACTTCCATGTTGAGAATTCCCAATGTTTAGTTTGGTCAAGGTGGCGATAGGAGTGGAAGAATCATCATTGCAAGATGATATTGCAATTAATAGAGTTGTAGACAAACAATAATCTGTTTCAACAGATAACCACTACTTCCAAGTGAGAATCTTGCCTCGCTACCTGGAACTTAATTAAAAGATGGAGTGAGTTGCTCCCAATGTCAATTTAGGCCTCACTGGACTTCTCAGATGATAATGCAATGTTTTGTACTCTAGCTCATATCATTCAGAACCCCCATAAGATTCCACCCTTTATCTATCCAGAGTTTTCAATGGTTCAGATTCTTTATTCCCTCTGCTCCTGCTTTATGCTGCACTACTAAATAAATACCTATTAGAAGACTGACATAGCTAAAATAAGCTTTTCCTAGTCTGCAGAAAGGTGGCATTAGTTTTATAACAAAGGAGAGTCTTAATGCCATGACATAACAGCAAGTAAACGATGTCCTGCAAACTTTAGCATTATCTCTTGCTACAATGGAGCAATATTCTATTTGGCTGGTTGCTATATTCATGTTGCCATTTGTTTCAAAGGAATAACTGAAGAATAACAAAATCATTACAGTCAAATTCAATCCTTTGTTCCTATAATAGTAATGCCCACAATTATGTAATAAAAACTCCTATAACAATTTGTAACACTGCAGTTCCATCCTCTGGTTACCACGTAGCACTGCAAAGGAATTCTAAACATCACTTCATTTTATTTTCTCTCCCTGGTTTGTTTCTCTGATGAGGGTCTACAATTAGTGCTTTGTCAGTATTTTTAGAATTAATATTGAATTTTCCATGTACTTATTTCTTACCCACTCACTGGAGACTGCCATCAAAGCCAATTTCTACTTTTGCCTCACTGGCCTCAACCTTATGACCTAGGGTCAGCCATCTGCAAACCCCGTGATGTTTTTTTAATAAATGTTCACGTTTGATGCTCTGCTCCAATTTCTGCTCAGTGACTGTGACTTTGCTCCCCACTCCCCTTTCTCTCTACTAATTATTCTTCCATGTTACTCCATGGTCCTACATTAGACTTTGGACTCCCCACCCTCACTATCATTACCAATGCATGCACATACCATTGACTTAGAGTCCTTTATCTCTGGTTTTACGTTTTCTTTGCCTGTTCTTGTCCAGTGTCTCTATTGTGCTCTGGCCCTAATTGTCTTATGAATACAAGAATGAAGTAGCTCTTTATAAAGACTGAATTTGCTATCTTGGAGAAAATATAGCCATAAACAGAAGAAAATCAGCATTGCAACTGCTTTCAAAAGATCAAAAAACACTTAGATTTCAGAAATTATCTGTGCTCCAAATGAGCTGGACAATAAAGCTATTATTGAAATCACTATTTTTAATTTTCTAATCAAACTGTTCAGCGATTTGAACCTGGAAGCTACACTACCACAATGCCATGAGAGGCCCTTTTGTAGACTTTTCCTTTAGTTTTGCTTCATTTATTATAGGACATTCTTTTAGACATCTTTTTATTTTTCATTTAAAGGAAACAAAAGGACTGAGTGCATTCATGCAATACCACAGGATAGTGGGGTTTTTTTAAAAAAGGTCCAAAAATAAGTAACAAGAAGCAAATCCAGGTTTGAAGAAGCAAATCCAAACTTTAATGACTTATTTTAAAATCCAGAACATTCTAGAAGAGGGTTTCTTACAATTTCACTAGCATGGAGAAAAATAGCATTTTATCCAAATTTCTTTGTTAAAGCAATGATTTCTTCAATATTTTATTCTATATATGAATAAAAAGCTCAATCAGTTCTTAATCATAATATACACACAATAGGATCTAATTCCTAAATCAAGCATTTATTTGAAAAAATTAAGTACTCCATGTATTAAATTGCCAGAATTTTGGTGCTAAATCTCGAAGGAGGAAATAAGGCATTTCCATTTTGACAGGAGGTTTTAGATGCAGATTATGAGATTAATATTCATCACAAGTGTAACGTGTACATGCAAGAAATTGTTTTCTTCCTATAAAACTGGCTGGAAATTACAATACTGTGAACTTCTCCATCTACCCTACCTTCTTCCCACTACAAACACACACATTATCTCTTTAGCACTTTCTTTTACAACTTTTTTTTAGATTCAGCTTGACATTGAAGAATTGTGTCAGTATATCATTACATTTTTCCTTAGATTGTTTGATTTATTTATAGGGCCCTGGTCAATAGGAAAATATAAAAAATCTTCTTTCAGTTTAATAGCAAAGGAAAACAGCTAATCAGTGAATAAAATACCTACAACGAGACTGTATGCTCTGAAATAGATTTGCCGACTCCAGTTTGGGGCATTTCTGGAGATTCCTTTTCATTGCCAATCAACCTGTCAAGACAAACAATCTTTGCTTTCTCACACTTAATATTCTTACGGCTGATAACAAGGTGCTCAAAGAAAGTAGAAAGAAAAAGACATTTTTAATAACATGATTTTTTTTCCATAGATGGCTCACAGCAGAATCCAAAAAAGTCTTTAATTCCTGGAGGCTCCAGGATAATCGTGGAGAGTTGGCAACTCTATTCTGAAAAGATGTAAAAGTTGTAACTGGTAAATATGAGCTTGGAAAGAAGGAATGCAAACTATAACTTCAAATTGATAACAAAACTTTCGATTATTAGCCAAAAGCATCCTTCCTGACTCATGAGTAATAGGCAGCATAGATATTCTCCATATTCCATCCACACACCTACATAAAGGAAGAAGCAGCTGGATGATTATTCTGTTCTGTTGGCAGCTAGCATTAAAATAGATCAGCAGATTGTGGGCTCATCAAAACACCAGTGTTATATTTTTCATTGTTGTCACTCAGTTACATTAGTCACCATATACAGTGTAAGATGGGCACAATGCAAAATCCCCATTACACTTCCCAACAATATGTTTATCTGCAGTCTTTGGACAGTATATGTTCCTACATATGTGCGTATTTGTGTTTTCCATATCAAACACTCTAGGTTTTGCTAAAAGGAAAACTTACTATGTTGTGTCGCCTTGTGGACCTATGTTTAGCTGAAACTTAAGGTTTAATAAATCTATTTCACTTTGTCCTTTATAAGAAGCATCTTGCATTATAAGTACCACATAGATAGTGGACTAACGTTCAGTCTGATTTGATGATAATCTTCCTGAGGCAAGTCCCAAGAATCTTGGAGCTGGAAATTTAAGTGACAAACTGGTGTGTTGATCTTAAGGTGCATTGCTAGGAGAAAATTTTACTCAAAGGCCCAATTCATATATGGGAGGAAAATAAATACATGAGACAGAAGCTGAAATCAAGGGGGTATACATGTTTCCTGCATGCAGACTTTTGTGCCATTAAATTTCAAATGGTTTCAACAAAATGACATTTGTGAAGTCCCAATCATTAATGTAGCAGCATAGGTATTGTACGTAACATCAGTTACCAATATGCTCCTGGCTACTGCAGGCAGAACAACAAAATCAAAGTCCTGGATCACAAATACATAAGAAATTAGAAAGATATATAGAAATCTGAATACAGTATTAAAGAGCTGAATATAGAAATTTCATGGAACAGAATGTTTGTTTCATTCTTGCAATTCATATCAGTCTTCCTGATTATGTTGGCTTGTAGCAAATATGTGGTTTTATATGGTTTGTAACCATTCCTAGTAATTCATTATTCTTCAAATATGAAACCCTTTTTTAGATTTTAGCCTGCAACACTGCCAGATATCTATTTTAATATATATTAATCATCTCAGTCCTGCTCTCTGGAATTCTATTCCAAAGGTCCTCATTCCATTACACATTTTATCACTTTCAAAAGGCTCTCAAAATAATCCTTTTGGTTACCTCCCTATTTTTTTCTCCTAGCACTGCTACTATCCAAATTACCTTCCTAATGCACAGGTACTTGGGCTCAGGACAGCAGAGAATAATCATTTTAAAATTTTTGAAGCCAACAGTATGCCAATCTTAGGTGGCATCATATTATTTTATTAGGAATGCTTTATTTCTGGAGGCTCAGCCAAGAATGATGATTAACTACATTTTAAAAATTGTGGGCAATTCAGATTCAATAAATTAATTCCAGGAGGTTATGGCTAGTCCTCATCCATGTATCTTCATGGATAAATGTCAGGTTGTTCACTTTAGTGGGAAAGCTAGAATGTCAGGTTATTATTTAAATGGTGATAGATTGGGAAAGGCTGAAGTTGGAAGTCCTACGTTGATCATTGAAAGCAAGCATCAGATGCAATAAGCAGTGAGAAAAGCAAATTGTATGATGGCTTTCATTGTAAAAGGATTGTAATATAGAAACTAAGATACTTTCCTGCTGCTGCAGGGTGTTGATGAGGCCAAACTTACAGTATTTTGTGCAGTTTTGATCTCCTTACTGAAGAAAAGATCTGCTTACCATAGAGAGAGGGAACAAACATTCACCAGTCTGATTCCTGGGATAGCAGGCTTGTCATTTGAGGAGACTGAGCCTATATTTACTGGAGTTTAGAAGAATGAAACAGGATCTCATTAAAACATGTACAATTGTAGCAGGCTGAACAGACTGAGTGCAGGGATAATGTTTCACCTGGCCTAGGGGTTACAGAATGAAGCTATGGTCTCAGAATATATGGTAGGCATTTCAGACTGAGATACAGTGAAATTTCCTTACGCAAAGGGGGGTGAATCTGTGGAATTCTCTGTCACAGCAGGCAAGGAGGACAAGTCACAAACCCCAGCATCAGACCATCGCCTCTCTCAGGAATTGAAGTGCTTTTATGGGATTGCACACCCTCTCCAGTGTCAGGTATGGGGACACCACCTGGGATACCTTATCAGATCACCTCAAATATTCGTCTTGTTATTGGAAACCAAGACAGACAAATTGAGCAAACTTCCAGGTGGGGGATTAGTCCATGACATAAACTATATGGTGCAAAGCAGCATTTGGGGAAAGACAGACTTCTAGGGCTAAATGTTTCTAGTCATTTGGAGATGGGCTGGGAAGCAGCAGTGTGGCAAATGGCAGGGAAATGGAACCGTAAAGTAAATTCAAGAAGTTCAGCCACCATGGCTGTCGGAAGCTCAGCAGCAACCTCACAGTGAGTTATCACTGCCATCAGAGATGGATGCTGCATGTTCAATGGAATGGCTCTCTTGCATCAATGATATTTCCTTCATCCAAGGTGATGCCACTGGAATGCTCTTATTTGCCTAGTCCTTCGTTCCTCAAAAATCTCAACTCTCTTCAAGGGCACCTGGGTACGAAAGGGCCTACTGCTTAATGGTACAATCTCAGAATTGACAAGCCATAACTATTGGCATTGCCAAAGCTGCTGAGGGGCTGGCTCTCTGAAAGTGCTCAAAGCTCTCACGTTAGACCAGAATCCTTAATTATCATTGGCAAAATGCCATAGTGGATTCCTGCCACATGCTGGAATGCAATCAACTCCCACACTCAGTTATGACAGTGGATCTTCAAACTCCTCAAAGTAGTTCAGCCTTCAGGTTTTCGACAAGTCATGTCTACCTACACTCCCATTCCTAAAATATCAAATTCCTAAAGTATCTCTCTGTTATTTCATTGATGCATTACTTCAAAATACATTTTCATTTTAATGAGATTAATTACCTTACATACATTATCAGGGAAAAAAAGCATCTAAAACCCTGCATTAAAATTTTGCAACTCCATTAAATGGTGTCAGAAATTAACTTTATAATGTTGCCTCTTATTAAATCCTAAAAAATAATTTTGTTCACATTATATTGAGTACCTAGTTGAACAACTGTCATTCATGATTGTTTGCAGCGTCTTGCTATGTATGTTGCTTTTGAACCTCTTGATTATAACTTCACAATCACTCAAATATCAATATTTTGTGTCCATTTGGATGAGAAAAGTCTTTCCCATTTGTCAAGTCTTTCTCACTGGAATTAAACAGGACAAGTAAATGAATGTATGACAAACTATCATGTATTAAAAGTGATAAATAAATATCTCGCAAGTTTAGTTGAGATACTCTAGTGAAATACTTAGAAAAGTATGTTTGATTGCGTATCCTATGAATAACCTGTTAAGTATCATTAAGTACCAAACAACATTTTACCATTACAGAAGATATTACCCAACTGGAATGAGGGCCAGCTTTCCTTCTGAACAATATAAGATGGCTTAATGAGATTCCCATACTGAATAGCAATTGATGCTGCAATTCAGAGTTGTTTCATGCACACAAAACCCGAGAAAAAAACTGAAAGTTTCAGTATTTGTTCCTCCAAATACTGGAGTTAGCTGCAGGTACAAAGATTCAAACAGCCATTTTTTGCCTTGAATTCTAAATACTTTCAAACAAATTTCATGCAAAAGAATTTTCAAGACAACCATACTCCTTTCTATATTCTTCTCCTTATTAGATTCTAATGCATCCTGTCGAGCCTCAGAAAACAAATAAGCAGAATTCAGGCCTGTAGGATGTGTTTCATTAAATGATTTGTGCTTCCCTATACTGTGATGAGACTAACAAGTCAATATTTGTATCAACATTGCAATAAGCACATAAAGGCCAGAGCTGGAGAAAACTGATGAAGAAAGCTCTTCTTCCATTGAATGCTATCTTGTACCTAATCCTCATGCCATGGAAGAAGCCTGCTTTTGATCCTCCTGCTCTTGCTCACCCTCTCCCATCAGCGGCTGTCGTTTTTTAAGCTCTCGATGATATTTTGCCATCAAGGAGGCGTAGATGCAACCATATGCCCCAGCCACCACCATCATGATGCAAACAATGCCACATAAGACCCCAGCAACAACGACTGTTCCAATGGCTCGCCTGACACTGACTGGGCGGTAGCGTTGTCTCATGCAATCTGAAGTATGAAAGTAATGTGGCCTTGGGGTGCTGACCTCCTGTTTCACACAGGGAGGGCCTGTGACTACTTTTCCATTTCCTGAGGATTTATTTTCATCCTCCAGTTGGATGCAGTAGTTGAACATCTCTATGGGAACAGCTCTGAGATCTTTCCCACGGAGGTCTTTCGGCAGAGAACATTCAATTCCATCAAGTTTTCCACCTGATTTTAAGACAGAGTAATCAATTAATTAGGACTTGAATTCTGCCAGTCAAAACAGTACATCATATTTCCCCAGTGTAACCATTTCCTCAAGTAGGCAATGTTTACAGTTATTAAGCAAGTTTTAGCAAACTCATTTCACATGTTCCCATCGCTTTAACTGCCTCTCATCATATTTAGTTATGTTATTGGGACGATTTTATGGGGACAATTCTGGATATTCTGTAGGTAATGGCACTCTGTTGGGAAGTATCATGTGAAATTGTTGGCATGCTGCTCAAGATTTTTAATCATATTTTCTCTGTTTTCTTTTGTTTGAATTGCTGAGATTCTCAGAGACTGAGCCTTTTTAAAATTCATTTGTAGGATGTGAGTGTCGCTGACTGGCCAGCATTTATTGCCCATCCCTAGTTGCTCTTGAGAAGGTAGAGGTAAGCTGCCTTCTTGAACCACAGCAGTCCACCTGCTGTGGGTTGATTCACAATGCCATTGGGGTGGAAATTCCAGGATTTCGATCCAGCAACAATGAAGGAAAACCAATATATTTCCAAGTCAGGATGATGATTTGCTTGGAGGGACACTTACTGGTGGGGGTGTTCCTATGTGTCTGCTGCCCTTGCCCTTCTAGATGGAAGTGGTCAGGGGTTTGGAAAGTGATGTCTGAATATCTTTGGTGAATTTCTAGTGTGCATGTTGGAGATAGTGCACACTGCTCCTACTGAGCATTGGTGGCGGAGGGAATGGATGTTTGACTTGGCTGCGTTACATGCTTCGCATATTACCTTTCATAAACTTGGGGTTATCCAAATCTCTGATACCCATGTCCTAACTTACACCAAGTCATATTTGCCCATCACCCATCTGCCTAGTATACTACATTGGCTCCCATTACAGCACGACATCAAAACTGAAATTCTCACATATGTTTTCAAATCTCTTCGTGGTATTCCTATCCCTTTAAACTCTTCAACCCTACAACTCTCTAATATGTATTCACTCCTGCAACTCTGGCCCCTCTGATTTTAAATACTTCATCATTTTTTCACCATGTCTTTAGCTGGCAAGGCCCCATGTTCTATAATTCCCTCTGTAATCCTCTCTGCTATTCAACTCTGCTTTGTTTCTAGAAGATAATGCATAAAATTTAAATCTTTGATCAAGCTCTGCCTTAATATTTTTTGGTATAGTTCAGTATCAAGTTTTATTTGATAATGCTGCCATGAAATGCCTTGGGATGTTTTTCTGTGTTATTGATGCAATATAAATTCTGGGTAAACAGTTATAGGCTCCCACAAGGCACGCTGGAAATCTCTCTCTGTTAGAGACAAGTGGTTATAGAGCTTGAGGCCCAACGTTCCAGACTGATTTCAAGTATCTCTAAACATCAGAGTCATCTAAGAAAAATTAACAAACAATGAAATTCACAGCTGACCTTGGAGAAACCTGTGTGGGAGAGCTCATAGCAGGGGAACAGCTAAGTGGCTAGTTTTAAAGTGTAACTATACTGTATTTTTATGTAAATTTACAATAGTCAGTAGAGTGGGTTCCATTTTGATTATATGTTTTATTGAGATCTATCTCTTGATTAAGCCTTTAAAATATAGAACATAGGTACTAAGTTAGTGTGGAGCAGTGTTTTTACAGCAGTAAGACTGTGCTATTTTCTAGGTCTGTAGATTGTTAAGATGCAAAGATGGCCTTTAGTAGAGAGATGTGCTCTTTCGGTTGGATGTGGGCAATTAGGGAGGGTTTCCATGTTACTAATGATTATGTCTGCAGGAAGTGTGTTTAGTTGCGAATCCTATCGGATCACATGGATTGGTTGGAACGGTAGTTAGAAGAAATGAGGAATTGACAGGCGCTAGGGAGTGTAATGGATGGCAGTTGCAGGAAGGAAAATAAACTGAAGATACAGACAGGTGGATGGGTAATTTTTTAAAAAGGTAGGAGAGGGAAATGGGCAGTGCAGGAGTCTTCTGTGGCTACCCCCTTCTCAAACAAATATGCTGTTTTGGAAATGTATGGAGTGATGGAGTCTCAGGGAAATGTAGCACTGATGGGCAGGTTTCTGGTACTGACTGGCTCTCATAAAATTAGGATACAACAGGTTCCAAGCAATTGATTGTGATAGGTGACTCTCTAGTCAGAGACATAGACAGATGTGCTGCAGCTGATGAAACATCAGAATGGTGTGTTGTCTCCCTGGAGCCAGGGTCAAAGTTGTGTTGGAGAGAGTGCAGAGTATTCTGAAAGGGGAGAGGGACCAGCAGGACGTCATTGCACCCACCAGAATTAACGATATAGGAAGAGCAAATGATAAGATTCTGAGGACAGAATATAGAAAGTTAGGCAAGAATTTAAAAAGAAGGTTCTCGAGAGTAATAATATCTGGATTACTCCCAGTCCCACGAGCTAGTAAGGGGAGGAATAGGAGGATAGGGTAGATGAATAAGAGGCTGAGGAGGTTTCAGGGGAGGAGGATTCACATTTCTGGATCATTGGAATCTCTTCTGGGGTAGAGGTCACTTGTGTAAGAAGGACCCAGGGAAATAGTGAGGAAAGAAATCAGTTAGGAAAAGGACCAAGTCAAACATCAGGAATTGGATGGATAGAAATTTGTTAAGTCCAAGAAAGTTTTCTGATTCAGTGTTCAGATATAGAGAAGGTGCGAAACTTGCCCTACTCTCAGGAAGGAGAAAGTGAGGACTGCAGATGCTGGAGATCAGAGCTGAAAATGTGTTGCTGGAAAAGCACAGCAGGTTAGGCAGCATCCGAGGAGCAGGAGAATTGACGTTTCAGACATGAGCCTGAAGAAGGGCTCATGCCTGAAACGTTGATTCGCCTGCTCCTTGGATGCTGCCTGACCTGTTGTGCTTTTCCAGCAACACATTTTCAGCCCTACTCTCAGGAAATATGGCAGGGCAGGTGACTGTGGTGTCAGTGGGGGAGCACTTTGGGGCCAGTGACCATAATTCTCTTCGTTTTAAAATAGTGATGGAAAAGGATCGACCAGATTTAAAAGTTAAAGTTCTAAATTGAAGGAAGGCCAATTTTGACAGTATTAGGCAAGAACTTTCAAAAGTTAGTTGGAGGTGGATATTTGCAGGTAAATGGGTAGCTGGGAAATGGGAAACCTTCAAAAATGAGATAGTGAGAAACCAGAGACAGTATATTCCTGTTTGGGTGAAGGTCAAGGCTGGTAAGTGTAAGGAATGCTGGTTGACGAGCAAAATTGAGGTTTTGGTCAAAAAAAAGAAGAAAGCATATGTCACATATGGACAGCAGAGATCAAATGCATCCCTGGAAAAGTATAAAGGCAGTGGGAGTTTACTTAAGAGGGAAATCAGGAGGCAAAAAGGGGACAAGAGATATTTGCCACATAGGATTAGGAGAATCCAAAGGAATTCTACAAACACATTAAGGACCAAAGGGTAACTAGGGAGACAATAAGGCCCCTTAAAAATCAGCAGGGCTACCTATGTGTGGCAACACAGGAAATGGGGAAGATACTAAACGAGTAATCGCATCAATGTTTTCTGAGGAGAAGGATATGGCAGATATAAAATGTGGGGAAATAACAATATCTTGAAAAATATCCATAGAAACATAGAGGATAGGAGTGAAGGAGGCCACTCGGCCCTTCAAACCTGCTCTGCCATTTATCACAGTCATGGCTGATCGTCCAATTCAAAAGCCTAATGCTGCTTTCTCCCCATAACCTTTGATCCAATTTGCCCCAGCTGCTTTATCTAGCCGCCTCTTGAATACAAGTACTTCCTGTGGTAATTAATTCATCGGATGAAAAAATGTCTCATCCTAAATGGTCCACCCCGAATCCTCAGACTGTGCCGATTCCATATCACAGAGGAGTGGTGCTGTATGTCTTAGAACGCATAAAAGAAAATAAATCCCTGGTACCTGAGCAGGTGTACCCTAGAACTCTGTGGGAAACTGGGGAAGTGATTGTCGGGCCATTTGCTGAGATATTTGTATCATCAAAGCCACAGGTGAGGCACCAGAAGACTGGAGGTTGGCTAACTTGATGCCACTATTTAAGAAAGGTGTCAAGGAAAAGCCAGGGAACTATAGACCAGTGAGCCTGACATCAGTGGTGGGAAAGTTGTTGGAGGGAATCCTGAGGAACAGGATTTACATATATTTGATAGGCAAGATTAGGGATAGTCAAGTGAATTTGTATGTGGGAAATTGTGTCTCACTAACTTAATTGGGTTTTTTGAGGAAGTAATGATAGGATTGATGAAGGCAGAGCAGTGTACATGATATATATGGACTTCAGTAAGGCATTTGACAAGGTTCCTCATGGTAGACTGGTTAGCAAGTTTAGATCACATGGAATACAAGGAGATCTAACCATTTAGATACAGAACTGGCACGAAGATAGAATACAGAGGGTGGTGGAGGGTTGCTTTTCAGACTGGAGGCCTGTGACAGTGGTATGTCACAAGAATATGTGCTGAGTCCATTGTGTTTTGTCATTTATATAAATGATTTGGATGTGAACATAGGAGGTATAGTTAGTAAGTTTGCAAATGATATCAAAATTGGAGGTGTAGTGGACGTGAAGAAGGCTACCTCGGAATACAATGGGATCATGATCAGATGGGCTGAGGAGTGGCAGATGGAGATACATTTAGATAAATGTGACATGCTGCAATTTGGAAAGGCAAATCAAAGCAGGACTTGTATACTTAATGGTGAGGTCCTGGGGAGTGGTGCTGAACAAAGAGACCTTGGAATTCAGGTTCATAGTTTCTTAAAAGTGGAGTTGTAGGTACATAGGATTGTGAAGAAGGCATTTGGTATGCTTTCCTTTACTGGTCAGTGCATTGAGTATATGGGTTGGAGGTCATGTTGCTGCTGTCATGCCACTTTTGGAATACTGTGTACACTTCTAGTCTCCCTGTTTTTGAAAGGACATTGTGAAACTTGAAAGGGTTCAGAAAAGATTTACAAGAATGTTGCCAGGATTGAAGGGTTTCGGGGAGAGGCTGGATAGGCTGGGATTATTTTCCCAGTGACATTGGAGGCTGAAGGGTGATCTTGCAGAGGTTTATAAATCATGAGGGTCATGGAAAGGCTGAATAGACAAGGTCTTTTCCCTGGGATAGGGGAGTCCAAAACCAGAGAGTATAGGTTTAAGGGTGAGAGGGTAAAGATTTAAAAGGGACCTGACGGGCAACTTTTTCATGCACAGAGGATATTGTGTGTATGGAATGAGCTGCCAGAGGAAGTGGTAGAGGCTGGTACAATTGCAACATTTAAAAGTTATCTGGATGGGTATGTGAATAAGAGTTTAGAGGGGTATGGGCCAAATGCTGGAAAATGAGGCTAAATTTATTTAGGATATCTGGTCAGCATGGGCAAGTTGGACCAAAGGGTCTGTTTCCATGCGGGACGACTGTAAGTATGAGATAAAGCAAGAAGGCTTTCTTCCATGAACCCGTTGGAATACAGATTTAAGTTTGTCACTGACATCAATCTGTACCAGACACTAACTACCAAACCATGATAAATCCAACTTATTGGTTTTATTATGGAAACTTGCAGGCTCATCAAGAGATTGCTGAAGTTGTCAAGAGATAACAACAACACAGGTAAAGGCTTTAAAAGCAACTAAGCTGAGGCAGCACCAGTGATAGATAATGCTATAGATATAATGTTATGAGGCCCAGCTGATGAAATAGTTATGGGTCAGATGGTCATCTCTGAGCCAATTAAAATATCAATGTTTTAGACTGATTTAGTTTCAGAAAATGGCTGTGGAAGGGATAGAGTTGGTGTCAAGTGAATGGATTTTGTGGCAAGGATTAAAGACAAAACCCCTTCTCAATTTTTATTCAGTAACAACAAAATCCCTGGCAGATGTCTCCTGATCAGAGTTACTGAAGGTCAGTTAGTTCAGCTGTTTTCACAGCTGGAAGAGATAATTTAGCTTTACACAGATCAAGAATTAAGTCTATTATTTTTTGCAGTGAAGTTCAATATATTGTGAATGAAATCAGTTTTCATTTTGGTGCATGTGAATTACATCCAGTGTGGCCAGAAAGTTTGTAAGTGGTTGATAAAGTTTGTTCTACTGACCTTTGTAGAGGAACCATTCCATCCAGTGTTTGAAGTCCCTCAGGCTGCAGTCACATTCCCAAGGATTCCCACCAAGCTGCAACTGCCGAAGAAATTCAAGTGGCTCAAAGGCCTCCCTTTCGAGATTTGGCATCCTGTTTTCTTCCAGATTCAACCAAGTCAAGTTCTGCATTTCATCAAATAAGAGCAGTGGAATCTGAGAGAGGCCATTAACAGAAAGGTCCAATCTTTGCAAGTTAGTGGTCTTGTAGAAGATGCTTTTATCCAGACTTCGAATGCTGTTATTTCTTAAGTTGAGATCAGTCAGGTTCCTGATGTAATCAAATACATTTGCTGGTAATTGGTCCAGGTAATTGTTAGACAGATCCAGTTTCTCCAATGTGGTAAAATTACTGAATGTGAGAGCTTGTAGGCTGCTGAGCTTATTGTTGCTGAGTGAGAGAAATTTAATGTTTGATGGAATGTCTGTTGGAATGGTCACGAGGCCTAGATTGCTGCAATCAACTTCGTACTTTTTACAAGAACAGTGTGTAGGACATGCTAACAAGGCTTCAACAATAGTTAGCAACACAAAAAATAAGCAGTAATGACCTGTGGAGAAACAGAGGCACGTGTTAATGAATTAGAAACTTCAGCAAATGCAAGGATTTTCCATTTCACATCCAAATTTGAGAAAGTTCCTTTGTATTTTTGAACACTAGCCAAGTACAGTTTGTATGCCTCGCTTACCTCCTTGGCCCAACGACAGTACTAAGTAGTTTTTGGAAGCAAATTGAGAAGATAAGATGATGCGTTATGTTGAACACTGCAGAGATTGAATATAATGGTTGTTGGAACAGTTGCTGACAATAGTTCACAGGGGGTAGGGGAAAACTGATACAAGTTTTACATTATCTGAAATCCTTGTAATTATTAACAAAAAAAAACTTAGCAAGGCTACATAAAAAAAAGTAATAATGTCCTGCTTCACTTCTGAACATGTTTCACTTAAGAGCTCGTTTCATTTGCCTTTAAAGCCCAACTGAGCAGAACTAACCCTGGAAGACTTTTCTACACAAAAAAAATCTTTATGACTCTTGCTGGCTCTCATTTATATGTAGTAGATGACCGTAGGGAAACTTGCACTGAATCTACATTGAGCTCCATCACAAAGAAGTCGAGGAGAATTATGGATGGGAAGAGTGGAAACTGAGTCAGCACTGGGTGAGATCATGAGATACCTAATTCCCAAAACATATAATCTCAAACTTTGACAATGAAAAAACTTGCTGGTCCAAAGCTTTCCTAAACGAGTGGCACTTTGTCTAATAATCATGAGTAGCGGTAATAACGAAAATAGTGAACAGTTTTATAGAACAGAGAGCAATGCCATTTCTGAAATTAGCAATTTTGTACTTGAAAATAGTGCAATTCCCAAGGAATATTAGGACATTTATAATGTGAATGTATAATATTATAATGAATAATTATTTCTTTTAATTAATAGTTTTGTAATAAAAAGCATTATTCAGATATGTATTCATTGATGATCACTTTGAGACAAAAGAGAACAGGAAGACTTTGCCAAGGCTTTTTCACACATTATTGGCTTGCCTTTGAGATTGCTGAAGAACCAGGGAATGCTACCAGGATATATATGTTTCTGACAGAGAAAAAGTTCTAATTTAAAGGATCACAGCATTGCTCACAAGAGTTTAGTGGTACTTTAACTTTTGAGGAATTGAGAGGCACCCAAGAAAGTTTCTTACACTCACTTATACCTAAATATCACATTGTATTTGAGAAACTAGTTGAAGTGAACTCTCCCAATTCGGGATGAAGAGGATAGTCTCTCCAACCAAGCAGGTGTGGATGGAATGACCAAGTAAGTAAGTAGCAGGAGAGGATTCTGGGTAATCCAAGATGGAGGACGGGAAAAATTTCTGGCTGAAACAGCTGTTCCTTTTTTGAGGTATTTTAGGTGCTGGAGGTGATTTCCTCGAAATCCAGGAGCAGCAATTACTCGGTGGTGGACAAGTTGTTGGAGGGAGTCCTGAGGGACAAGATGTACATGTATTTGGAAAGGCAAGGACTGATTAGGGATAGTCAATATGGCTTTGTGTGTGGGAAATCATGTCTCACAAACTTGATTGAGTTTTTTGAAGAAGTAACAAAGAAGATTGATGAGGGCAGAGCAGTAGATGTGATCTATATGGACTTCAGTAAGACGTTCGTCAAGGTTCCCCATGGGAGACTGATTAGCAAGGTTAGATCTCATGGAATACAGGGAGAACTAGCCATTTAGATACAGAACTGGCTCCAAGGTAGGAGATAGAGAGTGGTGGTGGAAGGTTGTTTTTCAGACTAGAGGCCTGTGACCAGTGGAGTGCCACAAGGATCAGTGCTAGGTCCTCTACTTTTTGTCATTTACATAAATGATGTGGATGCGAGCATAAGAGGTACAGTTAGTAAGTTTGCAGATGACACCAAAATTGGAGGTATAGTGGACAGCAAAGAGGGTTACTTCAGATTACAACAGGATCTTGACCAGATGGTCCAATGGGCTGAGAAGTGGCAGTTACAGTTTAATTCAGATAAATGCTAGGTTCTACATTTTGGGAAAGCAAATCTTAGCAGGACTTATATACTTAATGGTAAGGTCCTCGGGAGTGTTGCTGATTAAAGAGACCTTGAAGTGCAGGTTCATAGCTCCTTGAAAGTGGAGTCGCAGGTAGATAGGATAGTGAAGAAGGCGTTTGGTATGCTGTCCTTTATTGGTCAGAGTATTGAATACAGGAGTTGGGAGGTCATGTTGCGGCTGACCAGGACATTGGTTAGGCCACTGTCGGAATATTGCGTGCAATTCTGGTCTCTTTCCTATCGGAAAGATGTTGTGAAACTTGAAAGGATTCAGAAAAGATTTACAAGGATGTTGCCAGGGTTGGAGGATTTGAGCTACAGGGAGAGGCTGAACAGGCTGGGGCTATATTCCCTGGAGCATCGGAGGCTGAGGGATGGCCTTATAGAGGTTTACAAAATTATGAGGGGCATGGATAGGGTAAATAGGCAAAGTCTTTTCCCTGGGGTCAGAAGTCCAGAACTAGAGGGCATAGGTTTAGGGTGAGAGGGGTAAGATATAAAAGAGGCCTAAGGGGCAACATTTTCACACAGAGGGTGATACATGTATGGAATGAGCTGCCAGTGGAAGTGGTGGAGGCTGGTACAATTGCAACATTTAAGAAGCATTTGGATGGGTATATGAATATGAAAGGTTTGGAGGGAAATGGGCCAGGTGCTGGCAGGTGAGACTAGATTGGGTTGGGATATTTGGTTGGCATGGACAGGTCTGTTTCCATGCTGTACACCTCTTTGACTCTAGGACTCTATGAGTGTGGTCCCTCCAATCTAGGAAAATCAGACAATCAGACTCAGACAAATGTGTTACATAACACTCTCAAGTGCCAAGCCTCACACTTTGACTCACCTAGTGTTCTATTCAACAACATTTTTAGATTAACACATTATGTATCTCCTCTCCCTGCAGCCACCTTACATCTGCATCTTATAATCTGCAGACCTATCTATTTCTCTTCAACACCCATGCCGCAGGATAACCATTCACAAATGGCATCCTGCCCTCTTCACCACAAAAATCAAATCTGCAGCAAGTAGCTCTTCTCCTTACATTCCAAGGTTTGTAATCCATCTATAAGGCACAAGTCAGTGTGATGGAATACACCCTACTTGCCTGGACAAGTACAGTTCCACCAACAGTCAAGAATCTTGATACCATATAGGACAAATTAACTCACTCATTTAGCACCACATCCTCAAACTCTCTCCACCACTAATGCTCAGTAGCAGCAATGTGTAATATCTGCAAGATGAACTGCAGAAATTCATCAAACATTCTTAGACAGGATCTTCCAAACCTACAACCATTTCCGACTGGAAGAACATGGGAACACCATCACCTGCAAATTCCCCTCCAAGCCGCTTACCATCCTGATTTGAAAACATATCACTGTTCCTTCACTATCATTGGGTCAGGAACCCCCTCTAACACATGTAATGTGGTTGTACCTACAGTGTGTGGACTGCAGCAGTTCAAGAAGGCAGTTTGCCACCATCTTCTCAAGGGCAATTAAGGATGGACAATAAACACTGCCCCAATGAATGATGCCAAACTATTACAAAAGATTAAAAATAATGTTCTGTGACCTCTCTGTTTTTGCTTTTTTAAGAAGACAGTGCTCAATCTGGCAGAGACATTGACTGAGTGAGTGGTGGCTCTCCAGTTAGAGAAATATCAGGCATTGGCAATGTGTTCCCACCTGCGTTATTGGGTAGAAAGTCTTGTTTCAGGAGCTTACAGATGTCATAAGTTGCCTGCCTTGACAGTCTGAGTCCCTGAGGCATTGGAGTTCAGAAGTGTGGAGTACACTACCTTCAACCCAGTATTTGGGGCTTGCCCCCCTTCCACCTGTATCTTGGTGTCCATTACCTTTTCCCCCCTGTGGAGGATCTTAGAACTGAGAAGAAGACAGTTACCTCTGCTACTAGTGCTGATGCTGAGGGTGTTGTTTCTGCTCTAGATGGAGCTGCATGAGTTGCTATGTTGAAGGCTGGAATCAGCGAATCAAGTGACTGAAGATTTGGACAAGTAAATTGACAAGAAATTGGCAATCACTTGCCAAGAAGTGAAGGTATTCTTTAAGAGAACAAGTGCAGAGAAGAGCAATGGCGATGAATAGAGTTCATCAGTCTTAATAACTGAACATTTCCCAATTCTTCACTTTCCCTTAAAAGCTGTATCTGCTGTACACTGACCTTGGTGACCTCTGACAATTTGGGAAAGAGATACCCTGTGGAAAATACAAGATCCACATATTTAAGAGTTGTTTTCTCTTTAAAATCAATCTGTTCAAACACATTATAAAACATGTCAGGGGCAGCTGGGTCTTGAACATCGATCTGCCCAAAAGTTAGGGACAATACCCTCATAAAAAGTTATCTTAACTGGCTTATAAGTACCTTAGTTATTTATCCATCAGATTCAAAAATTTGCCACAAGTGTCTTCAATTCCATTCAATCAACCAAGAGGACACAGGGATGCAAGTTGAAATTGGAATGGATAATAGAAGTTATGAATTCACAAACATGGTTTACATTGCCCTGAATGGGCTTTACACATAAATTATTCTCCTTGAAACATGGGTGATTGACTGATGGTGGTTCATAGAGAAAAGAAACCATAGTGATTAGGTGCTAGCGATGAAATACATGTTCAGATGTATTTGATAATACTTCTGGATGTGAACTCACAAGCAGAAAGGGATGACTCAAAAGTGATACAGCAGGAATAATTGCAATAATGCAAATGCTTCATAAGCAAAAGAAATTCAGACATTTCATAAAATCTCAAAGCTGAATTTTATAACCAATTTGTATTTTGTTCTTTTTGTATGTGATATTATGAAAATGTCTCAAATATGTTACAGATGGTTGTTCGTGCATATAAACTCAATCATCACAACTTTTGTGAATGATAAATGGAGACAATAAAGCTAGACGTTTTGGGATCTTGGTAGCTGTAGGTTGTGTTTGTTAATTTATTAATGTCATATATTGCAGAGAGTAGGTGGATGAAGTTTTGACTAATCTAGTGAACAAGCGCTACCTATCTTTGTTTTGTCAAGAAGTTAGGTCCGCTCTTTACAGCTGTTTGTTGCAATGAACTGTTGGTGTACTCTTGATGGATTAGCAAAAGTCCTAGAAACAAAACAACTTTGGAATACAATTAAAGCTTTCATACACAGTAATGGGCAAGTATTACATTTAATGAGTACCTTCACACTCCTAATATTCTCCCCACTACATCACCCTAGTTTACTTGACCTGTTCTGACTGTATCTCAAGGATTCACCACTGGCATGCAAGTTCAAAAAATATAAACAAGAGGTCGGTCTATTGCGTCCATTCCACCATTCAATGAGATCATGGCAGATCTGATCATTGTCAATTCCATTTTCCTGCCTTTTCCCCATAATGATTGATTCCTGGAACAACAGATTATGGAACTGATCAAGAAAGAAGCTAGACTTTGCTCTGTGCAATAAGACAGGGTTAATTAGTGATCTGAAAATAGGAGATCTTTTGGGGAAGATGTTCACAACATGATAGAATTTCATATTTAACATGAGAGTGATATACATCTGAAACTAGTGTTAAGCTTAAATAAAACTCATTACACAGGTATGCAGCAAGTGTTAGCTAAGCTAGATGGGGAAATTAGATTAAAATGGTATGATATTAGAAAAGCAATAGTGAACATTTAAAGAAATATTCCTTACATGAACTTGCATTACATTCAGAAATCAATGCCTTACCAAAAATGTGAACTCAAAGGCAAACTAAGAAAGGATGTGGATAATCTTAAATTAAGAGAAAAACCTTTAAAAAGCAACAGAAGTTTATTAAGCTTGAGAATTGGGAGAGTTTACGAACCCAGCAAAGTGTGACAAATAGAATATGAAAATAAATAGCTAACAATATAAAAATGGATTGCTGCACAGAATGAAATTTGTCTGAATGGAAAGATTTCAAACATCAGACATATACCCACATGAAAGCATTCTCATGTATTGAGAGTGGAAAAAACTTTAACTCACCATACAGGCTGAAAATAGGAAGGAAGTAGTGAAAGTAAGTGTTTCCCTTCTTTTCCAATTACAGACTTTGACTAAATTATTTTTCACCATGTAGGTATACCACAACAAGTAGGCAGGCTATGGTGACAGGGAAACATTTAATGACTATAGCTGATCATTTAAGCCTTTTCTGGAATCTAATACAACCTGATCAGATATACCTGAGAACACTGTGGGAAGCTAGAGAAGTGATTGCTGGGCCTCTTGCTGAGATATTTGTATCATCGATAGTTACAGGTAAGGTGCGGGAAGACTGGAGGTGGGCAAACATGGTGCCACTGTTTAGGAAGGGTGGTAAAGACAAGCCAGGGAACTATAGACTAGTGAGCCTGACCTCAGTGGTGAGCAGGTAGTTGGAGGGAATCCTGAGGGATAGGATATACATGTATTTGGAAAGGCAAGGACTGATTAGGGATAGTCAACATGGCTTTGTGCGTGGGAAATCATGTCTCACAAACTTGATTGAGTTTTTTGAAGAAGGAACAAAGAAGATTGATGAGGGCCGAGCAGTAGATGTGATCGATATGGACTTCAGTAAGGCGTTTGACAAGGTTTCCCATGGGAAACTGATTAGCAAGGTTAGATCTCGTGGAATACAGGGAGAACTAGCCATTTGGATACAGAACTGGCTCAAAGGTAGAAGACAGAGGGTGCGTGGAGGGTTGTTTTTCAGACTGGGGGCCTGTGACCAGTGGAGTGCCACAAGGATTGGTGTTGGGTCCTCTACTTTTTGTTATTTACATAAATGATTTGGATGCGAGCATAAGAGGTACAGTTAGTTAAGTTTGCAGATGACACCAAAATTGGAGGTGTAGTGGACAGCGAAGAGAGTTACCTCAGATGACAACAGGATCTTGACCAGATGGGCCAATGGGCTGAGAAGTGGCAGATGGAGTTTAATTCAGATAAATGCGAGGTGCTGCATTTTGGGATAGCAAAACCTAGCAGGACTTATACACTTAATAGTAAGGTCTTAGGGAAAGTTGCTGAATAAAGAGATCTTGGAGTGCAGGTTCATAGCTCCTTGAAAGTGAAATCGCAGGTAGATAGGATAGTGAAAAAGGCATTTGTTATGCTTTCCTTTATTGGTCAGAGTATCGAGTACAGGAGTTGGAGGTCATGTTGCGGTTGCACAGGACATTGGTTAGGCCACTGTTGGAATATTGCGTGCAATTCTCTACAAGGTCACCCCTCAGCATCGGAGGCTGAGGGGTGACCTTATAGAGGTTTACAAAATTATGAGGACATGGATAGGATAAATGGACAAAATCTTTTCCCAGGTGTCAGAGAGTCCAGAACTAAAGGACATAGGTTTAGGGTGAGACGGGAAAGATATAAAAGAGACCTAAAGGGCAACGTTTTCACGCAAAGGGTGGTATGTGTATGGAATGAGCTGCCAGAGGCAGCTGTGGTGGAGGCTGGTACAATTGCAACGTTTAAGAGGCATTTGGATGGGTATATGAATAGGAAGGGTTTGGAGGGATATGGGCCGGGTGCTGACAGGTGGGACTAGATTGGTTTGGGATATCTGGTTGGCATGGACAGATTGGACCGAAGGGTCTGTTTCCATGTTGTACATCTCTATGACTCTAGGACACTCTCAATCAATCCGCTGACTTCTGGTGTTTTTTTTCTTGAATGTATTCCCATATCCTGCTTATTCTCTTTACCTTTTCCCAACTTCAAAACTTAGAACTACACTGAAATTGAAAAGGATAAAAGGGACTTGAAGAAGTGACCAAAACTATAACAAAAAATTTCCGACTTATATATGATTTGGCAAAATAGTCCAAATTTAGAATAGAAGTTAGAAGGGTATGGGGAGCTAAAAGGATATTTCAAAACTATACAAAGTTAAAAATCATACAACACCAGGTTATAGTCCAACAAGTTTATTTGGAAGCACTAGCTTGTTGAGCATTGCTCCTTCATCAGGTGGTTGTGGAGTATAAGATCGTAAGACACAGAATTTACTGCAAACGTTTACAGTGTGATGTCACTGAAGTTATATATTGAAAAAGACCTGGATTGTTTGTTAAGTCTCTTATCTTTTAGAATGGACATGTTGGTTTCAGTTCTTTCATATGTAAATGGTAGAACATTTAAAAGTTACATTCTCAAGTGAATTTTAACAATTTGCGCCAAGTTGGCCCAGATAATGTATTGAAGGTGTAAGGTGTCCTGTGTGAGACTGTCTGTGTCACAATGGTCAGACTGATTCTAATCTAAAAATTGGATTTACAGAATCTTACAGGGATTAATGCAGTTTTGAGCAAAGTTAAAATGTAATTCTGAGTATGTGTGTGTGCGGGTGTGTGTGTGTGTGTGTGTGTTTAGGGGTAGCCCTTGGGTTCATGTCACACGACAGGTGACTAGACACACAGGCAGACACACACACACACACACACACACACACACACACACACACACACACACACACACACACACACACACACACACACACACAGTCTGACCATTGTGACACAGACAGTCTCACACAGGGCACCTCACACCTTCAATGCATTATCTGGGCTGACATGACACCAACTGTTAAAGTTCACTTGAACTTTTAAATGACCTGCGATTTACATATGAAAGAACTGAAACCAACATGTCCATTCTAAAAGATAAGAGACTTAACAAACAATCCTGGTATTTTTCAATATATAATTTCAGTTACATCATGCTGTAAACTTTTGCAGTAAATTCTGTGTCTTACGATCTTATACTCCACAACCATCTGATGAAGGAACAGTGCTTCGAAAGGTAGTATTTCCAAATCAACCTGTTGGACTATAACCTGGTGTTGTGTAATTTTTAACTTTGTACACCCCAGTCCAACACCAGCATCTCCACATCAAAATTATACAGATTATTTTAAAATAAACACCTATTGAAGCTGAGTTAATCATGAAAAACGAATTTGAGAGAAGAGCAACTTTCGAAGAAAATTACAGCTGAAAAATGTTATGAGGACAGATAGTTCAAATGCAAAGTTCATAATGTTATAAGCATGATGAAAACAGCACCTTCTGCGCTGAAATTGTGTCTTCTATTCCTTTTGCTGCTCCTCCTCCTTTCATCATTCCCAGAATCCCATCAATGATATTGCAAGCAACAATGAGAAACATGTGAAATAAGGGTCATCAAAAGGGATGAGGTATACTCACACGTGTAACAGGTCTTCATCCCCAGCTTCATTACTTCACTTGTCACAGGCTCCATATTTAACATGGTATCCTGACTTCCAATCTTAGAGTTGTTGATTCATGTCTTGTGACTGACGTTGTGTGGAATAGATTTCACAGTGGTGTCCAATGTCACTGATCAGTAATAAAACCAGTACTTTGGTCTCCAAAACTAGAAGAAGACATTATTTTGTAGATTATTAAATGTATTTTGTTTTCTTAACCAACTGTGTAATTTAATCAGCTAATTGTAAAGCTATAGGGGCGGCACGGTGGCGCAGTGGTTAGCACTGCTGCCTCACAGCGCCTGTAGACCCGGGTTCAATTCCCGACTCAGGCGACTGACTGTGTGGAGTTTGCACGTTCTCCCCGTGTCTGCGTGGGTTTCCTCCGGGTGCTCCGGTTTCCTCCCACAGTCCAAAGATGTGCGGGTCAGGTGAATTGGCCAAGCTAAATTGCCCGTAGTGTTAGGTAAGGGGTATGGGTGTGTTGCGCTTCGGCGGGTCGGTGTGGACTTGTTGGGCCGAAGGGCCTGTTTCCACACTGTAAGTCTAAGTCTAGAAGATGTTGATACAGTGAAATTGCAATAATGAATGCCTGTTCCAACTCTTTCTGCTTTGACATTTATGACACTGTATTATGCTAAACCACCAATCCTTAGCCACAGGTTCAAAGTGATTGATCTCAGCCATGCTAGCAAAAGGAGGTAACTCACCAGCCTGTGCCTGGTCTGCTCATGTCTGTTTTCAGCAGTACATTATAAAGCAACATTAGCAGAAGTTTTGGATTGTCATATACTATGTGTAAGCCAAGGCAGGGGACTGGAGTTGAAAAAGTTCCTTTAAATATAAAACAATCAGGTACTTTCTAAAACTATTTTAAAAACCCAGGAAGAGGCCTTTGCACAGCAATATGGTGAATGCAAATTATATAATGTGAAGAATCAAAGACAGTAAACCATGTTGCTAGAGTTAATATTATATTTTACATATAGTAAAAAGTGAAATTATATGGCTATATACTGTTCCTGCTGAAAGATCTAAGCCATTTTGAATGAAGCTGTAAATATTGTTCCCTAGTCAGCAAGCATTAATTCATAAAGGAGGGGTCATGGGTTCTAAAGAACCTCTGGATCCACAAACGAATAGAGAACAAAGCAAAATAATGGACATTCATGACTGACCTTCTGCAAACTTGTTAAGGATCTCTGATTATGTCACTCATTACCTGCAGTTAATGGGTGGAGAATTTGCAATGTGGGAGACCTAAGAATTGTGTGGCACTGCTCTGTACTTTACAGGAAACTTATTAGCATATTTGAATATGGCTCCTATTGAAACATGTAGATGTCTGGGTCCCCATGAAAAGTGGCATCTGATGGAGATAGGGTAGAAATTGTGGGGTACACACACAATATCACAATTTTCCAATCATCTTTGGGACATGGGACAGTACCAGGAAATTGGAAGCAGTTAATGTATGCACCTTGTTCAAAAGAAGAAGCGAGGTAAAATGCTAAGAATTCAGCTTGTGGGGAAATGTTAATACAGCAATATTCAGCCAATGTCTACTGTTGCCTGACAGAGGATCTCAAAATTGTCCCTAATTTTCTTTCATGTAGTTCAGGTTTTCAAATTTCTATAGTATAAATGGAACGGTGGGTAACATGCAGTGATTGGATTTATTATTTAATTTGATTTGATTTGTTATTGTCACATGTACTTAGGTACAATGAGAAGTTTTGTTTTGCATGCAGTACCATAAAATACAAAGAAAATGTGGTAATAGAACAGAGTGAGGAATACAAAGTGAAGGCTGCAGAGAAGGTACACCAAAAACAAGATCAATATTAGACTTGATATTTGAGAGGTCAATTCAATAGTCTAATAACAGCAGGGAAGAAGCTGTTCTCAAACCTGATGGTATGTGTGCTTAAACTTTTGCATGTTCTGACTGATGGAAGAGGTTAGAAAGGATTATGGGAGGGGTCTTTGATGCTGTTGACTGCCTTTTCAAAGCACAAGAAGTGTAGATGGATTAATGGATGGAAGGTTGGCTTGCATAATAGACTGAGCCATGTTCAACACTCTGCAGTTTTTCTGTTATCTCTATAGTGGATTAGGACAGGAGCATTCCTTTTTACTTTGAGAGATAGTTTTGGATCAAGCCCATGTTAAGAGTATAAGAACATAAATTAATTGGATTAAAGTCTCTGTTTGCAAACTGTAAGTCTCTTAAGTCAATGAATTTGGCCATGTTCAAACTTAATGCTAATAGTTATTCATGGTACAAAACTGGACAATTCAGCCCAAACTTGCAGTGTCACTCAGGGATGATGTAAGAATGACAAACAGTATTTCAATTCCATCTCAAACATCAAAAACTGTAAGTACAACAAGCTTTTATCTACCCGCCTCCATAACCAGCACTCTTCAAACATTTCAGAAGATTCCGCTAAGCCTTGGAAACTACTCAGACGCCATTAGCCATGCGGCTGATGCAGCTGCCACCCCCACGCTGATTGATGATGTCACTTCCACCCCCATCATGGCCACTCCCACAACCACTTCTGCCCGTCACAATCCCTCATGCATCACACGTGACATCACTTCTGCCCCTCACATCATCGCTGATGCCACACGCTCAGTGACTTCCGCCACCCCTACTGCTGTGATCACCACCACTTCCACCCCCATCAGCGCCACTCACCTGCATTCTGCTGACATGCCCCCCACAGACCCCACTGTTACTAAACCAACCCCCCAGAACCCTGAGGGGAACACTACCCCTGCTCATGACTCCATCCCCATTCCCCCACCACCACACCCACTCCAGTTACAGGTTTTGCCCCCACTCCCAGCTCCACAACCACACCAGATCCCAGCTCCCAGCCCTGCCGAGTTTTCACCATCCCCCCAGACCGCCCCCTAACTGAGGACAAACGATCAGTCCTCAGCAAAGAACTCACCTTCATCCACCTCCATCCACGCATCAATGAATTTAATACACGCCGTGACATCGAACAATTCTTCCGTCGCCTCCGTCTCCGAGCTTACTTTCACAATCTGGATTCCCGCCCACCTTCCAAGGGCCCCTTCACCCACCTCCAACACACTGCATCCACCTGGACACCCCGTGCTGGCTTATTACCTGCCCTCGACCTCTTCATTTCCAACTGCTGCCGGGACATTAACCGCCTCAATCCGTCCACCTCCCTCCTCCACTCCAACCTCTCACCCTCACAACGCGCAGCCCTCCAATCCCTCTGCTCCAATCCCAACCTCACCATCAAGCCAGCGGATAAAGGGGGCACAGTGGTAGTCTGGCGCACTGACGTCTACACCGCTGAAGCCAAACACCAACTCGAGGACACCTCTTCCTACTGTCCCCTCGACCATGACCCCACCCCATCACCAAACCATCATCTCCAAGACCATAGAGAACCTCATCACCTCTGGAGATCTCCCACCCACAGCTTCCAACCTCATAGTCCGGGAACCCCGCACTGCCCGATTCTACCTCCTTCCCAAGATCCACAAGCCTGACCACCTTGGCCGACCCATTGTCTCAGCATGCTCCTGCCCCACTCTACCTACCTCGACACTGTCCTATTCCCCCCCCTAGTCCAGGAACCCCCCACATACGTTCAAGACACCACCCACGCCCTCCACCTCCTCCAAGACTTCCGTTTCCCAGCCCCCAAAGCCTCATCTTCACCATGGATATCCAATCCCTCTACACCTCCATCCACCATGACCAGGGCCTCCAAGACCTCCGTTTTTTCCTCTCCAGACGTCACCAACAGTACCCTTCCACCGACTCTCTCATTCGTTTGGCCGAACTGGTCCTCACCCTTAACAATTTCTCCTTTGAATCCTCCCACTTCCTCCAGACCAAAGGGGTAGCCATGGGCACACGTATGGGCATCAGCTATGCCTGTCTCTTTGTTGGCTACGTAGAACAGTTGATCTTCTGTTATTACACCGGCACCACTCCCCACCTCTTCCTCCGCTACATTGATGACTGCATTGGTGCCACCTCGTGCTCCCGTGAGGAGGTTGAGCAATTTATCAACTTCACCAACACATTCCACCCTGACCTTAAATTTACCTGGACCATCTCTGACACCTCCCTCCCCTTCCTGGACCTCTCCATCTCCATTAATGACGACCAACTTGACACTGGCATTTTTCACAAACCCACCAACTCTCACAGCTACCTGGATTACACCTCTTCCCACCCTACCTCTTGCAAAAATGCCATCCTGTATTCCCAATTCCTCTGCCTCCACCGTATCTGCTCCCAGGAGGACCAGTTCCACCACAGAACACACTCGATGGCCTCCTTCTTAAGAGACCTCAATTTCCCTTCCCACGTGGTTAAAGATGCCCTCCAACGCATCTCATCCACATCCCGCACCTCCGCCCTCAGACCCCACCCCTCCAACCGTAACAAGGACAGAACGCCCCTGGTGCTCACCTTCCACCCCACCAACCTTCACATAAACCAAATCATCCGTTGACATTTCCGCCACCTCCAAAAAGACCCCACCACCAAGGATATATTTCCCTCCCTACCCCTTTCCGCCTTCCGCAAAGACCGTTCCCTCCGTGACTACCTGGTCAGGTCCACGTGCCCCTACAACCCACCCTCCCATCCTGGCACTTTCCCTTGCCACAGCAAGAACTGTAAAACCTGTGCCCACACCTCCTCCCTCACCTCTATCCAAGGCCCTACAGGAGCCTTCCACATCCATCAAAGTTTTACCTGCACATCCACTAATATCATTTATTGTATCCGTTGCTCCCGATGCGGTCTCCTCTACATTGGAGAGACTGGAGCTTCCTAGCAGAGCGCTTTAGGGAACATCTCCGGGATACCTGCACCAATCAACCACACCGCCCTGTGGCCCAACATTTCAACTCCCCCTCCCACTCTGCCGAGGACATGGAGGTCTTGGGCCCCCTTCACCGCCACTCCCTCACCACCAGACGCCTGGAGGAAGAACGCCTCATCTTCCGCTTCGGAACACTTCAACCCCAGGGCATCAATGTGGACTTCAACAGTTTCCTCATTTCCTCTTCCCCCACCTCTCCCTAGTTCCAAACTTCCAGCTCAGCACTGTCCCCATGACTTGTCCAGACTTGTCCTACCTGCCTATCTCCTTTTCCACCTATCCACTCCACCCTCTCCTCCCTGACCTATCACCTTCATCTCCTCCCCCACTCACCCATTGTACTCTATGCTACTCCCTCCCCCCTTCCTCTAGTTTATCTCTCCATGCTTCCAGCGCACTGCGTTTATTCCTAATGAAGGGCTTTTGCCCGAAACGTCGATTTCGCTGCTCCTTGGATGCTGCCTGAACTGCTGCGCTCTCCCAGCACCACTAATCCAGAGGATGTAAGAATGCTTAGTGTCGGAAATGGTAGTGGAATAGATAGTCTTATTTAACTATCTCTAAAGGAGTCTTTTATAGCACAAAGGAGATAAGTCTGGAGGGGGTATTGGCCACAATTGTCCAATCAGCTTCGGGACATGGGACCAGGAAAATGGAAGCAGTAAATGTTGTACATCATGTCAAAAGAAGGAGGGAGGTAAAATGCTAAGAATTAAGCCTATGGGAAATGTTAAAGACTGGAGTTGCAAGATTTGCCATCAGGCTATTATTGCAGTTGACACAACAGGAGCCTAGAGATGAAAAATTGATGAGGAGTCAGCTCCACTGACTTCTGGCTGGGCCTGTATTGACTGCTATGTTAGGATAGGCATACTGTAAGCAGTCTGCCAGTCAGGCAGCTCGTGAATCCAGTCTGTGTCCAATACTGAGTTGACAATCAACTCACAATTTGAAGCTCATGGGTCCTGTTAATGCCTGCATGTAAACACACACAGCTAAACATGTGTCAATCTGTATGTTTTAGTTTTATAATCAATGTGTTCATGTATGCAGTGATACACCTCTGGAGCAGGTGTGACTTGAGCCTGGATCTCCTGGTCCAAAGGTATGGACACTATCACTGCACCACAAGAGCTGTCTCTCTGTGACGTTTATGAACTCGGTGTTGATGTCATTCAGGTACAAGGTATAAGTGGTGGACTCACTTGTGATAATATACAGGGGAACACACTAATAGAGTGGTTTAAAGCATACAATATGCAAAATAAATCTTCTAAAAATTCTCCCCTTCACCATCTGTCAAATTAAGTATAAATATAGGTGCAGAGAATGGTTGCCTAAAGGCAAAAGACACTATAACATTTTGGATATAATAGCCACTTAGATTTTAGTTTTATGGCAAATGGAAAAGCATAAGTTTAAATTGCTGAAATTCTCAGAAACTGAGCTTTTTTTTATTCATTTGTGGATTGAGGGCATCACTGGCTGGCCAGTATTGATAGCCCATCCCTATTTGCCCTTGAGAAGATGGTGGTAAGACGCCTTTTTGAACCACTACAGTCCACCTGCTGTGGGTTGACCCACAATGCCATTAGGATGAGAATTCCAGGACTTTGACCCAGCAACAGTGAAGAAACATGATATATTTCCAAGTCAGATGGTGAGGGGCTTGGAGGGGAACTCGAAGATGCTGGTGTTTCCATATATCTGTTGCCTTTGTCCTTCTAGATGTAAATGGGCCATGGGGTTGGAAGGTGCTATCTGAGGATCTTTGCTGAATTTCTGCAGTACATGTTGTAGATAGTACACACTGCTGCTACTGAGCATCAGTGTTGGAAGGAGTGGTTGCTTGTAGATGTGCCGATTTAGCAGGCTTCTTTGTCCTGGAGGGTGTCAAGCTTCTTGAGTGTTGTTGGCACTGCACTCATCCAGACAAGTAGGGATATTCCATCACATTCCTGACTTGTGCCTTGTAGATGGTGGAGAAAGTGAAGACTGTAGATGCTGGAGATCAGAGTTAAAAAATGTGGCGCTGGAAAAGCACAGCCAGTCAGGCAGCATCTGATGAGCAGGAGAATTGATGTTTCGGGCATATCTGATAAAGAGTTTATGCTTGAAACATTGACTCTCCTGCTCCTTGGATGCTGCCTGACCGGCTGTGCTTTTCCAGTGGCACATGTTTTGACCATGTAGATGGCGGTCAGGCTTTGAGGAGTCAGGAGGTGAGTTACTCGCCACAGTATTCCTAGCTTCTGATCTGCTCTTGTAGCCACTGTGTTTATGTGGTGAATCCAGCTGAGTTTCTCATCAAAGAGGATCCCCATATTGATAATGGGGAATTCATATGATGAGGGGAAGAATGAGATTGGCGTATTGGCAGGATAGAGTTTCCTTCTCTGAGTGTGAATCCCATGCTTACAACTTTACCATTATGATTGAGATGGGAGGAGTGCACAGAGTTTCTCCAGCTCTACTATTCCACTATATGACGTTCGTTCTGCTGGTTGTTGATATAGGGTCCTTTAGATTTTTTAGGAGCAGTTTCAGTGTGTTGGTAGGTTTGTGGACAACTATGATGCCAAGGGGCCGGAGTAGTCTGGTCGCCATCTCCGAGATGTCTTTAAATATATGGTCATGTGCCTAGACTCTCTGAGCATGTTGTGTCTTCTTGTTTAGATTTGTTGTGTAAGAATTGGTGGACACTGCTCATCTTGTACCCATTCTTCTAGAATACATTGTTTAGGTATATTCAATATATATACCAATTCTTACACAATAAACCTAAACAAGAAGACACAATACGCCCAGAGACCCTAGTCACATGACCAAACATTAAAGATATCTCAAAGATGATGACCAGACTACTCCAGCCCCTTGGCATCATGGTAGCCCACAAACCTACCAACACACTGAAACAGCTCCTAATGAATCCAAAGGACGCTGTACCAACAACCAGAAGAACAAACATCATATACAAAATACCCTGCAAGGACTGCAACAAACATTACATCGGACAGACAGGCAGGAAACTAGCCACCGGGATACACGAACACCAACTAGCCACCAACAGATACAACCAACCACACTAACACACAGACAATGAGGGACACCAGTTCGACTGCGATAATACATCCATCCTGGGACAGGCTAAACAAAGACACACATGGGAATTCCTAGAGGCCTGGCATTCAAATCAGAACTCTATCAACAAATACATCAATTTGGACCCCATATACCAACCCCTCAGAAAAAGAACCAGATATCACCCACCACAACAGACCAAGACACAGAAATAGAAAGCAGGACATTACACCAGCACTTGATTGGAGGTTCACTGATGATGTTACCTAACATGGGTGAGAAAACATCGGAGAACAAATCTCCCAGCTCAACAGGCAAACTTACAACCTGATATTAAGTAACCCCATGTTTAAAATAAAAAGATCCATCAAACATATATATTTAATAAACACAAATATATGTAGACTCATAGAGTTGTACAGCAAAAAAAAGATCCTTCAGTCCAATTCTCCCATGCCAACCAGATATTCTAAATTAATTTAATCCATTTGCTAGCACTTGGCCAATATCCCTCTAAACCCTTCCTATTCATATACCCATCCAGCTGCCTTTTAAATGTTGTAATTGTACTAGCCTGCACACTTCCTCTGGCAGCTCATTCCATACACGCACCACCCTTTGTGTGAAGCAGGGGCCCTTTATATCCCTTTTACAACTTTCTCCTCTTATCTTAAATTTTTGCCCTGTAGTTTTGGATTCCTGTTCCCCAGAAAAAGGACCTTGACTATTCACCCTATTCATGCTCCCTATGATTTTATAACCCTCTCCATCAGCCTCCTACTCTCCATGGAAAATAGACCCAGCCTATTCAACCGTTCCTTAAAGCTCAAACCCTCCAACTCCAGCAACAACCTTTTAATTGTTTCTGTATCCTTTCAAGTTTAATAACTTCTTTCCTAGAGCATGGAGACCAGAATTGAATGTAATATTCCAAAAGTGGCTTAACCAATGTCCTGCATGGGTGCAAAATGCCATCCCAACCACTATACTCAATGCACTAACCAATAAAGGCAAGTTTACCAAACGCCACCTTCATTACCCTGTCTACCTATAACTTCACCTTCAAGGACCTATGAACCTGTACCTCAAGGTCTCCTTGTTCAGAAACACTCCTCAAGGCCCTACCATTAAGTGTATAAGTCCTGCCGTGATTTGCCTTACCAATAACAACATTTATCTAAATAAACCTCCAACTGCCACTACTCAGCCCATTGGATATCTGATCAAGGTCCCCTTGTATTCTGAGGCAACCTTCTTCACTGTCCACTACACCACCAATCTTGGTGTCATCTACAAACTTATTAACCATTCCTCCTTTATTCACATCCAAATCATTTAAATGACAAAAAGCACTGGACCCAACACTGTTCCTGTAGCACACCTCAGGCCTTCAGTCTGAAAAGCAATCCTCAACCACCACCCTCTGTCTCCTATCTTCAAGCCAATTTTGTATCCAAATGGCTAGATCTCTGTGGATTCCGTGTGATCTAACCTTGCTCATCAGTTTACCATGTGGAACCTTGTCGAATGCCTTGCTGAGGTCCATATGGGCAATGTCCACAACTCTGCCTTCATTAATCTTCTTTTTCATTTCTTCAGAAAAACTCAATCATTGGATAAGAGAATTGTTTGTAATGAAACAATGACAACACAAAACTGGTTGATACACTCAGTTTGTAATATGAAAATAACCCAAAATACACAGTCAAACATACACAAGTAAAAGAAAAGATGGATTTCTGTCTGGATTCACATCAGGGAATAAAACCCTTGTCCAACATGTTTTAGCTCTTGAAGACAAAGAAAGAAGTATAAAGAGTGAAATGTCCAGGCAGCTATGAGCATGACATTCTGGCACACAAAAGTTGATGTCACAAGCATGGACAGATACCTTTGGGATCTTTACCAGCTCACTCAGGAAACACTTATTGAAGATTCTTCTACCACACATCAGGAGGACAACTGAGGTTCAGAGTGGATCAGGACTCCAGGGAGTTTGCTGGATCCACAGCACAAATGTTTTCAGAAACAGAATGGCAGGTCTTGGTGGAGGAGGGGTGACCATCATCTAAAAGAAATCTCCAAAGCAGAAGTTGCACCGTGATAGGGACTAATCAAGAATTTGCAGTAAAGAAGCAGTTCTCAAAGACGTGAGTTTTAAGAGATGCCTTACTAAACTAAAGTACGCTTTATAACTGAGGAAAGAAAGAGAGAATTCTTCAATATACAGAGGGACCTCGATTATCTGATGGACCCAGGCTAGCAGCATTTGATTCGGTTAATTAAAGTCTGGATAATCAAATGTCGGATAACATAGTTGAGCCAAGCATTGGGACTTTGCAATCTTGTCAGATAATCTGATATTCGGGTAATCGAATGCCAGATAATCGAGGTTCCTCTGTAGTGAAGATTTCTTGATGATTTTTTAAAATTCTAATTATTATTATTATTATTGTCATAAACTTCTAACAAATAGCTAATTGTATATTGTATGGATATTTTTTCATTTACAGTATCATACTAATAAACTAATAAAATATTAACTCGAACCAAAGTAAATACACATGACAGGTTCGGATTTAAACTTCACAGCTTTATAAGTGAATTGTTCCAAGTCATAATTTCTTAACTGAACATAAATGTTTTATGACATAATGGGGACTGAATTAATTTGGAATAAATACTTCTTTTTTTTGACCACAAGCAGCTTTGATCTCAAAATAGACTTGAACTATGCAGTATATGACAGCTATACTTCACTGGGTTAAAAAATCACACAACACCAGGCTATAGTCCTACAGGTTTATTTGGAAGCACTAGCTTTCAGACAGCTGCTCCTTTATCAGGTGGTTGTGGAGAGAAAGATTGATCTTATACTCCACAACCATCTGATGAAGGAGGAGCACTCCAAAAGCTAATGCTTCCAAATAAACCTGTTGGACTATAATGTGGCATTGTGTGATTTTTAACTTTGTACACCCCAGTCCAACACCAGCACCTACAAATCATACTTAACTGGAATGTCTATTGACTTGATCATTTTGAATTCCTGTATAACGAAAGCAAGTAAAAAGTATTGAGATTGTAAGATTAATATACTTCTGTTTTTCTGTATGTATTTGTTTTGCTCACTTTTCAAACATCAAAGATGTGTAGGATAATACATAAATTTGGAAATAACAGGTGGCAATCCTTTCAGTTGATGTCCTCTGAGCTTTTTTCAGTCCAACTTCAGAGAGACACAATAATTCTATGCTATGAAGGAGTGACACTGAACTGGTATATCCATGACATCACAGAAATTGAATAAATTATAGTTGTACATCCTTGGTGGATGGATTTCTGATCTTAGTGGGATAAAGTGAGAGGAAAAAAAAATGTGAAAATAATTCTCTTAGATTTAAAATAGTGATGGAAAAGGATAGACCAGATCTAAAAGTTGAAGTTCTAAATTGGAGAAAGGCCAATTTTGACGGTATTAGGCAAAACTTTCACAAGCTGATTGGGGGCAAATGTTCGCAGGTAAAGGGACGGCTGGAAAATGGAAAGCCTTGAGAAATGAGATAACAAGAATCCAGAGAAAGTATATTCCTGTCAGGGTGAAAGGGAAGGCTGGTAGGTATAGGGAATGCTGGATGACTAAAGAAATTCAGGGTTTGGTTAAGAAAAAGAAGGAAGCATATGTAAGGTACAGACAGGATAGATCAATAGAAAAGTACAAAGGAAGTAGGAGTATACTTAAGAGGGAAATCAGGAGGGCAAAAAGGGGACATGAGATAGCTTTGGCAAATAGAATTAAGGAGAATCCAAAGGGTTTTTACAAATACATTAAGGACAAAAGGGTAACTAGGGAGAGAATATGGCCCCTCAAAGATCAGCAAGGCAGCCTTTGTGTGGAGCCACAGCAAATGGGGGAGATACTAAATGAGCATTTTGCATCAGTATTTACTGTGGAAAAGGATATGGAAGATATAGACTGTAGGGAAATAGATGGTGACATCTTGCAAAATGGCTAGATTACAGAGGAGGAAGTGCTGGATGTCTTGAAACAGGTAAAGGTGGATAAAACCCCAGGACCTGATCAGGTGTACCCGAGAACTCTGTGGGAAGCTATAGAAGTGATTGCTGGGCCTCTTACTGAGATATTTGTATCATCAATAGTTACAGGTGAGGTGCTGGAAGACTGGAGGTTGGCTAACGTGGTGCCACTGTTTATGAAGGGTGGTAAGGGCAAGCCAGGGAACTATAGACCAGTGAGCCTGATGTCAGTGGTGGGCAAGTTGTTGGAGGGTATCCTGAGGGACAGGATGTACATGTATTTGGAAAGGCAAAGACTGATTAGGGATAGTCAACATGGCTTTGTGCATGGGAAATCTTGTCTCACAAACTTGATTGAGTTTTTTGAAGAAGTAACAAAGAGGATTGATGAGGGTAGAGCGGTAGATGTGATCTATATAGACGTCAGTAAGGCGTTTGACAAGGTTTCCCATGGGAAACTGATTAGCAAGGTTAGATCTCATGGAATACAGGGAGGACTAGCCATTTGGATACAGAACTGCCTCAAAGGTAGAAGACAGAGAGTGATGGTGGAGGGTTGTTTTTCAGACTGGAGGCCTGTGACCAGTGGAGTGCCGCAAGGGTCACTACTGGGTCCTCTACTTGTTGTCATTTACATAAATGATGTGGATGCGAGCTTAAGAGGTACAGTTAGTAAGTTTGCAGATGACACCAAAATTGGAGGTGTAGTGGACAGCGAAGAGGGTTACATCAGATTATAACAGGATCTAGACCAGATGGAGTTTAATTCAGATAAATGCGAGGTGCTGCATTTTGGGAAAGCAAATCTTAGCAGGACTTATACACTTAACGGTAAGGTCTTATGGAATGTTGCTGAACAAAGAGACCTTGGAGTGCAGGTTCATAGCTCCTTGAAAGTGGAGTCGCAGTTAGATAGGAGAGTGAAGAAGGCGTTTGGTACGCTTTCCTTTATTGGTCAGACTATTGAGTACAGGAATTGGGAGGCCATGTTGCGGCTGTACAGAACATTGGTTAGACCACTGTTGGAATATTGCGTGCAATTCTGGTCTTCTTACTATCAGAAAGATGTTGTGAAACTTGAAAGGCTTCAGAAAAGATTTATAAGGACGTTGCCAGGGTTGGAGGATTTGAGCGATAGGGAGAGGCTGGACAGGCTGGGGCTGTTTTCCCTGGAGCATCGGAGGCTGAGGGGTGACCTTATAGAGGTTTACAAAATTATGAGGGGCATGGATAGGATAAATAGGCAAAGTCTTTTCCCTGGGATGGAGGAGTCCAGAACTAGAGGGCATAGGTTTAGGGTGAGAGGGGAAAGATATAAAAGAGACCTAAGGGGCTATTTTTTCACACAGAAGGTGGTACATGTATGGAATGAGCTACCAGAGGATGTGGTGGAGGATGGTACAACTGCA
This sequence comes from Hemiscyllium ocellatum, assembly GCF_020745735.1. Lineage (NCBI taxonomy): Eukaryota > Metazoa > Chordata > Chondrichthyes > Orectolobiformes > Hemiscylliidae > Hemiscyllium > Hemiscyllium ocellatum. Next base: position 45,721,507 of record NC_083419.1, read on the forward strand.
ACATTTCAGAGGTATTTGGATGGATATACAAATAGGAAAGGTTTGGAGGGATATGTGCCGGATGCTGGCTGGTTGGACTAAATTGGGTTGGGATATGTGGTCGGCATGGATGGGTTGGATCGCAGGGTCTGTTTCCATGTTGTCCATCTCTATGACTCTATGACTCTAGAATCAACCCATGGAGTCAATGTGTAGCAACAAGGGAAGTGTTGCAGGTAAAAAGAGTTCAGGTTTATCACTGTCTTGGAGGAGGATTCATGTTTAATGCCTGGATTAAGCAGATATGAGCAGTAAACTTTGCAGCATAGTGATAGATCGCTGGACTTCAAATTCCGCAGTTTAATTATTTGAAAATTCAAAAATTGAACAAATAATGGAAGTTAATATTACACGCAGCTTATTGTATTCTTAATGATCCTGGTTAATAGGAATGGAAACCATTACAGGTTTTAATAAATAACTTGGGATCATCTAATGCTCAAATGTTTTCCTTTTTGCAAGGCTTACCCTGATGTTACATTTTCCTTTAACAGTATTAAGTGTATCTTTTAACTAAACTGTATAATGAATATTCACTGAGATATTTTTAGCTGTACTAATCATAGATCAGTGTCATTAACATTGTTCAAAACTAAGGTCTATATTTTTAAAGTGAGGGAAGAAAGATTTAAAAGATGCCTAAGGGGCAATATTTTCGGACAAAGGGTGGGTCGTATGTGGAATAAACTGCCAAAGGAAGTGGTAGATGCAGGTACAGTCACAACATACAGCAGACATTTGTATAGATAACTGAATAGGAAACATTTAGATGGATATGGGCCAAATGCAGGTAAATGGGACTAATTTAGATGGACTGAAGGATCTGTATCCAAGCTGCATGACATTAATGCCTGTCCTTTGAATTCTAGAAAGAACATCAACAATTGCATGTTCATTTTTCCAGAATATTTTTATGGCCAACCAGTTACAATTAAGTTTTCTTTAGAAACCAACAATCTGACAGCCTCCCTTTCTTCACATATGGATACATATTAGTCACTCTATATGACACACTATTTTTGCCGAGGTTTCTAAACTTTTGATACAAAATAACATTTAAAATTACTTACTCTGCTCTGTTAGTGGAAACATGCCTTCAGTTTGTTCTTTAAGTTTGCAATGGGAAAGTATGTATGTCTGATTGACACCAGTTTTCAGATTATTTTCCAAATCACTTCCTCAATAATAAATATTGTAATTTTGTTACTTGAACAGCACAAGATGAATCAACCAATGCCAAACGAAGTTTTAGTCATTTTTAGTTTGTATGTGAGATTGCCTGCAGCCTTCTGCACGCATTCATTTTCTTCTGACTATTGCATCAAAATTGAGTCTTCGCCTGTACTGCTTTCTCAAGCTTCCCAAAATTTGCTTTCTCTCTAATTTCCCAGTTTTTTTATCTCTTCATTCAGCTGAGCAACTACTTTGATGGGTTCTGTTGCCTTTTGTTTCAAAGTCATTTATAGAATTCTTACACAGTTTGACAATTTTACATGGACATTCTGCTCATTTTGTAATCTTTCCTCTATGGATTCTGACTGCTTTTTAAACTTAATCTGTTATTTAAGATTGTCCTTAGTTGCTGTAAAGTTTGGATCTGGTCTTCCTCGCTACATATTTTTATTCTCTGGATCACAAACCGAGTTCAAAATATTTATTGTTCTTTTTTGTGACAAAGTTCCAGTAGTTTGTTAAGCTAGCTTCTAATTCAGCATTCAATCAACTGTTCTGAGTTATCATCAGTTTCTTTACCAGCACAAGGTATTTCCATGATATATCTGATCCTTGAGGCTCATTAAGTTTTAACTGAAGATTAATTAAAGCATTCTCACCAATACCCACTTTCATTAGGTACATAATTTTTTTTTGCATGAATATTGGTTCTTAATATTGGTCAGTTTGTCTTCAGTTGTATATAATTGGCAATATTCTTCTAATGTTTGGCCACAGTAATTTTGGGAAGTTTAGCATGATCAGTGCCATATTAGCAGCTCTACTGGATAAATCCTTACTAATATAAAATATACCCCCTCAATAGCTAAATGTGCAACAATTCTCATAATAGCAGCTTAATTTACATTGTCATTTAAGTTTTCACAAGAATTTAGAGACATAATTCTCATGAATATCTCCATTAATACTTTGTCTTCCACCAAACCATTGGGAACATAAATTGTATCATGAGCTCTCAAGGATGACTGAGCAGCCCAGGTGTATCTCAGAGTATTGCTTTGTTTAATAATAATAGAAAATGTTGGAGTTGAAGTTGACATTTGAAGTCTGATTTGACCAATCTTCACAAAGGACTATCTCTTGGTTCACCTAAAGCTAAAATTTTTGAGTGTACACTTTCCTTAAATTTTTTTGATGTTGTATTTGCTCTGAAAACTTCCCTAACAGTGTCATGTTTCATCACAGTACTGATTTTCAGTGCTTCAAACTGGAAGTGCGTCTAGTCTCAATATACAATCAGTTTAATTGTCAAACTTATTAACTGGTCTGTTTCTTCCTTGGCTGCAACACCAGCTTTCTTTAAGGACTTGGTCCAATTTATCAGAACGCAATTAACATTTTCTAAGTAGAACTATTGATGTGAGGTCCCTTCTAACTTATTCTGCTTAATGTCTAACTCAACATATTTAAAGGTCACTTCCAAACTAATTTCCCTTTTAATTTACTGATCACAAAAATGCAAATTCCAGAGAACTTTACCTGGAAACAAATCATCAACATGCATCATAACATTGCCTGCCAGTCTCTCTGTGTGACATCAGCAGAACACTGCTGGGTCTATTTTAAGCTGAATGCAACTTACCTTCAGTAATTTGGACTGAACTGAGAAATACTGCATCATATAACCTGTACGTACACTTGTTTAATTTGCACAATGTCCCTTCTCTATCGCCTGTTTTTAAAGTGGTATCAAAAATACTTTACTTTGCAATTTTAATCCTGAATAGATGCAGCCTTTGTTTTGACTGCTTTACCTTTCCGTGAGTATGGTGTTAAAAGAGCTAAGATCACTTTTTTTTACAGTAGGAAAATTTACTCAAGCTTTTCTTTGAAATACCAAGCGCAAGTCTGACTATAATGTATGTGCCCCATTGGGCAGCACTTTCTCTGTGTATATCCATTCTTATGATTATGTTGGTTGTCCCTATTTGGTAAAGCATTGTATACACCGATTTTTCCCAGCTTGTTTAGATTAGGTCACCTACAGTGTAGAAACAAGTCCATACCAACCTTCCAAACAGCAACCCATCCAGACCCATTCACCTACATTTACCCCTGACTAATGTACCTAACACTATGGGCAATCTAGTATGGTCAACTCACCTAACCTGCACACCTTTGGATTGTGGGAGGAGACCGAAGCAAACTCATGCAGACACGGGGAGAATGTGCAAACTCCTCACAGTCACCGAGGTGGGAATCAAACCTGGGTTCCTGGCGCTGTGAGGCAGCAGTGCTAACTACTGAGCACAATGCTACCCTCTCCAACTCTTTTTGTTTGCATTATTAATTAACTCATCTTCTAATTTGTAAACACTACAACTTCTCAATCATAAGACCTTCTTGGTAGTCACAGTCTGTTCCATTATTCTTGACCTTTTCAAACCTCTCCCTGTCCTCCTTTCATTCAGGATTAAGACACTGCTGTGATCAGAATTCCTTTTTCAAGATCATAGTCTATTCCAAGGGCCATGTTCATTCCAGTTCCATTTCAGAACTTGTACTGCATTGTCTTGCTTTCCACAATTTTATTCCATGGATCTTACCTCTGATTCCTCATCTTACATACTTAGCTAATATTTGTATATGCAAGGGGGTTTTCCTGCTTTCCCTAGATCAGGGATAGTTCTCCATTCACTGATCCATTCTGGCATATGTGTGACTTTGGTGCCAACTTTTGGTTATTGTCCACTGGGACAAAAAGCCTTGTCCTGTATCTATGTGTCTTTTTGACTATATTCAGTCAGCTGAATGACCTGGTCCATGTAATTATCCTACAAGTGTCCCTGTGAATTATAATGTTCCTCATCACTTTCTATGACTTGCTCAGATTGAACAAGTGTGCAAGCAGTGTCAATTAACCTCAAAGAATGCACTCTAGCATTTATGTTTCTTTGCCGTAAAACTGTTTTCCCACCACTGCTTGTAAACTTACCCAGATCGTTCCAATTTTTCTGTCCTTCTTCTTTATAATATTATATTATATGTCGCTTTGTTAAAATTTATTTCTGATGGCTTTATTTAATGCCATAAGACTCACTTAAATTCCTCTGACACCTCAGTCTTAATGAATGCCCTTCTCCTTGCCTGCAGGGCATTGCAGTGCTCAGAGAAAGTGGTGCAAATTGTAATCCCTTTTGAAGCCAGGGAATGATCACTCAGTACTAACGAATTCTTGGATTTCCCACTGAAACAAATTGTTATGGACTGTAGTGCCCAATCATTTGAAATGAGTACCTTGCATAGACTGCCAATGTCAGGGCAAGTGTTAATGTACACCTGGTTAGAATTTAATGAAGCTTATTTATTTTTATGTGATTTCTTTCACACACTTCTTTGGAGGGGCATTCTACTGCCATGTTCAAAGTTCATATTTTCATTGAATTATTGAATTCATCATTGAGAAATTCCCCTAATTATCAGTTAATAACTTAGCCAGTGCCTCCAGCCTGGTATCTAACTATTTCACCATTGCCTTGTCTCTTATTATTCTTTTCCTATCAGATTGTATTATTGTAGGCTAGATAAATCCAATTGCATTATATATGAAATACAAGATGAAAATACATTTTTCCTTCTCCCATACATTCAGTTCCATTGCTACAACTTTGGAAGATCCTGTTGCTAATGGGAGACACACTATGGGTTGTGGTGGTGTCCTCATATTTTTTACAGGTATCATATTTATTGCTGATCTCTTCTATAAGTTTGCAACCTATCAGATCGAAGGGATTTATCAGCCTTTAGCCATATTATTTTCCCTCATACATTTTCTTCAGTGATATTTGTTGTATTGTTTTTCTTGTTTTTTTCTCAGAGATAATATTTGTTTTGACTATAGATTGGTAATCTAACAAGAGCCCCCAATTCATGTTACAATCCCAAACAAGTTACTTAAATTTTTGTTCATTCTGATTAGGGACCAGTACCCTTTTTATTTAAAATAAACCAACCTTGAAATCCCAGGTACTTATTATGAAAGTATTGTCATAGATTTCATGGTTTTGAACAAATTAAACCCTACTACAAAAATTTAGAAAAAGAAAAACAATCTACTGCATATATTCACAAATTACACTCTAACATCCAGAGTTGTGTTAAATTTGTGTTGGCAAATTATGATCAAACACCCCACAGACACAGCTAAATTAATCTGTCCAATTCTAGATAACACATCTTAGGAATGACGTTGGTTCCTTGGGTAGAATGCAGAGCAGGTTTTAAAGGGGGATAAAATGACTTGCTTTTATATAGCACTTCTTATGGCCCTTTGATTTTTCAAAATGCTTTAGTGTTACAATGTGATACTTTTTTTTAAAAAAATCAAACTTCCAGATAATAGCTCCATCGATGACATGACAAGATTTCATGTGTTTAGACTTTTTACTATAACAAAACACTGTTGACTAAACATTGCCTTTGTAAACAATTTATGATTTAAACTACAAACCTGAGCATTCTATTTTTTCTTCTATCACAACTGACATCACACTTCATAATTATACTTTACATTATCCTTTAAATTAACATTCTATTCTTCTGGACCCAATCCAAAACCATTGTTAACACCCAGGGTTTTTTTTCCTTTCCAAGTCTGTGTTACCTCAGTTTGTGTTTCACAGTGAAACATTTCTATTGGAGATTCTTCTTGTAACTGAAGCTGGTCAAAGCTTCCAATCTCATTTTAACTCCTCATCAATTTGGGCTTTCTGTTTTTTTCTTCAGTGGTGAACCATAGTGTTTTGCTTGTTGCAGCTGCTCGCCCTCTGTTGGGCCCTGGAAGATTAATCTTGTTGGAGAATTGTCAGGGTTTCCTTAAATTCTCCTCTTCTTAAAATCCAGAACCATCGTAAAGTGAATCTCATGGACTCTGTATCCAATTATGAATTGTAATTAGCTATCCTTGAGACCCCAACTGTCTTTCATCTTAGAAATATATTGATAACTTTAAAGCACAATTTATGTTGAAGGTAATTTCATGATGCACATATATTAGGAATACAAATGTTAATATTGGAAATTAAGCTTTTAAATGTAAGATAAACAAAAAAAAGCGAGGTTTGAGAAACTGGAAACCACCACTAACATAATTGCAATTCAAAGGATGATCCATGTTTATTTAAAGGTGTCAGAGTTGGAGGTGGGAAAATAGTAAACAATAGGTAGTCAGTCCTCTTTGATAATGGAGTCAGTGAATCTGGTAAGAAGTTACCCCCTTTACAAATAAAATGTTTCACTTTGGTCACAGAATCAAAGTGATACTTTCAAAGTAAAGTCAGTTAGTTTAAATGTCTACCTGGAACATCCAAAAAAAAAATGCCTCTTTGTGGTGGGGATATATTTCAGAGAAGTGTTTTTTTTGTTTATCTGTGTGTCTTATCACAGAAAAGCAGTGAAGTAAATCTGGAATCTCCATTGAGACAAGCAGAGAGCGAGAATCTGCCAACAGCTGTAAATCATTAGCAGAAGACAATGAGGAAACAAATGTTTTCTGATGTGGAAGTACTGAGCAAGAGTATTGTGAAGTCCATGATTGAGGTGGATGACAAAAATTATATTTAGTGTTGAGAGTGAGATAGAGGGTCATCTCTAATGGATACTTGTGAAAACACCCAAAGAAGTTGCTTATCTCTGAGAATAACAGCAACACTGAAGCGAGTCAAAATTCCTGAAAGCTGTGGTACACCTTGGTGTGGTTCCAGGAGAGCTGAAGAACTCTCAAGATCTCATGAAATAAAGATGAATTTGTGATTAAATAAAAGTGGAACAGGGTCTGTCCTGTTGTGGCATTTAATCTTAAATAATAAATGATTTTGAAAGATGGTGTTTAAGTTAGTGATACTTGATTTGTTTTTCCTTCCAAAATTGAATATTTATTTAAAATGTAAATTATACTTAAAAGCTGGAAGTCAAAATTTATTTTTGAAGATTACTGCTATCTCCACCGAGATCATAGTGAATTGTTCACAAAATAAAATAAATTTTCAACACCTTTTTTTTGGAAAATCTCAAACTATCCAATATTAGCACATTGACTATAACTGTAAAAATCTTGCATTTTCTTCCCAGTAAAACAATTTGGGTTCCATTCAATATCTGACAACTAAACCACTTAAGTTTACTGTTAGACAGATGTCAGATAAGGTTATGACAACCTTTATCTAATCTTAACTTTAAAGATAAAGTGCCAAATATAATAATCTTATAAACCTCATATTTCAAATAAAAGTAGCCATAGAATCTCTACAGTGTGGAAACAGGCCATTTGGCCAAACGAGTCCACACCAACCTTCCGAAGAGCATCCCGTCCTGATACATTCCTCTACCCTATTCCTGTAACCCTGCACTTCCCATGGCTAGTACACCTAACCTACACATCACTGAATACAATGGGTAATTTGTACACCCTGTGCAATGTTACTTCAATGCCTCTGTCTAAACGTTTTGTTCTGTACACCTTGCTTACCATGATCTGCCTGTACTGCTCGTAAACAAAGTTTTTCACTATACGTCAGTACACATGACAACAAATCAATCAATCAATCAATTTAGCATGGCCTATCCACCTAACTAGCACATCTTTGGACCTTTGAAGTCTCATCAACATTGTACTTTGGGAAATGCAGTGGCTAGTGTCCAACGAACAAAATCCCACAATCAGCAATGTGACAGTGACCAGATAATTAATTTTGCGGTATCGATTGTTTGATACATATTGACCAGGAAATTGGAATAACTCCTCTGCTCTTCTTGAAAATAGTACCATGATCGTTTACCCAAGCAACTAAATGAGGCTATGATTTAATGTTACATAAGACCATAAGATGTAGGCCAATCAGTTCATCAAGTCTATGAAGTCTGCTATTCAAGGAGATCATACCTAATCTGATTTGGATCATACCTAATCTGAACATCTTCAAATCCACTTTCCTATCTTGTATTATATCAAAACAACTTTTTCAGGAAAAATGTGACTTAAGGTAAAGTGACTTGGCAAGCCACCTCGTGACATAATTGCCCAAGTGTTTGCTATGTTGCGATATTATAACTTACAGAAAGAGAGGTGAAAGGCCACCACCAGGTTTGATTCAGAAGAAAAGATCCATAACAGCAGATGTGTTGTTTAGCAGCCTCAAGGTAATCAAAGTTATAGAAGGGCTAATGAGTTAGTCTGTGTCTGTGTATATCAAGGAGAGACAGTAATGGAGAGAATCAGATCTGATGAACGTAAAGAAATTTGCTATAAGGAAACTGCTAGCAACCTTTTCAGCTGAGTAAGTCATTTTAACCATAGGAGTGATGCTTTACTGGGATTGAGTGTCTGTAAAGGATATTACTGGGAAAAGTATTTCTTTTTCTGTTTCCTATTTATGATAAGATCTTTTATTTGTGTATTCTGGAATCTGACTGAATGGTCCAGTAACACTATTAACTGGCTCATGACCATATTTACTTGCTTATAAATACAAAAGTCATATGGTACACTTGGTTGAAAAGAAATTCAAAATAATTGTCTGCTTCACTTTAGCACCTTATATAATTCATATTATTTCTTACATCAACAAATAATTGCCTATACATGTTGTTCCCCTTCCAACTGAGAATTAACATAAACTGATCATTCTACAATATAATCATTATGATGTTAATTGCATGCAAAGCAATTATAACAGATTAACATTATACCACTGTTTCTAATGCCCTGTATGACAGCCTTTCTTAAATAGTCACTTAAGATTACATTCCTCACTGTAGCACCCCACTTGAAACATAGCATCACTAAACCACAATGTAAAGATATATCAAGTAGACGTTCACTTACATAGACATGAGTACATCCAGACAGGATGACTGTGAGACAAGTACAAAGAGGGTGAGAAATCAGAAGATAAACACAGGTCCTGAAAGACGGTCTGACATTGATACAGGTAAATATAGGTGCAGTGAAGCAGACTTGCTGATGTGATAAAAATAGACATAGATGTTAACAGATAAACACAAGCACAGAAAAATCAAAGTCAAGCAAAGAGAAGAAGACTGACAAAGGAGCAAAGTTAGAAGAATTGGGATGATGGAGGTGCTCGTACATAGACGTAGTCAGACTAGTAAACAGATATATATGACCACCGGCAAATTGTTATGGCTACAAATAGAGAGCTAGAGAAACTAGCAGGCAAGTAACTACAGATAAATAATTATTACAGGTATGTGGACCCACAAGTGAAAAGAATATGTACAGACGGACTGATTGAAGGACAGCCTCAAGTACAGTTGAACTGGGTTTGTACAGTCAGTTAAATTGATAAATAACATGGAATACATTGAGTGCAAGCTTGGGCCCAGGATCTGCATTTACATAAACATCCACCTGTGACAGTAAAGATGAAACTAAATATTGTGTGAAGGAATGCATCTAACTGAGCCATTTTCATTATACATACAGCTTGGTGAGGGAAGAGCTGTATCCCAGATGCACAGTCAGCACTGATTTTAATATGATCATCCAAATGCCTGTCTATTCATAAACTATAAAATGCACAGTATATAACATCCAACCCATGTGTAAAAATAGGAAGGATAAAGGCAATAGGCACACATAAATATGAAGTCAAGATAAAAATAAACATTTAAGATATGCACATAGACCCTAAGATTTGATACAATATACAGATTTCTATGCTACAGCAATATAGTTACAGAATTATACAGGGGCAAATAAATTGACTGAAGTGTATGAATTTCAAAGACAATACAATTTAACAGAAATATTACAATACTTTGGAGCATGCAGAAATTAGTAGCAAACAATTTAGAGAATAAAGGATTTCTGATAAGACATGGTTAGCTCTTGCCACTCATCCCTGCATTGCAACTTCATGCTCATTCAACAAATGTGATACAATAATTCAAAAGGAGAGATCTGCTGTGGATTGACCCAGAATGTTTTCCATGTTTGGAATTCCCTTGAAAATACAGAGAAAGGCACAGATCCTGTTCTAATGTTTAGTCTCCAAACCATTCTCTGAACCATTCATATTGCAACAAAAGATTTGAATGCACTTACATGTCACCTCGATTTTTCAATTTCTCACTCATTCTAATTGCTCAGCTGGATCTTGTTTCCATTTGTTGTTACCACATTGTAAGGTGCTGGCTAGGAAGCAGTAAGCCCTCTGCCACATTTCTCTTTCTGAGGTATTGGGACTGTGCAGTTTCACCACTGCTGCTGCTGTGTTATAGATAGTAACTTGAGATCTGCTTCCTGCTCTACTTACTGCTGATCAGCTGACAAAGCAGAGATCTCGCAGATGAATTGGTCACTTCCTAATATTTTAGAGATGGATGAGTCAAATTAAATAATGTGACATATAATTAGAAATATTTCTGTTCTGTTTGTCTATTTTTACAATGACCCCTCTTAATATTATTTCCAAATACAATATCTTCAAATTCAATTTATTTTAATATCCAAAAGCATTCTTATTGAACAACAAAAGTAAAACGTTTTGTTCCAAAGTACAGTGTCATTTAAATAGCTGCTCTAAGATGTTAGAAAGCATGAATGAGAAAAGAAAAAGCTTGCTTGGAATATGTGCAGTTTCCCTTTATGGAAGAAAGACTTGGGTTGCCATTTATATTGCATTTTATCACTTCCCTTAAACATTTCAACTTATAACCATAGATCCAAAGAAATGATACAGCAGAGAAGAGAGTCATACAGCCCATCTTGTCCATGCCAACCCAAAGAGACCCAGATGCCCTTTCTAATCTCATTTTCCTGTACACAGCCCATTGCCCTGCAGCTTACAGCACATAGGCATAGATCCGAGTACTTTCTAAAAGAGTTTAAGGTCTCTTCCTCCAAATCAGGCAGCAAACTCACTACCCTCTGTGTTAAGAAGATTTTTCTCACGTCCCCTTTAATGCTTTTGCCACTTATGAACCTATGACCCTTGGTTTTTAAACTTCCTGCCAAGGAAAACAGGTTCCTCCCATGTACCCCTACATCTCGCAATTTTATATACCTCATTCATGTCACTCCTCAGCCTTCTCTGTTGTAAGGAAAACAATCCCAAACTCTCCAATCTTTCATAACTACAACTCCAGTCCTGGAAACATTCAACTAAATCTTTGTTGCATTCTCTCCACAGCAATTATGTCCTTCCTGTAATGTGGTGACCAGAACTGCATACAGTCCTCCAGTTGTGGTCTCACCAGTGTCTTATACGTTTTCATCATTGCATGCCTACCTTTGTATTCTATACTTCTGCCAATAAAGGAGAATATTCCATATGCCGTTTTCTACTACCTTACCGACATGTATTGCTCTCTTTAGGGACCCATGCACTTGCTTGCCAACGTCATCTCATTTCATCTATTCCTCTCAGTATATTCCCATTTATTATGAATTTCATTTTACTGTTTGACCTCCCTAAATGCATTATCTCACACTTATCAGAGTTAAACTCCATCTGTCACTTTCCTGCCCATTCCACCAACCCATCTACATCATTTTGGAGCTTATAACTATTCTCTACACTATCCATTACATGGTCAATATTTGTGCCTTCTAAAAATTTCCCAATTCTGCCCCTCACATTGAAATCCATTCATGTATAAAACAAACAGCAGGGGTCCCAGCGTCAAGTCCTATAGAACACCAATTGAAACAGCTTTCCATTCACAAAGACAGTCAACAACTATCACCCTTTCTGAGCCAACTTTGGATCAAATTCGACACCTTACCCTGTATTCCATGGGGTATTCCTTTCTGATTAGACTGCCAAGTGGGGACCTTGTCAAATGCCTTACTAACATCTATGTAGACAATATCCACTGCACTACCCTCATCAATCCTCCTTGTCACTTCCTCAAATAATTCAATCAAATTTGTAAGGCATGACCTTCCCTTAACAAAGCCATGCTGACTAATCCTAATGGTTCCATGCATTTCTAAGTGACAGTTTGTCTAATCTCTCAGGATTGACTCTAACAATTTGCCTACTACTAAAGTAAAACTAACTGGCCTATAATTGTTTGTCATTTCCTTTGTAACCTTTTGAAAGTCTGAAAACACATTTGCATTTCTCCAGTCCTCTGGCACCTCACCTGTATCTAGTAAAGATTTGAAAATAATCTGAAAAGCATCTACTATTTCCTCCCTGACCACCTTCAGCTTTCTAGTGAACAATCCATTTGGCAGTGGTGACTTATCCACTTTCCAGGATTCTAACACTTCCTCTCATATTATGATTATTTTGTTCAATATTTCACAGTGCTCCTCTTGATCTACTAGATCTGCATCATCCTTTTCCTTAGTGAATATGGAAACAAAAAAATTCATTTAAAATTCTTCCCATATTCTCGCACACAAGTTCCATTCTTAATCTTTGATAAGTCACACATTTTCCGTAACTTATCCTTTTGCCCTTTATATACTGGTAAAACCGCTTTGCGTTTTCCTTAATCTTACTTGCTAATATTTTTTCATGCCCTCTCATTGATCTCTTTATGTTTTTCTTTACTTGATCCCTTACTTTCCATTCTCATCTGCAGTGTTAAATTCTTTCCCCCTCCTTTTCTTTTTCTATTTAATCTTCCTCTGTATTTTTCTAGACAATGATGGGGGTCTAGATCTGGCAGTATTTTGGGATGGGATATGTCTGCTTTGAGCTCTAAGGATCTCACTTTTAGTGCCTCCCACTATTTGACCACTGATTTATCATTTTGCAGTCCGGTCCATCCATCTCAGTCAAATTACTTCTCAGTTTTGGAAAATCTGTTTTCCCCAGTTTAAAACTTTTATTCCTGATTTATTTCTGTCCTTTTCCATAATAATACTAAATCTAACTGAACAGTGGCTGCTATCCCAGGTATAGTTGTCCACAGTCACTTTCCCATCTTCATTTCCCAAAACTAAATCCAGATTTGCATCTCCTCTCATTTGGCTTGTTACACATTGTTTACATTTTTTTATCCTGGACAAAGTATGTAAATTTTTCACCTTCAATGCTCCTTATATTATTTTTTTGAAAGCCAGTTGATGGGATAGTTAAAGTCTCCTAAGATTATTGCCCTCCTGTACCTACAGGCAGAATTTTGTATATATCTATGTTCTCTTAATCCCTCTCACTATTTGGGGATCTGTAGTATACTCCGAGTACTGTGCCTGCCTCTTTTTTAGTTCTAAACTCAACCCATAAAGCCTTATTCATTAACACATTTAGTGTATCATTCCTTCTCAAAATTGTATTTATGTTTTAACCAATATTGCTACCAACTCTCCTCCTTTTTTGTAACTCACCCTGTCCTGTAGATAATATTTTACAGCAAGATCCTTGAAAATGTCAGAAAAAATTGTCCCATTTGGTTGTTTTCAAAAGTGTTGCATGAGGGAATAATGGTAATCATATAATATCATAAAGCATTATTGAATACTATATTACCCTGAACAAGTAGAATGGGACACTGTTGTATATCTGACATGAAGGACAGTGTCTCTAACAATGTAACATTGCTCTAAGTTGTCCTTGATTGCCACACTAATGTGCTGTTTGAACTCAGATGAGAGTGCAATCAGCTGGGCTAGACATTTGAAGATGCTGCACACAGTTTTCAGACAGGCCAGCACAAATCAATTTGCTTTGAACTCCATGTCGTTTATGTATTTCCAGAAAAAAAATTCCTTACAAAGCCAATCAGAGTGAAACTCTAGAACAGCCTTCTTACTTTACATCCTACATTATTCATCTTTAATCAATTACTTACTGAAGCATGATGTTTCCATGGTTTCATGCATACAGGAACATTTTCACTTCATACAGTATTTGATCATCACTAATTTATTAAACTTACTGTAAATTTACATATTAATGCAGGTTGAAAAATAATAATCGATAATAACAATGGTTAACTTTGAGACCCATACGATAGGGAATCTGAGAAACATAGAAGATAGGAGCAATTGTAGGCCATTCAACCCTTCAAACCTGCTCACTTATTCATCATTATCATAGCTGAGCATTGAGTTCAATACCTTAATCCCACCACGTCCCATATCCCTTGATCCCTTTAGCTACTAGAACTATACCTACTTCCTTTTTGAAAACACATCATATTTTGGCCTTAACCATTTTCTGTGATAGTTCACCACTCTGTGGGTAAAGAAATTTCTCCTCATTACAATCCAAAAAGGTTTAGTCCGTATCCTTGCTATGAGTCCTTGATCTAGACTTCCTCACATTCATAACATCCTTCCTGCATCTAACCTATTTACTCCAGTACAACTTTATAGGTTTCAATGGGACTCCCTTCATTCTTCTAAATGCCAATGAATACAATCCTAACTGACTACATCTCTCCTTATACATAAGTCCTACCATTCTTGGAATCAAGTTGGTAAATCTTCGCTGCACTCCCTCTGTAACAAAAAACATCCTTCCTCAGTTAAGGAGATTGAAAGTGCACATAATGTTCCAGGTGTGACCTCACCAATTGCAGCAAGATATCCTTGTTCCTGTACTCAAATCCTCTCACTATGAAGGCCAATATACAGTTTGCTTTCTTTACTGCCTGCTGCCCATCATGCTTACTTTTAGCAACTGCAGCATGAAGCCACCTAGATCTCATTGAACATTCCACTCTTTCAATTTACAGACATTCAAATAATAATCTACCTTCTGACCTTTGCTATCAAATTGGATAATCTCACATTTATCCACATTTTACAGCATATGCCATGCATTTTTCCTCTCATTCAGCTTATCCAAATCACATATCAACATCACTGCATCTTCTTCACAGTTCACCCTTCCGTCAAGCTTTGTGTCATCTGCAAAATTTGAAATGGTACATTTAGTTCCCTCATCCAAACCTTTAAGATATATATTAACATAGAAGAGGGGAAAATACAGGAAAATAATTAAGTTTGCACAGGGCTTGATCTACTTCAAAAGGTTAGATAGTGAGTTGAGTCTGAGGAGATCGTGAGGTTGGTTATGGCTTCAATCGATCACTGATCTTCTAATCCTCTATCCATGAGGAGAGGGAGTGGGAATGTGATCAGAATGTGTACAGATACAGATCTTCCACCTTTGGTAGCAAAATAACATCTTATGTGTTTGTAAGGAAAAAGACAAGTGGAATGTAGGTGACACAGTGGCTCAGTGGTTAGCACTGCTGCCTCACAGTGCCAGGGACCCAGGTTTGATTCCAGCCTTGGAATCGAGGCTGTGTGGAGTATGCACATTCCCCCAGTGTCTGTATGATTTTCCTCCGGGTGCTCCAGTTTCCTCCCACAATCCAAAGATGTGCAGGTTAGGTGAATTGCCCATAGTGTTCAGGGATATATAGATTAGGTGCATTAGTCAGGGATAAATGTAGAGTAGAAGGGGAATGGGTCTGGGTGTGCTGTACTTTGGAGAGTTGGTGTGGACTTGTTGGGCTAGATGGCCTGTTTCTGAATTGGTCTGCCTGATTTTATCAATGCAAGTTAGGCAATCAGTCCTTAAAGCTATTTTCCAGCTTATCAATAGCTCTGTGGTTAGTGATGGTTCAGACCTATCTGCCAAGAAATGTGAAGCATTTGTGTGCTTTCCAATGCAATGTAAGATAGATTTGAGCACACAGAGGAAACATGTCTACTGGAAATTTCCATTTTGCATAAAAGACTGTTCTAATTTGATCACATTTTGTTGGATTATGGGAAATAGCAAAACATTGTGGAGATAGTATTTGTTCAGGATAAAGCAAAAATCTGTTGTTAGTGGAATTTCTCAGCTGGAGAATAATTATTTTGCTCAAATATCCATAGTCTATTGTTCTCTTAGCCTCAGTCTAAAACTTCTTGGAGTCAAGTTTCCAACTTCTTTCCACTCACCCCCAACCCTCAGAGCGAGAAAAAGTGAGAGTAACTGCCCTTGACTTCAAGGTCTCCTTTGTCTAAATGTGTCATCAAGGAGTCATAGATAAACTGGAGTTAAATAGATTCATTGGAAAATTCTCCAATGTGTGCACTCACAGTTAGCACAAAATGAGATGGTTGTGGTTGTTGGAGGTCAGTTATCTCAGCTCCAAGGCATAGTGTTCTAGGCCTAACTATACTCAGTAACTTTATAAACGACCTTCCTCTAATCATAATCGATAGCCATGGGTGAGGTTTCAGAAGACTGGAGGATATACATTATTTTAGAAAAGTAGCAAGGAAAAATCAGTGAACTATTAACCGGTGAATCTGACATCAGTGGTGAGTAAGCTGTTAGAGAGGACTCTGAGTGACAGAATTTACATGTATTTGGAAAGGCAAGGACTGATTAGGGATAGTCAACATGGCTTTGTGCATGGAAAATCATGTGTCACTAAATTGATTGAGGTTTTGAAGAAATGACAAAGATTGATGAACCAGAGCAGTAGACATTAGCTATATGGACTTCAGCAAGGTGCTCAACAAGGTACCTCATGGTAGACTGGTTAGCAAGGTTAGATCACATGGAATCTATGGAATTCTAGCCATTTGGACACAAAATTGGCTTGAAGGTAAGAGACAAGGGTGGTTTTGTTATTCATATAAATTATTTGGATGTGAATATAGGAGGAATGGTTAGTAACTTTTCAGATGACACCAATGTTGGAGGTGTAGTGGACAGAGAGGAAGGTTAACTCTGAGTACAATGGAACCTTGAACAGATGGGTTGATAGGCTGAGGAGTGGCAGATGGAGTTTAATTTAGATTAATGTGAGGTGTTGCATTTTTGGGAAGGCAAATCAGGGTAAGACATCTGCACTTAATAGTAGGATCCTGGGGGTGTTGCCAAACAAGGAAACCTTGGGGTGCAGGTTCATAGTTCCTTGAAGGTGGAATCACAGGGTAGTGGTGATGACATTTGGTACACTTGCCTTTATTGGTCAATGCACTGAGTATTGGAGTTGGGATAGCATAATGTGGCTGCATAGGACATTGGTTAGGCCACTTTTGGAATACTACATTGAATTCTGGTCTGCCCCCAAAAGGAAATATGTTGTTAACTTGAAAGGATTCAGAAAAGACTCAAAAAGGATATTGCCGGAGTTGAGGGTTTGATCTATTAGGAGAGGCTGAATAGCCAGGGGCAATTTTCCCTGGATTGTTGGAGGCTGTGGGGTGACCTTATAGAGGTATGTAAAATCATAAGGAGCATAGATATGGTGAATAGCTAAGGTTTTTTTCCCATGTTAGGGGAGTCCAAAACTCGACAGCATAATTTTAAGTTGAGAGGGAGAAACATATATGGAATTAACTGCCTGCGGAAGTGGTAGAGGTTGGTACAATCACAACATTGAAAAGACATCTGATTGGGTACATGAATAAGAAGAGTTTAGAGCAATATAGGCCAAATGCTGGCAAATGGGACTAGATTAATTTAGAATATTGGTTGGCATGGACAAGTTGGACCTAAGTGTCTTTTTCCATGCTGTTCAACTCTTTGACTCGAATTAATAAAATACCAGCTCACGTGAAGGTGAAATGAAGAACTGGTTTCAAGTGATACTTTGTAAATGATTCAGTGACATATGAGTATCACTATTTCAAGTAACGTTCTGATGTAAACATATTCACAAAGCTCTATCTTTCTATCAACATTTCAGTTTCTGCCTTCACCTTCCCTGCATGTCATCTGCAGGAGAGACCCCCAATAGCTGCACAACACTGCTCATTTGGAAGGCTAGGCTGTCCTTTATTTGACTTTGTTAATCTCAAAGTATCAGGTCAAAATGAGAAAGAAAATCTTCTACTGATTACCATCTATGACCTTCTCTCAGATGATGAATTGTATTCAATACAGAACAACAAATTTGGAAGAAACATTTGAGTTTAGCAAGAAATCAAAGTGTATTCTGAGTCGAGAACTTCAGTGCTGATCTCCGAGACTGATTGAGTATCACTACTGATGGCGCCTCCCACATCTGGAATAACATTGTTACCAAATTGGACGTATGGCATAAAAACAGGAAGTGCTGGGGAAAGTCAGCAAGTCTGGCATCATCTATGGAGAGAGAAACAGAGTTAACAGTTAGAGTTTAATATGATTATTTTTCAGAACTTAAAGGAGCTGGAAAATTATGTTTTTTATGCTGTTGGCGGAGGAGGGGAGGGGGATGGTGTGGGGGAGAAGGATCAAGCAGAACAAATGGTGAGCATGCCCACAGCAAAAGACAAAGGCAGTGATAATAGCGATAAAGGAGTGATAGAGATGTAAAATAAGGTTAAATGTTGGCTGTTCACCATCCATGTAGTATGTATATTTCTCTTCATCTTCTTTTCACAGCTACACCTGGACCTCTGGGTCTCGGGTGCTGTGACCAATATTTATCCTATGTCAGAAAAGAAACGTAGATTCTCTGATTATTATCACATTGCTGTTTGTGGAGTTGTGAATGAACTGTTACATGCTTTCCACATTGCAACAATTACTATGCTTCAAAAGTACTTTGAGTTGCACAGCACTTTGGGTTATGAAAATTAATATCTAAATAGTAAAGGCTGTGGAGATCAAGTCATTGAGGTCTTTAAGATGGAGTTAGATTAATAAGCGGACCAAGGTTTACTGGGAGAAAGCAGGAAAATGGGGTTGAGAAATGTATCAGTCATAATCAAATGGTGAAGCAGACTTGATGGGCTGAATGGTCCAATTCTGCCCTGTCTCAAGTCTTAAATGCAAGTCTTTACTTCCTTCCTGCTAAAGGTCTGAGTCTAGTCAAAGGCTATTGACCCCAACTACAACTCAGCTAAAGAGTTGAAGATTTGTGCTCCAAAACTGGCTAAACTCCTGGCCACACTGTTCCAATACAGTTACAACATTGGTGTCTACCTAACAATGCGCTGCCTACAAAAATGGACAAATCCAACTCACTCAATGATCACACATTAGTTCACTCTCAATCATCAACAAAGTAGTGGAAGTTTCATTAACACGAAGGTTATCATGAAGAACTTTCCTTCTCAGCCTCTCCCCTCACCTGAGGCATAGTAACCCTCCAATTAAACCACCACCAGTCTTCTCCGTGATGACCATGATAAGCGTTTAATACCTCCTAGCAATAATTAGGATGTAGGGAAGAATATATATGAGGAGGTAGAAAAGGCATATAAGAAAGGCATTATTATAATAATCATGGGGGACCTCAACATATAAATGGCCTGGGAAAATTAGGTTGGTAGCAGGTTTAAATAAAAGGAATTCATGGAAGGTCGACAAGATTTTTTGTTTGGAGCAGGTTGTGGTAGATCCCACAAGGGAATAGAAAACTCTGGATTCAATGATGTGTGATGAGGCAGACTTTGATTAGGGAACTGGAGGTCAAGGAATCCTTTAGGGGGGCAGTGACCATAATATTTTAGAATTCATTCTGCAGTTTGAGTGGCAAAGCTTGAATTTTGTGATGGTACAATAGTTGAGTAAAGGTAACTACTAAGCCATGAGGGAGGAGTTGGCCAGAGTTGATTGGAAGGAAAGTCTAGCAAGGAAGACCATGGAGCAGCAATGGCACGTGTTTCTGGAGGCACAGCAGAAATTCATCCCAAAGAAGAAGAAACATATTAAGTGCAGAAGAGGCAACCATGGCTGATGAGAGAAGTCAGGGACAGCATACAAGCAAAAGAAAATGTTTACATACAATGTGAATATGTTTACATACAATGTGGAAAAGATTATTGGGAAGTCAGAGGATTGGGAAGCCTTTACAAATCACTACAGGATAACTAAAAATAAGGAATGAGAAGATGAAATTTGAGAATAAGTTAGCCAGTAATATAGAAGAAGATTGCAAACCTTTTTTTTAGATATCTATAAGATAAAAGGAAGGGGAGAGTGGACATTCAACTGCTGGAAAATGAGGCTGGAGAAGTGGTAATAGGGAACAAAGAAATTGCAGAGGAACAAAATAGTTACTTCGCAGTAGCTTTCACAGTGGAAGACACCAGCAACATACTCAAACTTCAAGAAGGTCAAGGGACAGAGGTCAGTGTAGTGGCCATCACTGATGATAAGGTACTGGGTAGTGGAAACTGAAGAGTCTAAGGCAAATTACCGGGACTGGATAGACTACATGCCAGAGTTGTGAAGAAGATAGCTGAGGATTGTACATGCATTCATGGTGACCTATCAGGTATGGCCCCAGGTAAGGGAGGCAGAAGACAGGAAACTATAGGCTGATTAGCCTGACTCCGGTGATTGGTAATATATTAGAGTCTATTATTAAGGGTGAGACTGTGATGTATTGAATTGAATTAAATTTATTTTTACATGTACTGAGGCACAATTTTGTCTTGCGAGTGATATGGCAGATCACAGAGGTAAGTAGCATAGATAAGTAAATAATAGGTAAACAGCAGCAAAAGCAAAAACACAGGTACAGGCAAATGTAAAGAGTTTGTGAGTCCATTCAGTACTCTAACAGTCGTATAGAAACGGTTTCAAAGCCAGCTGGTGCATGTGTTCAGGCTTCTGTAACTTCTTCCCGATGGTAGAGGTTGTAGAAAGACATTGCCAGTGTGGGATGGATCTTTGAGAATGCTGGCGGCCTTTCCTGGACAGCGGGGCTGGTAGATGGATTCTATCGATGGGAGGTTGGTCTTTGTGATTGTCCAGGCCGAGTTCACCACTCTCTGATCTTAAATGGTACTGTTGCCATACCAGGTGGTGATACATCCAGAGAGAATGCCCTCGATGGCGCATCTATGAAAGTTGGCAAGGATATTCTCCATCATGCCAAATTTCTTCAGCTGCCTGTGGAAGAAGAGACGTTGTTGGGCCTTTGTAACCAGTGGGTCCACGTGAAGAGTCCAAGAAAGCTTGTTGTTGATGACCACTCCCAGGAGCTTGACACTGTCTCCACTCGTTCCACCTCTGTGCTGTTAAATGTGTGGGGGGCATGAGTAACATCTGCCAAAAGTCAATAATGAGTTCCTTGGTTTTGCTGGCATTGAGAGCTAGGTTGTTCTCAGTGCACCATTTTTTGAGGTCTTCCACCTCCCGTCTGTAGTCTGAGATTCGACCGAGTATGGTGGTGTCATCAGCGAACTTGTAAATGGCATTAGTCTAGTATTTGGCGATGCAGTCATGGGTATACAGTGAGTACAGTAGGAGGCTGAGGGCACACCCCTGGGGGACTCCAGTGTTGGATTAGGATTAGATTAGATTCTCTACAGTATGGAAACAGGCCCTTCGGCCCAACAAGTCCACACCGCCCCTCCAAACAGTAACCCACCCAGAGCCATTCCCCTACCCTATATTTACCGCTGACTAATACACCTAACATTATGGGCAATTTAGCATGGCCAATTCACCTGACCTGCAAATCTTTGGATTGTGGGAGGAAACCAGAGCACCTGGAGAAAACCCATGCAGACACAGGGAGAACGTGCAAACTCCACACAGACAATCACCTGAGGCTGGAATTGAACCCAGGACCTTGATGCTGTGAGGCAGCAGTGCTAATCACTGAGCCACCGTGCCGCCCTAAGTGTTGAGTGTTAGTGAGGATGAAATATTGTCCCCAATCTTCACTGAATGTGACCTGTGTGTCAGGAAACTGAGGATCCAGTTGCAGTGAGTGGAGCTTAGTTTGAGATCACTAAGTTTAGTAATCAGTCTCGAGGGGATAATAGTGTTGAAGGCTGAACTTTAGTCAATGAGTAGGATTCTTACGTAGTTGTTCTAGGGAGGACTGAAGGGCAAGTGACATGGCATCTGACGTGGATCTGTTGTTCCGGTAGGCAAATTGGCATGGGTCAAGAGTAGTGGGAAGGCTGGAGTTCATTAATGCCATGATCAGCCTTTCAAAGCACTTCATGACTACTGAAGTTAAGGCCACTGTGCGGTAGTCATTGAGACATGTTGTACGAGCCTTCTTAGGCATAGGGATGATGTTGGCCCTCTTGAAACAGGCAGGGACAGTGGCCTGCTACAGGAAGAGGTTGAAGGTGTCCAAGAAGACCTCTGCCCGTTGATCTGTGCATGCCCTGAGTGCACGGCCTGGTACTCCGTCTGGTCCCATGGCTTTCCTTGGATTCAAACGAAGGAAAACTGATCTGACCTCTGATGCAGTGACTATTGGGATAGGTTCCTCAGGACTTGTCGGAATAGGTGTTACCTCTCCACTGAAATTCTACTCAAAGATAGCATAGAAGGTGAGGAAACGGTCTGGGAGGGATGTGACATCATCTGCTATCTTGCACTGTCTCTTTTTAGAATGACTGATGTCATTCAGTCCTTGCCATAGTCGCCGGGTATCTTTCTGGGTCTCTAGTTTGGATCAATATTGGTCCTTGGCTGTCTTAATGGCTCTGTGAAGGCCATACTTGGATTCCTTATATTTGAGTGGACCTCCTGATCTAAACGCTTCACGCCTGGTTTTTAGCAGGTTCTGTATGTCCTGATTCATCTAGGGTTTCCTGTTGGGGAACACCTGGATTGACTTCCTTAGCATGCAGTCCTCCACACACATGCTGATAAGGTCTGTGAGGGTGTTGGCATACTCGTCCAAGGTACCTGCGGACTGTTTGGACATGACCCAATCAGCCGATTCCAGACAGCACCAGAGTTGATCCGCTGCCTCCTCCGACCAGCACTGGACCTGTATTCGAGAGGAGGTCTCCTGCTTGAGCTTTTGCCTGTAAGCTGGGAAAAGAAACTTAGCGTTGTGGTCGGAATTCCCAAAACGAGGGCGGGGGATGGAGCGGTAGGCACCTTTCACAGTGGTGTAGCAGTGGTCTAAAATGTTCAGGCCCCTAGTACTTGGAAGTACATGGTAAAATAAGGCAGAGGCAACTTGTCAAGGGGAGGTCATGCCTGACAAATCTGTTGGAATGTTTTGAGGAGATAATGAGCAAGTTAAATAACGGATAGCCAGTGTATTTGATTTATTTGGACTTCCAGAAGGCATTTGACAAGATGCTACACATGCTGCTAAATAAGATAAGAAGCCATAGTGTTAGTGTTAAGGTATTGGCATGGATAGAGGATTGGCTGACTGTCAGAAACAGAGCCGGGATAAAGGAATCCTTTTCAGGGTGGTAGCTGGTGACGAATGGAGTTCTGCAAGGGATAGTGTTGGGACCACAACTAATCGTATTTTACCTTAATGATCTGAACAAAGGAACTAAAGGCATTGTTGCAAAGTTTGCAGATAACACAAAAGATAGTTGGGGGGATAGGTAGTTCTGAGGAAAGAGGGTGGCTACAGAAGAAGTTGAACATTCTAGGCAAGTGGGCAAAGAAGTGGCAGATGGAATACAATGTTGGAAAGTGGAAGGCTATGCACATTGGTAGGAAAAATAGAGGTACAGACTATTTTCTAAATTGGGAACGGCTTCAGAAATCTGAAGCTCAAAAAGACTTGGGAGTCCTAATTCAGGATTCACTTCAGGTTAACATGTAGGTTCAGTTGGCAGTTAGGAAGGCAAATATCATATTGGCATTCATTTCAAGAGGGCTAGAAGACAAGAGCAGAGATATACTGCTGAGGCTATAGAACGCTCTGGTCAGACTGCATTTGAAATATTCTGAGCAGCTTTGTGTCCCAAATCTAAGGAAGAATGGGCTAGTGTTGGAAGGACCAGAAGAGGCTTCCAAGAATGATCCTGGGGATGAAGAGCTTGTCATTTGAGAAGCAGTTGAGGACTTTGGGTCTGTACTCAATGGAGTTTAGAAGGATGAGGGGTGAATCTGACTGAAACTATTAGGATACTAAGGGGCCTGAATAAAGTGGATGCGGAGAACGTGTCTCCACTTGTAGGAGAGACTATGACCCTGGAGCGCAGCTCAAGGTGAAGTGACAACCCTTTAAAATTGAGACGAGGAGACGTTTATTCAGCCAGAGTGTGGTGCTCATTACTGCAGAGGCCAAGTCATTGAGTTAATTTAACAAAGAGATACATAGGTTCTTGATCAGTGAGGGGATCAAGGATTATGGGAGAAAGCAGGAGAATGGGTTTGAAAAATGGGGTTGAATGGCACAACAGACACGATGGGCTGAATGACCTAATTCTGCTCTTTTATCTTATGGACTTAAGGTCTCTTGCTAATTTGAGAGTACCTATAAAGACACGACCTTTGCCTTAATTCACTATAAACCTGCATTCAAGTATCCAAATCTTATCACAGAAGAACAGAAGTGAATTTCAGAGAAGAGGTGAAAGTGACTGCCCCTGATATCAAGACCATATTTAAACTAGTATGACACAGGAGAAACATGATGAGTCTGAAATCAATGGAGATGAGGGGACTTTTTTCATTGATTAATTACCTATCATAAAGAAAGGCGGTCGTCAGTGTTGTAAGCTTATCACCTCAGCACCAGCACATCTCTCAAAAAAATTCAATGCATTATCCTGGGGCCAACAACCTACAGCCACTTTATCAATGATTTTGCCTTTATCATGAAGTTAAATGTGAAGATGTTGGCTGATGATTGTACAACATTCAGTGCTATTTGTAATTTTTCACAGTCCTTGTCTATGTGCAGCAGGTCTTGCACAATGTTGACCTGAACAAGAAGCATTCATTGTACACAAGTACCATGCAATGACCATCTCAAACAAGAGAGAATCTAAACTCCTCCTTTTGACATTTAGCAGCACAATCATTGTTGAATCTGCCACCATCAATATTCTGCAGATTGTCATTATTGTGCAGATACCTAATGGGACCAGCCCTATAAATTCTGTGATACTAGAGCAAATTAGAACCTGAACATTTTGCAATGAGTTACTCACCTCATGATTCTCCGAAACCATTCCACCATCTGCAAGATAGGATTCAGGAATCGTGTGGAATACTGTCCATTTACCAATGTAGATGCAATCCCAATGGCAATCAAAAAAAAAGCAACAAAATCCAAAGCAAAATAGTCTGCTCTACCAGCTCTACCACCATAAATATTAACTTACTTTGTTAACGGTGCAGCATGGATGCACAGTATCATTTACAAGATGCATTACAATGGCTTGTCAAAGCTTCTTCACCTGGACCTCTCAAACTAGTGACTTCTACCATCCAAAAGGATAAGGCCCATGGTAGATGGGAATACCATCACCTCAGGATTCTTCTTGATGTCATGTCCTTTCAGATTTGGAAGTATGTGCTGGATTTTCACTCTCAAGGTCAGTAGCACAAGGGTTAATTGGAGGAGGAAATAAAGCATTCCACTCCTTGTAGTGCCCACCTCTCCCGAAAGGTATGGAGGATATTGGTGGACACGGTGTGCTCCTTTTCCAGGGACACCTGAGCCCGAACATAACCATAAAAGAGGGGAAGGCTGTCAGCCATTATGATCCCCTCCATGGCCTGCTGCCTGGACCTGTTATTGACCAACCTGGCCAGGCCAGGAGCAGATCCTCCAACCTGCCCACTCCCTTCCACATTAGGTGCCCAAAACTTAGAAATGCAAGGCTGAAGTGCAACCAGATACAGAGGAGAAGGTTCTTCAGATAACTAAAAAGGGAGTGCAAATGCCCACACCCAACATACACATGGTCCACAGCAACACAAAACAAACAGCTGGGCTAGGAGTCCATGAACCACTGCAATCTGCAGTTAAAAGGGATTGTTGCATGCAATACCCTCCACCCCAGAATCCCGAGTGAAAGAGGGAGGATCACTGCATAGAGAGCCTTCCAATGGAGATATCCACTACTCTGTGGTAAATGAATACACCAAGGTATGTCCGGGCAGTGGAAGAAGGAGAAGAGATGGATGGTGTGTAGAGCAGTTGATACAGGGCCCAAGAATTTATATCTTTAAAAGAGACAAAACCAAAATTCCAGGTGCGGCTCATGGTGTGGGTCACAGTCTCCTGGGGGAGGTAATCCCCTGATCATATTGGTCAGCCAGGGCTTTCCTGATTGGCCTCAGTTAACAACCACCATCAAGGTTCTCATAGTCAACAAGATCCACCTGGTTCCAATCTCAACAATCAGACACAGTTTTCATGGTGGAGTGTAGCCCTGGATACAAATGAGAGTACTGTGTGGATTGTTTAAAAGGTTGGCCTTGGTTTTCTTGGACTCCAACCCAATTGTTTTCTTGTTTTGTCTAGTCTTCATTCCATACACCCCATTACTATGCCACGTGTGACTTCCATGCCCTAAGTCAACAGATGTCAATGCATGACTCCTTCAAGGCATCTCTGACAGAGCTATTTCCAATTTTTAAAGGCTGGAGATTTAGAGTCATGGAGTCATAGAGATATCCAGCATCGAAATAGACTCTCCAGTCCAACACTTCAATGCTGACCAGATATCCTAAATTAATCTAATCTCATTTGCCAGCA
Organism: Hemiscyllium ocellatum; assembly: GCF_020745735.1. Lineage (NCBI taxonomy): Eukaryota > Metazoa > Chordata > Chondrichthyes > Orectolobiformes > Hemiscylliidae > Hemiscyllium > Hemiscyllium ocellatum. The sequence goes on from NC_083419.1 coordinate 45,748,087, forward strand.
TTTGGCCCTTATCCCTCTAAATCTCTCTCATTCATGTACCCATCCAGATGCCTTTGAATTGTACCAGGCTCCACCACCTCCTCTGGCAGCTGCTTCCATACACACACTACCCTCTGTATAAAAAAAGTTGCCCCTTAAGACTCTTAAATCTTTCCTCTCTCATCAAAATTAGTTTTGGACTCCCCTACCCTAGGAAAAGACCTTTGCTATTTGCCCTATCCATGATTTTTTTAAACCTCTAAGGTCACCCATCAGCCTCTAATGCTCCAGGGAAAATAGCCCCAGTCTATTCCGCCTTTCCCAATAGCGCAAATCCTCCAACCCTAGCACTATCCTTCTAAATCTTTTCTGAACCCTTTCAAGTTTCACAACATTCTTCCTACAGTATGAAGAACAGAACTGAATGCATTTAAATAACCTCAGTCCAGCAATACTAATATTTGTTATCCACCTTTCATGAATGTTTACATCCACTCTAAACATTATGTCTCACAGACTGCAGCTTAGGCCTTTTCCTCGCTGGAAATGGAGTCCATGAACTTAGCACTGAGTTCAAAAGGCTTTACTAAGTTTGGCTTCCATCATGTGTGAGTCGAAAAGTGTGGCTCTGGAAAGGTACAGCAGGTCAGGCAGCATCTGAGGAGCCTTTCATTAGTACCTCTCATTTCTGATGAAGGTCTTATGTTCAAAACGTCGATTCTCTTGACCTGCCTGACCTGCTGTGCTTTACCAGTGCCATACTTTTCAACTCTGATTTCCAGCATCTGCAGTCCTCACTTTCTCTGAGTCACTGTAACCTTACTGCAAAGCCTCTTCCAAGGATGCCCACCTTGAAGAAGTTCTCCTCCTCCCTCTGCAAGGATCTCAGTGAGTTTCTCTCTCACTGCACCCCCAGGGCACCTCCTCTGCCCTGAAGCAGACCCACTACTCCAGACCTATCACCTTCCAAGCTACTTTCCCCTCAGCCCACCCCCTCCTATTTGTCTCTTAGCCCTCTTCCCCCAAACCTCCTCCACATTCCTGATGAAGGGCTTGTGTCCAAGACATCGATTCTCCTGCTCCGCGGATGCTGCCAGACTTGCTGTGCTTTTCCAGCACCATACCTTTTCCACTCTGACCTCCAGGATCTGCAGTCCTCACTTTCTCCATCCATCACATGTGAGTAACACCTCACCCCATTTCCTTCTTGACACATCTGAAACCTGTCAACATGAGGGTGGGAACTTCTGAATCCAGATTCCAGCTGCCATTTTTAAATGTTGAAATTTGATGACAATGTGATCTATTAACATTTCTACATTGCCGCTTGGTCAGAATCATGAATCTTTCTAACAAACACAACGTGGGATTTTTTTTTCACCAAATAGACAGACAGCAGTGGATCCAAAGGTAGTTCACCTAAATTAAATAAATGTACTTAACTGAAAGATTCACATCTCCAGTCACCTACAGCATGAAGCTGAACTCCCTAGTGCATTTTCAATGTGTTTGCAATGTTATAAACTCCATTTCCATTATAGACAATTTAGAAATACTCTTAAAGCATACAGTAAAAATTAATGGAAAATCAATGGCAACCTTTTGAATCCCATTTTTGCCAAGCTGGTATTTGTGAGTCAAAGCAGTCTCCTGAGTATTATTTCCTTATTGTTGCTTTCTATGCATAATGTTATTCAGTGGATTTTCAAATGTATTCTTGTGATTACAGCTGTATATCAAAATACGTGCAGAAATGGTTATGTTCCATGTGGTGTTGTACTTCTCTCTGCCTTTTGATCAGTGATTCAGATTTCTCATATGTGCAGGTCACTCATCTATGAGCAAAGCACACAGAAAACAGCTGTTGATTGTGTAAAAGAAGCACATGAGAGGCAGATGGTGCACAATAAGTTAGAGCATACTGAATTGAAAGTAGTGGAATAAAGAGAGTAGTTAGTGGATGTACTATGGAAGTGAGAAGGCTTAAACCATTTGTACAAAATGTGAATGGGTTATGAATGTCTTCTAAACATCACAGTAGCTGTTTATTAAGTTTGTAATACCTATTGAATTGTATTACATAGATTGTAACACTAATAATACCAAAGCAGATCTAATGACTGTCAGAACAAATGAATCAAAGATAGGTATGTTAAGTGAATCAATGATAGTTTATTTATGATATATGAAAATTTATATTCTAGATTGGGTCCTCCACAAAATGTGAAAAATGTGTTGCTGGAAAAGCGCAGCACGTCAGGCAGCATCCAAGGAGCAGGACAATCAACGTTTCGGGCATAAGCCCTTCTTCAGGAATGGCTTATGCCTGAAACGTCGATTCTCCTGCTCCTTGGATGCTGCCTGACCTGTTGCACTTTTCCAGTAACACATTTTTCAGCTCTGATCTCCAGCATCTGCAGTCCTCACTTTCCCTTCCACAAATATAAAAAGAATATACAATCACGACAAGGTGTGTAAAACATTGCATGATTTGCTATTGCCATATGCAGACCAGAAGTCCCTTTAGGTTGGATCTTTTGAGGTGCTGAGCTAGGTCAGACCGCCAGTGGTTGGAAGAGGAAAATTCAGGTTTCAGGTTTTGCTTGCTAAACATATGATGCTGCTTGCGTGATGACGTTTTGTGTGAATATTATTGAGGTAAAGTCAGTTTCAGTTTTAAAACCCTCATTCTATCACTGCATAATAGACTGCTATTTCTTGCTGCTCAGGTCCGTCATCACAAATGGTGACCTGGGTAAGAATTTAATGAGCTGGCTGTGCTAGTGGGATTTAACCCTAGCATTAGTCTGCATTCTCAACACAGCAGATAAGAATATAAAAGAAAACTTGTTTTTCAGTCATGTATAAAGAAGTTGTACAGCCTCATGGGTGGATCAATAGTAGAAAAGTGAAAGCATAACTATTGAATCAATAAACAAAACTTTTGTAACATGAAAATCAGTGGGCCATGTGATGGTAGATGGAGGTCCTTAGCAAGATTATTTTTCTACTGATTCTAAAACCAAAAATAATTTTGAAATTTCACCTTGGCTGAATTCATTGTAATAATTTGTATAGTTTTGATAGTAAAGATAAATTAATTGTCACATTTATTTTCAAATATTTTGATCAGATAGTGCAGATAGCAATTTCCATTTCATATCAGATTTTAAAGAAAAATTGGCTACATGCATGAAGGGTACTGAAAAACTCATAGTATTGAAGAAATTTGAACTCTTCAGTTTTGAAAATCAAAACTAAAAGAAAGAAAAAGGTAAAATGAATAAGGCTATTTAGAGAATGACCAGTTGTTTCACCTGACCTGTCTAGAGAAGACATAATCAGCTCTTGAAGGGCATGAATTCAAAGCTGATCTGTGGTCAATCTATGGAAGGAACTCCATATGAGACAGTGAAAGAAAGTAGCATTAATGAATTCAAATACAAATTAGATAGTTTTCTTTAAGAAAATAATGAGAACAAATTAATAATTTGAGACATGATGTTTGTTAGTGTAGCATAATTGAGAGATTGAATTTTGAATCTATGATTCTTTGGACCATTGATTCTTTGAATCCATGATCCATGAATCAAAAGTTTTCCATGACTGGGGTTCTTCTTGCCCCATGTTTGTTTGTCTCATCTTCAAACCAGGATAATGGAAGGTGATTTTGGTCTTTTCCCATCAAGCAATCCATATGTTTCTATGTAACCACATGGAGATGTATATGAAAGTGGGAAGCAAGCTTTCCTTTCTGGACCAGGTCCTTGACCAGATCCAGATTTGCAGTTTCTGACATGTAGAGTTGAGCTTTAAATATGGTGTTAACGGTGCAAACATTACAAAGCCCTCGTGTCACTGCTGCTGCTGCTGCCATACGATTGCGCAAGCTGAGTACCAAAGAAGCTGGTTACATAAATGGTGAGCTGAAGAGTGGACTATTGTTTGAGAAATATCAACAGGAGCCATGGTTAACGGCCTGCTTTTAATTTCACCAAAAAAAAACACCTACCAAAAAAAAAATGGAAAATTCAGTCCTTTTTCCCTGATATTATTAATTACTTCAAAGTTTCTCACTCTTATTAACCACTTGGTCATTTCTTGTTTTCTTTTGGTGAATGCATGCAAATCAGTTTTTAAAATACTTGTTCCTCTTGTTTCACCTGCCTGGCAATCATTTTTCTGCTTAGCCCAAATACTGACCCCCCTCTGTGAAAACAATGACACAGACTGCAATATGATAAATCATGAACTAAAACTTCAGCAGAATCAATGTGATGACTGATGTCTGTGATCATTCTCACAGCATTGGTGTTATTAATTGATTGCACCAAGTCAAATAAAGGAATAACAATTTTGTTTTTTCACGCAACAGCTTTTTCAGAATTTTGTTCTCAAAACACTTACCGTTGTTGCTGTTTTATTTGTCTCATTCAATGTATCAATGAGTGTTGTTTACTTATTGATACTTAAACACCAAACTACCATTCATCACATTTAGCCAAATAAAATTCAATTATTTATTTACTTCTCATTAATCATTAATAGAATTAGAACAATATCTACTGCATTGTTACCTGTTATATGCATTTTTATCAATAGATTACAGTGTTACCATCATTTTTATAATATATAAAATTGCATAATGCAAATTACGGTATTAGGGTATACTTAGACTGTCTATGTGTAATTAAACTGTCCACGTGTAGTTGCTGTCTGTTGCTATCTAAATTTACAGCATTCTCAATGTTAATGTGATCGTTTTGCAATTCTGTTTCTTTCTGTACAATATCAGTTTTGCTTTCCATATGGTAGAAATATGATCGAGTTGTGCTCTGTAGTAATTTTGTCTATTTGATACAATATTGGCATCGATTATTCAGTGTTGTACATGTATAGCAAAAATGGACCATATTGTGTCATTAAATTAGTCTCTAGTATAGTATTAAAACAAATACACCCTATTCCAAAAATCAAATTGGGTGAAAATGTTCACACTTGCAAATTGCAACATTTGATGATGAGGCTCTGGTTGTGAACGGAACGAGAAAGGAAGCATGCATGAAAAAATGTCTCTCCATTCATTTTCTATTCAATGAGTGGTCAGATATTTGACTGCATCTCCGTTCCATTTTTGTTGGTTATTTAGATTGCCATGACATTTGAGATTTTATTCATGAATAATAGAAGTGGAAAGTCACTGAGAATGCGTAGAATTCTTGTGGTTATAAGTATATCATTTCAAAGATGTACCATGGCAAGTTGATGTCAGACGCTATTATTATTTACAACCATGTATAAATAATAGAACACAGGCAATGAGTAAGACAACACATGCACTCCTGTTATGAATCCCACAAGCGCAAGCATTTATAAAAACTATTGTCATCTTTTTGTTTCAGGGCAGCACAGTGGCTCAGTGGTTAGCACTGTTGCCTCACAGCATCAGGGTCCCGGGTTTGATTCCAACCTTGGGTGACTGTCTGTGTGGAGTTTGCACATTCCCCATCCTGTCTGCGTGGGTTTCCTCCAGGTGCTCCGGTTTCCTCACATTCCAAGGATGTGCAGGTTAGGTGAATTAAAGTCATACAGTCATAGAGATGTACAGCATGGAAACAAACCCTTTGGTCCAACCCATCCATGCCGACCAGATATCCCAACCCAATCTAGTCCCACCTGCCAGCACCTGGCCCATACCCCTCCAAACCGTTCCTATTCATATACCCATCCAAATGCCTCTTAAATGTTGCAATTGGACCAGCCTCCACCACATCCTCTGGCAGCTCATTCCATACACGTACCACCCTCTGCATGAAAAAGTTGCCCCTTCAGTCTCTTTTATATATCTTGCCCCTCTCACCCTAAACCTATGCCCTCTAATTCTGGACTCCCCAACCCCAGGGAAAAGACTTTGCCTATTTATCCTATCCATGCCCCTCAATTTTGTAAACCTCTATAAAAGGTCACTCCTCAGTCTCCGAATCTCCAGGGAAAACAGCCCCAATCTGTTCAGCCTCTCCCTGTAGGTCAGATCCTCTAACCCTGGCAACATCCTTGTAAATCTTTGCTGAACCCTTTCAAGTTTCACAACATCTTTCCCATAGGAAGGAGACCAGAACAGCATGCAATATTCCAACAGTGGCTAATCAATGTTCTGTACAGGTGCAACATGACCTCCCAACACCTGTACTCCATACTCTGACCAATAAAGGAAAGCATACCAAAATGCCTTCTTTCACTATCCTATCTATCTGCGACTCCACTTTCAAGGAGCTATGAACCTGCACTCCAAGGTCTTTTTGTTCAGCAACACTCCCTAGGACCTGACCATTATGTGTATAAGTCCTGCTTAAGATTTGCTTTCCCAAAATGCAGCACCTCGCATTTATCTGAATTAAACTCCATCTGCCACTTCTCAGATCCTGTTGTAATCTGAAGTAATCTTCTTCGCTGTCTACTACACCTCCAATTTTGGTGTCATCTGCAAACTTACTAACTGTACCTCTTATGCTCGCATCCAAATCATTTATGTAAATGACAAAATGTAGAGGGCCCAGCACTCCAGTCTGAAAAACACTCCACCACCACCCTCTATCTTCTACCTTTGATCCAGTTCTGTATCCAAATGGCTAATTCTCCCTGTATTCCATGAGATCTAACTTTGCTAATCAGTCTCCCATGGGGAACCTTGTCGAATGCTTTACTGAAGTCCATATAGATCACATCTACTGCTCTGCCCTCAATCTTCTTTGAGTTTTTTGAAGAAGGAACAATCAAATTTGAGAGACATGATTTCCCATGCACAAAGCCATGTTGACTATCCCAAATCAGTCCTTGCCTTTCCAAATACATGTACATCCTATCCCTCAGGATACCCTCCAACAACTTGCCTACCACTGACGTCAGGCTCACTGGTCTATAGTTCCCTGGCTTGTCCTTACCACCCTTCTTAAACAGTGGCACCATGTTTGCCAGCCTCCAGTCTTCTGGCACCTCACCTGTGACTATCAATGATACAAATATCTCAGCAAGAGGCCCAGCAATCACTTCTATAGCTTCTCAGAGTTCGCGGGTACACCTGATCAGGTCCTGGGGATTTATCCACCTTTACCTGTTTCAAGACATCCAGCACTTCCTCCTCTGTAATCTGGACATTTTGCAAGATGTCACCATCTATTTCCCCAACAGTCCATATCTTCCATATCCTTTTCCACAGTAAATACTGATGCAAAATATTCATTTAATATCTCCTCCATTTTGTGTGGCTCCACACAAAGGCCACCTTGCTGATCTTTGAGGGGCCATATTCTCTCCCTAGTTACCCTTCTGTCCTTAATATATTTGTAAAAACCCTTTGGATTCTCCTTAATTCTATTTGCCAAAGCTATTTCATGTCCCCTTTTTGCCCTCCTGATTTCCCTCTTAAGTATACTCCTACTTTCTTTATAATCTTCTAAGGATTCACTCGATCTATCCTGTCTATACCTGATATATGCTTCTTTCTTTTTCTTAACCAAACCTTCAATTTCTTTAGTCATCCAGCATTCCCTCTACATACCAGCCATCCCCTCCACCCCGACAGGAATATACTTCCTCTGGATTCTTGTTATCTCATTTCTGAAGGCTTCCCATTTTCCAGCCGCCCTTACACCTGAGAACATCAGCCTCCAATCAGCTTTCAAAAGTTCTTTGGCCATGCTTAAAATTGTCAATTAAGTGCATTAGTTAGAGGGAAAAGGGGTTTGGGTGGATTACTCTTCAGAGGGTCAGTGTGGATATTGTGCCGAAGGGCCTGTTTCCACACTGTAGGGAATCTAATCTAAGATCATAACTAGAGGCCATCAGTATTAAATAGTCACTAGAAAATTAAAGAAGAATGCAGGTGCTAGAAAACTGATATAAAAACAGAAAGGCTGGAGAAACTCAGCAGGTCTAAAGAATCTGTACAGAGGAAAACAGAGTTAATATTTTGAATCTAGTATGACGTTTCTTTGGATTGGTCAGGAAGTCGAAAACAATGGCTTTCTGTGTACACCGAGGGAGAGCAAACCCAACAGGTTTTGTGGGTAGTAAAGAAAAGATAGAGGTGTTAAATAAGTGTAAATGGTGTCTGTGAAAAAGGAGAAAATGAGTCCACTCTGCTGAGAGCAAAACCAACATTTCACAAACAAGACATAGCACGAGGAGATTGGGGAAAGTAAGATTAATCAAAGAGACAGAGACTATACTCTGAAGTTGTGAAATTTAATATTGAGTCCGAGTGGCTTTAATGTACCTCAGCAGAAAATAGGTAGTTGTTCCTTCAGCTGGAATTGAGCTTCACTGGAACACTGTAGGGAGGCCAAGGACAGAACTATTAGGATGGGAACAAGATGGTTTATTGAAATGGTAAGCACCTGGAAGGTTGGGGTCATTTCTACAGACAGAGCGGAGGTGCTTCGCAAACTGGTCATCCAGTTTGTATTTGGTCTCACTTAAGTAAATGGGACACAGTGAGCAGTCGACAGGAGAACCTTGATTATCTGAACGACACAGGCAGGGAGTATTTTATCAGATAATCGAATGTTCGGATAATCGAACGCCGGATAACACAGCTTTAGCCAAGTATCGAGACCTTGCGATCTTGCCGGATAATCTTAAATTCAGATAATCGAATGCCGGATCATTGAGGTTCCTCTGCATATTGTACACGAAATTGAAAGAAGTATTAAAAAAAAGCACTATTTTACCTGAAAAGTGTGACTGGGCTTTGGACAATGAGGAGGGAGGAAGTGAATAGGAAATGTTATACCTTCGACGATTGCAAGGGAAGTTACATGCAGTGAGGAATTGAAGAGTGATTGAGGCTGTCACAGAAAGAAAGAAAGATCCCAGTCGAAGAGCAGGGTCGAAGTATCCTGCTACAAGTAGCAAAAATAGCCGAAAATGGCCATTTGAAAATTAAGCTAGAGAGGAAAGTGAGGACAAAAGAATTCTAAACCCTAAATACCTTTGTTCGTCAAAGGCACCATTACATCCCAGTTAGACTAAATTCCCATCTTCAATCCTTTGTAAAAGTGTATTCAGGATTGGAAATTCCAGCTTAAAGATATGTCCTTTTATAAAGTCCAACAAAACTGGGAAAGGATAAAATTTTAAGATTAGATTACTTACAGTGTGGAAACAGGCTCTTCAGCCCAACAAGTCCATACTGACCCTCCAAAGAGCAAACCACTCAGACTCATTCCCCTACACCGAACACTACAGGCAATTTAGCATGGCCAATTCAGCTAACCTGCACATCTTTGGACTGTGGGAGGAAACCAGAACACCCAGAGGAAGCCCACACAGACACAGGGAGAATGTATAAACTCCACACAGACAGTTGCCTGAGCAGGAATTGAACCCGGGTCTCTGGCACTGTGAGGCAGCAGTGCTAACCACTGTGCCACCATGCCGCCCATCTTTAGAAATGGAGAGAATAAAGATATGCTGACTGAAATCTTCAAAATAAGTCTTCAAAAGAGAATTGGCCATGTGAGTTTAGAACGTACAGACTATTAGTCTTGAATTCTATTAATTGATTTAATGGCTGCAACTTTCATTTGAAAGAGAACACCTTTAAGTGAGTATGGACTGTTTAAAATAACTGCAGAAGTCACCTGACCCACAAGCTGGCCAAGCTCCAGAAGGGATAACAAAATGGCTGCTTACACAACATTGCTATGAGCTGATTGCTATTAAGATAATTGAAACCAACAAGAAGCAATCAAACCTCTTGTCTGCAGGAACAGCCAAAGACAAAGGAGGTCTACTGAGAGCGTGCTGACCTATCTGTTTCAATGGCATCTTGATAGCTTTGACAATGGAGATCCTTTATTATTGTAGATTGCCTCCATAGTTTGCCCAACAGGCAGCTGTTACATATTTAAACCTCCATCTGGAAGAACTAACATTATAAACTCATCTTTTTGTACATCAAGATGGAATAATAATACAACTACGCTCTCTCAACAGTTTTATTTTCATCCTCAGGCCTCATCTCTGCCATAAGTTGACATAAATTAGAGAGATGTAATGGTCTTAACGGTACAGGCATGTTGTGTCTGGAATCTATGCAATAAAAGAGTCTCCTTTTTCCTTTAAAGAATGGGTCACCAATTTTCCTGATACGAGGACGCCCAATGATGCACATATATGTTGTCTGTGTAATTCAGATAATCACTTGGTGGACTTAAGACATGATTTTGTTCAATTATCACAATTTAGTGGTTCAGTTTGCTCTGTAGTGTGTTATCTGTCATCATTAATGAATGTATATCATTTATTGTTGTCTGACATGATAGCTTCAGTATTTGAGTTGTCATCTTGAGTGATGGGTGGTTGATAATGTGTGGTTCAAATACATTGTCTGTTTCTTCACAGGACGTGGCCAGTTCTCATTTCACCTTTATACGGCCTATGCTAAACATTATGAAGTTGTATCGTTCCATGAACGTGTGCTCATGCAAACACTGGCACTTGTATGCTGTGTCCTGATCTAAGTTGGGATAACTGTCTACAAACTTAATGATCATATTTTCTACCATTTCATCCTTCTTTCCAATAATCTATTGTACACCTGCAGTTGTGTCATGAGAGCGGGGGAAGGAATGTGTGACTGTGCAGATCTGTTCCCCAAATATGAGAACTGCTGGTGATGGCAAAACACTGCCTGGATGAGTAGCTCCTCATAAGTTATCTACTTGTAAATCTTGGCAAGTCACTTTCCATTTAATCATTGTGAAGGAAAGATTAAATATTTCCAAATTAGGTGTGCAAATAGTGAATATTTGATGATAAAAAGGTGAAGAAACCTTTGCAAGTTAACTTTGCTTTGCATTGTACACACCTATGTATATTGTTGTCTTTCTACACTATAGAAGTTATATGATTCTATCTGATGATGTCTCACAGCTAGTAGAGAGTATACCTTTAAGAGACACATTTATTTCCACACTGTAGGGAATCTAATCTAATTACACAATTACGGATACATAAAGAAATCATACCCACATTGATACCAGAGTGAATTTTGGTACTCAGTGTATGTTGTCCCTTTCTTTTGGGATATATCACTTAGATGGAGGTAAAAGATTGAATCTTACGATTATTTTGCCAAAGTGCAAGTTGCATTAAGTTATTTGAATGATACTCATTATGAGGCCCAACAAGATTTTCATCATGTCTTAACAAAAAAAAAACTTTCTACTTTGCCCCTATGGTTTCCTTCACACGATTCTAACCCCATATTAATGAGCACTTTTCCTCAAACAACTCAGCACTTAGATATCCACCAAAAGACCTGCATCCCTTGAAACAATGTCACCTTTGAGTAGGCAGTGTGCATCCAGATAAGTACTCGCAATTCAGTATTGCTAGCACAGGAGTCACAAAGCCATAATGCTCATGGCACATATCTAACTGACTGACACTCCCTCGTAAATACAACCTACTCTTTTAACCTAGTCGCTGTTTAACAAGAACAGACCATTTAGCTGGATGTGGACATATCCTGACTAAACACCCTGTTTGAGCCCCCAATACGCTTTCTCCAAAGCCCAGTGATTATTTGCATCTTGTTATTGTCCACCAGGTGAACATCACATGTAGCTAGTATATGAACAAGTCCAAACATGAACATTTATTGACAGCTATCAAAAAAGGGAACAAAAAAAGAGGGAATACGGCTGCACTTCAATTCAAACCTACAATTCAAACCAAATGCTGGTATCTTGACCAACACCGTCCATGATGATCTACTGTACCCAGGTCATACCTACTAGAAATGGGATGAATCAGACCTGTCTGCCTTGTAGCTCCCAAGGCAGCTAAGTCCTGTCAGTGGACTATTCTGTCTCACCTGTCCTTCATGGAGAAATTTGTAAAGAAAAGCACTTTTGACCACAAGTCTATTAAAAGTTGTCAGCATATACTATCTTTGAGACCCTACAGGAAAAGGAGAGGGTGGATCCTGTTAGATTGTTCCCTGAGCAAACTGTCAGTTTTTTCACAGAATGCCTCATCACCAGCACTTTCTAACAAGCACTACAGAGTGCTGCCTCTTCATTATTATCCACAACCACCTGTGGAAGAGGCAGCACCTCGAAAGCTAGTGCTTCCAAATAAACCTGATGCTCTATAACCTGATGTTGTGTAATTTTTAACTACGTGTTGAGGGACACACTAATGCTTGGGGCAGCTACTGCCAAGGCAGTGAGGAAAGACTACCGTCTGCGGTCTTTCTGCTGAAATTAAACTGGGGTCCATTCAGTTATCAGACCCTCCCGGTGCCTCAAATGGCTATAAATATAGCTTTGTATAAGTAAGAAATACCTTGGGCTGTTTGTTTTACATATGTAAAGATTGTGCACAGAATCAACATCCTCCAGTTACTATATGTAAAGTTTTTTTTAAATGAATAAGGTATGTTTTTGAAATAAGTAAAACCAAATCCTGTCATCTATAAGGAGAATTCCTTCAGTTGAATGTCCTCATCCTCCATGAGGAATGACTGTTCACTTTCCCCAAGCTCTTCAGCATTATGACATTGCCTACTCAATATTGCACAATGCGCTGCACATCAGAATGGTATGGCACATTCTGTCCTCTTTACACTAGAGTTCTCCCACCACCCTCCCAGACTGGTCCAAACAGCAGAAGCAGACCTTTAGCAGCTCTATTGTCTGCGCTACCATGGCCCTGGTCAAAATGTGGGCATCAGCATGTTGAAACTGCCAAGCCAACTCTCACTGGCAGTTAATCTATTTTGTGTTTGCAAACATATCATTTTTTTTGCTGTAATGCCTGCTTCATAATTCATATTGCATCTAATCATTTAAAATTGACTAGCCCTCTGAGTTAATCAGTCCCTGATGAGCAATTGATTTTTTGGCCATTCTCATGAATATGACACCACCCTGTAACTTTCTCTTGCATGCCAGTGTGCAAATGTCATAGGATTCTGCACAGTTTTTATCTTTACCTAATGTTAATACCTTTATCCCAGTAAGTTTTATAAATAAAAACAAATTCTACTTGCTAACACAGATCTGGTCAGCTTCATGGATTTACACAGGGTTACGTATACATTGAATTGAAAAAACATCTTTAAAAATAAAACTCTCATTCAATCAACTTTAGAAATGAAAGGAGAAGAAGTTACTCCTTGTGCTGATCTTGGTCATAAAAATAGTAGATAACTGTTGTTTTGCCTCAGGCATTCTGGGACAAGTGGGTATATTCTTAAAATGTATATTAAACTGGTAATAGGTGAACCGAAAACAATTATCTTCACAATACCTTGTAAGTATTTGAATGACAGTTCCCCATTAGGCCATAGAACATGATTTGTTAAAGGGATATATGTCAAAAGTAAAGTCACAAAGCAGGGTGCAAAAAGGCAAGAGATTGCACTTAAAAAACAGAGCTGTCATTGTTAACATAATATTTCTAAAGTAAATACACACACTAATCCATGCAGCCTCAAATATTCACAGACCTATTCTTTTATAGTGTTTAGGAAGAAGAATGTATACGTTTGTCTAGGACCTGGATTTGAATCTGACCAATAGCTGTAAATGAAAACATTCTGTGGTAACTGTAAGGACCGATGTGCAATAAATTCTGGATAATTTTTAAGTCAAAGAGGACACAAGTCCACTACATAAAATGATTATGTGTCCATGAGATTCCGTAAAGTAAGCTGATACGGAGGGTCCCTTGTGTATTGGTTTCTAAAATGACATTGTAGGAACAAAGCAGAAAGATATGATCCATGCTCTACATAACCGTGTCTTAGTATTCATTGGATCATTTAATCCCCCATTGTTAACATTCTTGGGGTTACCATTGACCAGAAACTCAGCTGGACTCAGAAAAATAATGGCTACAAAAGCAGGTCAGAGACTAGGAATACAGAGGAAAGTAAATCACCACCTGACTCCCCAAAGGATGTCCACCTTCTACAAGGCACAAGTTAGGAGTGTGATGGAATTCTCTCCACTTGCCTAGATGGGTGCAGTTCTAATAACACTCTAGAAGCTTGACACCATTCAGGACAAAGCAGTACATTTGATTGGTACTACATCCACAAGCATCCACTCCCTCCACCACCAGCGCTCAGTCGCAGCAGTGTTTACTATATGCAAAATGCTCTGCAGAAATTCACCAAAGATCCTCAAGATATAACCTTCCAAACCCATGACCATTTCCATCTAGAAGGATAAAGGCAGCAGGTACATAGGAACACCATGTCCTGAAAGGTTCCCTCTCAACTACTCATCATCCTGATTTGGAAATATATCACAGATCCTTCACTGTTACTCGGTCAAAATCCTGGAATTCCCTCCCTAAGAGCGTTGAGAGTCAACCTACAGAACATCGATTATAGTGGTTCAAGAAGGCAGATCACCACCACCTTCTCAAGAGCAACTTTTGAAAGACAATAAATGCCAGCCAGCAATGTCCATGTCCTAAACTTGAAGAGAATGTTGTGATGAGTGTGGGATTGGAGCCGGTACTGAGTGCAAAAGGTTCATTTCATTGTTTCAAATATGAAAATTTGCCTCTCCTCTCCCATCCTCCCCCCATAATTAATAATTTTTCCCATAGCTTTTTATGTTCTGATAATATTCTTTGTATTTAAAGTGTTTTAGGTGTTTTAGATCCAATAATTCTGTTAAAATGCATTGAGACTAGTCACATTTCAGAATCACAAAACTCCTGTACACTGTAATCCTTCTACTATCTACTCATTTTAGTGCTCTAAATGTCTAAAAAATGAATTTATAAACTTTCACTAAGTAGAAGAGATTTTTTTTATTAGATTAGATTACTTAGTGTGGGAACAAGCCCTTCAGCCCAACAAGTCCACACCGACCCGCAACCCACCCATTCCCCTACATTTACCCCTTTACCTAACATTACGGACAACTTAGCATGGCCAATCCACCTGACTGGACTATGGGAGGAAACCTGAGCACCCAGAGGAAACCCGCGCAGACACGGGGAGAATGACTGTGTGGAGTTTGCACAGTCACCTGAGTCGGGAATTGAACCCGGGTCTCTAGCGCTGTGAGGCAGCAGTGCTAACCACTGTGCCACCGACCATTATGTTTAATTCCAAGTATCAAATTGCATTTGGCATCTTTTGATCTTTACATACAAGTCACAAAGTGTGCTAAGACAAAAGCAGAATCTTTCCATCTTTTGTTTAAATGTAGGAGCGGATTTCTGAATTAGTGACTAACTTTACTGTTCATCACTGCCAAAAGCCCACCCAGTCATCTACCAATCATCTCATTAAGAGTTAACTGGGAAATATGGGTGGAATTTGTGGTGAATCACAGGTCACAACATTGGCAATTCAGCCAGTCAGAGGGTTTCAGAGGCTATCCTCTTGCTGCCTGTCCATGCCTCTGATTGTCCCCATATTCAGGCAGTTATAGGCCCATTCACAACCCAAATGCAGATCACCATGCTTTCCAGTTGGGAAACTAGCCATGTTTCTCCCCCACTGGGCAGTGACCAGGGAGATGGCAAATTGAAGCCCATAGACTTTTTCATCAATAACGGGGTGCTGAGAAAAGCTTCTGAACAGGGCCATCTTACCCAATATTTCACATTCTCACCACCTTTCCTTGCCACCTCCAGAAAAGAGAAAAATCACACTCTTTCACACAATTTAAAAAATAATCTGGATTTAAGAGTCTAATGATGACCATTAAACCTTTGTTAATTGTTTAAAAAAAAAATCCAGTTCACTAATGTCCTTTAGAGAAGGAAACTGCCATCCTTACTTGGTACGGACTACATATGATTCCAGACCCTAGCAATGTGATTGACTCTTAACAGTCCTCTGGGATTGGCAATAAATGTTAGTCTAGTCAACACCGCCCCCATCCATGAATGAATTAAAAACAAACACCTGCTGACATAGATTGGATCCCTGTCGAGAGTGTGTTGCTGGAAAAGCACAGCAGGTCAGACAGCTTCAGGGGACCATGAGAATCGAAGTTTTGGGCATAAGCCCTGCATCAGGAACACCCGAAATGTTGATTCTCCTGCTCCTCTGATGCTGTTCGACCTGCTGTGCTTTTCCAGCACCACACTCTTGATTCTGATCTCCAGCATCTGCAGTCCTCGTTTTCTCCATGTCCAACAACTCCACAATTTTCATACAAATAGAGGGGTCATCTTCTGGCTTGACATTATCAACAGATACGTTCATGTGACAAAATCATATATCAGAAAACCCAACATAAATTGTTCATCAATTCCATAACTATTATTGAAATGTTTATTACATATACACAACACACTTTTGGCAGACAATTTCTTGTTGGAGGCATGACATTTGCCAATTAAGTGCAGGATCATGTGAAATAGTAGTTAGGAGTGTTATGGCCACATTGGGCAATGAACAGTATGGGATAATGATGACCTAATCATTTTCAGATTGAAAGAGAGAAAAAAAAGAGCCTTATCCACTATCTTATAAATTCCTTTGATCCACATGCTCCTTTGTGCAGTTTCATTCCACTTGTTATAGCTGAACAGAAATGAACCTATTGTCCATCAAACTTTATTACATTATTGGTTACCTTTCCCATGACGTAAGACATTGACTGTAATTAAAGACTGATGTTGGTCATCTCCATATTGGCGGAGACCGAACTGTTGGATAACTATTAACATGCAGTTTGACTTTCCAATCAGCATCATTTAAAGACTGTCATTAACCAATTTATTTTAAATGAGATAGCATTATCAACAAAGAAAACTGAGCAACAAAATTTAAAAATCACACAACACCAGGTTATAGTCCAACAGGTTTATTTGGAAGCACTAGCTTTCCGACTGCTGCTCCTTCATCAGGTGGTTGTGGAGAATAAGATCATAAGACACAGAATTTATAGCAAAAGTTTACAGTGTGATGTAACGGAATTGATATATTGAAAAAACCTGGATTGTTTAAGTCTCATCTTTTACAATGACCACGTTGGTTTCAGTTTGATTAGATTACTTACAATGTGGAAATAGGCCCTTCGGCCCAACAAGAACACACTGATCCGCCGAAGCGCAACCCACCCAGACCCATTCCCCTACATTTACTCCTTCGCCTAACACATTGGACAATTTAGCATGGCCAATTCACCTAACCTTCCCATTTTTGGACTGTGGGAGGAAACCAGAGCACCCGGGGGAAAACCATGCAGACACGGTGAGAATGTGCAAACTCCACACAGACAGCCTGCCTGAGGTAGGAATTGAACCCTGGTCTCTGGCGCTGAGAGTCAGCAGCGCTAACTGCTGTGCCACTGTGCCGCCCACAGTGCAAACTCAACACAGACAGCCTGCCTGAGGCAGGAATTGAACTCTGGTCTCTGGTGCTGTGAGGTAGCAGCGCAAACCGCTGTGCCACCGTGGTTCTTTCATATGTAAATCGCAGAACTTTTTTTAAAAGTTACATTCTCAAGTAAACTTTAACAATAGATGCCATGTCATCTCTACCAGTTCCAACGTGCCACAGCAAGAAACCATAATGACCTTGTCAGGACAGACAAGCAGCAACCAACAGCATGCCCTTCATTGTCCAGTCCTTCCCAGGAGCAAAAAAAAAACCACACCATGTTCTTCGCAGCCTGCAATACATTATCAATGAGGATGAGCATCTCGCCAAGACCTTCCCCATACCTCCACTTCTTGCCTTTAAAACAACCACCAAACATCAAACAGATATTATTGGCAGCAAACTGCCCAGTCTTCAGGATAATACCATACAATCCTGTCACAGTAGACACTGCAAGACATATCAGTGTGTTGACATGGTTACCACCATTACACATGGGGACACCACCCACCATGTACATGACTTGGCTAATGTTGTCTAGTGCAGGATACCCTGAGGCATGGTACATTGGCGAGACAAGCAGAGGCTATGGCAACGGATGAATGGACACAGCACAACAATCACCAGGCCACAGTGTTCCCCCGCAGATGTTCGGGTGACCATCCTCCAAGGGGGACTTTGGGACAGACAACAACACAAAGTGGCCGAGCAGAGCCTGATTGCCAAATTTGGTACCATGGGGGTGGCCTCAACCAGGACCTTGGGTTCATGTCACACTACAGGTGACCCCACTACACTATACAGACCCTCTCTCATGCTCACACTCAGACCACACACACGTTTGTAGGATGAATTTGTACTTGCAGAATTAAATTTGATTTTTCTCAAAAACTGCAAGAATCCATGTAGGATTCTATAAATCCTTTTTTAGAAATAGAATCAGTCTGAACATTGGCGCACAGAGCCTCACACAAAGCAACTCACACCTTCAGTGCATTATCTGAGACAACATGGCACCTATTGTTAAAGTTCACTTGAAAATGTAATATTAAAAAAGAAGTTCTGGGATTTACATATGAAAGAACTGAAACCAACATGGTCATTCTAAAAAAGAAGAGGAGAGACTTAAACAATCCAGGTCTTTTTCAATATATAATTTCAGTTGCATCACATTATAAAACACAGAATTTATAGCAAAAGTTTACAATCTTATACTCCTGATGAAGGAACAGCGCTCCAAAAGCTAGTACTTCCAAATAAACCTCTGACTATAACCTGGTATAGTGTGATTTTTAAACTTGTACACCCCAGTCCAACACCAGCACCTCCAAATCATAAAAAATTGAAATTGTTAAAAGAAGTTAGCCAGAAAGAAATAGTATAGAAAATGAAGAAGCATGATTAGGCCTGAAATCAAACAAAGAACTGCAGATACTGGGACTCAAACAAAAAAACAAATTGCTAGAGAAACTCAGCAGGTCTCGGAGCATGCTGGGAAGAAAAAGGAGTTAGTTTTGATCCAGTGACTCATCAGAACAGCTGATGTTCTGATGATTAAGCCTGATCTTCAGCAAATGTTTACAGAAGTGACTTAACAGTGATCAGGGCCAGTAATCCTGACCACTTTGCTGTATCGTGGCTCAGAAGCTATTGTAACCCTTATTTTGCTGATCTCAACTGAAGCAGAAATTAGCACAATTTATGGATTCAACATAAGCTTTTTTTTTTAAATTATTGGCTCAGTTGTTCATTATCTTAATGGCTAAATATGGAAAAATGATTTAGTGGTAAGGCTGAAGATGGCAGCTGCAATAAATTTGTATGCTAATTTAAGAACTTAAGGTGTGTTTATATATGCAAAAAAATGTTTATTATCTTGCCAGATGATTTCATTCAATGTGGCAACATTTATTACCCATCCATAATTACATTAAAAGTGTGGTGATGAGCTATCTTTTGGAACCACAGCAGTCCTTATTTGTAGTTACACCACAAGGTTGTTAGTTAAAGACATTTCAAGATTTTGACCCAATGACAGTGAAGGAATGGGAACATAGTTCCAAGTCAGCATGGCATGTGACTTGAGGGGAACTTGCAGTAGGTCGTGTTTCCATGTACCTGCTGCCCTTGTCCTTCCAAATGGTTGTTCTGGTTCACACTATCTTTGTAGCATTATTTCTATTTTCAATTCTTTTATGGGAGGAGAGTGTCACTGGTTGTGCCAGTAATTATTGCCAATCCATAAATGCCCAGAAGGCAACTAAAAGTCAACTGTCTGCTGTGGGGCTGGAGTCACATGTAGGCCAGATCCAACAAAGCTTTCCTTCCCTAAAAGACATCAGTGAACCAATTTTATGACAATTGCTACAGGATTGTATTAGGCAAGCTTTTATTCCAGATTTTTATTGAATTCAAATTTTACAGACTGCCATGGTGTGGTAGTGTTAGAATAAAATTTGATATATTCATTTAATTGAATTATGCTTTTCTTTCACATTTCAAAATTCTGATCAACTATCAATACCAACAGTTCACATGTTGCGAGAAGCACATAATTTTATCCCCACTTTTGGAAGGATTTTTCAAAGCCTCAAAGCTTGACTTATACACTCACTCAATCTGGTTTTGTCATGTAATGAATTATCTGGTGTGACATAACCCTCTTTTTGTAACCTTTTCTAGTTCTGCTCAAGCCTGTAATGTAAGACTTAAAATTTATGGAATAGATAGTTCCAAAAGGGACAGACTTATGTTTCCAGTGGGTCACACAGAACAGTTCAGGAGTCACTGAAAAGGATTTGAAACATTATAGGCAGTGAATGAGGATGTGCGAGAGAGAAAGAAGCCGACTCCATGTTAGGAGTGGTGCAGTTAGCAGTACTCCATAGATTCTGTGCAAGGGCTCAGTGAGGAATCCAAGTCTACAGTTAGAACTTCAGAAGTGGTCCTTGGAATTAGTAGGCAGCCAACTTTTAGAGTTGAGACTAGAAGTAGTAGTCTTTGAGAGCTGAGAAAGTGGAAAGGTCTCAAGTTCTGTGTTGGGGAGACATAAGAGCCTTGGAAGAAGTCTATGAGTATTAATACTTAAGTGCAGCTGAGAGAATGTGGGTTGTAAAGCCCCAAATAGTACTTGCTTGATGTAACTGAGTAAGATTAGAAGTCAGGGGGAAAAAAGCCTAGGTTTAAGACTAGCATGGCTAGGCTAACCATGAAGACCTGTAATTGTAGCCTTGAGTGGATGCTGGAGTTCAGTTTCTACAGACCAAGGAAGCATGGACTCAGGAAAGGATGGTAAGTGGTGGAAGGATGATTTCATGAAACAACTGCACCAAAGCTGGTATCCTATCACCAAGTCACCTGTTATTTACTTGTGCACAGCAGGTTGACTGTAGCCAGCCAGCTCAGAGTCAGTTGCCTGAACTGAACAGATTCTAATCTCCTGGGATTGTATATTTTTTTCATTAAACAAGCAAGAAAACTACAAAGAAACAAGGTCTCAAAAACCACACACCTCAAGTCTCCCTATAACCAAAAGAAAAAGCAATACACAGAACTAACAAAACAAACCACATCACAGTCCTCCAAATAAAAACACAAAAGCAAACAGCCAAAAAAAGTGCATAAAGGGAAACCCACATAACACCCCCAGCAAATTAATTCTCCCCAGAGATACACAAAACAAAATGCACATAAGACACAATTCAATTGCATCCTGCACAATAAGGTATAGTGCAAACACAATATACACAAAGTGCAAGGAGACAGAGTCCACTCACAAGGCAGAATCTCTCCTGGGTTTTTTTTAATATATATATGTCAAACAAACACTACAAAGAAATGGGGTCTCAAAAACAAATGCCAAGTCCCCCTATAAACAAGAGGAAGAGCAATACACAGAACCAATAAAGTAAACTACATTGGAATCCTTCAAATATAAACACACAGCAAACAGTCAAAAAAAAGCACCAACACATCAACATCCCCAGCAAAGTTATCTCTCCCCAGAGATACACAAAACACAATGTACATTGCAGACACAATTCAATCACAGCCTACATGATAAGGTACAGTACAAACTACAAGCAACAGGGTCCATTCACAAGACAGAGTTTCTCCTGGGTTATATTGATCAGCCAGGTTAACAACCCCAATCAATGACCTCATAGTCAACAAGATCAACCTGGTTCTAATCACTACATTCCTCACCCCCACCCAAGTCCGGAGATGTAGGCCTAGTCTTTGGCTTATAGCTTTTCCTGTGACATTTTCAGCCAATTCCAGTTCCTCTGATTCAGACTCTGACACAGGTGGCATACACCAGATCGTAGTCCACTTCTTCTGTTTGAAGTATCTTGGGGAGTTCTCTCCTCTTCTTCTGGTGGTAATGGTATCAAGGCTACACCCATCTTGGACTCGGAGATTTGCTCCACACTAGACAGAGGGGGGGGGAACCTATAGTTTCTGACTGACTTTGCGGCTGTTCTGAGGGGCCAGGTAGGTTTACTCCTGCCCCTTTCAGATAATCCACATGTCTGTTCAGGACTGTATCAGCTACCCGAACTTTATAAGTGACGGAACCTGACTATGTGTCAACCTTGCCTCATAGCCATAGGGGGCCATTTCCATGACTGCAGCACCAAACTTCGTCCCTTGATTTAAATTGTCTCTCTCACTTAGAAGCAGCATGAGGCTGGCATTGATGTTCCTGCTCCCATTTCACTCTCCCCCTCAGGTCTGGGAATATCAGGTTTAACCTGGTGTGGAGTCTTCTCCCTATTATCAACTCTGCTGGAGCTATCCCTGTTGTTGCATGTTCAATTAATATCTGACAGTGACCTTTACTTGGGATAATCACCCTTGCTCCCCATTGTGATGTGCCATCCTGGTCTCGCCAGGTCCAGAAAGATTTCAATTTGGGTCGCGATGGTCCTTCTGTTTCCTCCATTACTACCAGCTGTTTTAGTTTCATGAGGACCGGATTTTGTTGTGTCCATGGTCAGATATTGTCAGCAGTGACTGGAAGGGTGTCCGGGAAGTTTAAAACTAAAACATTCTCTTCCGGGGAGACACCACCGGTTATGTATCTGTAAGTGGGTCGCGGCTCAAGGCAACGGTGTTAGCCACTTGGCTTCCTGGATGGTGTTCTAACTTGTACTATGTGCCGCTGAATTCTACTGGAAGCTATGGGCGGCACTGCCTTGTCTTCCTTCAGCACCCTAGCAGGAGTTTGTGATCTGTTACTTTGACAAATTCTTGTCCATAAATTCCCGCCACTCCTTGGTTCGTGCTACCCTCCTCACCAACACTTCCCCCCCCCCCAGTCCCAAACTCCCCAGTACCTCCCCCTGCAACCATAAAAGGTGCAAAATCTGCCAGCACACCCAGTCCCTCACCTCCATCCAAGGCTCCAAACAGTCCTTCCAGGTGAAACAGAGGTTCACCTGACTCTCCTCCAACCTAGTTTACAGTATCCAGTGCTCCCAATGTGGTCTTCTTTACATCAGTGAGATTAAACATAAATTTAGGAAACGTTTCACCGAGCATCTCAGCTGGGCCTGTAAGAGTCAGCCTGACCTCCCAGTCACTACTTGTTTCAATTCACCTTCCCACTCCCTCTCCGACATATCAGTTTCCTCCATTGCTACAGCAAATCAGACCACAAATTGAAAGAACAACAACTTACCTTCCGTCTGGGTAGCCCACAGCCCAAATGACTCAACATTGAGTTCTCCAATTTCCCATAACCTTCACACCCATCCTCCTACACTCTTTCCTGGCCCCAGCTCCTCCCTTCCATCCCTCCGCCCTTCCTTCTAGCTACCAACCGGATTCATTCCTCCCATTGGCCAACCAGGTCGTACCCACCACCTGTGTTCACCTATAAGTACCTCACTATTCCCCCCCCCACCCATAATCCTCCCCTCCCCTCTTTATCTGCAACTCCCCACAATCCCACCTCCATTCCAGAAGAAAAGTTATACCTGAAACGTTGAATTCTCCACCTCCTGATCCTGCCCTGGTTTGTTGTGTTCTTCTATCCTCCTGTGGAATATTTCATGACAGTTTCTTACTGATCCCTGGCCAGATCACAATGTAAATTTGGCAGCCTGGTCTGAGATCGTAACAACAGCTCTAGCAAAAATGAGGGTTCTGTAACAGAACAAGCCCAGACGTTCATAAACAAAGTAGCACATCCCTCATCTGCCATAGGCATGTTTATCCTAGAGTCAGCATAATGTTTAACTTGGAATCCTTAATAGTTGCTCTTCTTTTACTTTTGATGTGCACGCCATTTTTGCATTTATATGGAGATTGGCAGGGCCGTATAGATTTTAAAACTTTGATTTGCTGCACAATTGACTACTCAATTATCTTTCTTTCCAGTTACTCTCCTTACTGCTACTCAGGTGGGAAAATACCACCCTTTAAAGGGATTCTCAAAAAATATGAATTATTCTAAGTTGAAAAACCCCAACATGAAGTATAGGTGAGTATTGCAGCTATGTCGTGCTTTCATATTTGAAACAACCCCACTGCACATTTATGTTGCAAAACACGTCTGCATCTAGGCCAATTGCATCCTGACATTTGAAACTGCATTATCCCTTTATGTTTTATTTCCAGTTAACCCAGAGAGTAGCTCTCTGCAGTAATGATCTTATGCCCAAAGATCCTCTCAAATCATTTCTTCACGACACTATCTGCGGCATTATCACTTTTCTAAATTCACAGAGAGTTGTGAGTCATTTATTAAAAATTATAAATGGCGAGTGACATCAAATTTCTAACATTATCATAACCTTGGATGACTATGATGGCATGAGATCTAATCTTAAGCAATGCACCTCCAGGGAGCAAACTAGAAATAAACGACAGCTTATTCAGTAACCATTCCTCCCACTAGCAAGATTCTAGAAACCAACAGGAGTGTTGCTGAACAAAGAGACCTTGGAGTGCAGGTTCATAGCTCCTTGAAAGTAGAGTTGCAAGTAGATAGGTTAGGGAAGGAGGCGTTTGGTATGCTTTCCTTTATTGGTCAGAATATTGAGTACAGCAGTTGGGAGGTCATGTTGTGCCTGTACAGGACATTGGTTTGGCCACTGTTGGAATATTGCGTGCAATTCTGGTCTCCTTTCCACTGGAAAGATGTTGTGAAACTTGATAGGGTTCAGAAAAGATTTACAAGGATGTTGCCAGGGTTGGAGGATTTCAGTTATAGGGAGAGGCTGAACAGACTGGGGCTGTTTTCCCTGGAGCATCAGAGGCTGAGGGGTGACCTTATAGAGGTTTACAACATTATGAGGGGCATGGATAGGATAAATAGACAAAGTCTTTTCCCTGGGATCGGGGAGACCAGAACTAGAGGGGATAAGTTTAGGGTGAGAGGGGAAAGATATAAAAGAGACCTAAGGGGCAACTTTATCACACAGAGAGTGGTACATGAATGGAATGAGCTATCAGAGGAAGTGGTGGAGGCTGGTACAATTGCAACATTTAAGAGGCATTTGGATGGGTATATGAATAGGAAGGATTTGGAGGGATATGGGCCGGGTGCTGGCAAGTGGGACTAGATTGGGTTGGGATAACTGGTCGGCATGGACAGGTTGGACCAAAGGGTCTGTTTCCATGTTGTACATCTCTGTGACTCTGTGACTCTATGACTAGGGCTGTTTTCCCTGGAGCGTTGGAGGCTGAGGGGTGACCTTATAAAGGTTTATAACTTCATAAGGGGCATGGTGAGGATAAATAGACAAATCTTTTCCCTGGGGTGGGGGAGTCCTGAACTAGTGGGCACAGGTTAGGGTGAGAGGGGAAAGATATAAAAGAGACCTAAGAGGCGACATTTTCACTCAGAGGGAGGTTGCATGTATGGAATAAAGCTGCCAGAGAAAGTAGTGGAGGCTGGTACTACTGTAACATTTAAAAGGCATTTGGATGGGTATATGAATAGAGAGGGTTTGGAGGGATATGGGCCGGGTGCTGACAGGTGGAACTAGATTGGGTTGGGATATCTGGTCGGCATGGATGAGGTGGAACGAAGGGTTTGTTTCTATTCTGTCCATCTCTATGACTCTATGACTCTATTTGTTAATTCTTTCAGTATATAATACTGAGTAAGGGTTATTTGAGGTAATTCACCACTCCAGTCTCCCTTTGATTTAGTGATTTGTGGTAGAGGCTAGACCAGCCTGGAGTACCTTTAGAAGCAGCACTGTTCTTAGATAGCAAGGTTTATGGTTATGGTAACAACAGCTAGAATTATTCAGGTATAATTAATAGGACCTCAGGTATTTGGCACATCATTCCCTCAGGAAACTAGAGCAGAACTCGTCATCTCCACCCACAGATTATGTCTGACATTGGTAGAATGATTAGGGCCAATGTAGCAAGAACATGAACCCTTCAGAGCCATGACTTTAGACTGGCCATTTGATTGGAAGATACTTTGAACTATGATACTTTATCCACATCCTTTGAGCAAAATTTCAAATTCCTAATCCTTCCTTCCAGTGTAGACTGTACATTACTTCACATTTTCTATTTTATAATAATCACAAAACACTGTGTTTCCAATCCCCAATAATACCTCTCAAACTCATAGTGGTTGGTTTCTTCTTCTCCAATGGCTAGATTCTCAACAATCTATTCTTCTTCCACTGATCTAAATTGTCATTTCTTAGTGTACCCTTTTTTGCTTCCTTCCAGTTCCTTTTCTCTGTACTTTCTCCTTTCTCCTTGAGGTTTGTGCCTGCTGTTTTCACTCTTACTTCCATCTCCCACTCCACTTCCTCTTCCATTGTTTTATCCATCCTCTGCACCTTTCTTTCCTCCTCCCTTCCCCATTCTTACTCTCCATGGCTTGTTTCCCTCTTTCTTCCACTTTTACGCCACTCTCCTCAATGGAAATCTGAGGAAATTATGCATAAACCTCTACTCTAGTAGCTGGATCATGGCTTTCTTGGAAAATTTCCAGAAAATTCTTGATAAATGATGAATAAATAATAGATATAATTACATTGGCCCCAAGATTGCTTGAGAAAAGTCCTTCTTAAGGTTAGAGTCCCAGATGGCTCTATCACCATGGACAGTGTGGCTCAATTTAGCATGTGCAACTACAGCAGGTTATGGGTATGCTTCCCTGGCAAAGCCAAGTGAAATTCTACATCTGACGTGGACTCTCGTTTCTATGGGAGCTTTTCCAAATCTCCTGCCATACCTTCAGGCGATCTTCATAATTCCAGAAGAAAACAATTTGCTATTAATTGAGCAAAGTAAAATGATTAAAATATTCTCTTCAAAAGACATTTTATTCTACTTTTTTATTTGACTTTTATTTGTTCATGTGACGTTGGCTTGGCTGGCTAAATGAATCATAGAGTCTTACAGTCAGCACAGGAAAAGACCCTTCGGTCCAATCAGTCCATGGCAAACATAATACCAAACTTAATAAGTCCCACCTGCCTGCCCCGATTCATATCCCTCCAAACCTTTCCTATTCATGTACTTATCCAAATGTCTTTTAAATATTGTAATTGTACCCACTAGGACATTCATTCTAGATGGGAACCATTCTCTCAGTAAAACATTTGCCCCTCAAGTCTTTTTTAAATCTCTCTCTTCTCACCTTAAAAATGTGCCCTGTAGTCCTGAAGTCTCCCATCCTAGGGAAAAGACGACCACCATTAACTCTATTTATACCTTTCATTATTTTATAAATTTCAGAAGATTGCCTCTCAAAATCCTACAGTCCAGTGAAAAAAGTCCCAACCTTTCTTCATAACTCAAATCTTTCATACACAGCATCATCCTGATAAATCTCTTCTGAACCCTGTCCAGCTTAATGATATCCTTCCTATAACTGGGCATCACAACATATTTATGCTGAATTGCCCTTGAGAAGGTGTTGGTGAACCACCTTGTTTAGCCACTGCAATCTATTGACTGCATAAATAATTGATGTTAAAACGTTTCACTGCTCTTTCATCCTGTCACATGTATCAATTACAATGTCAACAGTCACCCTTTAAAAAAAAATTGAAATATCTTGAGTTCTAGGTATTTACTTTCTTTATAAGAAGTTCCTTCATTTAGTTATTGAATTAATGTCACAGAGACCATTATCTCATCACCAAGTCACCCTTTATTTACTTGGGGAGAATCCTTGACACTGATCCAACTCCATCAGAGTCAGCTCTCAGAATGAGCAAAAGCTCTGACACTCCTATTTGTATCTGTCGGCTAGGGCTCCCTGATTGGACCAGGTTAACAGCCCCAATCAGGGAACTCATATTCTATGAGGTCCACCTGACTGACTGTGTTGCAATCACTACATCCTTCCCCCTCTGTGTCCGAGGACACAGGCCGGTTTTATTTTTGTAGCTCCGGATCTTTCTGTGTCCATATTCTGATGTTGTCAGCTGTGACTGGAAGTGTGTCCAGAAAATTTAAAACCATTACGGACTGTTCCAGTGGCAGTACCGTGTGGTGGTGTATCTGCCAGTGGGAGCTGGCTCAATGCATCTGGATTTGCTACTTCGTCTTCCAGACAGTGTTCCAACTTGTAATTATATACACGTATTAGAGCTCACTACTGAATTTGGCCTGAAGTAATGGGTGTCACTGTGTTGTCCACTTTAAGTAGACTTAGCAAGGATGTATGGTCAGTTATTATTACAAATTTACATCCATAAAGGTATTGGTGGAACTTCCAGACTCCAAATGACCGCCAAACCTTTCTTCTCTATGTGGGTGTATTTATACTCTGCATTAGCTAAAGTCCTAGATGCATACGTTATTGGGCATTCCTCTCCTTTGACCCTCTTATGAGCTAATACTACCCCGATGCTGTATAGGGAGGCATCGCATGTCAATGCCAGATCTTGCCTGGGATCATAGTGTGCCAACACCTTAAAGGATGATAGCTGTTTCTTCATTTCCCTGAAAGCTATGACTTGACTATGTGACCATTTCCAAGGCTGACACTTTTTTAAGAGTTGATGCCAGGATGGAGACCAGGATGTGTATGAACTTCCAGTAATAATTCACGAACTCAATGAAAAACCTATGGTCCGATACAGACGTGGGAGCCAGGACACCTTTGATTACCCTCACTTTATCTTCCAATGGGTGTAACCTGGTCTTGTTGACTCGTAACCTAAATAAGTCACTTGGAGTGCCTGGCACACAGATTTTTTTCCTTCTAAGATATAAATCCCCCTGGGAGAAACAGCTAAGGACTATGTCCAAGTTTTCTCAGTGCTCCTTATTGGTCTTCCCTGTTATTAGTATGTCATCCAGGTAAATGGTGACCTGGGGTAGATGTTCTTGTAAAATGTTCTCCACTGTCTGCTGAAAAGTGGCACAGGCTGATGGTACCCCAAATGGCAGTCTCATATGTTGGTACAAATCCTTATGTGTATTAGTTATAGCATACTTCTGGGAATCCTTATCTATTTGCAATTGCAAGCATGCATGGCTCATGTCCAGCTTCATGAAGAACAGCTCCTCTCTTAGCTTTGCTTATAAATCCTCCATGCAAGAGACTGGGAACTTATCCAGTTGCAAAAAGTGATTTACCATTAGTTTAAAATCCCCACAAAGGCAAACCGACCCATCAGGCTTCACACTCGAAATGACTGGTCCTGCTTATTCCGCAAACTGGACAGGTTTGATGATTTCCAATCTTCTGATTTCTCCCTCTAGTTTTGCCCGCAAGGCAAATGGCACTGGGTGGGCCTGGCAGAATCATGGATTTGCTTCCTGGTCAATATGCAAGGTGGCCTTGGCTAGACCTTCCTGAAAATCTTACAAATATTTAACTCGGACTTCACTTGGACAACCATTTTCTCATTGAAAAATGTTAAGCCAATCTTGTCCCAAGCTTGGGCCCAAGCCTTTTGCTACAGTCAGTGATATCTGAACCAGCTGCTTCTCATAAGAGACCAGAACTGAAGTTGTACCCTTAATCTGTAAAGGTTCCCCTGTGGGTTCTCAGTCTAGTCGAGGTCTTATGTAAACTGAAGGGTTGGAGCCCAGAACAAATTTTATTCAAAGTGGTTCTGGAATCACTGAAATTGCTGTGCCAGTATCAACCTCCATTAAAACCGGGTGCACATTTAACCAGATGTTTATTTTGTTTGGTTCTGATTTAACTGTTCCAAACCAGAAGTACGTGGACTTTCCAGCGTGGATATTGGCTTATGTATTCTTTTACTCAATTTAGAGCTTGTGGGACACTGTTGTGTCTTCAATCTGCATACCGGCAGCAACTATAATGGTTTGCCAGTCCAAACCCTTCAGAAAGTTTTAACTGTTTAGCCGGGGGTGTTGGCTTTGTTTTGCTGTGGGCTGACCTAGAGTCCCTCTGTTCAGAATGTGTCCTAAGTGAGACTATGCAATTGCCTTCACTCAAGTGGTGTTCCCTAAGCTCATTCAGACTGGTGAGGGTGTCCACTTCCAACAGAATACCCTGCAATTCATATGCTCCATTTGCCATATTTTTCAATGAAAATGCCAGTTGTAGTGCCTGTTTAAAGTCCAGTTTGGTTTGAACTAGTAGCCACTTTTGCATGGTTACATCATTAATCCCACATACCAAATGGTCGCTGAACATCTCATTAAGGGTTAAACCAGAGTCACATGCCTCTGCCAGTCATCTTAACCTCGTCAAAAATCCCTGCAGACTCCCCTAGTTCTGGAATTGCCTCATAAAACTGATAGCATCTCAGAATTAGAGAAGGATTGGGATTGTAGTATTCCTTAATCAAATCCATCAACAGACTCTATAACTAAGTCCATCTACTCTTGAAAGTCTTTAGTATCTGGTGCTTTAGGGAAAATTAGGCTCCTAATAACTGAAACAACTGTGAGTTCACAAGCTGTCAGGAGACTTAATCATTACTTTTCATGTGCCCGGATATCATTGCCCGGATAGAAAATACCATATTCTTTCCACGTACTGGGCCCAGTCTTTGACAGCAGAATCAAATGGGTCAAGCTCCCCAAATACCAGTATGATGCCAGAAAAACTTGCCCCAACTCAAAGATGACCATTGAGAGTGAATTTCTTCAAGGAGCATGCTTTTTTTATTATCGCCACCGAAATAACTTCACAGAGGCCAATATCCTGTCACTAAGTCACTCCTTATTTACATGTGGAGAATTCTTGACACTAATCCAGCTTTCTCAGAGCCAGCTCTTAGACAGAACACAACCTCTGACACTCCTCTTTGTATCTGTCAGCCTGGGCTCCCTGATTGGACCAAGTTAACAGTCCCAATCAGAGAACTCATATTCTGTGAGGTCCACCTTGTTACAAGCACTGCAGTTATAAACTATAACTATATGTATTCTGCCATGCCAATGGCTGATACTGGCTATTTACATCAATATCTGAAGTTTTACTCATCTTCCATCTAATTTACATCAGGAGTTTAGGGTACCCTTCCAGAAAAGCTGTTGCATTGAAAACGAAGAACATACTTGTCATAAGTTAATGAGTTGAAGGATTTACAGTATAATTTACATGTTATATTATATGAGCAATCTGCTACTTTCTTCGAGAGAGGGAATCTCTGTCCTTAATTGAAACCTGGGGCATGAATCAATTCAAACAAAATGACTCAGCAGTAGCTCTGGTGAATAGAGAATCCTCTTTCCCTTCTAAATTGTGCTGCCATATTACAGTATTTTAGGGTGTTGCTATCCTCTATATCAGCTTTAACAAATAAACTGAAAACCTGAAATATCTGGCACTGGAAATTACACATACTTGGCCAATGGTTTAATTTAGAGTGAAATTACATCACTCTGACTGATCACACATATTCCAATAACTCTCACATGTTCCTAATCTTTGAGCCAGGATCTCCCAGCAACACATTGCCCAAACTTTGAGAGTCACTTGTCTGCTGCTAGGTTGACACAGTGATATGTGATGAAACATCAAGCCAATGATGTTTTGTTAAGTCACCCAATAAAAGTAATCATATAATCCTCCTTTGTTCTGAAGAATGAATATAAAGCAACGATGTGACAGATGGGTGTATTACAGTACTGTTGCTGTCAGTGACCATGCTCTCACATTGTGTGGACCATAGCTGCTAATGCAGCATTCATTTGGCATTAGTGATCAGAGAGAAAGGGATTCAGCAGATAGCACAAATTATTAACTCTCTGCCTGCTGTTCATATACAACAGATTACACCTCAAACCAAGACAATAATGTCCTCATGTGTGTTTGGATGTCATGCTTTGGAACATTGATGGGATAATATCTCTTTGGTTGGCTTGTATACATTGCTGAGCTTTCCTCATGCTTCCCAAATTTCACTCAAGACCCACTTGTGATGTTTCAGTGTCAATGCATAACCTGAAATTGTACAGAACCACAAAGATCCCAAGCTTGATTTCTGATCTATATTAAGTTTGTGATGTTAATCATTAATTGCTGGCATCCTCTTGTGCCTGTAGATATGTTGGATGAAGGTGGATGTATAAGAATAAAGGATGACTCATTTTTAGTATGGAAATTCTGACAAACACAATATGAATGACCAGGGAATCTGCTTCTGGTGGCATTGGCTGAGTTAGAGGTATTGGCTAGGACATTAGATTTCCCTGCCTGCTATAAACAGTGCACTGGTCACCTCATGGATACTTGAATCGGAGAATAGAAAAATGGGGCTTTGCTAAAAGAATGAAACCTCAAACACTGTCGCACTCCTTCATATGGCTGTAATGCCATATTAGGCTAATTCATATGCCACAGGTTGCATATTGCCTTGGAATTTTGCCATCTCTACACAATCCACTTTTAAAAAGGAGAGGGAATATTTAGATAGGAAATTTTCACATGTTCTATGTGTTTCATTTGAATAGAGATACAGAGGCATTGCAAATCAGTCTTCCTTTGAATTCTGTGAACCTTATTTCCTCATATGACTTTGGTGCCAGGAGACAGTTGAAATGCACCGTAAATACAATATTTAAACAATACTTGACCCCTGTGAGCAACGATATCAATATGGCATGCCTCCTGAGGAAATGAAGACACCTGTTATTACTGCTTTATATTAAGACATCAAGCACAGACTGTTCAGATCATTTACTGCACATGCAGAATGTAGGATTCCTCACTCCAGACTGCTGAAAAATGTTTAAAATGACATCTCCCCTCCCCCACCTTCCCAAACCCTCTCCATTATAAGCCTGTATTTAAATCAGAGTTATAATTGATTAAAGTGTTCCCCTCTCACACCTTTCAAATATTTCTACATTTTTCATTTTGGTCATTCTTTATTTGACTTTAGATTTACATTGATATTTAATGTGTTATTTAAATCTGAATAAATACACAATGTACATGTCTTATAAGTTAATAAATGAATGCATTGCCTTACCTTTTCACATACTCCCATCTCTCATCCTAAATCTCAAACCCAGCTTTTCTTCCTGATTGTGTTGCTGAGCCGAAGGAAGATGCTGCTAAATATACCAAAGAATTGCAAATAAAATAACCTGGGGAGATACAACCTACCCCTTTCACATTTTAAGTGCGTTTATCTTTCATTCCCCACAGTCTAATGTGTTACAAAGCTGCAGTGAGGTTGAATCTGACATTCTCGGCTCTGACACTAGTTCCGTGTGCTACATTGATATCGCTTACATTAAAGCTATAGTGATGCAAGCTTTAAAATTTGTATAATTCAGTGAAATACCCTTTTTATAAATTAAATTTGATACTCTACTATTGTTTCTTCCTTTTGCCATCACAATTCTGTGTTAAATATTACACCTCAACCACCCTTTTACAAAAGATTAGAAGGTTTTGACCATGATTGAATTTTCATCTAGCTGACACCTTTTCTTTACTCGACTATACCAACAGATGAATTCAGGAATCCGCTTTCCAACAGAATATTTTCTGCTGTCCTCCTGACTGCCAAGCTCAGGCTGACAAATGTCACCCCAGGGGAATATCAGCTCCATGCATGGCCTACTTAGATTGTCATTTGTACAGTCTATATTTCTAGTGCAGTCGAATTTGCATCTGACAATTTAAGGTCTTTAAATACTCTATTAAGTGAGCAAAATTAATATTAGAAGAGCAATGATCATTAAATGGCTTGTGGGAAGTTCTTTGGAAGTGGTGAGGGTCAATGTGAAACAAAACGTTAATGCTTGTGATTCCAACATGAGACCTCTGTACCCTGCACAGAAGCAAGCAATTACCCTGAACATAATTCAACTTAATGGTGAGGAGCAGCTGCTACAGCCATAGGTCAGAATATGAACTGGATAACAAAAAACATCACATTTTTTAGAGTGATTGAA
Organism: Hemiscyllium ocellatum; assembly: GCF_020745735.1. Lineage (NCBI taxonomy): Eukaryota > Metazoa > Chordata > Chondrichthyes > Orectolobiformes > Hemiscylliidae > Hemiscyllium > Hemiscyllium ocellatum. The sequence goes on from NC_083419.1 coordinate 45,781,772, forward strand.
GTTATAATTCTTTTATTTCCAAATTGCAACAAGAGTAAAATCTGTTTAAGATTTATTTTTAACCTTACATTAATGATCACAGATGACCTTGAGACTGCTCCTGTATTCTATTCGTTTGCTGATGGAAGAAATCTTTTTAAATTTCTGCCCAACATTGGTTATAGTTTCAAAATATAACAATCATCTGACACAATTTTGATCAATATTTTCATATTTTATTTCACAGAACCTGTGCACTTCAAAAAATATTCTTCGATCACATAACTGATGTTAAAGTCACAGAAAAAACATTTAAGCAAAGTTATAGCTCATGGAATAAAAGGGGCAATAGCAATAGATATTAAAAATTTAGTGAGTGACATTAAATAGAGAGAGTAATGATCAAGGAGTGCTTCTCAAACTGGAGAAAGGTTTGTAGAGGAGTTTCCAGAGGGTTAGTTTTGGACCCCTTGTCTCTCTCCCCATATATATTAATGACCTAAACATTGATTAGATTCTTAGTTAGATTACTTACAGTGTGGAAACAGGCCCTTTGGCCCAACAAGCCCACACTGACCCTCTGAAGAGCAACCCACCCAGACCCATTACCCATATCGGCAATTTAGCATGGCCAATTCACCTAACCTGCACATTTTTGGACTGTGGGAGGAAACCGGAGCACCCGGAGGAAACCCACGCAGACACGGGCTGAATGTGCAAACTCCACACAGACAGTTGCCTGATGCAGAAATTGAACCCGGGTCTCTGGCGCTGTGATGCAGCAGTGCTAACTACTGTGCCACCGTGCCACCCACTAATATACAAGATGTAATTTTGAAATTTGCGTATGAGACTAAATATGGAGTCATTGTTAACTATAAGGAGGATATGGAGAATGTCAAAGGACAGAGATAAGCTGTTGGAATAAGTGGTTAAGTGAAGTACAATTGGCAGAAATTTGAAGTGATTCATAGTATTACGAAGAGCATGGAGAGACTATATAAAATGTAAAGATTTATGGAATCCCACTTTATTTGTACATAAATCTTTGATGGTGGCAGGAGTTGAGTGAGTGGTTTACAAAGCATACAATACACTACCCTTTATTCATGGGGCATAGAGTGCAAGAGCAAGGTGGAAATGATTAACTTATACAGAACTAGTTTAACCTCAGCTAGAATATTGTGTGAAGTTCTGAGCACTACACTCCAGATAGAATATAAAGGCAATGGAGAGAGTGCAGAAGAGGTTCATAAGAATAGTTCCAGGGTATAGGATCTTCAGCTATGATAGAATGGAGAAGACTGGGATTGTTTTCCTTGGATAAGAGAAGGCTAAGAGGAGATTGAGAGATTCAAAATCATAATAGATAGACTATATACAGAGAAACTGTTCCCACTTGTGAAAGGATTGAGTGGTTAAGAACTGAAATCCACTGCCTTTGAGTGCAGTGGAGGCAGGTTCTATTGACATTTCCAAGGGGATATTAGACTTTTTTTTAAAGAAACAATGAGTAAGGTTTGGGGGAGAATGGTACTATGTGAAATAAATAATCAAAGAGCCAGTGCAGACACGATTGTGTTACAACCAAAACCTCAGTGATGTTCCCCAATTTGCTATTATTCCATTTAGGATACTCTAAATTGTTAAACTCCCAGGTGAGGAGGGATGGAGTGGCTCCCCTTCTTTATTCAATCACCCACCCTCCCTCGGTTGATTGCAATGAGTTCAAATTAAGAAGGATCCTTTTCTTCATGGATACCTTGCTACCAGCCCAAATAAATTTATATTTTAAACGGAGTCAATTTAACTAGGTTTTCTTGAATTAATTAACAGTGAGATTATTAATTGCTGAACATGAGAAAAGCTAATAGTGGAACACACATTCACATCGACCGGAAATGAGGTGAGTCCAAAGACTTAAATGTTTTTTTTAAATCTGGATCAGCGTCTCAATTATTTGTGAAGAGCATACATAGTTGAACATTATGGCTATTGATTTGGAGGTTAGTGATAGCATTGGTGTTGATAGATGAACAGTCAGTTTCATAATCCTTAATTTTGCAGAGTGTTTGAGATTCATGGTTTTATAGGCTGATTGAAGTTCCTTTAGCTTAATTCAATTTTTTTTAAATAATTGGCTTCCAGCACTTGATGAGAAGGACTTGATGACCAACATAGCGTAACTTGGAAATAGTTGACTGTGACATTCGTGAATACCTGAACCCAGCCTGCTTACATATGTATGCATTCAATCCCACAAGTCTACTCCAGTAAAGACTAAACTTTTCTCTTAACCCAAGGGAAAATCTCAAAATGTACCTACAGTTTGAGACATAAAGTCCAGTTGGATGGCTTGCTGTTGAGTTAAGGAGCATCAGCCCTTCATTACCTTTGTATTCATAAGACCTTGCAGTAGAATCTGTCAGAGGTTTCTTTGATGGATTTAGGTATTACGTATGCAATATCACAAGTGCTTCACACAGAACTTTGCCAGACAGTCACTGAATTTAAATCCACAGATTTTCCAATGGCATTTTCCCTTAAAATCTGCACACTTTGGAATTAAAATTTAAAATGGCCTGAATATATTTTGGGTGTCTAACGTACTGTCATAGTGATTGGTCAAATCTCCTCTTTGTGCTCCACAAATAATTTACATATCCATTAATTTACATAGAATATACAGCACAAAAATACATGATTGTTAATGTACCATGTGTATCTTCCCACACTTTCCCTTCTCATCTTCTTAACATCCTTCTGATCTTTTCTCTCTCATGAACAAGGTGGTGAGTGGGGCATTGGTGTCTCAGCACATTAATTATGGGTGACTTTAATCTTCATGTACGTTGAGAAAATCAAATTGATGTAGATATCCACAAGAAATAATTCATAGCATGCATTCAACATAGTTTCCAAGAACATTCTGCTATCAATTAAACCAGGGATCAGCCTAATTTGAATCTGGTGATGTGCAATGAGGCAGGTTTGACATATTGTCTCAGAATAAAACATCCCCAAGGGATCAGTAACCAGAGCATGTTTGAGTGTAGCTTTCAATTTGAGAATGAGAACTGTCGGAAACAACAGTGCTAAACTCAAATAATGGTAATTACATGAGCATGAGCATGAGAGCAAAGTTGGCTAAAGTGAACTGGGAGAAAGGAATTTATCAGAAAAGGTCGTTGATGAATAATGACACATTTTTGTTTAAAAAAGCACATGACTCATAGCAAAAGCACATACCAGTGTGAATAACCTGACCAGAGTTAACCAGGGAACCTAAGGCCAGTATCAAATCGAAAGAAAAGTAATAAAATGTGGCAAAAATGAGTGGTGAATCAGAGATTGGGAAAAAAATGCAACAAGAGATGACCAAAAATAATAAAGAGGGACAAAATAAATACAAGGGCAAACTAGCAAGTAATATTAAAACAGATAGTGAAAGCTTCTTTAAATGTAGAAAAGGGAAGACAGAGGAAACAGTCAATATAAGCCACTCAGAGAACAAGGCTGGAGAAAAAATAATGGAGAACCAGGAAATGGCAGAGGAGTTGAATATATATTTAGCACCCGTTTTTGCTACAGAGAATACTAATACAATAGCATTCCAAAACTAATGAGCAATCAAGGTGCTAAAGGTGAGGAAATAAACAGAATACCGATCACTGGAGAAGAAATTTTAGGGAAATTAATGAGGCTAAAGGCAAATAGATCTCCTGGTCCGAATGGATTACATCCTAGGATTTTAAAAGAAATAGCTACAGAGATAATTGAAACATTGGTAATAATCTTCCAATAATCCTTGGAACGAGACACTCATCAGAATACAGCTAGAATACTGCAAACAGTTTTGGTCCCCTTATCTAACTTTAGAAGCAGTCCAGAAAAGATTCACTGAGTTGATTCTGGGTATGAAAGGATCTTCATATGAGAGAGAGATTGGGTAGGTTGACTCATATGCAATGAAGTTTACAAGAAGGAAAGAGACCTTATTGAAACATGTAGGATTCTTAATGGGTATGACAGCGTAGAAGCAGAAAGATTGTTTCCTATTAAGAGGTAGTCTTAATGGGCATACTGCCAGAGTGAGGAGCTGCTAGGACAGAGTTGGAGAAGAAGGTTTTTTGCACTCAGCTGGTGGAGAATCTGAGGAATTCTTTATCACAGATGGCTGTCAAGGCTGAATTGTTAAGTATCTTCAATGCTGTGAGAGACTGATTTCTGTAGAATAAGGGGATGAAGGTTTATGGGAATAAGGCAGGAGAGTGGACTTTAGGATTATCAGATCAGCCACGATTTCATTGAATAGCAGAACCAACGCAATTGGCCATATGTTCTACTTCTGCTCCAATATTATATGATCTTATGGGCTCACGTTTGACTTTGGCACAGAGTCAGTTGATTTTGCACACTGTAGGTTAGGAGACATTGTGGCTTGGTTATCAAAGTGATGTTCTTGGCAAGGTAGAGGTATAACTAATGCCTGAAGCACATCTTGGAAAGGACACATCCTGACACAGAGCATAGGCTGATGGTGGGGCTGAAACTTTTGCCCATAATACAGACTGAAAAATGGTGAACCTGATACTCCGAGTGTGGGCTTTAAGTGGGAGACAGCCTGATGCCCAGAGTGTAAGCTATAAATGAGGCAGAGCCTCATGCCCAGTGTGTAGGCTATAAATTATTTATTTATTTATTTACTTTCACTTGTACTGAAGTACAGTGAAAAGTTTTGTTTACAAGCAGTACATGCAGATCATAATTAGTGAAGATATACGGAACAAAAGATGTAGATGGAGGCAAACAGGTAACGTTACACAGGGCATATAAGAGAGATCAACATTAGCACGATCAGCATTATTTGAGGCTAGAGAATGCAATCAATAGTCTAATAACGGCCAGGAAGAAGCTGTCTCTGTATCTGCTGGTGCATGTGTTCAGGTTTCTGTACCTTCTGCCTAACAGAAGAGGAAGTAGGAGATAGTTACTAGGGTGCAAAGGGTACCTGATGATGTTAATAGCCTTTCTGTAGCAGCGAGCTGTGTAAGTGGAGTCCATGGATGGAACTTTGGCTCCCATGATGGACTGAGCTGTGCACACCGCCCTCTGTAGTGCTTTGTACCAGGCTGTTATGCAACCGGACAGTATGTTTTCAATGGTGCATCTGTAGAAATTGGTGAGGGTTGTTATGAACATACCAAATTTCCTGAGATGCCTGAGGAAGAAGAGGCATTGTCATGCCTTCTTGACCATTGCAATACGTGAGAAATCCAGGACAGGGTGTCAGTTATCATCACTCTGCATAACTTGATGTTCTCCACCCTCTCAGTCTCAGCTCCATTGATGTAGGCGGGGGCGTGTTCTTCTCCTTTCTTTCTGAAGTCAATGATCAGTTCTTTCATCTTGCCAGCGTTGAGAGAGAGGCTGTTCTCATTGCACCAGATCACCAAGTCCTCTACTTCACTTCTGTATTTTGACTCAGCATTGTTAGATGTCCTTCTATCACACTGTCACCAGCAAACTTATAGATAGCGTACTTTTAGAATTTGGCAACACACTTGTGGATGTACAGGGAGTGCAATAGGGAGCTGAGGACACATCCTTGAGTGGAAGGGGGAGGAGTTGGGGGTGGTGCTCCAGTGTTGTGTTATTTTGGAAGAGGTGCAGTTACCTATCTTCCCTGATTGTGGTCTGTGGGTCAGGAAGCTGAGGATCCAGTTGCAGAGGGCGGAGCTGAGACCAAAGTCACAGAGTTTTGAGAGCAATCTGGAGGGGATAATAGTGTTGAAGGTGGAGCTGTAGTCAATGAGAAGGAGTCTGACGTAAGTGTTCTTGTTGTTCAGATGTTCCAGGGATGAGTGCAGGACTAGGGATATTGCATTCGCTGTGAAGCTGTTACATTGATAGGTAAACTGTAGGGGATTGAGGTAGGCTGGGAGACTGGAGTTAATGTGGGCTATGACCAGCCTCTCAAAGCACCTCATTATTCAGTTCAGTGTCAATGGGTGGTAGTCATTAAGGCATATTGCATGTGCTTTCTTAGGTACAGGGATGATGGTGGTCTTCTTGAAGCAGGTGGGGACTTCAGCTTACAGGAGGGAGAGGTTGAAAATGTCAGTGAATATATCCACCAGTTGATCTGCACAGGATCTAGATGCTTGGCCGGGGTCACTGTCCAGGCCCGTTGCTTTCCTTGGGTTGACTCCCAGGAAGACTGATCTGATGTCTGCAGAGGGAACAAATGTGTCCAGGCCTGAACCTGATGCCCAGAGTGTAAGCTATAAATGGAGCGGAGTCTACTGCCCAAAGTATGGCTAAAAACAGGACAGGACCTTGAAACCATGAAGAGAAAGAGGGGCAGAGAGCAACATCAATGCAAGGAAGCATAGGCTTAGAACTTGCAGCATGGTAAAATCCAAGGATAGGGTAACCCAGAGTCTCAGATGATGGCTGGAGAATCAAATGAGGTATTAGAATAGGCAAACAGCACCTGGAGACCTTGGAGGAACGCTTTAGAAGCATCAGTAAACTGAGAAGCCAAAGGGAGGAGAAAGTAACAGTTCAGTTGTTTAATTTGAACAATTGGAAACACAGCTGATTTACTGCTGTTGGTTAATAGATGAAAGATTCCATTGGTGATTTACTGGTGATGGGAAAAGTTATTTGGTTGTATGTGCTAATGTACCCAGATAAAATAATGCAAAAAGATGAAAAAATAAATTTGGTTCTTCCTTCCTCTAAGCTGAAAGATATGGGTTCAAGTCCCACCTGCTTCCAATGGGTTGATTATAAAATCTCGGACTTCAGTTCTTCCATGGTAAGGAATTGGCTTAAGAACAAGGAAATGGTACAGAAGGAAATGGTGCAAACTGATGTAAGAACTAAATTATAGATTTGAGATTCTGAAAGCCCTTTGTTGCCTCACAAAATGTATGGATATTAGTGAATGAAACATGATAAGAGAAAATTAAATTCAATCACTTCAGGTGGGATGATCAAGGATGCAGAAGGAATCCCTGTTTCTGATGGAAGCAAAGGTCCCAGTGGCTTTTTAAAGTGAAATAGTTGAGTCATACTGTCGGGTCACAAAATGTGTTTTTGGAGTTGGGGCAAGATGTGTCATGGAAGAATGAAGTAGAGGTGGGGGCTCTGGTCTCTTCTCAAACCAAGAAGGAACAAAGCATGGCTTTTGCTTTATTCTTACTAGAACGTTAGGAGTTAAATATTTTCAGAACTTGATGTAGTTGATCTAGGTACTGATCAGGATTGGAAAATTCTAAAATGATTCATGGACAGAGTTTACAAAAAGTATGTTTTGTTGGAAGCCTATCAAGGTAAATTTGTAATGAGATGGGCAATCAGTCCATTGGAAGGATGTATCATTGAATTTGAGAAATTATAGAAAAGGCAAAAGCAATTCAATCTAGAAATTTTACAGTCTGTCGTGATCTTTAAATTTAACTATTAGATTGCACACAAATCTCAGATATTTGGTTTTGATGGGTTTCCAATCTTTTGGCAATGACTCTATTTTTGAACAAATGGCTCTGCCTTAAAAGAAAACATTTCTTGCTACTTTCACATGTCATGTTTGCATAGGTTTAGAGTGAGAGGGGAAAGATATAAAAGAGACCTAAGGGGCAACTTTTTCACGCAGACGGTAGTACGTGTATGGAATGAGCTGCCAGAGGATGTGGTGGAGGCTGGTACAATTGCAACATTTAAGAGGCACTTAGATGGGTATATGGAATAGGAAGGGTTTGGAGGGATATGGGTCGGGTGCTGGCAGGTGGGACTAGATTGGGTTGGGATATCTGGTCGGCATGGATGGGTTGGACCGAAGGGTCTGTTTCCGTGCTGTACATCTCTATAACTCTATGACTCTATGTTGAGAGTTCTGCAGTGATACAGAGAATAGAAGACTCTGATTATTAACTCTCAGGCACCTATATAAGGATGGAATTGCTGAAAGAGATTTTTAAATCAAAGGAAAAAGGAAAATATAGGTTTAAGGTGATAGCTGTCAACAAATAAATTCCTTAAATCCATGGGAACAATTAATAGGTGTTACCAGTGTGACTGTTAATATCACTGTCAGGAATTGTCTAAGAATCAGAACCAAGTGTCTGAAGCAACTCTCAAAACAAGTGGTTCCAACGATGAATATGATCAGTATAAACAACAAGAAAATATTGTGCTAGTAGCTGAAAATGTATGTTGGTCCGTGAGTATCTTAGTTGCTGATTCATTTAAATGTGCCATATAAGATAGTGGCTGTCCCACAACAAGTTTGGTGCATGGATTGGCGAAACTGTTTATTAACGATGGACAAAGCAGAATGAAAAACAGGTTCAAAGAATGTAAAAGCTCTACCTATTTTGATTTGGGAATGATAATTTATTTCTATCTGGATGATCTGGTGATGTTTATAAAAATATAGAGCTGATGTCTTAATATATTACTTGACCCAATTTGTTAACTGAGTGCTTTGTTTGGTAGGTTTACAATAAAAAACAGCTTGAGTTCTCTGCATTGCCTCTGACAGTGCTTGTCATTTTGTTAACAGTTAAATTAATCTAATGGATGATTTGGTGGTGAGTGACCAAGGAAAAGTTGAGCTTTCCATTGATGACAGCGTTAGTAATTTTGTTAATTTTGAGATTTGGAAATTCTGTCATGAGTCTATTTTGTACTTTAAAATAAAATGGAGTTATTTGCCTCTCTTTCATAGTTATGCCCATGCCTGTGCTGTCCACCAGTATCCACGAAAGCCTTTTGGGATGGTGGGGTGTCATGTGGGTTGGGGGTCCAGAAAAATATGAGTTCTTTTCCTCTCTTTTGCATTTACATCCACAGCCAAGTGACATTAGAGAGGGAGCACAGTGTGCCTTCTGCTATCCTTATACCTTTTCTCTGTAAGAGGCAGGGACTGGGGGTGCATTCTCTCCCTCTCAAAACCATTTTGATTTATCCCCACTTAAGTGTCCTGCTTTTTTTCATTTCTAGTTTTTGACTTTTGTTCTTGTTAAACAGCCCCTCCTTGACAGTGTTTTTTATTTGCTATTCAGAGATTCTGATTGGTTTAATACTAATAAAGAGCTGAGTTCTACCCCAGTGACATGTTAGAATTTGAACAATGAAAGGTGGAAACTGATGTCAGGGCTATACTATAGATTCACAATAAAACCTTTTGTAGTTTGCTGAAAGTCTTTAGCTGCCTAATTTGACGAATGAAAATCAGTGTATGAAACACTGAACTCTATCTAGCTGATTTAAAGGTCAGGAATTAACCTCTTGGCAATATCCTGGTGGATCTGGAGTGTCTGTCAGAAATGTCCACTGTAAATATTTCAATCTTTGGTGTTTAGCTTCTTTGATCATATTTGGAAAGATCTGAGCCAATGGAATAAATAATTATTTTTTGTATAAACCCAATGCAGCCTGAGTGCTTGCATTTCATGTGAATGCATAATTCATTACATATCCCAGAAACTGTAAATACTGTTTCATCCCCTGGGACCCGCTTTAAATATCTTTAAACACATTTCAGGCAACTCAATTAAATATTTATTACTCAGCATTTCCCAACCTCTTGAGCATTCCTGATTTTAATCATTCTACCACTGGTTGCCATCTCTTAAACTGCGAAGGGCCTAAACTGTGGAATCTCCTCCCTAAATCTGTTACCTCTCTCTCTCACTTTCCTGCTTTAAGCAACTCTTGACAACCTACACCTTTGACTAAGCATGGTCATCTAATATCTTCTTATGTAACCCATTATCTGCAACCATGTGTCACAAATCACCTTGGAAAGATTTGTAATGTTAAAAATACTAAATAAGTGCAAGTTGTTTTTGTTATAGTTGACTAGTTCAATTTAATATTCTGAGAAGCTTCTGAAACCTATTCTATGTCACAAATCATGTGAGAAAGAGTTTTTAGATCACACAACTCAACCAATTAAATTGACACAAAGAAAAACCTGATAGGAATGATTGGCATAGATGCAATCTAATTAATCTAATCTTCCTACACCAAAAGTCAGTATCATTTTAAAAAGCTTTTTGGGGTGGAATCTTAGGAAACAGAAGTGTTCTAATGAAGTGGATTCACACTAAAAATATACACTTAAATTATTTATTTATTTTAATATGCTGAGACTAATCTTATGAAGAACATGGCATCAGGAGTGTACTACAATTTACTTTTTAAAAAATGTATTAACATAGCTATAGTTTGAATAATGTGGGGATCTTGTGAGTAGCGTCTCCAAGGCAGAAGACCTACATTCAGGTCTAACTCCAGATCATGATATTCTAGAAATTCGCATTCATATGAGAACAAATTCAGTATCAGTCTACATTTCACCCAAAATGTAGCAGCGTCAGGCAGTAAGAGTGGGAAAAATGTTCCTACTCAGCTTTGCAATGAAAGAAAATTGGAGTTAATACCATTACTAACCATACCTCTAAAATACAATATACATGTAAAAATGCACATTGTCACAGCAAATCAGAACCGAACCCGTTACCCTACGTGTGATGCAGTGAATCAGGTCTACCTTTGGGCAGAAATCTGAGGCAAATAAAAAATGATTAACTTGTTTCACAATAAAGCCAATGGCACTTTAAATTATATTTTACAACTATTAGTACATTAGTATTAATGCATTTAAAAGCAATTCTACTGTCCAATATTCAAATGTAATTTAAAATAGATAGGTTATATATACTAAAAGGGGTGAAGGAAGTATTACATGGTCAGATTAAATGTTTGAATATTAATTGTTCAGCATCACTGGCTAAGCCCTCTGTGGTCTATCTAAAGGAACTTCCCACCTTAGATGTATGGTTGCAATTATTGCTAACTTTGTCAAATTTACTCTAGCCTGAAATTCCTCGCTTGCACAGTAAACTATTTTAGACTGGTGTTAGCTTTTACAATCTGGGAATGCAGTTATCAGGCACAATGCAGGTTACTTCTAGGGATAGAAGCCACAAAAGTAAAGGTTCAAAGCTAAAACTGCAGAATGGAAATATCTAACAAATTTAGATGCCTACTGGTGCCAAGAAGGTATCACTGCCAGCGACCCTGCCACTGACCTTGAGACATGACAATGAAAATCACAAAGTTGCTTCACGTGACTGGGAAGAAATGGAATACAACTAAGTAAAGTTTACTTGGCAAAGCCTTGGTCAGTATTTTGCAGTTTACATAAAGGAAACCAGATTGACTTCATACCCACATCCCATTCATACTTTCCAAATCTCCAAATGAACTATATATAAGCAACTGACATAACTTGGGCTGGGTTTTCTCATTTTTCAATGGGAAAAATGTTATTAATATTATTATTCAGAATTGGAGAAAACATGCTTGGGAACTCCAGTTTAATAATTTGAAGTGATTTACATGACTATGGTATTTTCAATTTGAAAAGAAAGTAATTTGCATCATGTACTTGGAGAACAAAACCACCTATCTGTTCTTGAGTTGTATTGATTAGCTGACCATTCATTTCAACTGTGAAAAATCAGATTTTTAGTTATTTCTCTTTTTCAATTGATGATACTATCTTCAGTTCCAAAGGCTCTTTTTGACAACTGAGCCATTATGAAAGCTTAACTTAGTTTCAAAAGCTTAAGCGGCATCTACTTTGGTGTGCAAGTTTGATTGACAGTTTTAAAGTATTATCTCTGTTTGGTACAGTTAGATGCCTGCTTGTTTTTACAACTAAGCAACAATTTGAGTGTTTTGTTTAATTTGTTCTACAGCATTTCAAGTATGGTGGTTGTTCTTTTGTAAAAACTCTATTAGACTGTTAACAACGTATTTTTTTTCATGTCCACGTCAAGGACTTTCTGTTGCTACTATACAGCACCTGATGTCTTTACATAGTGGATACTAGTTGACCAGCTATAGAGGATTCACTGGAGGAACAGAGAGGGCTTGGAGAGATGAGGAGAGTAGCGATGATTAGGGGGAGTAGCAGCAACACAGAAATCTAGACTGAGACTTAGTGAAGTAAAGCGAGCTTTCAATCAGCCACCTCAGCACTTGTATTCCTCCAACACTGTTTCAGGAATTAGGAAATCTGATTCCTGACCATCTAATCTCAATGAGTCAAAAATATGGGCAGTGAGCACAGGCAGAGATGACATGCTTAGATTTCCAAAATTGGGAAATGGCCTTAATCATGTTTTGCAAGACTAGTGATTAGGTACATGTGACTGCAATAAATTAAATCAAATCACTGATGAAGATAATAAATATGATTACATAACATGCACTCATGAACCAAGGCAAGATTGAACTAATTGATTAGATTAGATTAGACTTACAGTGTGGAAACAGGCCCTTCGGCCCAACAAGTCCACACCGACCTGCCGAAGCGCAACCCACCCATACCCCTACATTTACCCCTTACCTAACACTACGGGCAATTTAGCTTAGCCAATTCACCTGTCCCGCACATCTTTGGACTGTGGGAGGAAACCGGAGCACCCGGAGGAAACCCACGCAGACACGGGGAGAACGTGCAAACTCCACACAGTCAGTCGCCTGAGTCGGGAATTGAACCCGGATCTACAGGCGCTGTGAGGCAGCAGTGCTAACCACTGTGCCACCGTGCCGCCCATCTGTTTTGATTTCACACCTCAACTCTTTTGATGGATTTCAACATCAATTTTATATCTTTTCCTAGTCTTAACACTGAGTCTCACCAAGTTGTGAATGGTTAGTTGTAAGGAGCATTTGAAGAGAGAACAGCAAAAGGAGAGTAGCACTTTGGAAAATATCGTATCCATCTGGATGCAGTGATATTATGAGAAGCTAAATGTCCCATATAACACAATATTCTGCATTTCCTTATCATAAGCTCTGACAAAAAGTAACAATTGCACATTTTTAAAACAAAATACTCAATGTTCATTAAATAAAATGCATTTGTTTGAGCTAAATAGTTCACATAGAACCAGGAAAATATAACCAGATTTTCTATGGACCTTATTCTCAAATTCTAAGGTGCAAGGCAACATCACTGCTCTGTTTAACGTCCTCCTTGCCTTTTAAGAGATTTGAATACAGATTTCCTATTGAGTTAGTCATTAACAGCCCACCTTGCTCTGCCTAACTATTCTGCCACTGGAATTTCTTGTGATAGTTAATTCTCCTATTAGAATGAAGAGAAGAACCTTTGGGAGCAGGAAAAGAATAAGAAGAACCAAAAAGCTCCTGTTTTGCATAGATTAATCCCACTTGACCAATAATAACCCGTTCTTGCTTCTCTTACATATCTGACAGCTTGCATTTTGACTCATTTAGAGTCATAGAGCTGTACACCATAGAAACAGATTCTTCGGTCCAACTCATCCATGCTGACCAGATATCCTATATTAATCTAGTCCCATTTGCCAGTATTTGCCTCATATTCCTCTAAACCGTTCCTATTCATATATCCATCCAGATGCCTTTTAAATGTTGTAATTGTACCAGCCTCCACCACTTCTTCTGGCAACTCATTCCGTACATGCACCACTCTCTGGATGAAAAAGTCGCCCCTTAGGTCCCTTTTCAATCTTTCCCCTCTCACCCTAAACCTATGCCCTCTAGTTTTGGACTCCACTACCCTGGGGAAAAGACCTATTCATCCTATCCATTCCCCTCATGATGTTTATAACTGTCTATGAGGTAACCCCTCAGCCTCTGATGCTCTGTGGAAAATAGTCCCGTTCTATTCCGCCTCTTCCTATAGCTCAAACTTTTCAACCCTGGCAACATCCTTCTAATTCTTTTCTGAATCCTTGCAAGTTTCACAACATCCTTTGAAACAGTTTCAATAGTTGTCAGACATAGCTAAGTGATAGCACTCTCTCCTCAAAGTCTTGTGCGTTTGAGTTCCACGCCAAGGATTTCAAGAAAAATCTAGGCTAACACTCCAGTGGAGTACTGAGGGACTGCTACATTTCCAGAGATGTTTGTTTTCGAGTGACATTTTAAAGGCCTTGCCTGCCCTCTCGTGTGTAAAAGATCCTATGGCACTATTTTGAGGAAGCAAGCAATTTCTGCTGGCGTGTCTCCACCAAAATCAGAAAAACAGATTCTCTGGCTATGTATTTTATTGCTGTTTTCAGAGCCTTGCTGCATGTACATCGACTCTTGTGTCTCTTACAATATAACAAAAATTTACTTGTTGTCTTCCCTGAGCATTTATCACTTAAACCCTGACACTATTTTGAAAAAAAGGAGCAGGGGTGTTATCCTCAGTGTCTTGGTCAATGTTTCACCGTCAGTTATTATTAAAAAGCATGTTATCTAGCCATTAACACATTGTTGTTTGTGGGAATTTGTTGGCACAAATTTATTGCACTATTTCTTGCAAATTATCATGCCCCTGCAATTCAAAAGTACTTCCTTGGCTGTAATGTTCCTTGGGATGTCTTAAGATCATTAAGAGCATTATATAAATTCAAGTCTAGAAGTTTTTGTGGCACAGTGCAGCATTCCCTTTAACTTTATTTTTCATGTGAGCCTCCAAGGTCAGTTTGCAGCAGTGACTTCTGGAATTAGAAATGTGTGATCCACGTAGGCGGATGTGTGATCATCATGGAAACAGCAAATGCGATATGCACACAGCCATGCAGCTTAGAGGGAACATTGGCACAGTGGTAGTACTCCCATTACTGTGCTAGAAGACCCTGGTTCAAGTCCCACCCACTCCAGGGATCTGTTGTAACATGGGGTTAACCTATAATTTCAAGTCTTCCATTCCTGCTTTGCAGTTGAAAACATTTTACCTGGCTTTTTTAAATATTTTTAAACTTGTGTCTTATTAATCCTTCAGTCCTTGAGACTGAAAGGTCAGTTTTGCCACTTTCTATAGTATAATCCCAAAGATCTCAACTAAATCACTCAATCTTTAAAATATATTGTTTTAATGTCATCACCTTCAAAAATGCAATTCTGTAAGGACAAGATTATCTGTCCTCAGAAATTACCACAAAAATGTCTTTGGTATTTATTTCTGCAAACTGAAAAGGAATTAAAGTGCTCCCTCTAGAGGGCTTGAAGATAGCTCACTGCATCTCTTATCTTGTTAGGTTCCTGCTATTTTGTAGATGGCAATAAATAAAGAGGCCTATGTGGTGATAAAATGGAATGATTGCCTTTATTTCAGAACTATTGGGGGACTGACAAGTGTGTACAGCTGGGTGGAATTTAGTTATGTTTCAGTCCATGTTGCACTCGATTTTCCTGTTGTGCAGCGTTGGATAATTCCTGCAATTTGACAGGTACAGTCACAATCAGTCGAAGCAACATCCTATTCCAATCCCTGGGGTTGGCTACACTGTCAGTTGTCTGGCCCAAATAGATTTTCAGGATCTATGTTCTTGCAGTTCAAGGATTGGGTCACACTTTCTCCACTCAGTCTAAGAAATACATTTGCAGTAGATCAGTCAAAGTACTGTGGAGACATCAGTCTGGAAGTGGATCAATCTTTCCTGCTATCTGACAAAGGCAAGGATTGGTTATGATAAAAGTGGATTGAAGAGCACTTAATGGTGAGGTGTCCCCAGTGAGTAAGTAGGAAAGGTTAATAGCTTGGGAGTCTAAAGTAGATGTGTTGCTGAGTTGACATGATGCAGGCAATATTTGAGACCATAGCCTTGATGACAGGCGTGTGCAGTAGCAAAGTTGGAGTGAGTGTGAATTTGAGGTAACAGACACAATATTACACTTACTCTTGGCAAGTGCAGAATGACACTAATCTGCAACTGTACTACTGAACATCCTGCTTCACCTGGGTCACAACACTTACCTAGTTGAAATTTGCCTCCAGTTTGGCTTGATTTGGAGTTAAGGTTTTATATGGCAACCCACAGGTAAAAGGACAAATCTCCTCTCCAGGCTCATCCACCAAAACCTCTGAATTTTTGTCTGTGAAACAGAGAGAAGGCTTTCCTTTCCTCTGGATCTCGTGTCCTCCATAGTAACCAACAGACACCACAATGTCAGAGCCAGTTTCTGATTTGTAGTTCCTGAATGATGTGTTGCTGAGCTTTAAATATGGAACCCACAGCAAGAATGGTAGGAGGTCCTGGCAGTGGTGAATGCTTCCCTTCTCTGTGTAATTCTAGGAGAAGTACACTCAAGAGCCTAGTTTCATGATTAATTAACTGTCTGACCTGCACATATAACTGATTTAACTGATCCATTTAGGTTTTTGTCCATGATAACTCGCAGATGGGGGATTCAGTGCTAGTAATGCCATTCAATATTAAGAGACATTCTCTTTTCTGGCCCATGGTTATTACCTCACATTTTGAGTTGCAAAGAAATGTCTGAATATTATCCAAGTTCTGTTTCATGTAGGCAATTGCTCAATGGTGATCAGGCAGTCTACAGATGGTGAATTATGCAATTGCAATCTTTCAATTTTGGTCTTTTGCAAGCTTTCTCCTGGTTTACTTATGTTCAGCTGCATTACTACAGTAAGTGGCAAACAGCCCTTTCCCATGAGGTAATAGTTTGCCTAACTGAAATAATTTTTACATCAGGATATGACAACATGCCAATGTTTATGTGAACAAGGCACAAGGAGAATGTATGTCCCATGACTGTGCAGGAAACACAGCTTTAATATACATTTATTGAATCATCAAGATTTTCTCACCACCCCTTTTCCCAAGTGTGGATTAATTCTTTCACTCTGAGACTCCTTGTATTTTGAAATCATTCCAGAAAATGAGGCAATTAGTTTATTCAAACATAAGGTTAATTATTTCATCTTTTCTTCCAGCTGTTGGCGTGCAGATTAATCTCTCATTAATGCGACAGAAATTCTGGATGGCTACACAGCAGGTAAAGTCTGAAATTTTAGCTGATAAGAGATTTCCCAGGTTATTTTCTATGAATTGTATTTTACTTAGGTTCTTCTCTGCCCTCAATGCTATCCTAAGTTCATTTTAATCTGAATCCATATAGTTGTCAGAGACAGGACATTGTCATTTAATTTTGGCTCAGAAACCACTTTCGTTGCCTATTGATGCACCAAGTTTCTTTGGAATTCCTTGTTAAACTGTGAGAAAATAAGAAAACATCTGAGAATTCCTGTTAATTTTTATTAACGGTCATAAATAAATTTATGGAAGCAGCATGCTTGATGGGTGAATAGATTTTTCTCATTTTGTACTTTGCAATGTCAGATCTTTGTAGAACAACAAATTAACCACACAGTGAAACAATACAGCAAATAATTCTGAGAGCCTTTATTGGGCTTTTATTCCGAATATTCACTGCATTCAGACCATGAGAACCCATCAAACAAAGCAAAAGGAAGAAGTATTTATTCAAAACTTTATCTAATTCTATGAAATCTATTCTTTTTAACAGACTTGCATATATTTGTTAGACAAATTATTTGAGTTGAAGTTATGTGACAGGGAGTGGGTTATTCAATGTATGACATGATGATCATGCATCTTTGTAATTATAGTGTTTGTTTTAAAACATTTCACATTACAATTGTGCATTTTTACACCAAAAATTTGAAACTATCCCATGACGTATTAGTATATGTTATTATATTATATACTGGCACCTAACACTATGCTAATTGTATACATTAATATGGAATTTCTTAAAATACTTAAACTTGTTTTGCTCACCATGCTTAAAATATCTGTCTGATAGAGGATAATATAATCAAGTTTGCCAATGACAAAAAGATTAGTGGAATACTAATTAATGGAGATGGAGCATAAAATTGCAAATGGACATTGATGAATTAATTGAGTGAGCATAACTGCAGCAAAATATAAGTGTGAGATCATCCATTTTGGCAAACATAAGAATCTGTCTGAATATTTTTTTAAATGGTAAGAAGTGATGAACAGTGAAGGTCCAAAAAGACTCAGGATTTCAAGTAAACAGATCACAAAAATATGTTCATCAGGAATGAAAACAATACAAAAAAGAGCAGTGAAATGTTAATTTTTATTCCTTTAAGGCTATCTAGATAGAGGAAAAAGTTTTGTTGCAGCAATACAAAGCCTTTGTTCGACCACTGTAAGAATTGTGTACAATTCTGAGCACTAGAATATAACCAAAGCTCACTCAGAGCCGAGACTATATAAACAAATCTTGCTTTTTTGGAATATGAAGATTGAGTAGTGTTTTAATTGAAGCTTTTAAGATTTTGAAAATAATTGATATAGTATGTAAAGAAAACCGCTTATGACCCCTGGTGGGGCGCCTAGGACCAGGGAACATAACCCTAAAATCAGAGGCAAGTCATTTGAGTGAAGTTTAGCATTGTTTAACACAAAGTTTCACCTTATCTCCCACAAAAAAGTGGTTAAATAATTACTACATTTGATACTAAATTACTCATTTTAAGTTTGAGATTGATAATTTTTTTAACAAGCAAGTTCGTTCAAGAATATGAAGCCAAGGTGAGTGCACTGGGAGTTAAGATACTGCTCACCCATAAACTCACTGAATGGAGGATCTGTCTTGAAGGCTGACAAACATAGTCCTATAATTCTTTGCTCACAAAACTTAACACAATGTAATATAATTACTTGCTCTGTTTTTTTAAGATGTGTTAACTATATTTTAAACAGAGTAAATAAGGAAGAATTTAAAATGAATTTGCTTAATATTTGTTCATTTGTAACTCAAATAAAACCTTCAATGTTTAAATCCCTGAAATTTACATAAATCACAGAAGTAACCCAATTAAATTCCTGTTTTGTAAGACTTTTTTCCAGCAATTATAAGACTATCTCACTAGAGGAAAGCTATGTTGTTAAAGAAAGGTAATAGAGGTCTCCTTTAAGGCATGCAGCACATTAGCTTTTGAAAAGCACTTGTTTCCATGGGAACAGGTCCTTGTAATTTGATACCGTTTTGTGCATGAGTTAATAAGGTTGATCCTGTGATGTGCAGTAATGGCTACAGCACTGCAGAGTGGGAGTTTCTCTCCCCAGGCATAAAAGCAAAAACCCTGACTGAAATATACATGGCATTGACAACTTACTTTGGACCACATCAGTCCTATCACCTATGTTATTTAAATTACAGAACCAACTACAAGAAAAGCAGCAATATCCAAATTACATCTTCTTCTCCAGGTCTTACAAGATGAGGAAAAAAGTATGAATAATCAAAATAACACCCTTCTTTTGAGACACAATTGTCTCAGTAATCTTTTCTCACATCGTAAATCTTATATATTCACAAGCCTAGGAAATTGTAAGAGCCCATTTTTTGGATCTTGTAGCCTGAGTTAGTCCCAATATTCAGACCTCATAATGAAATCTGAGATGCCACAGCCATCAGTGCAGCCTGAATTCAAGCAGTAGCATGCTGTGAAGGTCACAGTTGAAGAACTATTCCCTAGTTACTCCTATGTTGCGGTACAGACTCTGTCCCTCTGAATGCTGAAAGTCAGCTAACTAGCAGACGGACATAAGGAAATGGGATTCCCTCTCAGCTTGAATACT
The DNA here is from genome assembly GCF_020745735.1 of Hemiscyllium ocellatum. Classification (NCBI taxonomy): domain Eukaryota; kingdom Metazoa; phylum Chordata; class Chondrichthyes; order Orectolobiformes; family Hemiscylliidae; genus Hemiscyllium; species Hemiscyllium ocellatum. Next base: position 45,801,262 of record NC_083419.1, read on the forward strand.
GAAAGTCAATATTTGACAAAAGGATTCAAAACTACAGAATCTTAAACAATTTTCAAATCTTAGGGTCATGAAACCAGCTGTTCAAGTACTAACATAAATACCTCCACCGCAAGAGCCATTGTGTTCAACTAGCCAACTATTCAACTTAATGAACATAGAACACAGAACATAGAAAAGTACAGCACAGAACAGGCCCTTTGGCCCACGATGTTGTGCCAAGAATTAATCCTAATCTAAAATAAAATAACCTAACCTACACACCCCTCAACTCACAGCTATCCATGTGTATGTCCAGCAGTTGCTTAAATATCCCTAATGACTCTGCTTCCACCACCACCACTGGCAACGCATTCTATGCATTCACAATTCTCTGTGAAAAGAACCTACATCTGATGTCTCCTCTATACCTTCCTCCAATTATCTTAAAACTATGACCCCTCATACCAGTCAGTCCTACCCTGGGGAAAAGTCTTTGGCTATTGACTGTATCTATGCCTCTCGCTACCTTTTATACCTCGATCAGGTCACTTCTCTTCCTCTTCTCTCCAGAGAGAAAAGTCAGAGCTTAGTCAACCTCTCTTCATAAGACAAGCTCTCCAATCCCAGCAGCTTCCTGGTAAACCATCTCTGCACTTTCTCCAAAGCCTCTGTATCTTTCCTATAGTAGGGCGACCAGAACTGGACACAATATGCCAAGTGTGGTCTCACCAGGGATTTGTAGAGCTGTGGCAAAACCTCGCAGCTCTTAAACTTGATCCCCCTGTTAATGAAAGCCAAAACATCATATGCTTTCTTAATAGCCCTAGCCACTTGGGTGGCAACTTTGAGGGAACTACTTACTTGAACACCAAGATCCCTCTGTTCCTCCACACTGCCAAAAATCCTGTCTTTAATCCTTTAGATTAGATTAGATTACTTACAGTGTGGAAACAGGCCCTTCATCCCAACAAGTCCACACCGACCAGCCGAAGCGCAACCCACCCATACCCCTACATTTACCCCTTATCTAACACTACGGGCATTTTAGCATAGCCAATTCACCTGGCCCACACATCTTTGGACTGTGGGAGGAAACCGGAGCACCCGGAGGAAACCCACGCAGACACGGGGAGAACATGCAAACTCCACACAGTCAGTCGCCTGAGGCGGGAATTGAACCCGGATCTCTGGCGCTGTGAGGCAGCACTGCTAACCACTGTGCCGCCGTGCCGCTCACCAATATTTAGCATTCAAGTTTGACCTTCCAAAATGCATAACTTTGCATTTATCCAGGTTGAACTCCATCTGCCATTTCTCAGCCCAGCTCTGCATTCTGTCTGTGTCAAAGCTGCAGCCTGCAATAGCCCTCGATACTATCAATGGCACCTCCAACCTTTGTGTCATCTGCAAATTTACTAACCCACCCATCGACCACCTCATCCAAGTCATTAATAAAAACTACAAAGAGCAGAGGCCCAAGATCAGAGCCCTGCAGGACCCCACTCAACACTGACCTCGAGGCAGAATACTTTCCATCTACTACCACTCTCTGCCTTCTGTCAGCCAACTAATTCTGAATCCAGATAGCCAAATCTCCCTGTATCTCATACTGCCTACCATTGGGAACCTTATCAAATACCTTGCTGAAGTCCATATACACCACATCCACTGCTCGACCGTTATCAACCTGTCTTGTCACCTCCTCAAAGAACTCAATAAAATTAGATAGGCATGACCTGCCCCTTACAAAGCCATGCTGACTGCCTTTAATCACAGTTGTGGTTCTGTTCGCTGAGCTGAGAACTTGTGTTGCAGACGTTCTAGAAGCGGCAGATACAAACCACTACAAATGCCGGAGGAAACATCACAGAAGCATTTCACAGGAGGCTCCCAAGCACTGAGGATGTCACCTAGACAAGGGATGAAACGTCTACAACAAAAATTCCCAGCTTGGCGAACAGAACCACAACAACAAGCACCCGAGCTACAAATCTTTTCACAAACTTTGCCTTTAATCATGCCAAGATTTTCTAATTAGTCATAAATCCTATCCCTCAGAATTATTTCCAAACCTTGATGACCACAGACATAAGGCTGATTGGTCTGTAATTGCCAGGGATTTCCCTATTATCTTTCTTGAAAAGAGGAACAACATTCGCCTCCTTCCAATCCTCCAGTTGGACTCCTGTGGAGAGTGAGGAAGCAAAGATCTCCGCCAGTGGCTTAGCAACCTCCTTTCTCATTTCCTGGTGCAGCCTAGGATAAGTCTGGTCTGGCCGTGGGGACTTATCAATTTTATAAATTTGCCAAAATTTCAAATACATCAACTTCATCAATCTTGATCTGTTCAAGCCTGTTTCCCAGCTCCTCAAAGTTCTCATTCACAACCAGGTCCCTTTCCTTAATGAAAACCAAAGCAAAAAACTCATTTAGGGCTTCCCCTTTCTGCTCAGAATCCTCACACAAGTTCGCTACTCTAGCCCTGATGGCCTTACCTTCTCCCTGATCATTCTCTTATTCCTCACGTATGAGTAAAATGCCTTTGGATTCTCACTAATTCTTCCTGCCAAGCCTTTCTCGTGTCCCCTCCTGGCTCTCCTCAGTCCATTTCTGAACTCCTTTTTAGCAAGCCTGTAATCCTCTAAAGCTGTGCTAGACCTTTGTTTCCCCCACCTTGCGTAAGCTGCCTTCTTCCTTTTGAACAATTCAGAGACTGATCTGTACATTTGTTTTTATTAAACTTTTATTTTTTTGAACTTATCACTTAATTCTATTCTGGGTCTATGTTAACCCAGAATTACTAATAATTATCAGGTTTAGAAATTAATAAACTGTCTCTTTGTTAACCAATGGAACCTTCATTAAAATGGTTCATTTTAAAATATAATTCAGTTGGATTTGGGGAGAAAAGTATCCACAATTAACTTTTTTTTACCACTAACCAAGAATGAGGTGAATAAGGATAGGAAGCCAGTTCATCCCTCCTCACCTGGGAGTTTAACAATTTGGGGAAATGTAACAAATTGTGGAAACTAACCTGAGATCCCTGCATGAGTGCAATAAGTACCACCCACCATGGTGATGTAGTACGGACTTGTGACCTGAATGACCTAGGATCTCAAACAAACAAGTGTTACAACTAGACCCTGAGCAAAGTTCTCGAAGTTATTACAGTTCAGGATGGGATACCCAAATTGCCAAAGAATCACAAATGAACTGGCTACCCTTCTTTATCCTCTCATCCTCTCAATTGATTGCGACAAGGTTAATTTTCCAAGAATTGGCTGCCTAATGGATATATTTCTCCCAGACACAATGAATTTGATTGAAGGGCGTAACTTTAACTGGCTTACTTGATTTAATAAAAGAGTGAATTTATTTAAAGGTACGAAGAAGTAATAATGCAAAACCTATAAACACAAATTAGAAAGAAGTGAGTCCAAAAAAATGACGAAAGTTACAAGATATAAACATGTAAGGGTTCAGAAAAGATTTACAAGGATGTTGCCAGGGCTGGAGGATTTGAGCTATAGGGAGAGCTGAACAGGCTGGGGCTGTTTTCTCTGGAGTGTCAGAGGCTGAGGGGTGACCTTATTGAGGTTTATAAAATCATGAAGGGCATAGATAGGGTAAATAGACAAGGTCTTTTCCCTGGGGTGGGAGAGTCCAGAACCAGACAGCGTAGGTTTAGGGTGGGGTGGGAAAGATATAGCAGGGTTCTAAGGAGCAACCTTTTCATGCAGTGGGGGTTGTGTGGTTATGGAATGAGCTGCCAGAGGAAGTGATGGAGGCTGGTACAATTGCAGCATTTAAAAGGCATCTGGATAGGTATATGAATAGGAAGGGCTTAGAGGGATAAGGGCCAAAAGCTGGCAAATGGGAGCTACATTAGGTTGGGTTATGTGGTCAGCATGGATGAGTTGGACCAAAGGGTCTGTTTCTATGCTGTACATCTCTATGACTCTTTATGGACCAGTCTCTATGGGTGGTGTGTGAGGAGTAGATAGTACAATATTGATAATTTGGGAATCTTGCCTTTGCAGATTAGTTAAGATTCTTTTGTCAAAGAACAAAATTCAAAGAAAATTACAGCACAGAAATGGGCCCTTTGGCCGTCCTTCACCTTCCTTGTCAGCCGACTATGGAGAATCTTATCAAACGCCTTATTAAAGTTTCTATATATAACATCTACAGCTCTTCCCTCATCAGTCAACTTTGTCACTTCCTCAAAGAATTCTATTAAGTTGGCAAGACATGAGCTTTCCTGCACAAAAACATGTTGCCTATCACTGATAAGCCCATTTCCTTCCAAATGAGAATAGATCCTGACCACAGTATCTTCTCTAGCAGCTTCCCTCCTACTGATGTCAGGCTTACTGGTCTATAATTACCTGGATTATCCCTGTTACCCTTCTTAAACAAGAGGACAACGTTAGCAATTTTCCAGTCCTCCAGGACCTCACCTGAGTTGAAGGATGCTGCAAAGATATCTGTTAAGGCCCCAGCTATTTCCTCTATCGCTCCCTCAGTAACCTGGGATAGATCCCGTCTGGACCTGGGGACTTGTCCATCTTAATGCCTTTTAGAATACCCAACACTTCCTCCCTCCTTATAACAACTTGACCTAGAGTAATCAAACATCTGTCCCTAACATCAACATCCAGCATGTCCCTCTCCTCAGTGAATACTGATTCAAAGCACTCATTAAGAATCGCATCCATTTTCTCTGACTCCACGCATAACTTTCCTCCTTTTTCCTTGTGGACCAACCCTTTCTCTCGTTACCCTCTTGTTCCTTAAATAGGAATACAAACTTTGGGATTTTCCTTAACCATGTTTGCTAAAGATATCTCATGACCCCTTTTAGTCCTTTTAATTCCTCATTTCAGATTGGTCCTCCATTCCCGATATTCTTCCAAACCTTTGTCTATGTTCAGTTGCCTAGACCTTATGTAGGCTTCATTTTTCCTCTTAGCTAGTCAGCCATGGTTCCCTAATCTTGCCATTTCTATCCCTCATTTTCACAAATCCTTTGCTTTGACTGGCTTACTGGTTAATTGACGTCTAGCACTGAGCTAAGGAGAGTACTTTACCTGCAAAACAAGAGTAACTAGTGGGTGGTTCTTTGACTGTGACCTTCACATCACAGTAGTGCTCAAACCCAGGCATATACACATGAATACTTCAGCCCTCTGGCACACATGAGCATCTCAGCCCACTGGCACATACAAACCAGAATTAAATTGGCTTTTAACCTCTGTTCTTTTGTCGTCTTGAAAGGAAAAGACATGAAACATCCACCCAGAATGTTATCTTTTCTCCCATCATGCTTACAGACGGAGGTAACTCCCAAGAGTTGACAACTCAGTTAATAGCCTATTTCACTTTTTAAGACCATCCTTTTTAAGCTTCATCGACAGCTCATCAGATGTGACATTCCAGAGCTTCTCACTCAGACAGCTATTGGGTTTACATCTGCAAGCAACATTTCTAAAGAAAATTCAATACATCCATAGGTGATCCATAGTTATGGTTCTTCACCATGGCATTAAGATCTAATATCCAAGTCCATAAGATGATAAGACTTGGAGCAGAAATTAGTCCATTCAGCCCATCAAGTCTGTTCATCCATTCACTTATGTTTCTCATCCCCATTCTCCCTGTAACTCTTGATTTCCTTGACAATCAAGAACTTATCTGTCTCCGTCTTAATTAGACTCAATGACCTGGCCTCCACACCTTCTGCGGCAGTGAATTCCATAGATTCACCACTTTCTGGCTGAAGAAATTTCTACTTAACTCCATTCTAAAAGGTTTTCCCTTACTCTAAAGCTGTACCCTTGGGACCTAGTATCCCCTACCAATGGAAACATCTTCCCAACATTCACTCTGTCCGGGTCTCGGTCTAAGAAAGTCCTCCTTGTAGTCTCTGTATTAATGTCTATCATATAAATGCAACCTGTAGCTAGTTGCTAATATACAATAAACTACTTCCTCAACATAAGATCCTCTTCTAGTTAGACCATCAAGTTCTTTTTTCTCTATTGTGTTAGATCAAGAAAGACCTGTACACCATAGACTTAAAGCAAATACTGGCAGTGAATTGTAGACACAGTTCAGTTGCATATACAACATGATAATCAACAGGGTGGGTTTCATTTAGTTGCTTCATTCAACAAATGTTAATGTATTTTATATGATAAAATCTATTGAAGTCTGATGGAATACCTTGGTTTGTGCTAACATTTTTTTTGATCTTCAGTGATTTGTAATGTGTGCATGTTTGGGTCTGATCATGTATGCCAGTATAATAGAATATGCAGATTTATATTGAAGTGTACAAATATATTTGCCCTGATGCTTACAACTGATTGAGCTAATGTTTCTTCTTCTTTGTTGCTGCCATGCACTATTCCATGTACAGTCTAATGATACAGATGTAAGTAAACTGCTTTGTTGAAAAGTATATATGAGGATCAGACCTAAAGTTAGAAACAGTTGTTGCCCACATACCAAAGAGAAACATAACACCATCCTGAATTGGAACATTATTCCCATTCCTTCATTGTCATTGGGTCAAAAACTTATCTTGAACTCCCTCTGAACACCACTATGGATACCTACACCAGATAGACTACAGCTGTTCAAATGTGGCTCACCATCACCTTCACATCATTAGGGGTAGGCAATAAATATTAGTCTAACCAGTAATACTCATATCCTGAAAGAATCTTTTTAAAAAATTTGTATTTCCTGTGTTCCTGACCTGTACGGAATCTGGCTCGAGTCTAAAATCCAGGTAATTATGATGAGAGATGACTTATTCTAAAATCCAGAAAATATAATGGAGAAAGTGAAATTAAAAACATGATTTATAGCATATTTTGACAGCCAGCAGATCACACAAGAATGTTTATTTTGGCAGCGAAGAATCTTGTGTATCTAATTGAGCAGGGAAAGACCATGCTCATTTTTATACATTGGCCATTTTTCTCATGACGTCAATCAGAAATTTTGATATAATTTACACCTTGTTTATAACAAAAGGGAGAAACGTTTGCTAAACAGATGTCCTGAAAAGAGTGGTGTTTTAATATTAATTTAATATGATGTTTCTGTGTATTACGCATTTCACTTCATCTCATTTTCCAGTGCAGCAACATAGAAGGTACATGCCCCATCAGCTGTGAAGATGATGTAAGTATCCAATAATCTTTTAAATTGGAAGAAAATAACTCTTTAAATGATTTACAGAAAAACTACCAAAAACATTCCACATAATTCAAAACTTTTAATCTGTTATGCAGGCTCTGGATTGTTTCTTAATAGATAACAATGGGTTCATTCTGATCTCCAAGAAAGAGGAAGAGGTAAGTGTTCTTTTCAGATGGAGGGGTGGTTTTGAATTGAATACTGTAAGAGGTACACAGTGCAATAGGATTGCAGCCATTTTAACATGGGGTCACGATCTGCAGCATAACTGAATAGTATGAAAGTGGAACACACCATTTTTATCACAGAATACTGGTTAGGTGTTAGTTGGATCATAATGTAGAATCCTGGGCTCATAATATAGAAAGAATGGCAAGTCTTTGGCAAGGGTATGCAGCTGGTTCACCAACTTAATAACAGTGATAGGTAAAAAAATCTTGTAATGAATGTTTAAGTAGATGAGAATAAACAAGCAGAAGGTGCGAGATGCTCCAATGTGCTTTTATAAAGGATAGTATAGTGCCAATGTGACTGGTCTGGTAATCTACAGCCCCAGGCACATAGGTTCAAATTCTACCTAGATCGATGGTAAAAGTTAAATTCAATGAAATTTAAATCTGATAAAATTTGGAATTAAAAAAGTGGCAAATAGCAAAAAGGTAACTATTATTGTAAGAATACATTGGCTTCACTAATACCCTTTAGAAAAAGGAACTCTGCCATCCTCATCTGATCTGATGAACATGTGATGTCCCATAGAAATGTGGTCCTCCAAAATGGCACAGAGAACTGAGTAGTTCAAGGACAATTGGGGATCAGCAATAAGTAAATACTTTGACAACGATTGCAATGTGAAAGTTCTCGTAATGACTCAGGAGCAGCATGAACAAGGTTCATACTCCTAATTGTGACAAATTGCAGTGTTGTTAAGGCTGGATTTTTGCTATCGGTGTGTATAGCTAAAGCTGGGAATTTTCCTGATCTGGCAGACACATCCCAGTTTGAACGGTTCAGAATCATGCTATTTTCACTTTGAGTTTGAGCTGGAGTCAGGAGTGTTGACCTTGAAGCAGGTCCAAGGCAGCTGTAGAAGCAGACAAGTGCTGAGGTTCACAGATTAGAAGGCCTGCCTTGGTTCTGTGGAATTTTGTCCTAACCGTAAAAAAAACTAGCTTGGTCCTCTAACCTTCGTCCCTCTCCCACCCAATCCCCATAGCTCCTATTGCAAACTTACATACCTTAATTCAGCATGCAATATGTAAATAACCAATGAGCCATATCGTAACAGTGTGGAACTGCTGTGGAAAAAAAATGCATTCAGAAATGTTCTTTGTGAAAATATGCTTCGCAACCCAATAACAGTATAAATGAGAAAGAACATTAAGTGGGAACAACAGATGCTGCGGAGAGTTACAATTCTTAATCCTACATTAAATAATTGAAGCATTGATAAAAGAAATTACAAACAAAAAACACATAAAATGTCAATCAAGTAAAGTCAACAACTTATTTCATTTTTCAAAATAGAATCCCTGTTGAAATCATGCCTGAATCGGTCTAAACTCTCAGCCAGCAAGGAGAGAAAAAAAGCCAGTTCTGCTGAAAACTGACCATGTGGGGAATGAGAGCTGGAATCCTGGAATCACACCCAGATCACTATTACTAAATGACTGAGAAAATTCAGCCCTTATGGCAGAGTTTTGCCAATGCCCTGTCATTCCTGAAAACAGAACTGGAGGGTGCTTCACTTCTGCTCTTTTGCTTTTTCCCCTTTTCATAGAATCATAGAATCCTTACAGTGTGGAAGCAGGCCATTAGGCCTATTGAATGCATACCAATCCTCCAAAGGGCATCCCACCCAAACCCATCCTCCTGCCCTATCCCTGTAACCCTGCATTTCCTATGGTTAATCCTTCTAACCTGTATACCCCTACATTTAACATGGCCAATCCAGCCAACTTGCAAATCTTTGCACAGTGGAAGGAAACTGGTGGCCCTGGAGGAAACCTATGCAGACATGGGGAGAATGTACAAACTCCACACCGACCTGAGGGTGGAATTAAACCTGAGTCCCAAGCTTTTCAGTGGTGAAACCTGCCGTAAGTTTTCAAAATGGTGCAACCAGAGGTGATCTCTAAAAAAGCATCCAGGTTAAACAGGAAGGTGCTGCATCACAGCCAAAGCCTTCCTGCTGAATTTACTTGTCATTGATATAAAACTTATTAAGTGAACAAGAGTGCTCAGATTAAAATTTAAATGTGACTTTATATTGGATTTACTTTATTCATGTATGCATCACCATTATATGTTGACACTAGCTTAGTCAGCGAGTTATGCATAGTGGTGCAATTCTTAATTAGCATGCACTAATGGTCATAGGGAAGTTAGGGACTTTTATTGTGAAAGAAATGGCATTCTGTTTCTTTGTTCACTCTTTATTAAATGTTCATGTTCAGGTCCAATGCCATGCGATGCTGAATTTCCTCAATAACATGCCACCCTATATGTTTTGAAGGGATATTTGAAATATTGTCAGCAAACTAAAAACTTCATAAGGACTCTGTCAGTCAACACCCACGTAACAGGCCTATATTACTGATACCATTGGTTATTCCCTCATTTTCTTATCTTGACTGACTGACCACCTTTCTCATCACATCCAGAATGTCATTCTCACTTCACCCTTCAGTGGTACAAACCCACCTCCTGTCTTCCTTTGGATTCCATTTTCAATCCTCTATAGCAATCAAATTCACTTGCCAATCACCGCAACTTACCCTTGCTGGTGCTGATCCATCACAACGTATTCTTGATGGTACTGATCCATCGCAACTTACCCTTGCTGGTGCTGATCCATCGCAACGTATTCTTGATGGTGCTGATCCATCGCAACTTACCCCGGCTGGTGCTGATCCTTCTTGCAAGTGACCATTCTCCTGCTTCCTTCCTATGTGTTACAGAGGTGAACAAGAGAAACCTCTGACCTCAGACACAACCTTGAAACAAATGTGAACCAGGAAAGACAAGATTCTTATGCACATGTACTATAGAATTATTTTATGCTAATAAGTAATAAGGACATTTAAATGTATTGCAAATACAAAACTACTTAAGGCTGGCGTGAGGCCCCATATACAATAAACACAGCACTGACTATCTCTGCATCTCAATCTGCTCTCAGAAAATTAAAATTTCACATCACACCAGTCATGCCTCACACCACGCTTTCTGGTCTTGTGTTCTTCACTAAATTCCCGAAATTGTATAAAAAAAATTAAAAATCTTAACTTTTAATGCTGAAAATTACTAGTACAATAACACCCTCCTGACTTCCAAAGTTGAAACAATGCCCTCATCATGTTTTCTTGGGCTATTACCATCTACGGTACGTTCTAAATGAATCTTTTAGCCTCTTTCAACCATTAATGCAGCCTTCCACTCAACTAGTGCAGTCATCCAGGGTTTTGTTTTGCCTGAACTAAGAGTCAGCCATGCTGTTTGCACTGAGGTGCAAGTGCCAGTTAAATAACCATTCATGAACTTCTTTAGATTATTGACAATTACAGTATTTATCTGGGCCATTAGATTACATTGCTTAGTTTTATAATCACAAGGTTTATATTGAAAACAGCAATATTCCAGAAGTATTTCTTTAACCCAGCTATATTCTGTGACTTGCTGGAATATTTTTCCATATGCTGCACCACACTGAAATCACCTTAAAATACATCATTAGTTTCCATATGTACACTGACAGCGTTATCACCTCTCTTAACCCCTCTGTTGTCCTTATATTATCACACTGTTTATTCAACATCCAATATTGAAGTGAGCAAAAATATCTTCAAATTAAATATTTAGAAAACCTTGCCTCACCCTTGCCACAAACTACATTCCCTAACAACCAACTTTGTTCATCTTCCCAGCAACTATCTGAAGCTGAATCAGACCATTCACATCCTCAGAGTTATATTTGACCTCAGAATTAGTTTCCAACCATACATCACCAACAATCGCCTTTTTCCATCTTGTGTCCATCTTGGCCCCTGCCTCAGCCTTGACTTCACAATTCATTGTCAATCTCCCAAATTCAGTCCTCCTAAACTTGAGGACATCGAAAACTCTGCCCACACCTCATGTCCTAACTCACACCGAATTCTATTCACCCATCATCCTGCACTTGCTGAGCTTCACTGGTTCCACGATAAACAAGATTTCATCCTTGTTTACAAAATCCAACATGACCTGACCTCTGTGGTATCCCTGTACTGTGTGAGCAAGCCATCTCATTATGTTGTGAGTTGTTGCTTATGCTGAAAGTTGTTGCTACCATTTTCTTTACACGTAGGAAACCATGGTCTACTTGGTCCAGTGTGGTGGAGGAACACTACTTCCTGGTCCAACTGGAAGAGTCTCTTGTTGTTAACAAGATATAGTTTATTGCATGTTAGCAATTAGTTACAGGTCACATTGATTTGATAGAAATTCTTACAGTGAATTAGAGGAGGACCAAATGTTAGGGCTCAACCCTTCAAGATCTTAAGTTGTTTTCCCCATAAGTCTGTATGACATCATCATTATGACAATCCTCAGTATTAACCCTTTCAGACTCTAGTAGAACCCCTAAAGCTCTGGAATTCCTTTCCTAAGCAATCCTTTCCCTCAGTTCCCTCATTCAAGCCACACCTTAAAACCTATCTCGCTAACCAAGCTCCTCTGGTGATCATCTACCCTTGCATATCCTTGCATGGCTTGGTACTATGTTTGTTTTATAATGCTTCTGTGAAGTGCCTTGGGACATTTTATTAGATTAAAGGCACTCTATTTCCATAGGCTACACTCTTCAATTATATAAGTCCCATCTCTGACACATAGCCAAGCTCCTACCTTTAATAATCTTTGTCATCAATTCACAATACAGTGCACATTTAACATTCTTGATTTATTACAACCTTTCTCTGGAATACAGGAAATTCTTTGATCAGAACTGAAAATAACAAATACAACTAGATGTCTCAATGTCTAAATGTCTGCACAACTGAACAAATTAAATCCAGATATTTGGTCATTTTACATATGACAGAAATAAGCAGGTGATAATGTAAATTCCTCATCCACAGCACACATTCTATAAATCTGTTAAATGTTTCAGCTATCCCAGTTTTAATGATCTTCATGTCCTTTAATATAAAGAATAGTTAATTTAAAAATGAAAAAGATATCAATGTCAGTCTCTTTATTAATATTTTTTCTTTACTAATGTCAATGGCTATGCTTCAATTATATAATTGAAAGGAATGCAGTGCCTGTGTGCTCATGTGTGAAAAAAGTTACAGAAGAATGCTTTAAGCAAGGATAATTATACTTCCAAAGATTTTCCTTTGGGTCAGCAGCATTTCTGGGGATTGAATAGGAATAGTGTCACCATGGTTACACATCATCTCCACATATCATAAACCATGTAAATTAGAATCAGTTTTCCTGAATGTTCACGCTTTTAGTCACACTAACTTTACAGTAGCAAAATGGGGAATATCTAATTGATGGTTGCTATGGTAATACAGCAAAGTGTGATACACTGAAATTGCACAGCATTAGTAAGTTCTTTAGGAAAAATGTTTACTTATGGCAGATAACACTTTCAAAAGGCAGTACAGCAACTATAGAAATTATACCGGCCAATTTCCATGTGAATTTTTGACAACAAAGCATATAATTCTTGATTTTGTTCCATCTTCCTAAAAATATTTTTGAGAAATATTTGTAAATCAGAACCAAGTTTCTTATATAAGATATCAAAAATGGTCTTTTATATGACTAACAGCTTTACAGATTGTGAAGATTACAGAAATGTCATTGTAATATGCAGACATCAATATATTGACATTCCTGTTTTCATAAGCCTTATTTCACCTCTAAATAAAAATGATATCCAATAAGTCTCCTTTCTGTAACCTTTGGATGTGCTGCTTACTATTTAAAGCTTTTCTCTTTCTATTATGCTCTCTTCAGATTGTGAATTTCTGAATTTAGGATTTACAATTATTTGATAATTCGGAATTTGCCTCACTGCTTGACTTTCCATGCTACTGTTTGCATGCCACCATTTTTTTCCCTAAATATTCCTGCTGCTTTTCTGGAATACTGAACCGCAAATTTACAACTACAAAATTATTGCCGCCCATCAGTGCAAATCTGACTCCAGCAAGGTGCTCAACATAAATATTCTATTATTCTGATAATCCCATTAGTGCGTTTAGGAGTGGGAATAGAAATTTAGACAAAAGAAACAAAGACAGCTGATCCCACACACCAAAAGCCTCATTGGCTCACTCATCCCAGGAACACCAGTATTGACACCATGACAACATACGCAGCAGTTAAACTGCCTTATCAGTTGTCAGCCACAATAACAGTGCAGGAAAGCAGCAACAATCCTTTTTTTAAAAAAAACTACTGCGTGCTATAGCCATAATCCATTCGCTATCGTTGAGGCTCTGTGCCTGTGAAAATCCACAAGAAGCACATGACTTCATTTCAATGAGTGGCCATGGTTTTTTTTTATTGAGAGTATATTAGAATGCACCAAAATCCTGGCCATTTCTTCAGGATTTGAGAACCCTCGCATATTGTGTTCAAATTCACAACAAGACTCTAAAAGGATTCATATCAAAATAAAAAATACTAAATTTCTTGTCTCAAATTTGATTTGCACTTTTTAGTGATTCGCTGGTTTATTTTCTCTCTCTCAATATATTTGACTATTTGTGTTGTTATTCATCCAAGGAATATGTTTGTTGCTGATAAAGTCAGTATTGATTGCCCTTTTGAAGGTGGTGATGGGGTGCCTTTTTAAACTGATGCAATCCATATATTGAAGGTACAATGATATTGCTAATTAGTAAAATATTCCATTTTCCTGCATTTTCCTACGAGAACAGAAATGAAACAGACATATGAACCGTTCCTGATATCTCCTGATATGGTAGAAGTCACAGATTTGGGTGGTGATCTCAAAGAAGCCTTAGTGGGCTGCTGCACTGCATCTTGTAGATGATGCATGTGACAGCCAGGATTTGTCAACAGTGGAGGCCATGAGTTTAGTATATGGAGAGCTAATCAAGTAAGTTTATTTGTCCTGGATGGAATTGAGCTTCTTGAACATTGTCAGAACTGCACTCTTCCAGACAATTGGAGAGCATTCCATCCTGACTTTTGTCTCATAAATAGGGGCATCAGGAGGTGAGTACGTACCACAGAATACCCAGTTTCTCACATGTCTTTTTAGCTGTAGTGGTACATTATTGGTCCTGTTAAAAGTTTTGTCAATGGTAATCCCATAGAATATTAAAGGTAGAGAATTGAATGATGGAAAAGTCTTGAAGTTGAGCAGAACATAAATGCATAAATACAAAAAGGAACATTTTCTTGATTGTAATAAGAATAAAGAGTACCTTATGCAAGGTGTAGCAGAATAATGCCACTTGTTATATATCATTGCATAGAAACAATCTCATCTATCTTGCTTGTGCATTGCCATACTACAGATCTTTCTAAAATCATAGGACTATGTTAGCAATGAATTTATGTTCAGAGAAAGTGTGATTGAATTATTGCTGAATGAGCATTGAATGGATCTCCTAATGTTCTGATACCAGTTGATAGCAAGCAATGATCGATTAATCATTGTACCATTTACAGTTTTTACAGTCTGGTATCATTCTTGAGCGCACCATTCATGCAACTAGATACCTGGTCATGGCAATTGAAGCTCAAAATAGATTAATTTGTTTTGGTAGGAAGTTTAACAACGTCATGCATGAGCCTATATGTTAGGGGAACAAGGGATCGTAGAGTTCAAATGCACTCATTAATAAAATTTACACCACAAGTTAATAAGGGCATAAAATAAGTGAAGATCTAGAGGGATAGAGTTAACAAGTAACTAAGTTGTACTAAACCTTGCATATGATACTCTTTATACTTATTACAATCAAGAAAAAGTTCCTTTTTGTATTTACACATTTATGTACTGCTCAACTCCAAAGCATTTTCTTATCAAACCTTTCTTAGACTCAGTGGTGGTACCAGATGGCTGGAGCATTGAAAAGTTACACTCTTGTTCACACCACAGCTTTTTGAGTATGAAGTTGACTAAGCAGCTGGAACCATAGAGCCGTGGTAAACAATTTTTTTTCTGGAATGAAGGAAGGTTAATAGTGGAATTGCCCAGAAATTGGTCTAAGGATCTCTGCTGTTCCTGATATGTAATATAAACCTAGACCTGGTGTGAAGGGAAAGTTTCAAAATGTTTATACAGTATGAAGTAGATGTATTTAAGTATTATAAACTGAGTGGAGCATGGTAAAGTTGGTGGAATGAATAGACAAATTACAGATGAAATTTAATGCAGAGAAATGTAATGTCATTAAATTTGGTAGAAAGAATGTGGAGAGGCAATATAAATAAAAAGCAACATTTTAAAGGGAGTGCAGAATAGGAAGGACCTGGTTATATAAGAGTATATATTCTTGAAAGTTACAAGATAGATCGAGACAGCAGTTAATAAAGAATATGGAATCCTGAACTTTATCATTAGGCAAAAGAGCAGAAAAGTTAACTTTGAAATATCTTTAACACTGATTTGACTCAGTTGGAGTAGTCTCCTATTCTGGTTCCTGCACTTTGGGAATACCATGACAGCATTAGAGCAGATGTTAAAAGGTTTCATGAGAATGGTTCCAAGGATAGGGAAATTCTGTTACATAGAAAGCCTGAAAAATTAAAGATTGAGAGAAGATTTGTTTGAGGTATTCCAAATCATGAGGGGTCCAGCCAGAGTAGAGAGAGAGAGAAACTGTTCCCATTGGTTGATGAATTAAGAACCAAAAGTCCATGATAGTAGCTAATGATAACTCATGCCCACCACCCAGCCTGTCATTCTTTACTCTTATGACCTGCATGCCAACTCACCTACAGGCAGAGCTCTGGAGCCATGTTACAATGAAATAAGTTTCTAGATGTCTATTAATATCTATACCAGTATAATAAAACACTCCCATTCTTCATATACCTTTCAAAAATTTTAAATCTCTGCTAGTATTTGTAAAATCTAACAGACTTGTATTCATAATCAGATACCTAATGCAATTAATCCTTTAATAGTATTATTGGGCTAACACTCAAAATGTAAACTTAGAATCCTCCACTGGGATAATTTCAGGATGTAAAAAAAGGAATCAAGCATTAATAATGACATAATGATATCCCTTAAGAGCGTATCCACAAACAGTTATTGTGACTATGAAACTTTCTTTTATCTTTTACTATCACAATTTGTTTTTACTTTTAAAGGGCTATGGATTTAAATAACAAATCAGCTTGATAGTGTCACAGACGTTCTTCACTCTTCAAAGGATTGATATCTACTCTAAAATTTTTCCCACATTGCAGCGAGAATGGGTTTTGTTTAACAAAAGACCAAGCAAATTTCAAATTTCCTTCATGTGTGAGTTGCACCCCATACTCTTACCCCTAGCAATGGAAATAGAATTTGTCCAATTGGAAAATAGGATTGCTGGCTTATTGTCCTACCCTCAAGTTTGGCAGGTTTATCAGGGCCTTCATCTCACAAACATTTACGATTTTGCTGTGACTTCTCGTATGTATTAAAGGGAAATGAGCAGCGTCAAAGCCAAAATATTGTCCTTTCACCAGTGCCCTTAAATCATAGTAGGTGGAATGAATGTTTTCTTCTCTTTTTGAAATGAACACTAATAAGTTCAATGTGCCTGTCCCAAATCCAGTCTACTGCTGTTAGAAAAATAGGTCAACTGCAGTAAGTTTAAGACCATAGTGCAAAATTGTCCATAACTCAATAATAATTGTCACTAATTCTGCTTAGGATTCTAGGGTAGGCCAGATTGGAAATAGAAATAGGCTGTTAGAACATGTTTCCTGACAAAACGAAAGCAGATAAAGGATGAATGAAAGGTACTTTACTTTGTATCTGACCCATATTCCTCTGAAGTGTTAGTACTTAAAATGAAAGCTGGAAATACTCAGCAGGTCAGGTAATATTTGAAATTAAGATTTAAGGTCTTTGTTTCATTCGCGGCACTGGAAGATTAATAACATTTTAAAGAAACAACCAAGGGGAAGGAGGATGGAGAAAACCTTCTAAAGTGCTTGAGTAGTGAATGGAGATGTTTAAATAGCAAAAATGCTATTAGTGTCAGTTGGGATATTTAAGTTACACAAATGACACTAATATGAGTCAAAAGAAGTATAATGAGAAATAATACATAAGAATAATTTTGTTAATAGCTAAAGGAGGATTGGTAAAATGAAAATGTAGAGAATTTGTGTGGTAGATCCAACTCCAATGACCCAGGAATCTGTTAAGAATTATTGCAGGTTGACACCAAGGATGCAGATCATTCCACCAATTAGTGTTCCCAGGGAAGGGAACCCAGGCCCCATTGCCATCATGTCCCTTCCTCCTCAATGAAAATGTCAAAAAGCCATTTGACATTACAGCACCTACAGCCAGAGATCAAATGGAAGCTGCAGTTAAAGTCTTCTTTGTTGAAATTAACATCAAGACCAGAGGACTACAAAATTCTTCGGAGAAAGATGAGTTACTGCTTTTCAAACTTATGCTAATCTTTATCAGAAGAGTGGAGAAAAATCAAAGACGGAGGTTAGAGTGGAAGTGGAATGGAATATTGAATTAGTAATTAGAGGTGATTAAGAATCACAACAGTAGACAGAAACGAGTTTTCAGCAAAGTGATCATTTGGTTTGTGTTTGGTTTCCCCAATATAAAAAGACACATCACAAGCAATGAGTAGAGAGTAGCAGGCAGCTACCTCTGCCAGACCCTTATCTATCTTGCCTTTGAGTAAAGCAAAGGGATAAGAGTAATCTGGGAACAAGGTTTCACTCTTTTCTAGCTCTCCCTTTTCCTGTCTCCCACTCTGTCTTCATCTCTTCTAACTTTTCTCTTTTTACTCTCATGTTCTCACTCACATTCTGTTTTCTAGCACTTTTGTTTATCTGTATGCCCATGGGATTAAAAAAAGAACAATTAGGCAAAACTTATGGAAACATGACAGAGATAGGTACCATGCACCTAGACTAGCATTGTCTTAAGTACTGGAAGACTTTGTGATGTATTTTCCAGCCTATAGTATGTGCCATGTGAGTCAACATGTTAGGTGTAGATGTATATTTCCATATAGATAAACAATTAGCCTTATCTCAATCTCAAAAGAATATTACCAAGTGGAGCAATATTATATTCCCCTTTCTCCTCAACTGTTTAGTCAGCTCCCTCATAGGTTGCCAATTTGTGCGACTCATTGGTAGTTTTGCAGAAGAGAATTCTACCTTTCACAAACTGCTGCAGGATTGAATCTCACCTTTATTTTTGCCGATTCCATGCTTGTTGAAGGAATTTGTGAATTCTCACATCGTATCCTACCAAAACTGTAGCATTAATTGTCTAACACACCGTATGGAGTATCTCACATTTGATTTCTAACCCATCTCACCATTGGCCATTCCCACAAATCACCACCAGCTAATATTCACCAAAACACCAGCAACCCCATGCCCTTTTCCACCATTAAAAGGCTGTAGTGCACCTGGATGAATGCTGCCATTCCAAAGCTGCCTGCTCAGTATGTACAGCGTTGCAACATTTCAGAGAAGGGGAAGATGGCACCATAATTCTCTGACAGGGTGCTGGAGGTCCTGATCAACAGATTAATGCCAGGAAAGGAGTCCACTTCCCAGAGAACTGGCAGAGAAGGCTGCGCCAATTGACCCTGCAAGCCTGGTTTGAGGTCATCTCCTAGATCAGTGCCATCTTTAGAGTATGAAGGAATGGCCAGCAGTGCAGAAGAAAAATCAACGATCTTCTTTGCTCCATCAGGGTAAATGACACGGTCTTCTCTCTGCCACCTCACACTCATGCTGTCTCTGCTATTGGACATGTCTCCTGCTAAGGCACATGCACCACCACCCTCACGATTGCCTGAAACACTACCTCAATTGCTGTTTTCCCTCAGCCCTGTATATCACTAACCTGACCTGCTGTCTGTGCTGCCTCCTCAGTTCTTTGATATATTTCAACACCTTTCTTCAAGTGCAGCAGCACTAACAGATGTGCCAGCCACTGCTGTCTCACTCGTTCTATACCTTTTCTCATTGCTGGAGAAGAGAGTCCTAATAGAGCAAAGAGAATTTGGACTGAATGTGGGGAATAGAATGGGGAGGGGAGGGAGATGCCCAGCATCCTTATCTTCACACTCTACAAGGATAAAGTCTTGGCTCTTGAAGGAGAAAATCAGGACCAATCCTGCAAGATGTGGAAATATCCCATCAAACAAGTAAGTGTCATTCTGCATATCACTGTCATTAACATCATTATCACTCTGTCATTGAGCACGTCTTCAAACATCTGGCCATGACACTTTCTTTCACTTTCATTTTGCACGTTCCACAAGTATTCCTACAACATCTGCTAGTTCCCTTAGCAGAGGTATAGCTGCCAAAGAGTTTTCTCCCACAGTGGCTGTGCCAGGGAGGTGCTACTTATTGTAGAATGGCCAGATTATATGAAGCTATTTTCTTCCCGTTGTGCGTTTTCTACTTCCAGCACAATGAATGTTGACAGTGAGCTTTCCTTCTCCAGGAGCTCACAGCCTCAGCCTGACCGGGCTGGTGGGCCCCAAAAATCCACATCCATTTCCTAAAGGCCCATCCCATCAACCCCAAATGATTCATTCTTCCATAAAACCCAACCCACGCTCTTGACATTCATTTAAACCTGCCTATCCTTGCCATTCAAAATGTCCATGCCTGGTATAATCATTCAAATCCTACCCCCACCCCAAAGCCAGGGTACTCTGGACCATGGTCAACACCCCTCTCTCATTACACCTTTCCCAACCATGATGGAGTTGCTCCCCCTTTGGAAATCCTGCTGCCCCCTTCACAATTGCACTGTACCCTTGCCCAGAGCCTGTAATGCCCACTGTCATAGCCAATCTACCAAGGCTCAGAACAGCCATTACTTACCCACCCCCACCACTGCCCTTCCCTCTCAATTTCTATGAAGGGACCCAACAGACTAACCATAGCCTATCCCCTTCACTAACAGGACTAACAGACATTCCCAGACCCCTGACGAGCGTTACTCTGAATGCAACAGCCCTACCCCCTGGACTTGCCATCATGGAGCCAATGGACCAGTTGTGGCCCTCTCCCTAGACTGCAGCCTGACTGGGAACAGCCCCACCAGATGTCTGCCCTTGAATGGTATTAGAGGCTGCCCTTGACATCATGTGCCAGAAGCACCTGAACTGCTGAGTGCCTCCATGCTACAACGCAGCAGGTCAGGCAGCATCCAGAGAACAGGGGAATCGACATTTCGGGCATGAGCCCTTCTTTCAGGAATGAGGAAAGTGTGCCAACCAGTCTAAGATAAAAGGTAGGGAGGAGGGACTTGGGGGAGGGGCGTTGGAAATGCAATAGGTGGAAGGAGGTTAGGAAGGAGATGTGGCTGTGGTAGCGAATCTGTTTGAGAATGTGGCTGAAGAGCTTCTGGGCAGAGGAGATGATCTGGGGTGTGCAGTGAGAAAGTGCGCTTTTCCAGCAACACATTTTCAGCTCTGATCTCCAGCATCTGCAGTCCTCACTTTCTCCATGAAGATTTTAACCTACTGTGAATCCTCTTGCAAGGATACCTTCCTTGAAGAAGCTTTCTTCCTCCCTCTACAAGGATTTCAGTGAGTGCCTCTCTCACTGCACACCTCAGGTCATCTCCTCTGCCCAGAAGCTCTTCAGCCACATCCTCAAACAGACTTGCTACTATAGCCACATCTCCTTCCAAACCTCCTTCCACCTATCGTATTTCCAACGCCC